>NC_135083.1:2817500-3417500 GCF_051107435.1 Chaetodon auriga
CTGCTGCTGGGTGAGAGACATAGAGACAGACAAGGAGAGAGAGTGGCACACACACACACACACACACACACACACACACACACACAGACACATACATAGAGTTCATTAATTGACTGAAACTCTGCGGCAAACCACAAGCTACCGTTCATACAGAGGAAAGAGAGAGAAAGTGTGTGTGTGTGTGTGTGTGTGTGTGTGTGTGTGTGTGTGTGTGTGTGTGCAACAAATACCATAACAAATTCGACTCTGACCCACTTCCACTGAGGAAACCATAACTTCCTGTTGGAGAGAGAGAGAGAGAGAGAGAGGTTGCTGCAGGATGCTTTTCACCACACATCCTGTTAATGCTCAGTGTGCTGGTGTATAATCATTACTATGAGAGGTTCAGGAGGAAGAAACCGGACAAACAGCAAACAGACTGAGACACTTTGAAGCACACAGACTGAATCTTAACAGCAGAGTTCATTCACTTCATTTCCTTCTTTGTCTTTTTAAATGAGAGTTTACTATGTGTTTTCTTTGTGCAGCATTCACCACACACTCACTCTTCAAGGCAGATTCAAACGGAAAACAATGCACAAATTATAATAAATTAAATAGACTAGTGATATGCCCATAACTAATCACCAATCATCACATAATTAATATATACTCAGTCAGAAGACTTCATGTTTGCATGCAATAGTAGAGATTTCCCTCCTTCATCTGCTCATATTACACATGTTTTTGCCGTATGATAGAAAGTAAACACAATGCAGAAATAAGAAAGTCGTTTTATCTGACTTGAATGCCTGAATCGTTCCCTTTGTGTCCCAGGCATGCGGCCGTTCATCCCAGACAAAGACGTCGGGGTGTTTGAGAGTTTCCTGGAGAGCATCGGGATCCGGGAGGGAGGGATTTTAACTGACAGCTTCGGACGCATCAAACGCAGCATGAGCAACATGTCGGCGACGGCCATGAGAGGGTATGTAGGTCAGGACGGTGCGAACGTCTCCAAGCCTGCTTTGAAACTCAGGTCCTGTTGGTGTGTGAGGTTACGCTGTTTCTAAATATCACACTGATGTCGCACAGTCCATCAGAACGTATTGATGTGATGCATTTAGTTGGTTTTTAATCAAACTGAAGAACGCCAGCCTGTGGTTCGAGGATATCACACTGCATTCATTCATTCATTCATTCATTCATTCATTCATGAAAAAAGCAAACAACAGCACATCACGTGCATCATTTTCTTTAGGAATTTTACATCAGCAACAAAAGATAAAGAGTTTTACTGAAAAGTTATTTAAAAAAAAAAGTTAGTTCAGTAAAAGTACTGATACCTCACTGTAAAAATACTCCTCTGCATTGAACACTTACATGAGTAAAAGTATATATTGCAAATTAAATGTATGTAAGTGAAAGTATGTTGCAGTAAAATGTTCCCTGTCAGTGTCTTTCTAGCTGTCTCACCAAGAAAGATGATGATGTTGCATTTTCAGCTGATCCAAGAGGCTTTTTAAAGAGTTTACTGAGCTGAAGGAGGAGAAAGTCAAAGAAACACTTCGTCCTTCAGTTTGTCACAAACATTCAACATCGACACATCTGGAGATAATCTGAAAAGTAACTAAGGCTGTTAGATAAATGTAGTGGAGTAAAAAGCTTTATATTTGCCTCTGTGATGAAGTGTAGTTGAAGTACAAAGTTGCATGAAATGAAAATACTCAAGCCAAGTAAAAGTACCTTGAATTTGCAGTTCAGTACAACACTTGAGTAAATTGAAATCATGCCAATGATTTTGATATTTATTCTCTTTGAGTATCAGCGTGCAGTGTTTTTCTTCGCCCTGTCGGCAGCTTGTGTGCAGTATTAGGATGTTTGTCAGTGTGGTTGACGTTGCTTTGTCATTTTCTATCCATGAACAGCTTCAAATACTCTCTGAAATGTATGTATATGAAATCTGTACAAAGTGATGGCACTGTTTTTGTGTTTGTCAGAAGCTTTTGGTTCAGGTTTCTTGGGATGAGATGATGTTTACTGAAGTTATTATAGATGTTTCTTAGATTTTGATGCAAATCAATGTGAATCAAGTTCATTCTGACTTGCACATTTGAAAACACAGGAAGTCAGAGACGAGGCAACATTTTGATTGTCTGTTGTTTCCCCAGCAGGTATGACAACTGCTCTCTGGCCTCAGGATCTCAGGAATTCAACCGACGCATCACCGACATCACCCACGACATCCAGGCGCTCGGCTTCCAGGACACACACGGAGACATCGAGGAGGAAGACTACTACCTCTGAAGGAGGGAAACGGAGAGAAAGAGCTTCATTCCTCCTTGAATTCAGGCACTGTTTGAACCTTGAATCCCCTGAGCAGCACGTCGCCTTCTCTCCTTTGATAGACAAATAAACGGTAAATATAAACAGTCTGACAGGCAGCCTTTAAAAACAAAGGTGTTCCATAGAAAACCAAAACTGTTTAATCCGTGAGTTACCGTGCAATTTCCTTTTCATTGTGTCAGACAGTAAATGCACAAAAAAATTCAAACTAGAATTAAACAATGCAAATGTTTTAAAATGCATCAGTGCTGCTAAAATGAAAATGAAAACATGAAGAATAAACCTGAATGAAACAGAATTTACTGCCTGTGGTTATTATTTAACACAGATATCTTAGTCTGATCATTAAAACACACAAAAAAAGGAAGAGCAGACATTTCCAGACAGAGCGGGACAGTTTTGTCCTTCAGGCTTTCCATCCAAAGGCCATGATCAGAGTTTATATGTTGACTTCTGTCAGCCAAAATGATCTGAAATGAATGAAGTCTGAATGTCTCAATGTTATAAAAGACACAAAAAGAAAAGTTGGATATTTGGTTTCTAAAGCGTAGTCACTAGTGAAGCTTCAAGAGTACTGAATAAGGACTCGCTGTATTTCATTTTTACATCTATTTAATTTGTATAGAAATACACAATGGCGTTCTCCTCTGGAGGAGTGTAATACCTAACAATCACCACATGGGGGCAACTGAGGATAAAAGAGCTGATTTCCATCCCTGCTGCTGAGCTGAAGAAATGATTGTTTTCAATAACTAATAATAACAAGACAGATAGATAAATGGATGTACCATGAAATCATAAATAACGCAACAATTAAGTGTCAAAGACAACCTCAGTTAGCAGGAGTTTAACAACTGAATGTTACAGTGAAAATACAGTGTAATTAGTGAAAATCTCTCTAAAACCTCTCTCTCTCTCACTCTTTCTGTCTCTCTCTCTCTCTCTCTCTCTCTCTCGTATTGACCCGTTATCCTGGCGGCAGCGTCATGACCTTCCCATGATGCACCGCTTCTCTGCCCCACGGTCCTCTCCTCTGCCAGCCTCAGTGAACATCAGAGAGAGAGTCAGCGCAGCCGTGGGCCTCAGCCGAGTCATCTCCTCGCTCTCATTACGTAATAGACCGACACTGTGTGCATTTGTTTCACAGCGAGCAGAGCAGTGAAACACGTTATGTGAATGTTCCAGAGGTGATCAGAAGGCTGGTTTTTCACCTCTGGACTGGACAGATGCAGGCAAATTTAATGATAAAGACAAAAACACAATGATTCAAACGGGACAGCTGCATGAAGAGGACTGGGTGTTATAGAGAGAGACAGAGATCATCTCCATCACCAGGCTGAAACAATGAGCTTTACAATAAACATCCCAGACGATCAAAATACTTCAACGGGTTTTCACAAAGCTTTTCAAGCCTTCACGACCCTGGAAAATAATGAAAAGCTCTCTTTTCTGATGGAGGAGGACATCATGTTGAGGCTCACTGCAGGCAAACAGCAATAATTTCACGACTTCTTGTTCTGCTTCCAAAGGTCAGAGGTCATGATTAGAGTTCATATCAGTCAAAATGATACCAGGAAATGACATAACGTTCGCTTCTGTTATCAGGACAGAAGATAAACGTGTGTGTGTGTGTCAGTGTGTGTGTGTGTGTGTGTGTGTGTGTGTGTGTGTGTGTGTGGCGGCAGCAGCAGCAGCAGACACATTGTATAAACTTGATCCTCATCATCGGATTACACCTCTGTAACCTCTGCAGTCATCCATGTGGCGGCATTTACTATCATATCATTATCATCATCCTACTGACGCACACACACACACACACACACACACACACAATCACACAATCCCTTCCTCTGCTTCTAACATGCCACCTCGCATTATCATGGATCGCTGTTGACGATATCGGTCCAATCCAAATATTACTTTCTACTTCCTCCTACAACACACTCAGCACATTTTTTATTTGTGTTTAAATTTCCAAAATAATTTAAAAAAAATATTACTTTAGCCTCGTCATGGTTGAGCCCCCAGCCAGCTCCTTCACGCAGACAACAAGCACATTATAATCTATGATAAGACATGACATCATACAAACATAAAAATGGACTTTTGGACAGATCAAGCAGAAATAAGTGATGTCAGTTTTGGATTTCCATCCTGCTGTTGCACCATCTGAGCTGGAGGGTCAGTTGTAGTTCATTTGTTGTTCTGCAGATGCAGGGGATTAGGGGGTGAGGGCACAATAACAGACTCCAGCCTGCAGGGATTACACTGTGGTGTGTCCTACAGGTTATATTTAGCAGGCTAACAGTCATACTACACAGTGGGGTCATCCTGCTGAGCCGGCCAGGTGCCACTCTGCCCGGTGTTGGTGTCACTGCTGGGATCAGTGCAGAAAATCCACTGAGGTTTCATAACAAAGTGCCAACAGCCAATCAAAGCCACTGTCAGGTAGAGCTGCAGTGACAGCTCAGATAATGCCTCAGCAGCCCTGATATTCCACAGATGCACAGAGGAATTATGCAGACAAGCAGAAGATATTGAGAGAAAAGTAATACCACCTGAATAAAATAAAAAACGAAAGGAAAAGAGAAGAAAATGCATAAAATGAAATCATAATATGGAACCATAGTGTGCCTTTTGTTGCATAATAATGGACTAGGGATCTTTAAATTAAAGACATTAATTTCACTATATGACAATATGATTAAAAGCTATTTTTTTTATCATCCTTCTGTGGATAGACACCAACAACAGAGAGTTACAGTGAATCAACACAATGCACAGGCAAAATGAATACAGACACGAGTTCCCAACTAGCCACCATAACAACACATAAAAACCATAATTAAAACCATTTCACCAGAAAGGGATTTTCCAAACAGACACAGATGAATACAATTTGTAACACACGTCAAATAAGCAGATGAGCTCAGTTAGACTTCTAGAAATTACTGAAGAAAAAAAACAAGCATCCGCATCCTGACTTTCCTATGTGAAAAAGACTAAAAACTTCTACTCTATACTACTACTACTACACATGCTACTTGTATACTACTTACTACAGCAATTATTTAAAAAAACAAGAAGAAGAAGTTTTTTAGGAAGAAGTTGAGCTCAGAATAAAGTGGTTAACAGGCCTTTAAGTCATTTAAATTTAAGGATTCATGTGCGATTTGAAACAATGCTTTATAATTATTAATGCAAGTATTTGTGGTAGCCTATTCTGCCATGTACAGCCAGTATATTTACATTTGTGTAACCGTGTGGTTTGCAGCGTGGCCAACGCCTCCCCGACGGTTGCAAAGCCATACGTCATTACGTATTGCCGTCTGGGCCAATGAGAGCTGAGGAAGGCGTAAAGCTGTCTCGCGCCGGGTAAAAGAGATTTGACAGTTGCAGGTCTCGAGCTGATCCTCCAGTTGACTTCCTCAGTGGGACAGAGACCATGGCGGCGGCTGCTGCCTGCGGCCAGCACAGCGTTGCGATATCGGCCGCCGTTAGCGGCAAAAAACCGCATAGTAACAGGGAACACAGTCGGAGGAACCGGGAGAACTCTCGCCGGAGACAAGCTGCGCTTTTGTTTCTCAGTAACATCTCTCTGGACGGACGGCCAGTCCAGAGTAATTCAGCCGAGAATGAACACAAAGATACCGACTTGGAGGGAGCCGACTCCGGCTCTGCGGCGGCGGCGGCAGCGGCCGGGTTGTGCCCAGGGCTGGGTAACAGCAGCTACGGGACATTCTCCAGCTTAACAGGGTCCGCGAGCTGCGGGAACGTCAATCCCCCCCTGCCACCGAGGACGGGACTCCTCACCGTACCGCCCATCCTCGTCCTGCCGTCGGACACCGGGTTCAACGACGTGGGGAGCGCGGAGGTGCTGCTGGAGTGTCGCAGAGGCTCGTTCCCCTCGCCGGGGAACAGTAACCTGCTCTCGCCGTCCCCGTCCAACACCAGCCTGCTACCGTCGCCGCTGGGACCGCGGAAGTCTTCCACACTGCTGTCAGTTCAGAGCTGCAACTCGGTGTCCTCGGAGCCCCGACAAAGGTGAGAGACACACGGCTGTGTTTTTGTTCTTCTGTCGGCTGAATCCGTGGCCCCTTCAAGCTTCACGGTTAGCTCAGTGTTACCTGAAAGTTTGTGGGAGGAGAATGTCGTCACTTGTCCACAGGTATGCTGTAGCTGGACTGTGTGGTCTAGATCAGAGTATTCACACTGTACACAAGCTGAGGGACGGCCTGACACCGGATTTGAAGCTTTATTAAGCCCTTGGTTCCCTTTCGGGTTTGTGGTGTGGTCACAGTGAAATTCAGGGTCATTTTGTCGCTGGTGTGTCACTGGTCGTGATGCAACGTTTCTCTGTTTCTGCTTCCTCCCTGCCTGGAGGTGAGACTGAACTCAGACCGTTTGCTGCAGGCATGTAAATGAACTGAGTCACGTCTTACAGCCCACACAGGCTCAGGTGACTGCTCCTCAGAACAGCATCTTAAAATTACATGACTAATGCCACTTGACATTGGGAGGCGGTGGTGTGGGTTACATAAAGTGCAGGAGCACCTCCATTTCTTAGCAGCTACAAGACAATTTCAGATGTTCAAGTCAGCCTTTTGTTGAAGGTGACTGTGCTGCCTGCTGTCCTCGCTTTAGCAGAGAGGGATTGAACATGGAACCAGTGTATAAAAGACTAGATTGTGTCCACGGGTTTGGAAATCTGTTGGGACTGAGGGCTCGGTCAGATTCGTCTGGTCTTGTTTGCTTATGCTGAAGAGATGTCTCATTTAATCTTGATTTCATTGTGTACTTAGGTAACAAAGTCCAACCAACAGTTATTTTCATGTTTAATTAACATAGCCATTTTCTGATTAATCTTATTTTAGTCTATAAAATGGCAGAAAAGGAGAAAATCTTCTTTCCCAAGACGACGTCTTCACATTGTTTATGTCTGATACGCAGTCCAAAACTCGAGGATAACCAGTTTACAGTGATGTAGAACATCCTCATATCTGGCAAATCTTCAAATATTTTGCTGAAGCTGTTATTCATTCTAATGCATTTAAGAACTTAAACATATGTTTCAATGAAAGGTTTTGTCAGATACTGTGTTTATAGTCTTCAAAACATTTGGTATCAGTACCAATACTTTTTCAATACCTGCACATCCCTCTCTAAAGTTATTGTATATACAATAAATACAGCATTAGTGTTAATATTTATATCAATTATTTTTGGACTGAACAGTATCTGCAGGTCGAGGGTTTGAATCCCCTCTTATGAAAGGGTAAATCTTATGAAATTACAAATATCTACAGAAGTCCAACCACGGGTTTATTCTCAGGTTGTGTTTGCAGTCTAATTGGAAACATATTTTTAAGAGTTGTAGCTGGTGGCTTTGTAGAGGGGAAGCGAATCGGGGTGGGACGGTTAAAACCACGAGCAGACAACACGAAGTCAAGCTGTTTTCTGTGGCACAGTAACCCAGAAGCATTTTCATCTGGGTTTTTATTCCTGTTACGTAGGATTAGTTTGGATTGTCTGTGCTGAGAGAGGGACAAATTCAGAAATACAGACAGACGTGTTGAGGACAGACAGACGCAGCAGAAAAAGAGTAAGACATGAATTTTCTTACTTGACTGTCTGAATGTGCTCTTATAAGGAAGTGAGGGACAGAGTGTGTGTGTGTGCAGCTCACTCATGCTGTGCTTGAGTGAGTGCTGATGGATGGATCAGCCTCGTCACCGTGTTGGCAGCATATCAGACCCAGAGAATGTCAGCCCTGCAGCGATAAACACAGCTTAACCTATTTACACCTAACAACAGGCTGGGAAATTACCAGCGGATAAGAGCTCATCAGTCAGACTGCTGCACCAGCCACCAGCCGTCATCCACAGCCCCCGCTGAGCGAGCCTTGGTGTTGTTTGTGTGCTGTGATGCTGCACGTAGAGAATTTCATTATGCTTCATGCCAACGTGGTTGTTGTTGTCAGTGTTTGTACTGAGGATTGTAATTTACACACCAGGTATTAGTTTGTGACGAGTCGACTTTGCGATGACGAACTTTTGTTTTGTCCGAAACCCAAATATATGCATGATATTCAATTTACAGGGATGTAAAAGTGAGAAAAGCAGCAATTCATCACATTTTAGGATGTGCAGCCATTTGCTGTTTCTAGCTTCTCTAATGTGATGATTTGCTGCTTTCCTTTGTTATAAATAACAGAAAACTGAATATGTTTCACCTTTGGACTGTTGGCTGGACAAAACATACCATTCTAACACATAAACCTGGGCAGTGGGAAGTTATAAAGGATGTTTTTCACTATTTTCTGACATTTTACAGACAGAATGATTGATCAGTTTGCCTAAAAAATATCGCCAGATTGATCGGTATCGAACTATCTTTAGTTGCAGCCTTAATTTCTGATATACTTCCTCAGGTGAAAGGTCCTCTCTAGAGCCAGAGTTTGGTTTGTCCATTCTGGGCTACTGTAGAAACATGGCGGTGCAGCGTGCTGGATGATTATACACTCATGAAAACATACTTCTGAGTATTATATTCCATATTTTGCCCATAGATCCCTCTAAATCCCACACACTGGTCTTTCATTGATGTTGAATTACTTGAGTGAAACTGATTTGAGACGTTTTGTCTAAATCTGCTCCTGTAGCTGCTGAACACATTAATATTGAGTTTCCTGCGCTGGCTCGGACCGAAGCAGCCTCCTCCTCACCCACCATGCCTCCTGGTGTGATGAAGTTGGCCGTCGTCAGATACGATCATCAGTCAGGCTCTGTTTAGCCTCTCTGTCTGTAACGAGGCTCAGTGTGTGAATCCTGCCAGCCAACTAACCAACCAGCCAACTGCTTCATTAGCCTGCTCATGAACACACACACACACACACACACACACACACACACACTGACACATATCAGCAGTTTAGCTGTCTAACAGACGCTGTCGTGTACAGTGAGTGAGGACGCTTGGCTGGGAATGTCCACGCTTTGGCTGCTGAAGGGATTGAACTTCTGCACGAGCGTCAGCGTCGTCACCTCAGCCGAGCGAATCTGCGTGTTTTAGTGTGACATGTCGGTGCGTTTTAAAGTGGGAGCAGAGCAGCGAAGTTAGCATCATTTCCCAGGTTTCTTACTTTACAAGGAGCTTGATGGTGTTATGTAATGGTTTCATGCGTGAGGGAAGTGCTGGAGAAAGAAACGAGAGAATTCACAGTTCAGGAGGCCGACAGGATGTTTCTGCTGTTGTAACGTGTCTGATTGGAGAATTTGGGGCAATGAGATGTATCTACTAAACTCAACGTTAAACATTCATGAGTACAACAGCCTCGAGCACTCACACATGTTTATACTGCACTCAGAGTGACAGCGCAGTGACGTAATGCATTTCCCAAACCTGAACAGTCATACACATTCCATGCCTAAACTTAATCCTTACTCTGGATTTGGCCTAAACCTGACTCACAGTTCTTAGAAAAGCTCAGAGAGAAAGGTGGGATGTGAATGTCCTCTCTCTGAGCGACTGGTCTGTACAAACACAAACGTCCTATGGCAGAGACACAGTGCAGAGACAGAGCAGGGTCGCTGAGAGGTTTTGAGGGTGTGTGTTGTGAGTGTGTGTTGTGAGTGTGTGTTAGCCTACCCACAATCTGTGATGGTGAGGCGGCATTAGAAAAGAGATGATTGAGCTTTTTTTACAGTGGGTGTTTGGAGCAACCTGTCAGTGTGAGTTTGGTTTGCTGCCAGTTATATCATGTGTGTGTTACTGTGTGTGTGTGTGTGTTGTATGGAGACTAAGACTGTTGGGGATGTGTGACTCAAACCTTTTCTCCCACGACACACATTCAGATACGTCGGTTCAGGGTCGCTGCTGATACCAGGTACTGACCTGTTCGCTGAAAATCTCTTCGCTTCACATGGAACGATTTGGAAGCTTTTTTTATGTAAGATAACAGAAGACCGTGCTGCGGCTCTAAAGGCTGAGTTAGCGCCCTGTTGTGACTGAATAAATGCAGCTGATAACGGAAACGCCGCGGTGTAATCTGACATTGACTGAAACTCAAGGTGAAGTGAACCAGTGATGTCACGGCTGCTCTTTTTTTTTCTAGAGACCTTCGTTACCCCCTGTTTTTGAACAGGTGCTTAAATTAGTTTGATTATAGTTTGTGAGCAGGTCAGACTGTTCAGTATGGTTGGAGGTTTGGGTATGTTATGCTAGCAGTGGCTAATGTAGCTGTGAGCTGCCAGCCTCAAGCAGAGATGAGGAGTGGTCTACAGAGGCCTGGCAAGTTCACTTCTTTCTAACTCCACTGACTCAAGTGACATCACTTGAGGCAGCTCCTTCTGGAGCCACAGAGAGCTTTATGACTTTTTTCACGTGTGCAGAGGTACTCCTCAAAAACCTGTAAACAGACTTTGACATGTGAAATCAGCACACTTGCAGTTCACAGGTCCAGTGTTTAGGGTTTAGTGACATCTAGGAGTGAGGTTGCAGACTGTAAACAACTGAATACACCTCACCTGGCCCTGCCCTATGGTGGCTGCCAAAAACATGAAGCCAGTGTTTGGTTTGTCTGTTCTGGGCTTCTGTAGAAACATGGCGGACTCTCCCTCTGCAGACGGAAAGAGCTCATTCTAAGGTACTGAAAACACAGTGATTTCTGCCCATAGATCCCCCTAAATCCTGTATGCTGGACCTTTAACCAACAACTCCACCATCATTTCATTTTTGTTTTATTTCATCATACCAGTCTGTGGATTGTCACATTTTCTCGTGCTGCTGGCCGTGCAGTGCCATGTTTCTCCTGCTTCAGTGTGTTTGTGTTTGATTTGTTCCACTGAAAATGACAAATGCATTCAGTGATTCACTGCGGTGTTTTGTTGGTGACGTCCAAACTCTCAGACTATCATAGTTTTCATAGTAATTTGTTCTGTATTGGAAAGTAGTTCATCATACTCAGCCTCCTGTCTGTGTCTTCATTTTTCACTTGCAGATTCAGGTTTGTGCTCAGCCCGACTGCATTCACACTCTAATTAAGATGTGAGGTCAAGTCCTCAGTAATCAACCTGTGTGTCAGCGTTGCAGAAGTAATGGCTCCTCTGAGCAGTGTCGGCTGTATTGAGCTTTATTCAGCCGCAGTGTGAACGCAGTCTGTGTGACCAAACCAACCGTGACACCGAGGATTCCCCATGATGACTTGGCTCAGGTTGTTTCCGCTGCACGCTGCTATTCTCAGTTAGTTAACAGGATCTCCGCTGTCACAGATAAACCTTCCACTGGTACCGTTTCTGTCAAATGACAGAAGGTAAATCTATGAATAGACTATTTGGATTGTGCAAAAATGCCAAATATCTATACATTATTATGTATATCATCGTACATTGAATATGAAGCAACTGCTGGACAGTCAAAATGAGGAAATGAATAAATAATCAAGAGATAATTGGAGTGTTTAAGATTAGAGCATGTGCATTGGTAGCATTGATTATAGCATTAATTACAGAAGGTATTTAGTGGCCGTGCAAAGCTTGACTTGACTAGTGTTAACGTACTTACTGTAGTGTTTTGCACAGTGTTAGATAGCAGAGGTGGACCACCTCATGTCGTAGCATCAACAGGTAATGTGCTGTCATGAAATAAAACGTAACCCTTCACTGAAATGAGGACGGGCCTATTTGACACGGCAGAGGAGGTGCATTGTGCAGCTCTATTATGATTTTTCGTGTCTTCATGAAAAAACAGACTGACGGTTGTTTGTGTCAGTCTCAGGCTAATCTGTGACTGACGCATCAGGTCAGTTGCAGTGCCAGGGGAAACCTACCTGTCAGCCAGGTGAGGACACTCAGGTCAGTTTGGCTGAACCTCCTCCTGGACGGGTCAGGAGTTTCCTCAATGACCTCATGGAGTCCGTGACGTAGGGCGCCTAATGAGGGTTTTCCCTGGTTTAAATCAGGACTCGGTGTTTTTCCTGACGACATCAGGCCCAGAAAACTCCCTGAGCTCATTTAGTTAATTTACAACATCTGCTGGATGTTTTTCAGGTTTTCTGCATCAAGGCTCATCGAAGATTCTCAAAAGTGTTTTATTGCCGGACAGAGTCACAGTCGGAGGAAAATATTGCGTGAATATATCGTCACTGGTTGTTGAGTTGATGATGGCAGGCTGGAAAATATTAACTATCGCTCGACCCTTCTCAGCATGAGGCTCTGCTCACATGAGCACAGATTTACTGGTGCTGTGATGATGATCAGCTGACTGCCCGGCCTGTGTAAGCGTACACATACACGGAGCAGAGGTGAAGTGGAGATGACCTTTTTCAACTTAATGGCAACTCGTTACGTTACTACAAGAGCATGAGAGCTTCCCATCAGGAGTTAAGTACTGATGTAATCCATATAAAACCAAAGATGGACGGACAACAACCCCAAACGTCCACCCAGCCTGAAACTGGCGGCGTTTTAACTCAACTGATGCTAAAAACCCTGAGCTTCAAAATGTGTAGCTTATGCACTCGAGCCCACAGGGAGGCACAACTCTTACAAACATTAGTCAGCTACCAAGTTTAAGAGGGGCCCTTTAACCACCAGATAATAAGGTTATATTTGGGGGGGGCCCCGGCAGCTTCAGGGCCAAGATGCCGACCATGAACTGCCGTGTCCACGGTTCAAACCCTGTCATTTCCCGACAGGATGTGATGGAAAAAACACGTGTACAGTAGCTGGTTTCTCTGGAAAGTCTTCGGCTCTCTTTGTTCTTTATGTGTGTGTGTTTTCTCATGGCGTCCCTGCCCAAAAGTAAACAGTAAACACAGTAAACAAACAAGACTTTTAGGTTTAGTTTGGTTGTTCAAACTCACACTGTCCATCCGTCTGTCTGTCTGTCTGTCTGTCTGTCTCTGTCTTCTTCTGTCTGTCTTTGGACTTTTTTTTTCCTTCTCATCACCTTCACTCTTCTTCACTCTTCTTCATCAGCGTCACAGACGGATACACGATATCCTGAAGGCTGGTGCTGATCATTCAGGTGACTAAAGCTGCTGAAATACTGCATTAATATTTATTAGCAAAGTTTTAGCATTTTCATTCCACATTCCGACCGTCATGACACAATCAAGTTACGACTGTGAGCGTTCCCGCTGTGACAGCACCTGTCCTACCTGTCTGATTAGGCCCAGGAAGCTACACCTCATGCTCATGTATAAGCAGATACACACACACACACACACACACACACATACACACACACCAAACCTGACTGAATGTTAGCTGGAGCACTGAGCTGCTTTGTTCCCGAAACTTCACGCTGAATTCGTTGCCTGAAGCAGAAAACTTATCAGATTCAGCAGGAGCACTGATTAGACACACCCTCTGGACTAACACACACACACACACACACACACACACACACACACACACACACACACACACACTGAGCCCAAACAGGAGATGTAATCTGCCTGACATCATCTGTATGTCTTGTGTGTGTGTGTGTGTGTGTGTGTGTGTGTGTGTGTGTGTGTGTGTGTGTGTGTGTCTAAACATGCATGCCTCTCCAGTGAAAGCACAGCTGAACCTCACTCCCTCCACACCCTGAGCACACACACACGGTTTCAGTCAGTGACTTTCCTTCAGAGCATGTCCTCACTAATGTGGAGAATCAGAAGACGCTCTTCACCTTCAGCGTGACGTATCTGCACAAACCTTTCCAGGTTATTTTGTAAACTCACACTGAGAAAGACTGAAGGCGTCTGTTGCGTCACTCGGGGGGGCTGTGAGCGCTGACAGTGGTTCAGACAGACATGGCTGTGTGCTCCGTGTGGGCTCGTTGTGTTATCAGCCGTCAAACAGTGCAGGTGTGTGCTGGCAGACTCCACATGCTCAAACGATCATATGTGATGTTACTGAGCTTTTTGTTCCCTGAAACGAAATGTTTGCTCGTGATGAAGGCCAGACAGCATCAGTGACCCTGTGTGTGAAGGCTGACAGTCATACTGTGTTTAAAGCCGTAATCTGTTCACGCTGCAGGACGAGCTCGATAGTTTACTCATTCGACTCACTGGAAGGATGTCAAGAAGCCTTTTTGATGCTAATGTGGTTTAAATGTGTCACCGCAGTCTTCCTGTGACTTCTCGTGTGTGTGTGTGTGTGTGCGTACTTGTACAGCTATCTTTGTGAGAACCAACTTGAATTTTAGACAGCGGGACCATTTGCAATCCTGACTTTCAGAGAGGCCTTCAAAGGACTGTTTAAGGGGTTAACACAAGTTTTGGGTAAGGGGCGAGTGGCCTGGTCTGAGGACAGATGCTCATCACCGCACTCCTCCCACACCCACACAGTCTTATCAGTCCCGTCCACGATCACAGGAGTCTGTCAACATGCCCAATGGCTGATAAAGGGACAGTCCGCTTCTCATTATCATTATCATTATCTATTCATACATTGTGTTTACATAAACTCTGATAATTCCATTAGAACCAGATTAATTCAGATGGTCTGTCATATAAACACCTTAACCAGGTTACATCATTTTAGGATTATAATGAGAGTGAGGGCAACCACGTCGGCAGAGCTGGATTATACGCGTTAATCTATCAAAGATACTCTGGGTGTGTGCAGTAACACACAGTGAACTCAGCAATCAAAGCCACACATTTTCTGCTCACAGTTAGAGCTGCTGACACCCCGTGAAATCTGTTTTAACTTTTCCCATTGTGTGTTATTTCTTCATTCATAAGTGGGTCTGACGGAGGCGACTCTCATGTTCCTCCATGTTTACCATGTGTGACCAGAAACAGACGTAGCTTTTTCACCTCTGCATACAGCCGATGTGGTTGAGCTTCGACAGGAGTGTGTGTGTGACACCGAAACAAAGCAACATAGCTTTTTTCTCGTCATTCAGTTTAAGAGCTGATAGAAATTGCATCTACATTTTGGCACTTTGCACAATATTTCATTAAAGTTGATTTTATTTTAATGATCAAATTCTGCATTTCTGTCCATGTTTTCTGCATCGTGGAAAGCACAGGGCACTTGGCTGCCCCCTTCTTGTCTGCTTTTGAACTGGATCCTCCAGTGTAAATGACTCTTTGGTTGTTTCGGGTTTTCATGAAGAAAGAATTTTTATGAAGAGGACGGAGAGAAGGAGGCTTGAGAAGTGAAGGATTTCTTTGAGTAAATCAGACAGGAGGAGAAGCAGGAGGAGTCTGTTAATCTGGTGATGTAAGACACACAACAGGCCTGCTGTGTGTGTGTGTGTGTGTGTGTGTGTGTGTGTGTGTGTGTGTGTGTGTGTGTGTGTGTGTGTGTCTTGCTTAGTCAGAGGTTCATGTAGTGTAATCTGTGGAACGTCCAGCAGCCGTCCGTCAATGTCAGAGGTGTGGACAGACTGTCCTTATACACTGCGGCCTGCTGTGTGTGTCTGGTGTGTGTGTGTGTGTGTGTGCGTGTGTCTGGTGTGTGTGTGTGTGTGTGTGTGGATGAGGATTTGGACAACAGAACATTTAATCTATGGTTGGTGATTGGTCAATGACAAAGTGTGTACGTGTGTGCCAGAGATTTAGTATGGGGGTATTTAAGTAAAGCTGTGTGTGTGTGTGTGTGTGTGTGTGTGTGTGTGTGTGTGTGTGTGTGTGTGTGTGAGCGAGAGATTTGCAAGCCTCTGTGATCTCACACAGAAAGAGGTGCAGAGGCAGAGAAATTTACAGTTTCAAGAGACTTAACTTCTCTTTGGTTTCCAGCAGCGGTCTTATCTCAGTGCTTTGTTCCTGTTTTCAGAAACCGAGAACAAGAATGATGCTCAAACTGTGTAAATTGTGGGACTGATAGATTAGACTTTCAGATTTGACTGTCAATTTCTACTGTGAATGGAAATTAAGAAGAAAGAGAAAAACATGGAGCAGCAGATGGCTGGAAACCATCAGTATGGTCTCTGTTCTGCAGTGAAGTTCAGCTTTATGTCGCAAAAGTCTCAAGACTAAAGTTAAAACAAGTGCACTGCAGTTTCTAACGACTAAAATTTTTGACATACCAAAAAATCCAACAGGTCGTCTGACAGACTGATTGTTGATCATTCAGGTAATTGATCAAGCGTCATGACCTCCCTCAAACTGCACATCAAATGACGGCTCATCTGTCTGTAAAATTACTTCATACTTCACTCTTCAGTCAGGAGGATTTGAGCGGACGGAAACAGTGTTTTTGGATCCGCATAAAACAGTCAAACACTGAAAGTTTGCAACTGACGCAACAGACTGAGTTCAGTGGTGTCTGAATACGAGCACAGAGAGAGAAGTCTAAAACAAAAAGCATGGACGACCGTAAGAATCAATACTGACTCTGTCCCCAGAGATCTGCAGACGCCGATTAAGTCAGTGTGTGTTGATGTAAGCCAGTGGTGTGTGTGTGTGTGTGTGTGTGTGTGTGTGTGCAGGCTATTTTGAGCTAAACCGCTCTGCCTCTGATCAGTGCAAGCTGTATGTGAGGAGGAGGCAGCTGTCAGCTCGTCCATCAAGATACAACAACAGCAAATATCATTGATCCCCGGGGGCGAATCAGGACACAGCAGGACAGAGACGGCGGAGACGTGTTCAGTTCGGTGTTCAGTGCAGCCCCACAGGCAGGGTGTAGAGACCAACGCAGTCAGCCAGTAGGAATCTGTCTTCATCTGCATCTTGAATTGATTTAAAGACTATGATGGCAATTCTTTTGTTACTGTTTATCACTGCATTCAGTCTGACGTCAGCAAAGAAATTCAGTTTAATAATCTCCTTTTAAAAAGTGTGCGAGGTGAAAGTTTGGAAGAAACGGGAGCGTAGCTGTTTAAGACTTACGATCATCGAGGGATGATTTCTGGAATCGAATCAGCACAGGAGGACGTCGATGACATCACCTACAGTGCTGTCCTTACGTCCCTTCCCAGGAGACTTAACATTCACACTTGGCCTCATTTGACAACTCCAGCGACTTTCTTTCACACTTGGCCTCATGCGACTCCAAAGGCTTTAACGACTGCTGTGACACAGTCAGGAGCTCTGACGACCAAAACAGTATCAGTGACCACGATAATGACCCCACAGAGGTTAAATACCTGGGACTCACCACCGTCATCCAAACCAAAGGGGCCCTTTGGATGAGATGCAAATCTTTTTCAAGTTTCTGCAGCCAAGGCCAGTTGCCCTTGATTCAGCCCTCCTGAGGCAGAAGAAGACAAATAGTTTTTTATGTGTCAAACAATGAGGAGGAAGCACAAAAATGGAAAATTCTGTAGAACTGAACTCACACTCATTATTATCCCTTATTTAAGGCACATTTTGTATGGTAAAAACAGAAAAACCTGAAGTGGAAGCTAACAGCTAACAGCTAAATATTTAGAAGGATCTAGAAATATTGGCACATTAGATAGTATCACATATACTAACAGTTTATGCGTGTTTGATGTGTGTGATCAGTCACTTTTGTCTGTGGAAATAAATAACAGAATGTCAGAGTTACAGTCGAGACAGATGGAATAAAGAGGCTGAGAATATGACAGAGCGAAATGAGGATTCATGTGAAGAAAGAAAATATAACCAGAGACGGAAAATTCAGCAAGTGAACAGAGAAAAAAGTTCTAATGAAGAAAGAGACATGAATGAAAGCTGAGATCAGGCCAGAGAAGTACAGACTAACAAGCATCCAACAGAAATTGTCTTTATACTATTTTAAGCGTACAGTGTTGTGACAGCGTGTTTGCACTGGTTTATTTTAAGCTAAAATGACAGCAGCTATTAATAGTGT
Organism: Chaetodon auriga; assembly: GCF_051107435.1. NCBI lineage: Eukaryota > Metazoa > Chordata > Actinopteri > Chaetodontiformes > Chaetodontidae > Chaetodon > Chaetodon auriga. The sequence goes on from NC_135083.1 coordinate 2,835,602, forward strand.
GACTTTGGTGTTGTTCATGACTCAAACTGGACAAAATGACTGTGCGGCCCAGACAGATCCATCACTGCAGTCCCCAAAAACAGCCCATTAACTGCTTCTCTGCCCTGACCTGCAGAATCTCTGCTTCCTGTGTGATTTAATGGAGCTGTGGTGTTTGAAGGTCATTTCAGGCTGAATTTCACATCAAACTGCTGTTCTGACACATACAGTCGGTGCTCTATAATCTGTAAACAAAGACTGATAATCAGGGGCAAAGGAAGTACTCAGATTACTTACTTAACTAAGCCTTCAAAATGCTACTTTAATAAAATTACCAGCATCACAAAGTACTCAAAGTACCAAAAGTAAAGGTACATCTGATAATTATATAGGAGGGAAAAATGTAAAATATTTGCCTCCAAAATACATTGAAGAAGTATAAAGTAGCAAAAAATGGGATTACTTTAGTAAAATACAAGTACCTTGATTTGAAAGATAAGAACAGCATGCTGACATAAATATGTTCAGTCGTTGTGAAATGGAGTTCTGTTTTAGCTTTTTGGACTTCATGGCAGGATGTTGTGGTGTTCAGAGAAAGCTTCAGGTGTGGGTGGAGACGCTGAGAGGCGTCCTCCATGATCAGGCACCACAGACTCCTCAGCAGGCCACTGAAGGCCCTCCGGCTCCCGTCTCACTGCAGCAGCGGCTTTCATTCATTATTTATGTATTCATGTATTCATGCATTCATTCTTTTATTTGTTCTTGCACAGCAGCAGTCTGAAGTTCTTATCTGCTTCAACATGAAGTTTCTGTGGTAAAGAGCATCGAGCTGAACGTGGCTGCGGTGGAGGAAAGCTTTCTGTTCTGCTTTGGCTGCTTGGCCTTTAGTTTAATGTCACAGAGCTAAAAATATTTACAGAATAATGTCACATACTCAGAAAATCTTCCCCAGCCTACATGTAGATAACGTGTACAGTTTGTTTTTGGCTGAACGTCCTTTTTCAAAATGGTATCTAGGAAATGATCTGGGGGGTGATAGATGGACTCGTGCTTCAGCGGTCACTGGTTCAGACTCCCCCTCGTCTCAGCAGAACGTGACAGTGAAGTTCATGCAGCTCACTCGAACCCTCAGGATGTTGGTGAACATGCAGCCAGCATGTATCTTTATCTAAACACTCATCATCATCCTCAGCAGCGAGGGAAACTGCTAACTGGATTTTTCCGTTCCCATGAAGGGAAACTTTCCACAACATCCCACAGAGATGTAGCCGGCTGGTTCTCATGGAAATGCGCCACTGGTCAGACTGTTGTGATAATGAGTCTGCAGATCCACAGCTCAGATACTGGGACAGATTTAGACAGACTGGGAGAGAACTGGAGTCAGCTATCGCGCTCTCACCCAGATGATGTTGATGTTTATGACCACAGCGTTTTCCTCCGACGTCTCCAAGCAAAGAAAATGATTTAAAGATAGCTAACAGGGATGTTTATTGTGGCGGTGTGCTGTTAAACGTCAGCCACACTCCTGACTTTATGATCATAATCGTGTGCAGGATTAGTTTGTGGTCCATTCAAGCAAGTTGTTAAATCATAATTGTTATTTATAGTTGGCAATTATGAGATGAGTTGGCCACAGAGTCAGTCATTACTGCGGCGTTGAATAACACTGCTCAGTATCCTGCCATGTTACCTGATGAGCAGGGCGGCGTGTCACACCTTACAGGCCGAGGTGAGTCTGCAGCATTCAGGCACCGTCACCGTCGTCCATCAGGGGCATCGTCCAATGGGCTCTTTCCATTCCCACACTATAGTAACGTTCCACAGCATTCCGGAATGCTGCAGAATGATGGTTCCCGTGGAAAAGGAATGCTGAGATGATTCCATCACGTGACTGTGGTTACAGTAGATACTAAAGTTAGATTCATTAGGAATGGACTGTTTGGTTTAATGATACGCTAAATAATAATAATAAGTGACAGCCGAGACTGTTGAAGTCTGATATTCTTCCTATTAATCTTTATTTAATCGAGAGGAAGCTTTAAAATCTGCACTTCAAATCTATATTTCAATACTGAGGCACTGCTGGCACCGTCTGCGTGGTGTTTGTGGTGTATATCTGAAGGATGTAGTGTTTGAACTGATGCTGCGCTCTGTTTCCATTAGCATGTTAGCTCCTGCTGCAAAACACCTCAAAGTCATCACAGTCCGGCAGACTTCACTGCATGTCCACATGCTGATGTGATCAATACCAATTTCACTTCCAGTAAGAACTATCCATAAAGATAAATCTCAACACTGACCGTCATGTCCACGTGTATCCGAGCGAACGCCTCCTCCCACAGCGGCCGGGTTCGTCAAAGATCGACCCGAGTGTGGAGTGAAAGCTCTCCTTTCCAACGTGCTGCAGGAGTCTGGTGCAGTACGCCTGAAAAAAGCAGCAGGCAGCTGCTCAGGAATCTCTAAGCAGGAAGAAAAGACTGAAATGGAAAGCAGATTCTCAGCCACCCTTTACTGCTGCTGCATTAGAAATGTCTGGAGTCGTGAAAGCGCCACTAACATGTCGTCATGTGAATGCATTGGATTGTTACGTTCATTCAAACAGCTGAATGGTACTAAACTGAAGGTGTGTCATGCGTAGCTGTTTAAAAGAGATAAATACAATTGGGTGGAGTTTCCTTTATAAATACTTGTCGTACTTAAACAGCAGATTCAGTGAGAAATGTGTGAATTGTGTTTTTGGGTGGAATGTTAAAGGACCAGGAGGGTAAAACATCCTGTTAAAGCCAGAAACTCAACGTGACCGAAGGAGGAGACTTCACACTACCCAGATGTTACTGCTGCATCACACACACACACACATACACACACACAAGCTAACTCTCATCCCTCAATCATACGCTTCACTACCTTATGAAGAGTACTGACAGTAAAAAGTGTGTGTGTGATTGTGTGTGTGTGTGTGTGTGTGTGTGTGTCAGATAGTGAGCAGCAGTGATAAAAGTGGTTTAAACTCCATGTGTTGTCGAATCAGCAGGTCAGGCATAAATAAACAGTGACAGATGCTCTGTGTGTGTGTGTGTGTGTGTGTGTGTGTGTGTGTGTGTGTGTGTGTGTGTGTGTGCATGCCTGTGTCCTGTGTATTGTATGCGTGTGTGTTCATTTATGTGTGTGTAGTTGTGTAACAGTCCTGTGTCTCTGCAGAAGGCCTTGATGTTCTGGTTCTCTGGGGTTTCAGCTCCAGTCTGCTTTGGCTGTGTGTGTGTGTGTGTGTGTGTGTGTGTGTGTGTGTGTGTGTGTGTGTGTGTGTGTGTGTGTATTTGTGCTTGCTACATATTGAGGACCAGAACAAGTTGTTAACTACAAAGTGAGGACATTTTGGCAGGTCTTCACAATTTTAAAGGGCTGTATGAAGACTTCGATTTGTGGGTTAGGTTAGAATTAGGTTTGGGTTTGGGTGATGGTTCAGGTTAGGGTAAGATGGTAGGAAATGTGGGTCGATGAGGGTCCTCCCAAGTATTGAAGTACTGCGTGCATGCGTGTGTGTGTGTGTGTGTAAAATGGTCTGAACATTATATGTCATATTGTCCTTTGTAATATGTTGATTCTAGTATCAATACTTTGATATGAGACTGGATATTGTGTGGTTTTATAACATATAATGTATAAAATGAAATGTATAAAATTAGATATGACTATCATAAGTAAACTGTTCAATGTAGGCAGTTTTCTTTCTGCTTGTGCAGTGTAACGCGGGTTTATGCCCATTGCTGATGGACTCGTATCGATGGATGAAGGGATGATTGATGGTTGTTTTTCCTGCACTGAAGGCTTTTTTAACCAGCATACTATCTGAGCTGAGATGTCCTAAAAATAATCTCTAGGATCTGCACCCTGCTGTGCGTTTAGAGCTGTTTGTGGTGGAGCGACGTGTGCGCCCGCTGAGCCCCATTAATCAGCTGCAGTGACGAGTGAATTTTAATGCTTTAGTTCAGACCAGTTTGCTGCCTCTTCTTCGTGGATCTGACAGCCTCCATCTCTCTGCTCCAGAGGAATTACCAGTCAACTGACGACTTCTGCAAGTACATTTTAAGACTTTTATTGAACATCACTCGACAGCATTAGCAGTAGGCCAACTTAACCCTAACTGTCTCTGATTGGACACTGTGTGACCCCTGACCTCTGAAGCGTGATGACACATGTACATCATGCATAACTTATATCGCACCATGATATTGTTGCACCAAGCACAGACACACAGACTTTTACCTACTGCTGCCCCCCCAGCACTCAGGTCGGCTACCAGTAACCATGATTGGTTGACATGAAAATAGAAATGATTTCCCACCCTAGTGCAGAGTTACAAGAATGGAAAGTACATAAATCAGTCAATAACTAACAGCAGCATGAGGACTTTATATCTCTGAAAATCTAATTTTACTAAAAAAAAAGTTCAATAAAGTCTGTTTATTTTTCTTCTGTTTCGGTTTATTAAAATATGGCTGAAGGTGAAGCTTTGACTGGCTTTGTGGAAGACGCTGTATGACCTGGCTGGGACAGATATGAATGTGTGACTGAAGCGCTGCATGCTTTGGCTCTCAGATGAAAGGGGGTGTGGGTCTTCCTGCAGGGTGGTGAAAGAGTGACACCGTCATTGTTTTTGAAAGAAAAAAACATTAAAAATACGGAAAAAGAAAATGTTTTTGATTAGAGGCAAATCTGTGTGAGTGGCTCACAGAAATGGTTTGTTGTACATGGAAACGGCATGAGAGAAACGTCCGTGATGTCGGTGCATGTTTGCACGTAGTTTGTGCTGAAGGGCTTTGTGGACACGGTGCCCTGAGATTATGCATGAGCCCTATATAGAAATGTGAGAGTAGATTAAATGCTCTCTGTGCAAAATATGCAGTTTTACTTTGTGTGTGTGTGTATATGTGTATGTGTGTGTGTGTGTGTGTGTGTGTGTGTGTGTGTGAGAGTGTGTCGGCACATGTGTAGGTGACTCTGTGCTGTAATGTCAGTAATGTTACGTAACGGCTGTGATGTCAGTGAGCTGAGCTCCTTGCCCTGGTTTCATGTCGAAGCCTGTTTTAATCCACAAGGTTGACACAGCAACACAACCTGGCTCATAACCTGACCTTCAGCAGACAGCCGCAGGGAAACACGTGCACACACACACACACGCACACACACACACACACACACACACACACACACGAGGGGTGGGCAGCATGACCTAGAATTTTTACCACAGTATTCTTTTGTTTTTTATGGCAATAGCGTTGTATCACCTCTCTATTAGCAGTGTAATGGAATATATCTTAAGAAAGAAAATGTGCTTATTAGCTTCAAATGAAAATGAGGTGTAGGCCCATATCCACCGTTCACACACACACACACACACACACACACACACACACACACACTTCAGTATCTTGTCCATGGATACTTCAACATGGAGACCACAGGGGCCAGGGACTGAACCACTGATCTTCTGTGAGTGCAGCAGACAGTGTACCTCAGGACATGTCCATCAAGTGCAGGTACATGTCGTAGCAGCAGACACACATACCGACGCAGCAGAGGAGGCTTTCCTGTACCAACACAACCAGCTGAGCTTGTGTTGCAGTTCGAACTGTGGAGATAACGTTAGCTCTGGCTATGAGAGACGACACAAAGACCAACGTTTCCCACATCCAGCCTGCTACTCTGGTTATTTAAGTGACTTCAAATGAGGCTTAATGTTCACTCAGTTTCTCTGAACTGTCTCTTATTATACGCCAACATTGCTCCAACATGCCACACGCCACATTAGCTGCAGAATGCTAGCTCCCAATTTAACTGGCTAACCATATTAAAATTATTTTTAATATGCTGAAACATTTATCATGGAAATGAGGGTGTTGAAAAGTCCATGTGATGGCAGATTGTGACACCGGTGACAGTGATGAAACCAGTATAACACACACACACTCACACACACACACACACACAGATCAGCAGTTCTGGCATCTTAAATCAGCAGGGTATTTGTAATTTGCATAGTAATTAAGTATGTTTTATTTCATTTTATTTGTGTGAGTGTGTGCGTGTGTTTTACTCTAACAGAGAACAAACGTGTCCTCTGGCGTCCTTGTTCATGAGTGACTGAAAAGAGAGCGATGCCATCCGTTAATCTGTGTTTCTGTCTGTCTGTCTCTCTCTGTAGGACTCGTAATCTCTCTGGTGGGTCTCCCAGACCTCGACACACCAAGAAGATCCACTTCATCAAAAACATGAAACAGTACGACACGAGAGGAAGCAGGTGGGACACGAACACACACACTGTAATATAACACATTTACAGACATGAATTTATTATTTGTTTACAGATTTTTTAGCAAGTTTTATGAGTCTCGTGTTTAAGAGTGTTCTAGTTTTCACCTGACCACAAAACATATTTCCCCTCTGGGACAATAAAGTTAAAAGTAAAAGTGGAAAGTAGCACATATCACATTGTTCCACTGCTCGAGCCAGATCTTTGTCCAGGTGTAGACTGTTGGTCGGCGTGTTGATCCCTGCTGTCCACAGCGTGTAGAGTTACAGAACAACATGTAAACACAGCAAGGCCAGGACAGGACAGGGGGACGTTTGGAAACTATGAGGTTAAGAAACGGCCGCTGTTGGAAGTAACGGCACCTTTTTGAAATTCACCCCGTGTCATCAGGGGTAACCACTCCTGCTCAGGCTCCTGACGACAGTCGGAGGGTTGTGTGAAAGTACAGGGAGCTGGAATCATTGGTATTTGCTATCAGGTCTTATTTTAGCTGTTCTGAGAGCTGTATTTTCTGCAAGTCATTCCACTGTTGTCCACTGAAACGGACTGACGCTAACCTCCCCTGTGGAGTCTTTATGTGCTGAAGACATCCAACTGAAAAATCCACTAAAATGTGTAAAATTTATCCTGAAATAGTACGTGCTTTATTTACAGTCACTTAGATTAATGCTTTTCTTGGGTGTCTGATCAGATTTTCTACTCTTCCTCGGACTCAGACCTGCAGAGGCGTGCAGCCTTTTCTCTGAGCTGCTGGTTTGTCTTTTGCATCCTGGACAGTCTCATTCTCTTCAGTTCTTCCTCTATTGTGTTCTATGTTTGTCCTTCCTCGCAGGGCGCATTAATCAGACCTCTGGGTCAAAGGAGCACAGGACTAATCAGATAATAATAGACTGATGGCTGATTGTTTCAGAATAGATCCGGTTAAGGGCAGCAGAGCTGTTGTTTGTTCAGTCAAGTCGCCGTGTCGTCACAGCAGCTTGTACAAGTGAATGTTGGAGCTCTGCTGCCTCAGAACGGCTGCTGTTCAAACCCCCTTCGGATCACCAGTGAAAAGTCTGAATCTGCATGTCAATAAGTAAAAGCAGTACAGAAGGAGACTGTTGATTGTTGTCCATGAGTGCAGGCAATGCAGCAAACTTTTCATCGTGCACTTTCACTTAGACTGTGAACATGCCTGTAAAACACTGAATCTAAAATCCTGTGTACTGCCGACGTGTCAGCTGATGGGACAGAACTTCCTCGGTAGGCTAATAGTTAAAAAAAGACAGCTAAGCGCAAACATCCTGTGTGATGCTGAACTTCCCCAGAAAACGATAACAGCTTAAAGTCGCTGTCAGTCGCTCTGCTGGCCCTGACTGAATTATCTGGCCTTTCAGTGTTTTCTGCGTGGATGCAGAGTTTATTATAAAGAGATGTTTCCACAGTCATCTCTGGAGGCCTGACTCTTTATTTGGTTTTCTTTGGCCATTCTTAGCATAGCTCAGTCTGTTACAGCCCCTGGGTCGGGGGTCCACTCCCCAGAGGGGTTGGCCTGGTGTTTTTCTTTAAGGTGATCATGGAATAATGTGCCCCCAGTGTTATGAAATGTGTGGTAATAACTGGCTGTGTGGAGGGACACGGTCCTTGTAGTCACGTTTCCAGCAGGCCTGTTGTGATGCTGTTTCCACCGAACTCCCTGGTGACTTCCTGCTCTTCACTTTCCCATGCATCATAGGGAGCAGGCTGTGTGTGTGTGTGTGTGTGTGTGTGTGTGTGTGTGTGTGTGTGTGTGTGTGTGTGTGTGTGTGTGTGTGTGTATTTGTGAGTGTGCGTGTCTTGGGATGGATCGAGGAGGAGCCGCAGGGGCCAGAAAAGGACAGTCAGTGTTTCACAGATGACAAATTTTAGCGATGTGCTCAAATTAAAGTAGTAATGATTTATTTACTCTGAAATCTTGCAGTTACATTTATTTTCAGTTTTCCAGCAGACATGTTTAACACCACAGCGCTTCATTTATTTCCCTTTTTGTCTCCTCGACCCAGGTGGATCCTCATTAAAAAATGTGCTGTATGTTTGACCAGGATCATGTCACGGCTGTAAAAATAACCATAAGTATTATTTCAATCAATTTCAGAATCACTGTGCCTTTTATAGAAAAAGAGACTAACGATATCCACGTCTGTAGAATGAAGTGTGAGGCAGAGCCGTGCTTTGAGCTAAATGCTAGTCTCAGCATGCGAACAAGTGCACGACGATAAGAAGAGCAGATACTCGGCAGCTTGACCACACTGACACACCCCTCCTCAGCAGGTTTTAAGATGAGGGTTTGCTCCTTTTTTATTTGCTCATATTTCTTAATCCAGGTTACGTAACAACTAGATTTACTGCTAACTGTGCCAGTGTTCTGATGAACTGCAGAGCCGCTCGCTGTCTTCAGCTGATTTAGCTGAATTTGAAACTGGGAGCGTTGTCTCCTGTCCGACAGACTCAGGATTGACTGGATGTTACTTTTGTGGTCGACCTCAGCTCTCTGGAGCTCCGTCTGCGGCCGCGATGTTTTAACGCTGTCAGAGAAGCACAGGGTCAATGAATGGAGGTCCCCTCGTGGCTGTGCACAGGGCCAGTGTGTATATAAGAAACTGATTCATCGGCACACGATAAACTCAGGCATAAGTGTGTTTGTGTTTTCACACACTGTGAATCATCCTCCAGTCTCTTTGGTTCCTGAGCCCAAGTTAATGACTGTAAACACTTTCCTCTGAGACACAAACCAGTCTGAGCTCCACAGGGGTTTCTACTCCAGAGGATCCGCAGTGGAAAACACACAAACACACCATCTATGTTCGACTGAAACCTCGTTACAGCACGTCGCCGTGAAGAAGCGTCTCTGAATGTGTTGCCATGTGTCCCACCAGGTGAAAAAGGCCAAGCAGGAACAAACCACTGTGACCAGAACTCATCAGTTCAGCTCAGTTCAGATTTTTACTGTCCCACAAGAGCAACACGATTAAAGTGTAGATGTTATACATGCAATAAAAACACGAAGTTTATTTGTTATAACGGAAAAATCAAACCACAGTGTGATTATTTATGGAATATTCATTATTCCGTCAACCGATGGAGCAGACCGCTGCTTCTGAAACGACCTGCTTCAGCCTCCAGACTGTGGACGTCACAGCTCCGGGATGAAGGTGCCGCTGACGTCAGGGTTAAACTCTGAGCTCTGCTGGTTCTCAGGAGGCTGCAGCATTTATTTTCTGATAAAGTGTAGCTGAACATTCACTGCTGAATTCACCTGAGGCTGCTCTGACTGCTAACACAGCTGACTCACCTGATCGTACAGTCAGGTTTATTGTTGGATTTAAGGGGGGGCAGCCTGCATGAAGGAATGAATCAATCGAACCAATCGATGCAGCTAAAATTAAGTTTGTTTGGTTACTTTTTGACTGTTTTCTGTGTGTTTTGTTGGCTTTAAATGTCCGGTCAGGAAGGCTGCTGCTCGCCAGTGATTGACAGGTCTGTTCCTGTTTCTGCTCCGAGTCGACAGGACAGATGTTCTAACAACAAAACACTAATGTGTGTTCGTTTGGGTTTCAGGATCGTGCTGATCTGTGCGAAGAGATCTCTGTGTGCTGCCTTCTCTGTTCTGCCCTACGGAGAAAGCTTCTACCTCAGGTACAAACACACATACACACACACACACACACACACACACACACACACACCTGCACACACACCTCCACCACCTTTAGCATCAGTGTCAGGCAGGATGAAAGAGAGTTTAGCAGAAGACGCAGAGCTGGACCCAGAAAGAAGGGGGAGAGGATGTGAATTTCTCACCAGGAGACAAAGAAAAAGGAGAGAGTAAGGAGGTGCTTATGGAGGAGGAGGAGGAGGAGGAGGAGGAGGAGGAGTAAAGGGAGGAAGAGTTGTTTGCCAGGACCACCTCCTGACTAACAACAAACAAGGAGGAGCAGAGGAAAGGGATGATTTTCCCATGTACTTCAGAGCCCCCTGATTTGACCTGGGGACACACACACACACACACACACACACTGATAATCACACATTAACTTCCCCATAGATACACACTCAGGTCTTTGTAGACACATTTATAAATAAACACAAAGCAGAATGTACACTTATCTTTTCCTCCTGTTCTCTCTGACTGGAACACACACACACACACACACACACACACACACACACACACACACACACACACACACACACAGAGACTGGATGAACACACGGATCAAAATGAAGAGTAACAGTTATGTAAATTTATCCTAATCTCTTTCTCTCTATCACGTTCACACACACACACGTTAATCTGCAGCAGCCCTTGTGCATGCTTATCGTCACGTCACACTCACAGCGCGCACACACACACACACACACACACACACACGCACACACGCACACACACATTGTATGAGGGAGCAGTACACAAGGAAAAATAGTCTGTTATGTACACACACATTATTATAAACACACACAAAATTTGCTCCATCTGTTTATGTTTCATTGTGCACACACACGCATGTACACGCACACGCACACACACACACATTAAAAAAAACACCATACAGTATGAATACACAAACTAGACAAACATTGGTTGGTCGTCTTCTCGTCCTGCAGAGCTCATGCACCACACTTCTGCTTTTATCTTTTAGTTCACGCTGTGGTGTGTGTGTGTGTGTGTGTGTGTGTGTGTGTGTGTGTGTGTGTGTGTGTGTGTGTGCGCGCGCGTGTGCGCGCGTGTGCGTCTGTGTGTGTGTGTGAGAGAGAGAGAGACAGAGAGTTCAGCATGTTCAGCAGAACATGTGGCTGCGGCGAGAAGTGACCTTTGACCTTTCACTCACAGGAAAGTCCCTGAATCACGTTGCTTTATCATCACCTTGCAGTGCTGCTGGCAGGAGGATGCAGGGAAGGAATAATATATTGAAGATGGCTTTTTTCTTCCCACTAGACCGGAAGTCTAAAGGTCCAGCAGCAGCCCCCAGAGGCTGCAGAGTACATTACAACCCACGGAGAAAGATTTAGCTGCTTTTTAGAGTTTTTATTTTTTTATGTGTATTCACTCAGTTGAAACCAGATTTTTGTGCACAGTTGCAGACAAAGACTAGACTACACTGATGTTATGAATATTAGATTATTTGTAGGATTAGATTCCAGTTTGTTGGATTGTTTCCAACTTGTATGATCCATTTTCCAATAACTGTGAAGTCCAAAAGTCAAAATTTATTGAATGATGATGTCATAAAATATGGCGACATACATCACCACGTACAATAATAAACAACGTTCGGTACAGCGTATGTTTCGGAGGTGTTGTTGAGCTCTGATCGGTGACCACCTTAACCTCTCCTCTCTCCAGTGACCCCACGTTAAACCACCCCAGGAGGAGGCACTCGTCTGGTAACATCTCCACCACCCTGGAGATGCTGCCGGGGCTGGAGGGCTTTCATCTGGAGACCTACAGCAGGGTAGATACACACCCAACCCCTGACGCACATTCAGACACACACACGCACATGCTGTTATGATGTGGACCACTTTCATTTGTTCACATCTTATAAATTCATCTGCTCCCTTCGTCTCTCTCTCTCCGTCCCAGTCGGTGTCGTACGCCCAGTTCCTGTACCCCACGAACGCCCTGGTGAGGCAGAAGCCGTCGTCTACCAGCGACCTGATGCTGCAGATTCCCGTGTCCAGAAGCACACACAGCATGGCGGGAAGGAGCTGCCCACCCAGCAGGCTGAACAGCACCGTGGGGCTGGACCTGGGTAATACACACACACACACACACACACACACACACACTGTACCTCATACAGGAAGTAGAGGCAAAGGTGTCATCGTGGCTGCAGAGAGAGAAGGAATGAAGAAGAGGAATGCAGGAGAGGAAGATCAGGGCGGAGTTGAGACCAGAGTTGCTGCAGCTGTGCTGGAGTGTTGTTCTCTTTATATTTTAAACATGTGTGTATACTGTACACATGCAAATACACACTGTGTCTCTTGTGTCTGCTTTTGATAAACACACACACACCCACAGCGACAGAGCCCCGTATTAGCCTCTAAGCCTCTCTCTCTAATCCAGAACCTTTCATTAAGACAACACAGCTGTGTGCGTGTGCGTGTTTCAGAGTTACAGAACATCTGTGCGTGTGTGTGTTCGCGCGCACGCTGATGGCAGGTTTGTATTTTTAGCCTCTTTGTGACGAATCTCTTCAGCCTCTCAGAGCAGCTGTATTTACACGTTAGCCGGCTAGCTCGTCACAAACACACGCAGCCAACCGTTTGGTTGTGTTCAGAGTGATGAGGATGGCATCTTCATCATGACGCAGGAGTTCTGAAGCAAAGGTGAAGCAGCCGCTGTGTGGGAGCTATTTTTATTTCACTTCTACGTGTGTTAACTACAAGCTGAAATGAAGGGACAGATGGCGACGTCTGTCGCTGAGCCAGGCTAGCAGTTTCCCCCCGTGTCTCAATAAGGCATCACTGACACAACGCTGGTGACCGTCTGTATGTGAGGAAGCAGAAAGTGTGTTTCTGAGTGATCCTTCTGCACGACGTGTGTCACAAGAAGAAGGATATATTCCTCCAAATCCAATCCGGGGACCTGTAATCCACAGTGTAGAAAACATGGACAGAACTGACGAATTTGATAATTAAACTGGACTCAAGTGTAAAATGTGGAACATCGCAGAAAGTGTGAATGCGGCTCATAAAACTGATGATGATCAGAGAAGTTGACTGTGTGTGCGTGTGTGTCTTTCCCAGGTGTGGATGATGTGACAGACTACGACCCGAACCTCCTCAGTGACCCCCAGTGGCCTTGTGGGAAACACAAGCGGGTGCTGATCTTCGCCTCCTACATGGTAAGACGTTACTTCAGGTGTGTGCTACGTTAAAAACCTCCACTTTGATTCAAAAGCATAAAGCATCGGCAGTAAACATCTGTTTATACCTTTAACTCTGTGTCTTTATTGCTGTGTCAGCATTCAGAGTGCAGACGTTCACACATTATGTCGTTCTATCAGGAACAGTGTGTCGTATCTGATCCATGTCATCAGATCAGATCAGCACATCACACACATGACTTCAGATAACAGTGGTGTTCTCTCGTTTGGATTCAGTTCTGATCTAGTTCGCTGCAGTTGATGCTGTTGCGTCCAAAGGTTAAACTACGTGTGTGAGATGAAGAGCAAAATGATGATGATGACTTAAATTTCCCACAATCTGAGAGACAAGAATAAAGGACCAGACAGAGAGGAAATAAAGAAGAGACGACAGAAGTGCAGAGGAGAGAGGATTACAGAGCTCCGAGAACAGAATAATCACTACTGAGAAAGAAACACTCACACACACTCACACACACACGGGCCTTTTACATCAACATAATTATCCTATAGGCAGCAGCTTAGTTTCATCCCTCCACTGAGATGAATTAAAACACACACACACACTTTATCAGCACAGTTTAATCCATCAGAAAAGATTACTGCTGAGGTGAGCTGCTCTGTCACTGATCTGTGTGTGTGTGTGTGTGTGTGTGTGTGTGTGTGTGTGTGTGCATTACACGGCGTGATCTCACCACCTCCTGCAGTATCAACTCTGACCTGAACTACAAACACACTCAGATCAGAAACGGCTGGTTTTAAAGGCTATCACACACAGGAGCTGCACAGATGTACTGGATATTAGCGCATGCATGAAACGATGCTTCCAGTAATGAAGATGTATTCATTCATGTTTGTGATGGAGGATTCTGCTTTAATTTCTGAAGGTCGCGACCTGCTCATACAGAACCTTTATAGTATTGATCAGTGTTGTATTGACTGTATTGTGACTGTGAAGCTGTAGAAAATACATCCTCCGTCTGTTTACTTCCTCTCGAGGTTCATTTACATGCGCTGACTCTTGTTTGACCTTTCAGAAACAGTAAGGAAGAGGTCACCTTCCTTTTCTCTTGTTCTGTTTTCTCTGGTTTCTTCCTCTTTTATGACACTCGTCTTTTTTCCTCCAGACGACGGTGATAGAATACGTCAAACCATCGGATCTGAAGAAAGATATGAACGAGACGTTTAAGGAGAAGTTTCCTCACATTAAACTCACCCTCAGCAAGATACGCAGGTGAGGAGGAATCTTAAAAAAATATGATGCAGTTCTTGGCAGCAGTGTAGATGTTAAACTGTCTTTGTGCCGCTCGCAGTCTGAAGAGGGAGATGAGGACGGTCGGGGAGGACTGCGGCCTGCAGCCCGTCACCATCGCGATGGCGTTCGTCTACTTTGAGAAGCTGGTGCTGCAGGGTCGACTCAATAAACAGAACAGGTACTTTAACGTCTGATCGTCTGCTGCATGCGGTCTGTGTGCGGCTGTGCTGTGAACACACACACACACACACACACACACACACAAGTTCAGCGATGACTGACAGCTGAAGTCATTCTTACAGGACAAGCCTCAGGAGTGAAATCTGATTGGTCAAAGACTCGGAGGTCTTTCCAGTGGTGCAGACCGGTCTGCTTTCCCAGCATGCTGCTGTGTTGAGTCCACAGTGTGGAGTCTGTTTGGTTTATAGAGGCGTCCTTCAGCTTATTGACCCCAACAGTCAGCCAATAGAACGTCTTTGAAAATGGATCTGAGGTTGTTGGTGTTTCATCAACACACAGACTACTAACCATGACCTGTTAGTGTGTGTGTGTGTGTGTGTGTGTGTGTGTGTGTGTGTGTGTGTTTGTGTGTGTGTATGCGTCATTTCACTGAGCTGAAGACTAACGTGATCGTACACTCACACTGTCGTTGTTTTACAGGAAGCTGGTGTCAGCGGCTTGCATCCTATTGGCTGCTAAGATCAGCAGTGACCTCAAGAAGCAGGAGGTCAAACACCTCATTGATGTAAGAGGCACACACACACACACACGCCTTTACCTCTGCCTGTCTGTCACGCCGCGCTGCTCTTGCTCAGGTGTTCGTGAGGCTGATCTACCTGCGCAGGTGCAAAGCGAGCTGCCGGACAGTTTCTGTCCTTCACAGCTCCTCGCACACAGCAGAGAACATCAGGCCTCAGCGTGTTGTTGTCACTGAATCCCACCTGGTGCAGCTGCTGTCATCAGCCAGTGTGTGCGTCTCACAGACGTGTGTCAGCATGTCCGTCAGCTGACGACGAACGCGACACATCAGCGCAGAGACGTTAAAGAAAAGTCATTTAGGTCATTTACAAAACGTCTGTCCACAGAGAGCGATGACGAGCTTGTTATTATATTGTGAAATGATCCACTCACGACACCAGCAGTTAACCGTCTTTAATAGTCCAGAGTTTTGATCGTCATTTGTGAGAAACAGAACGTGTTGTCACAAAACATTGTCTCTCATGCTCTGGTTTCATTGTGTCTCTGTAGAAGCTGGAGGAGCGTTTCAGGATCAGCAGGAGGGAGCTGATATCCTTTGAGTTCACCATCCTGGTCGCCCTGGAGATGGCGCTCTACCTTCCAGAGAGTAAAGTCATGCCTCATTACCGACGGCTGGTGCAGCAGCAGCAGGTGTAGCCGTGATCGCGCCTCCCTCCAGGGACTCCAGCACCTTCTGGCTCCACGCTGTGACGGACGGATCCCCGCGCTGCCCGGCTCAGAGGCTCTGAGGCGCCGTCAGACACCAAAGCTCCTCCGTGCTGTGACGGTAGTACGACCGCAGGCCCGGCAGCGCCTGGCTCAACGGTACAGCGACGCAGAGAGCAACATCGCCTTCTTTTCCTCCCTCTGACACCAAAGTGATGACACACTGTGACGGATGATTCAGCGGCAGGACTGATGCCTGGCTCAACAGCACCACGAGGATCACTGGAGGTCAAACCCATCACAAGTCTGTCTCGTTTGTCTTCCTTTGTCTCTCCTGTTGGCTCAAAAAGGATTTTCCTCACCGGCTCCTTCACAGAGACTGACAGATTTCAATCATTTTGGTTAAATTTGAGCTTTTGTAAAGACATTTTTAGCAAGTTCCAAGTCCTTCTTTCTAATTTCTCTGCAGTCGAGCCTTCACAAGGTTTCTTTCAGGTTTCCATACTTTCACTGCGCCTGTTCCCTGATTAAAGGACGGCTTCACCGTCTCTCCAGATCTGTCTTCAAACATTCGTCAGGCGCCCACGTGAACACTTCCTCTGTTCTTATCCTTCCACTGAAGCTCAACAGAGAGGAAGTTTTATTCTGAAAGGACTGTGATTTGTTGAACAGCTGAAGCCTCACGTTAGCATCAGCCTGCCTGAGTAAAAGAAGGACTGTGGATTTAGTTCATCATCACTTGTACTGCAGGATCCAGCGGCCACTATGAACAGGAGGAATCATTACAGCCAGAAAACCAGTTTCAGTGGACATGTGGGCGCCTGACTTCTGCTGTGAGACAGACCTAGTCGTCATTGTCAGACTTGTGGGGAATCGTGAAACGCGACATGTTTGCAGTCTGAACTTGTTTAGCATCATTCAGCAGAGGACAGCTGCATCTCATGGCTTGCTGTTAATTTGCGTAAAAACCTGATTCTGACTGTGGAAGATGGAGAAATTTACTAATTGACAGTATTTTCTCAAGGCCTCTGTGTGCTTTTAATTTTAGGTTTAGCCTAAATTTAAGCGTCATCCTCTGCGGCTGTCATTTTAGTTTAAATGTGCTGACGGACACTAAACACAAACACGAGTTTGTGCGTTTGACAATCATTTAAATGCATTCAAAGCATTTTAAATCAACAGCGCTGAGCCGAGCAAAGATGCAGCACCTTCGTATTTTTCCACAAAACATAAACTGAAATCCAGTTTGAGGTGATGAATTCAGGCGGGAAACGGTGGCGACAGCAGTTCATGCATATCTTGTCCTCTCGCTGCTCTGGTTTCATATCCTTCGTTCTCTCTGACGCGTTTCCAAAGCTTCGCCTCGTTTTTCGGACACGTTTACGCTCCATTGTACTTTAATTTATCGAAATCACGGAGCTCTGTGACATTTTTCAGCATCAGCAGACACAACAGTTAACACATGGAGCTGCAGTCTGAGCTCCGCTGCAGAGGTTTAGATGTTTAAGTGCCTTGCCCGAGGGCACCGGAGGCGTAGATGCTCCTGTCTTGTCTGTCCCTGGGATTCAAACCAGCAACTTCAACCTCAGCTCTCTTCTTTAATCCTCGCTCTCGTGTTGCCTCCTCGCTGGTTTGGCGTGAATGATGAGCCGACTGCTGCTCACAGAGAGGCAGTGGCGCTGCGATGATGATGATGAAGATGATGATGATGTAAAGCAAAGCGTCACCGTGGGCTCCTCCAGTCGTCACTTTATTTTTATTGATCGTTCAGTCTGTGAAACACACTGATGGTTCAACAGGCCGCCGTCACTCTGAGGCTTCTTAAGGTGGACTGCGAAGACTCGCTGTTCTGTCTGCACTGTGAAGGAACATCAGCTACCAAAAAGACCTTTCTGTTCATTAACTACCTTAGAAAAACTACCTTTCACTCAAATCTTATTTATTCTGTTTTCACTGTATCATAAAGGGAGAAACATTGAACCGAGCAGAGGCCTCTGACGGGATGTTTGTGCCCGTTTCTCCACGTTTCAGCATTAAAAACATTTGATCTGTTAGCGGCCGTTTTCTTTTAAAGCTTTGTTACAGGCGGCCATGTTGGGGGAAGGAGGCCGCACAAACACTCCCCGTCGGGCCTCCGTTGTTTTTGCACTTTGCCTTTTTGCTTCACAATCCTGAATCTTTATTTTATCAAGTAACGGGGGTAATGATATTTTTCTACTTTAAATGTATGAAATGTGTTTTTGTGTACTGAAACCTGTCAGTCAAATGTATTTATTCCTAAAAACCGTCCGGCTGAAGAATGGTGTTTTAAGCTTTGATGCCGATGTTTGGATTTAAAATAAGATTCTTCGTCGTGACGCTTCACGTCAATGTTCTTCCACCGATGTTATTTTCTCTCGTGTTTTAAAGGGATTTTGTTGTGTTTGGGAGTCTTTGGAGGCTTCATCTGCACTTGAACGTCAGAGCAGGAGAGATGACGGTTTTCATTGTAGCTTTACGAGCTGCTTTTGGGCATTGACGCACAAAACAGAAGTGAGTCATTCCGGGTTTGGTTTGGGTTATTTCACACGAAATGAACGAAGAAAGTTCTCGTTTTTTTTTCTATAGTTAATCGCCCCGTGGGGAGAGGAATAGACCGCTTCGTTCCATTAGCCCGACTAGCTAACAGACCTTTGTATTCCATTAGCCACGCAAGCTAATGGACCGCCGTGTTCCCTTAGCCTGACTAGCTAACAGACTGCTGTGTTCCGTTAGCCCTGTGAGCTAACGGACCGCCGTGTTCCATTAGCCAGGCGAGCTAACGGACCGCCGTGTTCCATTAGCCCGACTAGCTAGCAGACCGTTGTGTTCCGATACCCAGACTAGCTAACAGACCTTTGTATTCCATTAGCCACGCAAGCTAATGGACCGCCGTGTTCCCTTAGCCTGACTAGCTAACAGACGGCTGTGTTCTGTTAGCCCGACTAGCTAACAGATCGTTGCGTTCCATTAGCCAAGCAAGCTAACGAAAGCTTAAATTCAACAGCACAAACTGGAAAACAGTCACCTGAAATATGAAATGGACATAATTTGTAGTTAAGGGGCTAAAACAGGTAAAGACGAGCGTTTCGGTCTCAGTTTTTGTTTTGTTTTTTCTCTCCCGCTCTAACGAATGCAGTGAAGAAGAATCCACGCTCCACAGTTTGCACTGAGACACTTCAGAGTGTCACATGTTGACTTTTATTTTGGCAATAAACAGCAAAGTTTCCTTTGTTGAAGTCGATGAAATACGAAAGCCGTTAAAGAACGAGGTGATGGATAAAGACTCTGAGGGCAGAAA
This sequence comes from Chaetodon auriga, assembly GCF_051107435.1. Lineage (NCBI taxonomy): Eukaryota > Metazoa > Chordata > Actinopteri > Chaetodontiformes > Chaetodontidae > Chaetodon > Chaetodon auriga. The sequence goes on from NC_135083.1 coordinate 2,854,759, forward strand.
CAGCACACGCTCCTCCTCAGTCATCTTCTCTACATTAGAGATTCGTCATATTGATTCTATGCAGCTTTGATTCTGTCAGCTGACCTTCCTCCTCCTCCTCCGTGTTTACCTGTGATGTGCCACAGCATTTAATTTCACCTGACACGTTTATTTAAAACTCACGTCGTATTTAGTTTACTCTAAGTCTGTAAAGGGAAATATTTACCAAGTGTTTGTCTTCCATTTCTAAATGTTGTTTCTATGTTTTAAGTTAAAGTTGTTTTTTTTTTTATGGACAACGTGGACAAATTGCGCAGAGGCTTCAAAGGAAGTGGAAATATTATTTATGTTGTTTTGAGGGGTTTTTGTCTGGTCCTCTTCAAACCACACGTAGTGGCTGAAAATATTTATAAAAAAAATATTTTATTAAACATTAAAGACCGTAAACTGTTTCAACTGCCAATATTCAACTCATGTCAAGTTTATTTTCAATAAAAATATCTACATTTCTGCTCCTGTTCTGATTCCTTCTTTCACGTCAAACAGATGCTGTTTGTGTCCGATTGTCAGTTTGGGGAATAAAGTTTTTAGCATTATTTAGCATCATAGAATGAGGAATCAAACTACAGTTAAAAAGTCAGAATAAATTCAGCTGAAGTAATAAAATGTGTACATTTGTGCAGAAGCACAAGAGCTTATAGAAACATCTCGTCTTCACTGTTAACTGTTGAAAACCTGATTATTTCCTTTAATGCTGGCTCTAACGGACTGTTTATTGATCAATTAAAATAACAGATTTCATTCAGAACAACTCTCAGTGCTGACGGAGGGAAATAAATTGAACATCAGCGCGAGCTGGCGAGTTACACGCAAACAATCTGCCGCTTTCTGCAAGACACAAAAAACAAAAAATATATCAAAATGAAGAATACCTTAAAATGTGTGTTTTAATGAATTTCCCACCTCTTTCTAAAGTAGAATACAAAATTAAAAAAAATATAATTTTATGATTTTTTGCGACAATTTTGGGGAAGCTAAGCTTCCCCTAGCGTCTTAATAGCGCCGCCTATGATCATCCCCTTCTTCTTTCCCACCTTTAAAACTCATCTAGACGACAGCTTAGTTTAGTAATCAGACGTTTCGTGTGGCCAATTTTCAATTTTGGCCTGCAGCCAACCTGTATCCATGGTGCATCCATGCACGCAGTTTGACTTTCACAGTGTTACCACAGCTGGTATCGACAGAAAACACGGCTGATTAAAGATTATTTTTGACTGGACAAAAACAAGATTTAAGATAATAACCATAAACTTGCCTTTTGTTGTGTGTGACAAGTGAAATGTCGGCTACGTGTGGTCCGTTTAACTTCTCAGCTGGACATTTCAACTTTACAAAAAAAAAAAAAAACGGACCGACAGCCATCGTTTCGATGTGAGTCGGGGAAGAAGAGTCCACTGCTTCCACGAGCCAGGGCATGACAAGCTGATTTTTAAGTCTCTTCCATGAACTGAAATGTGAGGAGACGAATGACTGACTGACTGGTTTACACCTTTCATTAGTTATTGAGAAATCACAACAAAGTGCAACAACAAAGTGTTTTATTTTTTTCTCATTTTATTTTACAAAGTCTCCACAGATCCGCCGTCACGCTGGCACACTCAGAAGTTCCTGCGAAACAAGAAGAAAACAGTCGTTAGCTTCCAAACTGATAAAAATCCTTCCAGAGAAATGACGACACACTTTTCTTACTTCCATTATTTTGAAAATTTCTACAGCCACATTGATAATCTCATTATCATTGATTTCTAACGTGAAACCCAGTTTATGTTAAGAATCGTCTCAAATCGGCTGCACAACTTTAAGGAGAGAAGATTTCTTCATTTACAGGTGGGAAAAAAAATCCACTACAGACAATTTGACATGTTGCAGTCGGGGGAAGGGTACAGGAAATAAAAGGAACGAAGGCTAAAAGGCATTTAGCTGCTTCAGTTTCAGACCGCTGGCTCACTGTCATGGCCGACTGTTCTATTCAAGTGTCCCAGCATTAAAGTGCTTTTCCAACCATCACAAAAACATCAGACATTTCAGCAACAACAACAACAAACTGGTCATTCTGCAGGAGTAATGATATTCGAGAACAAGTTCTTACTTTGCAACAACGCCGTCATTCTTGGCCAGTCGTCAGACTCACCCTGCAGGAGGAAAGAAAAGAGTTCAGACCAAAGATTTCAGCGTTTAGACCATTATCTGACTATCTGAGACTACAGAGTGTTAAGCCACCAGCACACTCCGGTCATGCCATTTCCACCTTTTGATTTTGCAAAGTGGAATCTCAAGTTTGTCCTGACACATTCAAAAACATTCAAAAAGTTTTAGTAGATGGATGACAGAAGCTGCACATCCGCAAAAACAATTCTGTACGACAAACTACTTCCAAAAAAAAAAAAAGGAAAGAAAGAAAATGAAATACAATTCAGGTTTCGTTTATCATCCACTTTCAATTGGATGGTCTTAGAAAAAAAAGTGCTAGAAAAGCACCTGCAGACAAAAAACAGGAGTAGCACATTTGTCACTCTGATCATTTAATGTGAACAAAAACAAATCAGAAACCTGCCTGAAAATGTTTAATCTATACGTTTGGTCTAACACACACACACACACACACACACACAGGGCAGACAGCTAAAGGCTTTATATCATGACTTTAAACACCAGACTTCACTGTGAGCCTGCAGGTGTGAATAATGCTCTGAAACAAGCCTCATCATGATGACAACCAAACTGTTGGCTCTACTGTGTTTGTGTGACAGCAGGCAAAATACAATGAACCAGAAATTCAGCTAAGGCTCAACGTTCTGTGGATGGTGCCGTCAAGATGGTCATCAATATGAAAACCAACAGCTTCCTGAAACTTGCTGTAAATCATCACTGGACATACAATCTTTGTCAAAGTTAGAATATGAAACTGTGCCGTTAGATTTTCAAATCACAAAGAGGCGGTAACGGTCAAGGTATTAAGTTCAATACATCAGTTAGCTAGCGCTTCCAAACCGAAAACTACAGAAAAACCTACCGCTAGCTAACAGCAATTCGCCAGCGCTAGCGAACTGATGTTATCTAGTTTCACTGATATCATTGAGCCGCTAAAGCTAGCGGTTAGCCGCTAAGGATAGCGGTTAACGGTCGAGGTAAAATTGAGAAACCTGAGCTGTGCTGCAGGGCCGAACCAACAATAACTTCAACTTAATTCCGCTCAATAGTGATTCTCCCATGGTAAAACGCAGTAAGTTATATTGTTAATCAAAAAAAAAAAAAAAAAAAAACTGACGCCGGTACTATAACCGGTAACGATAGCGCTAGCTAACTAACTAGTTAGCTCTACCAGTAAGCAGCAACGGCAACGGTCGAGATAAAATTAAGTTCAATACATCAGTTAGCTAGCGCTTCCAGACCAAAAATTTACCTACTGCTAGCTAACATCAATTCGTGGTCTAGCGTTAGCGAACTGATGTTATCTAGTTTCACTGATGTCATTGAGCCTCTAGGGCTAGCGGTTAGCCGGCAAGGCTAAGGCTAGCGGTTAGCCAGGAACGGGCAATTTACAAGGGGCCGCATGAGAAACCTGAGCTGTGTTGCAGGGCCGAACCAACAATAACTGCAACTTAATTCCGCTCAATAGTGATTCTCCCATTGTAAAAAGCAGTAAATGATGTTGTTACTCTTCACAAATACTGAAAATGTGTTTTGCAGTGTGTTAAAGAGAAGCAATCGGCCAATGTCACGGGGATGCCCGGTGCCCTATGGTAATATCGTCAAACATTATATGTACTAACTTTATGGGCACCACTAAGACACGCCATTTAATTCAGTGTCACTGTTTTGGTTTTGATTCCTTCATTTTTCATTGTGGTCTGTCTCTGTGCGGTGTTTTCAGCCATACTGGCAGGCCTACCGACATTGGTGTTGTTTGACATTCCCGGCTGCATTGATGACATAAGATGTAACCATTTACACATAATGTAATTCGTTCAAAACATTAAATAAGGAGGCGGGGACATTTTATAGCTCAACATGTTTCACGAATTATTTGCATGCTAAATCTTACCCGCCGTATTTTGTTTCCTTCCTACACTTCCGTTCTGCTTCGGCTCCACTTCCTGTCCCAAGTTGTGAAACTGAGGCGGAGGAGTCCATTCTCGTTTGTAGAGAGGGGTGGCAGTGGACTGTGCCAAGTGTGGTTGAGAGGAGGGGGGTCCAGATTGATGTATGTATGTATGTATGTATGTATGAATGTATGTATGTATGTATGTATGTATGTATGTTTATGCTCACTTGTAAAATAATTTTTTGATTACAGATGCCTGTATAAACACCACAAATGAAACTTTGTTTTTGTGCTTAGTGCAGGGATGTGGGACTGGGAATGTTACACAGGAAACACTGCTTCATTTGGGATGGTGGATGAGAATGCTCATTGTGTGTTTTTTTTAGAAACAGAAGTTTTTAACGGTGCTGGGGCTCAGGCGGTTCCTCTTCGTAGAAACAATCTCTCCAGCCTTAGAAAATACCCTCTCACATGGAACAGAGGATGTAGGACAACATAAAAACATGAGAGGCAGCTGGTAAAGGTGGGGATGTTGGTGGTTCTGTCTACTCCAGCAGACAAGGGGATCTTCTGCTCTGGTCAGGTTCACCTCTGCTAAATAATGATCCACTTCCACTGTGGTATCTGCTGCAGCACTTGAGCTTCTTCTACTTTGATCCACCGGATCCAGCAGATGCCGAAGGTCATCTAATAAACGTTAAAAGAAAAAAAACATCAACAATGGCTCACATTACTACCAATTAATGTTAATTTTGACACAACAAAGAAACAGACTACTTCCTGTTGTTCATGGATGTTGTTGATGTCCATGCTGTTGCTGAAGAGGCTGCTACCTGAGCTGGGGTTTTTGCCACTAGCAGAATTTACTGCAGAGTTCCTGATAATGTTGGCACATCCATACTTCAGCCTTGTAACAGCCTCATGAAGTCTCCCCTGACTTAAGAATCATAGTTTTTTAAACCTTAGGTCCAGTAAGGTGGGTGAAGTCATCACCATTGGCAGCACTAGGGCAGGTGGAAGGGGGAAGCTATGGGACAGAAAAAAGGCAGATATTATTGCTTATGTTCATCGAACTGAGATGCAGCAGAATGATTCCTTTCATTCTCTACTCGTTTTTGCTGTCGTAGCCCATTATTATTATTATTATTATTATTATTATTATTATTATTATTATTATTATAGCCCATAATAATTAATTAATCATTTTTCCTACCTTAATGAAGCAGCATCCGCCGCGGGGCCTTTGTGTTGTATTTCTCAACCGTTTCCTCAGGTTTAATTCTCTTAGTTATGTCACTGGATGTACAGAAGCGACAGAGCTGACAGTCTCTGCTGTACCATAGTCTTCCTCATCCAGCTGCGCACCCGCGTCCCAACTGGAAGCGACAGCGCCAATTTAAGCACTTTGGTGAAGTTTGGGTAAAATCCAGTCAAGGCAGCGACTTTTAGATTTCCAGAGTTGCACCACGCGGACTCTTTTTCACCATGGTGACTAGCATAGTTAGCGACGCAAATGCGTTAACTTCTACGCTGCGTTGTAGCTACGCCGTGTACGTAATGATGACGCAGTAACCAATTAAATACCATCGAAATAAAACAACAACAAAAAAAAAAAACATTAAAAAAAAATCAAAATGAATAATACCTTAAAATGTGTGTTTTAATGTATTTCCCACCTCTGTCTAAAATGGAATACAACATAAAAATATATAATTTTATGATTTTGTTTTATTTTTTGTGATGATCTTATTTTATTTTTTGTGACAATTTTGGGGAAGGTAAGCTTCCCCTAGCTTCTTAATAGCGCCGCCTATGAACACAAATAATAAATATGCCAATATTTTTAGTTTCTTTAACCAAAATAGCTCCCTGTAATAGCTCGTTAATATTGTTTCAGTGTGAGCTGCAGAGTTCTTGAGATATCGGCCGTCTCGGTTTGTGTTGCTTAAAGCACCGAAAAAAAATCTTACTGAAAAACTATTTTCTACCAAACTGCATCCACCAATCATATCACTGCACAGCAGGACGTGTGAGGCGTGATGATTTAGAAGGCCGATATCTCTACAGCAGAGCTCAGCATCTCACACCAAAACCATGTAAACGGATCAATAGTCCTCCAGGTGAAAAGGGAAAATGAAGTATTTCTGATTTCGGGGTGAACTGTCCCTCTGAGGTGCTCGTTCAAACCTCTCGCCGCCGACAGCGCTGAAGCTACAGCGGATGAGAAGTAACGGTGGAGTACAGAGGAGGGGAAGCGTCCTGAAGCCGAGGCGCAGAGTAGACGACGCTCTCTGCATCACCACAGGGGGCGCCAGAGAGCGAGGACGCGGCAAAATCCAGCTGGGAGTAGGTGAGCTTACTGGACTCCTCTTCAGGCTGGAGGAAAACCAGCAGAGAACACCAGTTTTTATAAGACAATAACAAAAACATCCAGAGTTTTGAAGGATTAATGATCACAAACGGGTCTATATATTTATCATTTCCTATATATATATGTGTGTGTGTGTGTGTGTGTGTGTGTTATTATTGTAAATCTTTATTAATATTAGCCTTATGATACATCTGCCTGTATATTTTTCAGTGAAACTTCAATAAAATTTCTGAACCATAATCTGATGTAAAGTTTGTTTAAAGTTACATTTTTTGGAGACTTTTGTCCACAATCACAATCTTAAATCTGTTGGACAATGAAATAATATTTAAATATTTAAGATCTAAATGTAGTTTTTACTCACGGTCGTCTGAGAAGTGGCTGCGGTGACTAAGCTGTACTCATCTGTAGCTTCAGCTGCGTTCAGTTTGGGGAATGTGGCCTGAGAGTAAAGTGGGGATATTTCTCCAGGAGGAGGTCCGCTCCGTCTGTTCTCCTCCTGGATCTCCTCATACACTCGACTGGACTGCAGGAGAACAGGGTTTGCTTTGGATTATCAAACACTAATGATGCTGAGACGTCCCAGACTCACTCAAACTCACCTCGATGGCGTTCATGCGCTCAGCTTCCACAGGAGGGTCTGAAAAACAAGCAAGTCACTGTTAGAGTCACCAATAGAGATGAAGCATTTACAGAATGCACAATCAGATTACATGTTTAGTCTTTAGGCAAATAACTGTGAGCAGCAGCTGTGAGTTGCAAAAAAAGCTAACATCTGACACTACAGTATCAGCTAGTAGCCACTTCCTGTTGTGACAGAGCTTTAAAAGTCTGTTCAGTGCAGATGCAAAGAAAACCTCCAGCCGGTATTTATTTGTGTGATGTTGTGTGTGTGTGTTTTCTGTAGCCTCACCTTTGGGTTTGCGGGCGCTCTTCCTGCAGGCGATCAGCACCACTGCTGAAAAGGCACCGACCATGACGAGCAAAGTCAGGCCCACGTACAGCAGCACACCTGTGGAGGTTTGACATGTGAGGGTCCGTTCACGCGGTGTCATCGCTCTAAACGTGACATCAGCTGCGTCATTAAGTCAAGACTTTATAAGAAAAACTATGTAAGCCTACCTGGGCCTTCAGCTGACGTCTGCTGCTGCTCCGGCTGCTCGGAGGCTTCAGGGGAGGCTGATGGAGGTGCGGAGCTTCCTGAGCTGGAGCTTAAACTCTGTGCTGTGGTCAGACTGGAGGCCGATGGGACTGATGGTGAAAGAGCTCCAGGAGTCCAGTTCGGTGTGGAAGCGACCGGAGCTGCAAAACAAAACGCAGGCAAACAGCTGAATGCAGCCGGTAATCAACGTCCGTTCAGACAGTTTATCAGATATTTCACAGATGAGCTGCTGCTTTTAAAGGATCAGTTCTCACTTTTAAATAGACTGAACGTATTGAAACAGCAGCTGTCGGTTCATGAAACTCACCGTCTTTGACTCTGATCACAAAATCCTCGTATGAATTCAAAATGTTGTGCACACCACATCTGTACCATCCAGAGTCAGACTTAGTCAGGTTTGTGATGCTCACTTTGAGAAGTGAAAAAGGGAAACCACGATTATATTTAATGCTGTATCTGCCATCCTGAGCCGTGTCTGCAGTTGTTCTGATGAGAAGGTCGCCTTCTTCACATTCTCCCCTGCAGAAGATCTTTGTTTTTTTACCAAATGGGGAGCTGAAGAACTGGCAGCCGTGCGTGATGCTTCCTCCCTCCTCCTCTGTGAGGACGAAGATTTCAGCGTTTGCATCCTGCAGCGCTGCTGAAAAGACGAACAGTCAGAGTTACTATCTGTGCTGTGTTTCACAGATTCTGAGTCATACTGGGACCTGCCCAGTTCAACCAGTCTGTGAGTGAGGGGTAACAATTTTCTTCACATAAGACTTTATATATCAAAGGTCGTGTCATGCAAAGAGCTGCTGTTAGTGACAAAACGCTGAGAGATTCTTAGAAAAATGACATTTTCTCAGAATTTGACAGTACAGACGAAATCCTGATTAAGATAAGAGCTTTTAAGATGCTTAGGAGTTTGTTAAGCAGAGGGAGAGGACGCAGAAATATTAATGCTGACTGACAGTGAGCTAATGAAACGCTACACATTAGACATTAGGGATAATGATTGTGGATGATCTCATTCGAGACTCGCTCACGTCTCCCACCCAACGCTAAAACGCCAAAAATCAAAGTGATCGACTTGACTTGAGTCTCAACCTTCATCAGCAGAGTGATCACACAAATGATTACAGCCTCATACTGAGGGGCAGTTCAGCTCACGTCCACTGGGTGTCTCCACCTGCAGGTCACTAAAGGTCATTGACGGACGTAGCGGCCTCATCGCTGTAGTTGGTGTAATAGATGGCAGAGTTGTGCTTATGGTGGAGTTCTGTCTTAAATAAGCTGGCAAACCATCATGTCACCTATCAGATAGATGACGTACTAAAATTAGCAGCATGCTAACAAACATAAGCGAATAAATAGAACAACTATCAGCATGTGAACAGGATACTGTGCAGGAAGGAAGGAATGATTACAAACTCCTGCTGAGCATCCAGACGTTGTTCACACAGAATTTTATTCTTAGTCCAGAAATTTGAGATACAGCAGACTGACTTCTGGGAATTCTGCACCTCGACATTATCTCCACTCAACTGAATGAAGCAGTTACGTAAAGTCTTGGTTGAATATTTCAAACAGTGTAAAACGTGTTCAGTTGTCAGAGTGCAGGTGATGATTTTCCTGATCCTAAAGAGGAAACTTAAAGGGTTAAACTTCTTGTTCATTGCCTTAAAATTCATGTTTTAATTGCTTCTTTGCATGTGAAAGGAGGTTGATATTACTGTCCCTGATGTTCTGTGATGGCAGACTCGATGAAACCACCAGCCGAACGAGATGCGTTCACAAACTGAAGTTTTGTTTGGTTTCGTTATGACCTGCAGGATTTCTTTCTCTTACATCTCTTCAAAGTTGGTTTTTTTTTGTTGGTTTTTTTTTGTTTTTTTTCCCATACACACTTAAACGAAAGTTTCGTTTTTAGTGTCTCACCATCATCAGTGACCCCCCCCAGGCCTCCGTCCGGTTCTTTCTCACATGAGGTGTTTCCTGTGTGATAAAGCTAAAACAACCTTTGTCCTCCTTTATGGTCAAAACCATATAACCTATAAAACATCTCCAGCAGAACAAAATGCACACGTAGAAAATAAGGGAACTGGTAATGAGCAGCTTGTTAAAATAACTCTGCTTGTCACGCTTAACCACAGAAACCAGCAACATGAAACGAAGGCAAGTGAAACAGAGACCACTGATGAAAACCTGCCTCCTCTCTACAGTAAGGTTCATCTGATAGTCGACAAGTCCAAAAAAATTAAGACAAGCGATGGCGTGAAAAGAGAGAAGGACAGAAATGGAACCAGAGGATACTCACTGAGGAAGAGGAGGCAGATCAAAGAGGAACACACCTTCATTCTGGAGGGCTTGATGATTTAATGCTGCCTCTCTTCCGTCTTCACTGGCAAACCACTAACTCCTCACTTCTCTAAATGATGGAGTCCCACCTCCAAGCACTCGACTCTCCCCTCCTCAAAATCAGGTTTTTCTTCCGCTGACCTGCAGCTTTCTGTGTGACTGCCATTCAAACCGCGCCTGGTTGTAAACTGAAGCGTCATTAGTGTCTTATTTTTGTCCACGCTCCAAATAAATGTCTCTGTTTTCAGTGGTGAACCTGTTATTGGCTCTGAACGCTATGATCATTCAACCATCAAAGTCAATGGAGCGTTCCTTCGACACTCAGCCTGAGTGTTAGCCTGAGTGTTAGCCTGAGTGTTAGCCTAACACTCAGCGTGTGAGCTTACTTAAAGGCCAATATGACCACAGTTGAGTTCATATTTTTCAGAACATTAAAATCATCCCATAGAGACAAACACAGCAACTGCAAGCAGCCTGTGCTATGCTACAAACAGCCTGTGCTATGCTACAAACAGCTTGTGCTATGTTACAAACAGCGTGTGCTATGCTACAAGCAGCCTGTGCTATGCTACAAACAGCCTGTGCTATGCTACAAACAGCCTGTGCTATGCTACAAACAGCCTGTGCTATGCTGCAATAAACAGAGGAGAGAGGACGGATCGGGCCCTTCCACCGACCACCGCTCGTCCAGCTGTTCCTGGACAACTGACGGAGTTACAGCAGTTCAAGCTCGAGTCCACATGCTGACAAAGCAGTACCAAATATCTCAATGGCCATTTGTGGGAATAAAGTCATGATTGTGTACAGATATGAAGCATTACAACAAAACCTACCAGAGCAGAGAGATTTACAGAGAGAGTTCTTTTTTTATGTCATTATATCAAAAAACGGGTCCCTGACAGGTGATGTTCTAGAGTGACATCTATTACCAAGAAGGCACAGAGGTGACAAAGCTCGTGGTGAAAGAGGTAACGATAGATATCTCAAAATACATACATACATAGAAAGAGATAAAGATAGAGGTATCTCAATAAGTAGATAAATAAGATCTGTGTATGTATGTCTCTCTCTCTACAGAGATTTGTAGATACAGATAAATGATTGATATATATCTGTGACACAGATGACAGAAGCATGATTGTGTCATCTGTGTCATCGGGGCAGAGATGATGCTACCAGAACCTAAAATACAGTACATGTGTAGAATACACTTCAGAGCGCTGCCGTCCTTCGACCTGATGTTTTTCTGCTGAAACAGGATGTCGAGGAGGGATACAACAGCTAATTTCCACCTACAGCGACAGCCTAAGGTCACCGTGCTGAGCGGAAGCTGCAGGAGTTTTATCTTAAAATGCTCATGAGGCTGAGATATTGAGTAAGAGTTCGATTCTGAGAACGAGGGAGGGAGAAAATGAGTGAGGAAGTGAACGAAGGCACTCCTTTAGACCTCAGACAGACAGACAGACAGACAGACAGACGGACAGAGAAGTGGTCATCCTCCTCTCCTGCAGCTGAACGACTGCTTGAGAATGAACATCCGCCACGTTTTGTTCTTCTGCTTCTCATCAGGTGGGACCGTGTTGCAGAACACACTTCTTTTAGGACTTCTGTGTAACACATGGTTTTATGCTGATCTTTTCTAGCACAGTCAGCTCAGTATCAGGGTTTGGGGACGCTCACACAGAGTCAAACAGATGATAATAATACTGCTGAAATGCTGCTAGTTGTTGCTCTGAAACCACAATGTTTTGCAGTAAGTCTACATCAACATGACTGTGAGTACTGGTCTTTGTTTCAGCAGCACTATTTGATGGAAATACTGGTGTCATCAACAAAGAACTGCACCTTCATACAAAAACGGAGGGCGAGGATTTCAGAATCGCCTTCGACTTTAAGGCACCAACAGGAAGCAGAAAATATCTCTGCAGGAACGACTGCAGGAAAGATGGCGTCCTCATCGAAACGCACGGCAACAGAGCGATGAGCGGCAGATACATCATCAGGTACGACAGCAACACCAGCAAAGTGCACGTGGCCATCATGGCGCTGAGCCGGGCCGACTCCGGATGGTACAAAGTCGGCGTGAACACTTCGTCCTCGCTTGGCTTGTACAAGGAGTTTGAGATCAGAGTCAGAGGTGAGTTTCACCTTTGCGTTACACGGAGCATGACAACGAGCGTGACACCGAGCATGACAACGAGCATGACAACGAGCATGACACCGAGCATGACAACGAGCATGACACCGAGCATGACACCGAGAATGACACCGAGCATGACACCGTCCCAACTGAAACTCTACATTTTATACCAACATTTATATCCAGAACAAGCGATCAACTGGAAAATATGCACATTACTCTCCATCGTTTCTAATTGGCTGAAAGTAACTCAATACATTTACTCAAGTGCTGTACTTGAGTACAGTTTTGAGGTGATAATTCTGAAGTATCTGCAGCATCACTTCACTCACACAGAGGGAAAGACTGTGATTTTTACTGCACTACGTTTTTCTGAGAGGTTACTTTTTTAAGACTAAGTTCACTAAAAACAAATTCTAAAAATATAAACATGAAACATACATACGATGTAAAGTTTCAGATGTCCGTGACTGAAGAGTTATTTCCCCTTTCAACTTCTTACAAGGTTTCATTTAAATAACAGTTTGAGGCCCAAATCGGTAAAATTCTACAACATTACACATAAAAAGCAGAAATAATTAGAAATAATTAGAAAGTTTTGTCATCTTTTTTATCCCATCATCACCTCACTTGATTGATCTTCCTCACTGTACATAATGCAGTTAAACTAAGTCAACCAGCAGTAAAACACCGCATTCACATGAACACCTCCACCACCACCACAACAACAGACCTCAGTACTTCTTCCACCACTGTGGAGGTCAGAGGTCAGGTGGGCAGCTGTTGCTGTTTATGAGGTCATTTCAGTGAATATAGTTTACAGATGTCAGCGTTCTGGCAGCAGAAGTTCTGCATAAATCTAAAAACTGAGATGACAAACATCCATTAGTCATTTTCAAAGGAAACACACTTCCTGTTTCAGGAGCGCTGCCCCGAGCCGCAGAGGGCAGCTGGTTTCAAGTCAGCAGGAAATGAAGCTGCTTCAGTGTCTTTAGGTTAAAAATAAGACAATAAATCATGTTTTTATTTCACCTCACTGTTGTGAATCTGCAGACTCGAGATGTTCTGACACCAGTTTTTATGATACTGATACAAGTTCTGAAATGATACTGAGAGTACTGAGCCTTTCAGAATATTTGAATCTTTTGAACAGCTTTACATTTTTAACCCCGTACAGATGTAACTGCTGTTTGACTGACTCAACATGCAGAGGACGAACGCCACAGAACGTCCTTTAACTGTTTGACTGTGGAAGAACACAAATTAGTAACTAACTAATAAAAACTCCTTTAAAAACTGCTTGAGTGCTGCCACAGTTTAGAAAAACAAAAGACATTTAAAATGTTCAATATTAACATTATAAAACTAAAGCTCTGTTAACGCGTACGTCACTGTTTCACTGGTGAGATTCAAAGTCACCAAACTGCTGATACTTTGCTAGCATTGGCTAACGCTACACCACCTGAAATCAGCTCTTCTTCATCGCTCTAAAAATGGGCAGCTGTCACTACTTCCTTGGAGTGGTGATTTGTGGGTAAAGATAACGGCAGTCTTTAGCTTTAATAGTAATTTTGCAGTAAATAATCACTTACAGAGCAAATAGTAATAAAAATATTTCTATGCGTATCTTCATTGTCTGTTTTTGAAGCATAATTTCTCTCAGCCTGAAACAAACAATTATTTGTGAGATCGATTATTCTGCTGATGATTTTCTCAAGTACTCAGTTCATCATTTGTTCTACAAAATGATCCAAAATACTGAAAAATGCAATAAAGTTTGAAGTTCAGGTGACGTCATCAGACCGTTTTCCATCAGATCTGTGTGACGGAGTCGTCATGTTTGGAGAGCCGAGAGTCCACAGCGCCGCTGAGGGAGGAAACGTCACGTTCACATGCTCCTTGTTTTCACATCCACGAAACAGGAAGTTCCTCTGCAGGGAGGAGTGCAGCAAATTTCTCTTTGACACCAATGATGTGGCAGTCACGAGCGACAGATACCAAATCACATCCTGGAGCAGAAAGTCCTTCAATGTGAGCATCGCTCAGCTGACGCAGCGGGACGCCGGGCGGTACAGGTGCGGCGTGGGAAGACAAGATGGACCGAATACATGCCAGGAGTTTGAGATCGCAGTTACAGGAGGTCAGTTTTCTCTGCTCACTGACAGAGTTTGACGAAACAGGTTCAAGTCAAGACGCTCAAGAACGAACTGTCACACTCACATCTCAGATCAGGCTTAGTTTGAGTTGGTGGCTTTTAAATCTGTTTTCATTGCTCCTCGCACATTTGTCACACCAGCTGATACCTTTATTGTTTTAGATTATCATTAAGACACACACATCTTAAACAGGATGCAGCTTCTTATTGTCAACAAACACCATGAACAGATTTTTTCTGTCTTCCCCTAAAACAGCCGGACACTGTGGTTTTGAGCAAACGTTAGTCAAACAGGAGCAACAGTGCATTCGTTAGGGACTATTTTCAGCCGTGGATTGATACACATTTGTTGTGCTGCTCAGTATTTACAGCTGTCACTCAAAAGAAGCGACAGCCGCTTTGTTCCTAAAGACATGAACGAACCAGTGCAGCAGCGTGGACTGAAGAATGAATGAAAGCATCCTTTTTTCTTTACACTGGCTTTGAGTCACAAAGAACCTCATAACAACCCCAACAACCACCCTGACCACAAACAACAAACAATCTAGTTCCTATTTTTAACCAAGTGCCACCAAGCAGCCCGTCAGAAGTCATGAGCAAAGAGCATCAAACATCCTGTATCGTCAGCACATCATCAGGGCCCACAAAGGGAAATGAAATTCTAGTGACTGTACACAGTTTTAGCTGCGTTGACTGATCCTGGTTCCTGTGTCACCGCGCTCACCACGATTGGCTTGCATACACCGCTCATACACTCCTGAACAGTCCACGGTCAGCAGATGGATTTAAGTCTACGTCAGCCTTAAAATCAGCCTAAAATCACATATCTGAGACCAAAACAATCTAGTGGCTTTCAGACCACAAACAGACCACACCAGTCCACTTGGAAGAGGACGGGGACAAGCGGTCTTTCCAAGCCATCTCAGTCCGGTGGTCTGGTCGAAACGGCACTAAACGGGCAAACAGAGCCGTTACTTCCAAACCTCACAGGTGAGAAAATGAATCCGTCTGTTGGGATTTCTCATCGTTTGTTCAGTTGTGTCTCACGTCTCTTCTCCAGGTAACGTCTTTCTTCCGGTCATCTGTTTGACTGTGGTTGTCGTGCTGTTGGCCGTCAGCATGCTGCTCTTCTACAAATGGAGGACGAGAACGGTTCATTGTGAGTTCCCGCTCGACTCTTATCTGAACTTTAAATGAGAACAGACGAGGAACCAGGAAACGACCTCTGCTGTACTTCCACAGATGTGAACAACGAGGGAAACGGCAGAGACATGGAGGTGACTTCTTCATCTCTTTGTGATCATCTTCACAGTGTCGAGCCTGGTCCCATCCCAGAATAATCAAATACCGTCTGTACAGATGGACGAGTCACCATCTGTACGAGACACTCCGGGGCCACAAACACGATCAATCCTTCCATCAGCCAAGAAGCCAAAAGTCAACGATCGTAAAAGTGAAACCAAAAGTGAAAAATCTAGTAAAAATAGTTTCTTTTTGTTTGTTTCTCAGGTTTCCGTCTATGACGACTGTGCTGCGGTCTCCACACAGGAGGGGTCGGTCTACGAAGACCTCGACCCGTCCAACAGGGACCACAGCCTCTACTGTTCACTGCACATGTGACCAAACACATCACTCAGAAGACAACAGACGTTTCCATTCTTCTGAAAGGACGTCGCAGTGCGTCGAGGATGTGGCAGCTCGTTACTCTGGTTCATATCCATCACATTGAGGGGTTAATTTTAATATTTAGAAAAATAATAGTAAGTCACCTGACAGACCGACCTTCTCCTCACCTTTACTCTCAACATAAGGGTGTTCCTGAGGATGTTCTTCATTCATAAATACAGATAATTTCAGACTAAACCCTGTTTGAATCACTGGAGGAACGAGCTAAAACTCTTGAAGAAAATAACTAAAACTTTAAGCTACTTTCATTTCTAAATGCACTAAAGTTAATCTGAGACAGGCTGCTTTCTGCTCTTTTCCCATTATTTTAGCATTCAAGTTCTATTTCAAGTTAACTTCTCTGTCCTTCAGCACTGAGGCAGAAGATCTGTGATGGCTAAGATGTGAAATGAGTTTTTTATCGTATTTGTAATATGATCAACAAAAATAAACCTCTTAAAACAGCACAAACACATTCACTGATTGATTGATTCATCGATTACCACCTTCAGCATAGAACCTGTTGCTCGTCTTGTTAAATCAGCCACAAACACGCAGTAACAGTGAGCAGCTTACCTGACACCAGGTGTTCTCTCTCATCACTTCATGGAGACAAAGACGTGAAAATCCGAGACTGGAGGAACTTGAGCAAACATCTCTGCATTCGTTCCCTCTTCATTTTGTCGTCGCTTGATCTCTACATTTACTGAGACTGTGGAAATGCTAACGGCTAATGAAAACTGTGTTAAATTGTAGTTCTTCTTCTTCTTCTTCTTCTATTTTGGTATTTTTAACCAAAAAAAAGATTGGCTGTAACATCGATGGGAGGCATAATTTAAATTTTCTTTATTTTCTTTAAATTTGTCTAAATAACGCTCTTTAGCTTGTGCTACAGCAGGGTTACTTTCTTTGAAAACATCTTTAAAGAAGCAGGTGAGGTGACGTCTGCCACATTCTGCTCCGGTACAGCAGGCGGCAGTAATCTAGAACATTAGCTCGTTAACTCACCCCATTCAACCCCACAAATGGGAAAAGAAGAAGAAGAAGAAGAAGAAGACGTGAGAGGGATGAACTGGCCCATGGCTGCCTTCACACTATCTCTGCCATCCATCTTCATCATCATCTTCTCCTAAGAAGGTTAAACTTATAGGCGTTGGGTGGAGGAGGTGATGTCCCATCTTCAACTTGAACAACTTTAATACACTGCTCGGGGCACTACCCTTAGATATTATAAAGTTTGGCCACCATTTCTATCCTATTTTGAAGATGAACTCCCGTCCCTTAATGTAGTGTAGCCTGAGACCAGGATCTGTTTTACATTTAACATCATTTTTAAGATGTAAAAAGTTTGATTAATCGCTGCAGCGACAGTTCAGAGTTTAAGGTCCGAACCTGCAGAGCTGAAACTCTGTCAAACAGTGTCTGTTCTATCTGCTCCATCCTCAAAATCCAAAAATTCACATGTTAAATATAAAATATGATTCTTTAAAAATGTTAACATGGTGTAAAAACACGCAAACATGAAAACACAACTTTAGATACATGTAGACTGATATTTCAACAGGATTTCTAAAGTAATTTGCCTCCTTTATGAAACTGTCTCCTAGAAATTCTGTTTGACACAGTGTCCAAGGGGACAGGTGAGTCACCGTCAGTGATTCATTGACACCCTGAAACAAATCCCTGTTTTTTGCTTTGTGCTGCAGAGGTTTGACCAGCAGAGGGCAGTCAGAGACAGATTATTAGAAAAGATTAATTCTTTCAGCCTTAAGGGATTTCAGTCAGACTTTAGAACAAACCACAGCTCTGAATGAAATCATCAGACTAAATTCAGATGAAAATAGGGCCTCAGTTCTTGTCCTCTTAGGTCAAAGTGCAGCGTCTGATACGACTGACGTGACATCCTAATCAATCGTCTTGAACAGCTGGTTGGTCTTTCTGATTGTGTGTTAAACTGGTTTAAAACAAACATCAAAGGGAGGAAGTTTTCCGTCAGTCTTGGAGCTCATGTGTCTGAGAAACACTGGTCCATTACTGTCCTCATTATACCTGCTGCCACCTGTCAGCATTCAATAGTTACGCAGATGACACACACCTCTTCATCTGTGCCAACCAACCGATGCTGACTCATTACAAACTGTCTCCTGGCAATAAATCAATGGATGAGCAATAATTTCCTGAAGCTAAATGAGGACAAAACCGAAATCATTCTAGCCAGCCCTAAAACAAAAGAGATGCTGTTTAATAATCTGGGAAATTTACTCCCTGGATTAAATCTGAGATTACAGTCTTAGTGTTATCCTGGATTCACATTTTTCCACTTAACAGACAAAGTACGACCGATTCTAAAGAAAAAAGATGCTGAAGAACTGATTCAAGCCTTTATTTCAAGCCCACAACAAGAAGCTCACCGAGTGTTGTAACTCACTCACACAGATATGTGTGTGTGTGTGTGTGTGTGTGTGTGTGTGTGTGTGTGTGTGTGTGTGTGGACTTTTTATCTCCTTGGTGATGCTTTAATTCACTGTTGGTTGTATAAAAAGATTGTTTAATTTATGTGTGTTGCTCCATCTGTGGTGTCAGAGACTGAATCACACACGACTGATTGTTTCAGGGCTGCACTGAGGACGGCAGGTGCATGTGTCTGATAATCGGTCTGCTCAGGCTGCAAAACGCCCTGTTGCTTTCTCTTTAACTTTCTCTGTATTTTGTCCCCTTTGTTCGGAGCCGTTTCATGCTTTCAGTTTTGTTTGCTGTCTGGTATTTATGCCCCTCGCTGGGCGTCGACTCCCACAGTTCAGCTGAATTCCTGCAGTACACAACATCTTCAAGCAACCAGGTGAGTTATCAAATCATGTGAGATATTATGCAAACAAATTCTAAGAAAAAAAAAACAGCATTCCTTAATTTAGTTGAAAATTGTAGTTGTTCAAAAGTCACATTTGAGTCTTTTGTTTTGTTTAATGGAGGTTTAATCGTAGTTTTGCTGAAGGACATTCCTCCTGAGAGTACCTTGAACTGACTAACTGTACTACAATCACAGGCCATCCTGCCACAGGTTGGATTTATTTTCATGTATCTACAGCTCAGCAGTCTTTGATGGCCTCTGCACGTCTGGCTGCTCAAAACAATCTTATCCAACGCTTCTGACACCACAGGGTACAAACCATTACTCAGCGCATTAGGTCGTCTGGGAAACATCACGTTGATTCACTTTACATGAAGCTAAAGTTAACACTGAATTGTATTAAATGCTCTCCGAACGAGCTGGTGTCTGATTAGAGTCGTGTGAAATCATAAAAGATCTTATAGAAAGAGCAGATGTTCACCATAAACTCGCCGACACGCCCTGAGTGCACAAAGACCTTTGAGTTATACTGACAGGAAATTAAGTCCTGAACGTATGTTATCAAATCAACCAACAGACATAACTGAGATACTCCAGAATCTTCAATGTGCTTCAAAAATGAACACTGACGTGTTCGTGCTTTAATTGTATAAGTTGCTATAGACAAAAATTTCCATGATCTCAGTTCATTTATGAATCTCCTGTTGATTTTTGTTTTTTCTTTCAGGGTAAACTTGAGGGTAAAGTCTTGAAAATGTCAGGTAGGCAAACATCATGTAGCAGAATAAGTGCTAACGTGTCCCACCAAGAAATACAGTACACTGAGGACGTCTGAGGAGACACGCTGCTATACAGACATTTGGCTCATTTGTCATTTCAGTCATTAAAGTGAAACAAAAAGCTTCCACGGCTCTCTGGATGGTGTGTTGAGGGTAGAACCTTCACACCAAAAAAACAAGTACATACTGTGTGTTCCCACGTACAGGAAGCACAACCAAAACACAAAATGTCAAGATTATCAATCTGCTTTGATTACATTGGAGTAATTGTGAGTTTGACATTTTTCCTGTGACTTTTGTGGATTTTACAAGAAAAAAAATGGCCTAAATTAGCAAATAACGAAGTTTCTCTTTTCCTCCTTCCAAACCAGACGATGAGGGTAAGTGGACTGCTTTTTCAAATGTTTTTTGTCCAAAGAATTTAATTTTTACTTTGGTTATGATGAGATTTTGGAATTTGAGTGTGAATGTTTACATATACACATATAAGTTTACACATAATGAAAACAAGTTGTAATATTCTGAGAACAGGTGCGTGTTTGAGAACAGGTGAACATAAGTGACGTCTGAACGGAGTCGAAGTCATTCTTGAGCATAAAATAATCTTTTTCTCAAAATATTACAGTGCATCATTTTTGTAAATACTTTAATAATATTGGTGTCATCTCCACACAAACCTTTGTTAGCTCTGGTCTGGACTCGTCTTTGGCTTTGAATGCAGTGTCTTCTCCCTGTTTGCAGCTCGCGCACTTGAGTGTGCAGGCAGAGGCGTGTGCGTCAAAGACCATGAGGTGCTGAAGATGATTGACAGCTATGACCGGCCGGGGAACGCTTTTGCCGCTGGCACCTATGCAGGTGCTGGGACATTTGAAGATAAGTGGGCCTGGAAACCTGGGAAGCGGATCCCGAAGGCAGGAGCGTACGCTGCCGCGGGGGTGGGCTACGCGCGCGCTGAATGGAGCGTGTGTGACGCCGAGGTCAAAGGGCCCAACGCCAGCGCGGGGGTCGGAGCCTCCTGGGGGTCCGGTGCCAGAGCTTTCGCAAAAGCAGAACTGGCCAGCGCTTCCGCCGCTGCTGGTCCGGTCAAAGCTACAGTCGCCCTGGGACTGGAGACCGGCGTCGGCGTCGGGCTGTCGAGTGTGGAGGTCAAGCTGCTGGGGACGGGGGTCTGCATCGGTCCCACGCTGAGCATCTCCCTGTTTGGGAGCTCGATCGAGCTTAATTTGTGGTAAACTTTGTGTCGCATAAAGCTGT
Source organism: Chaetodon auriga (assembly GCF_051107435.1). NCBI lineage: Eukaryota > Metazoa > Chordata > Actinopteri > Chaetodontiformes > Chaetodontidae > Chaetodon > Chaetodon auriga. The sequence continues at coordinate 2,875,557 of NC_135083.1, forward strand.
TTGGTGTTGTGTTTCATGTACTATTGATCGTACTAATTCATGGATCCATAATTTACCAAGTGATGAATTATTCTTTAATCTAAAAAAAAGTTGATTTCCCATTAGAGACTACCTGGACCACTTATTTGATCAGGTTTCGATCAAGTTTACCTCTGATTTCTCTGCTCAACTCATGTAATATGGACTCCATCACTTTGTGGAAACACTGACATGTTATGTATGAAACCTGAGATCCTCCTAGAGGAGATGTGTCATGCACCAATTTCACCAGAAAAAATTCGTTAGTATGTGTAAAAGCGTACATGGCAATAAAGCTTTTTCTGATTCTGATTTCTGATTCTGATTCTGATTCTCCTGAGGTTCAGTATTTCACTGATCAGGCATCTGACAGATTGGGTCAATTATTATTATCAATATCAGAAAAGCAGATGATGATTAGATGACTGAATAAAATCTTTAAATATTAATGAGGCACGTCTCTTTTATATTTACTTGGTGTAAATTAAGTGCTAAATTAATCGAGTAGTTGCTGAAGTGGCTGTAGCTCACTACACAAGAATCACTGGTGCCCCCTTGTGGCGAAAACACAGAAAACGCCACTCACTCGAAATATGGGATTTTTAACTGTGTTTCCTTCAAAACTATAATATATAATGATAAAACACACAACTGATAGTACATACAACTGTATCATAAAGGCTTGTGCAGAGGCCTCTGAGGCGCTGTCATCAAAATGCAGCTTTCCTGTTAAAGCATCAGTAACACAAGTACAATTCAAATAATTTGCAGTCTGGTCATCTTTGAGGTGAGATGGCGTGTGGTACCTGTGTGGGTGTTGAGGCTTGTGCAGAGGCCTCTGAGGAGCAGGAGTGTGTGCTGCTGCAGGAGGTCACACACGAGCTGGGTGCAGCATTTCTTATGTCGGGGCCAAAGCAGCGCAGGAGCCAGAGCCCCTGTGAGGTCCCTCAGTGCCAAAGCAGATGTGGACAATGATTCAGCCCCTGCTGGTCCAGGGACAGCTGCAGCCTGGCAGCAGATGCCGGCGTCAGCGCTGGTCGGACAGGTGTGGACGTCAGCGTGCAGGTAAACGGCGACGCATGCTGTTACTGCTGAAATGTTGAGATTTGAGACTGAAAGCTTGACTGAAATTTCCCACATTTTTCTAAAATAGAACGATCAGGATGATTTGAAAGAAATTCAACACGTTCGTGGAGCCGAAAATCAAACGTATCAGACGTTTATTATAATCTGGATTAGTTTACAAAAGAACCAAAGTGGAGTTCATGAAGTACTGCGATGCTCTGAACGATGCACAGTTACACACATCTGCTCTCACACACAGTACAGAGTGTATGCAGCATTCTACAACATAAAAACACCAGTCAGTCACAGACACACACACACACACACACACACACACACACACACACACACACACACACACACACCCCATCTGTCTCAGGGCTGCATGCGAATGGCTCCGTCCAGTCTGATGACCTCTCCGTTGACCATGGGGTTCTCAGCCAGCGATGTCACCAGGTGGGCAAACTCAGCAGGGTCTCCCAGGCGCGAGGGGAAGGGCACCTGGCGGGCGAGAAAGGAGCGCACCTTCTCTGGAAGACCAGCCAGGAGGGGGGTGGAGAACAGACCTGGAGCAGGACGGAGATAATATTCTTTAAATCAGATTTCAGATCTTTTACTCAAGTAAAAGTACCAATACTGTACTATACAAATCTGTGTGTTCCAGGTGCTGCTGCCTGCACCTGTTTGCTCCTGCTACCTGTCCGTCTGTCCTATAGTCAGTGTTTACGTGCACTAACCGGGTGCTATGGTGATGACCCTGATGCCCATGGGTGCCAGATCTCGTGCTATGGGGAGGGTCATTCCAACGATGCCTCCTTTAGAAGCTGAATACGCTGCTTGGCCGACCTACAGCAAAAAAAGAGAAAATCATTCAGAAACAGAGCTACTGCCTCCTTATTTCTTTTATGTTTGTGTGAGTTTCAAGTGACCTGTCCATCAAAGGCGGCCACGCTGGCGGTGTTAATGATGCAGCCTCTGTGTCCGTCTGCGTCAGGCTCGTTCTTCCCCATCGCGCCCACGGAAAGGCGAATCACATTAAAGGTTCCTGCGATGTTCACCTGCAGAAAACACACCAAGAAAAGTGTCACAGGACAGTCTGACGAGCTGCTGCCGGTGCTTCTGTCCGTCCTTCTTACATTGATGACCCGCTGGAAGTCCTCCAGGCTGTGAGGGAGGTCCTTCTTCACATTGTAGGTTTTAACAGCGACGGCGATGCCGGCACAGTTGACGGCCAGGTCCAGCTTCCCGAACTTCTCTCTGGCCAGGGACACGGCCGCCTGCACGTCTGCCTCCGATGTCACCTGCAACGTGACGAGGACGCTTTTAGACATCATGTGATAAAATACACAGAACCGAGAACACAGATTCATGGGTTTAACGTAAATCCTGAACAGTGGGACAGGAGAAGAACTTGAAGGGTCAATAAACCACATCTGTTCAGTGGTGACACTGCTGGATGATGTGACAGTGCCTCCTTCTGGGCAGAGACAACATTACACCTCCAGTTAAAGACCTGCAGCCTTAACTTTTTGGCCACTTGAAGGCAGCAGAACAAGCTGTAAAGAACATTCACATGATCACCTTAAGAAGCTGACAGGGCAGACTTGTAGGCAAAAGTTGTTTGTTTACACATCGAGCAGAAGCCGTGCAGATTCAGCATTTATTAGTCTCTGACGAGCTGATGGATGTAAGTCTGATTGAGGCTCTTTAACTTTTGTTTCCGCTGATCCCAAAGGAAAACATCTCGCTATCTCTGCACTGTGATTACCAGCTAATGTCTGTTTGGTACTGAGCAGGTTGGTCAGTTTTAGAGCTTTTTTTGTGGGAAACAGCTGCCTGGTGCCAAATCTGCAGGCGCAAAACACCAACATCAAGGTGATAATAAAAAAACATGATTCTAAGGTTTCAACAGATACGAAGCAGGTGACGAGAACCGTACACCAAACTGTGTGATCCCTGCCATCTCTATCGAGACACATCAAAACACATGGTCCAAATCTACTGTGTCTGGTGGGTTTCAGACTCACATCTGCGGGAGCGAAGGCACAGCGGTCCCCCAGACTGGCTGCCAGGGCCTGTCCATCAGAGGAGGGCAGGTCCAGGATCACAGCAGACGCTCCGTTCTGCACCAGACGCTCCACGGTGGCCCGGCCCAAACCAGACGCACCGCCTGTCACCAGGCCAACCATGCCCTGCTCAACACACATCAACACACACATACACACATACACACACACACACACACACACACACACACACACACACACACACACACAGAGGGACAGGCCAGGGGGAGGAGGGCAGTGCGGGAAATAGAAAGACGACACAGGGGGAAAAAAAGGGTCACTGAGAAAGATGGGTGAAAGCAGAAATTAAAGCTGCTCTGAGAAAATACTGTCAGATTCACTCAATGCAGAAAATAAAGTCAGTTACAGCATTTATTGTTTGTAAGGATTCACTTCTGTAACTACTTTTTATCGAAGCTCGAACCGCTGAGGTGAGCTCTGTGGATTATGCGCAGCAGCATTGACTGTTTCTGTTGAATTTATTGAACCAAGGCAAGAACTATCTGCTAGGCCAGAGAGTGCTAAACATACGAGAGAGAAACGACATTATTTTAGTGATTTAGGTGGACCAACCCTTTAAACCTTTAACTCGTTTTCAAGTGTCCAATGTCAGTGTAACGAAGGGACCAGAGGTTAGCAGAGACGCTGCTGAGGGCGCTGAGTGGGCTTATTGGCTGCTAGCATGTTAGCTACACAATGAAAACTTGAGAACTACAAGCCGAGAAAACAAACAGGAAGAGAGAAGGGACAAAAATACCACAACAAACGCTTATTAAAAGTCTAACGCGTCATTTTCTCTCAGAGTGAATAACGCAAAGGACGCCGCGAGCAGCGCGGAGACGTTTATCTTTTTCTTTGCTCACCTTGACACATCTAATGTTCGCCATGTTGGTTTGGACGCTCGGCCGGACGTCGCCCCAAAGATCGTCTATTTGGGAAAGGATGTCTTCCTCTTCTTCCGATTTTTTTTAAGGGGAGGTGTTAGAAAATAGCAAAATGCTGAACTGCTGCCGCCGACTGGTATGGAGTGTGTAGTGCAGGACTCTAAATTTGTAAGCTGCTAACATTAAAAATAAAAAAGAAATAACAAGATCACAAAACTATCATATTTTCTCAGTAAGGTTTTTTAGTGTAACATTCACTCCCTCTGAAATGTAGTGTAAGAAGTATAAAGTAATCTCATAATAATTTTGTATGTAATCTGCAGTGTTACTGGTAAATACATCTCCAGGATAAATGTATTAAAGTCCTTAAATCTTTTCTCTCACAGAAAAGTAGCGGAGCAGCGGAAAATGTAAAAGTACCACCTGCCTTCGGACTGTAAATACAGAGTGTAAATACTGCTAGTAAGTTCTATTCACAGTTGGTGGTCAGTATATGCACTGATATGTAAATAAAGTATACACAGTCTGCTTAATATTTGTCAGTGATCAAATGTACACTACTGTAGAAGTACTAAATATAATACTTTAGTATGTCACGTGGTTGTAAATACACACATATGTTATCCTGCTCATACTGTGTATATCTTTGTGTATTCATACCTGTCCCTTACTATATTCTACAGTGTGAGTAGAATCTACGTACGCAGTGAGAGTTCTTTCATTTTTACTCCTCTTTGGCCAAAGCATCCAGGCCACGCCCCCTCGTTCTGATTTGACCAATCGGTGAGCGCTTCAGGGAACGCCCCCTCCGGCTCTCGACTGATTTGCTGAACGTATATGAGGGGTGTTGTCCAATCAGAGCAGCGCTGCAGCTCACCAAGGTCAGCTCAGGCGACCAACTGATGCTTCAGGAGGATTTCTAAAGCAAATTTGGACTTTTACAAGGTCAATGCTGGAAGCCATTCGGGTTTAAAACAGTTTAGAGAATAAACCACCTGTTGTTTGACACATTAATTTAGATTTCCTTCATTTGACTAAATAAATGTCTAAATATTTCATACAGCAAAGCACATAAACAACATTTACAACCATTAGAGACATATTCTTTATTTTAAAGCGGAAACACAGCATTTAAAACATCCAGTCATTTGACTGTTCTACAATCAGGTTAGGAGTCTGTGACAATAACAAAAAAATAAAATAAAATGAATCAGGATTTCTGGCAGAGCTTCCTTACATGGTGAAAATGGACAGGGGGCGCACTTAGCTTTTCTCCACATCAGTTAATCTGTCATTTACTTTCTTGATGAAGCAATTCATCCTTTGGTCAAACTCACAGTTCACAACCCCAATATATTTGATTCAAAGCCTCAAAGGTTTGTCGATCCAACAGAAAACTGATAAGTGATTAATGGTTTCAGTCAGAAACTCCAGCCTCCAGCTGCAGCTTTTCTCTGTGTTATAATCTCTTTAGGATGAACAGATCTGGGTTTGCAACTGCTGATCATCTCAAAGCATCTCTGGCTGTGAGAATTTTTCATTACTTTCTGACATTTTATACCAAACAGTTACTTGAAGAATAATCAGCAGATTAATGACTGATTAAAATAACTGTTGCGGCCCTAATTTAGTAAAATTGCACAGAGGAGAGTACAGCAAAGACCCACATTGGAGAAGCTAGAACGAGTAAATTTTGCCATTTCAACAGTTAATCAATTCACTGCAGATACATTTTCTGTCAATTTAAAACCCGTCTCTGATCTAATTAACAAAAAAAAAAAAAACTTTTTCCAGAAAATCTAAATATTTACTATCTTACCCAACAGCGACAACAAAGACTGTGAAAAAGACAAAGGGTGTACATGCCTGCACACGCTGCAGCAGCTGGAACAAAGTGCATCATGCTGCCACATTATGGAAGGCAGTAAGTTGTATAGTTGTATCTCCAAAATAGGGGTTGCAATATCCCAAACCCCACAACAACACAACTTACTACCTCACCACAGCACAGCTACACACACATCTGCCCTGGCAAACAGAAAAAACTTAATATTGACCTAAAGTTGCTCCATCCTTACAGTAGGATTGATCCTTAATATTAAACATGTACAGTTCAGCTGATTTTACTGAGCGAAGGTTTCTCCTTCTAAGGCTGGGAGGAAAAAAAAAGAGGCTGAAGTAAAACACAGACTGAGTATTAGTCTGATTATCTGTGAGACAGGCGTCCACTTTGTCAGCAGCCAGGGACACACGAGCACGGCAAGACACAGAAGACAGCAGCGAAATGAATCCAACATTCATGATGTCATTTTGGAGGATGGTTGGTCACCAACAGCAACAGAAGCTTCTGTCACCGTGGCAACTGTAGATATAGATAGGCTGGCAGTCTCCTTCATGTAGGTGATGGTTTGGTCGCCGTGAGAAAGACAGTAGGCTGTATAGTTATCTCCCAGATCTGGTGTGATCCTAAAACTATACAAACTACTACCTCATCCCACAGCTCCACTTCTTCTCTGGAGTCCACATCTTTGTATTTTACCTCTTCTAAATTTGAGACCTGACTCCACACAAGAAAATCACAGCACCCCTGTTACACTGTTCGCTTTCATTAAGTTTCTGGTTACGTATCTGACAGGAGTGAAAGAAACAGATGCGAGAAGACCGATCCTCAGAAAATGATGGAGCCTACTTCTCAAGAGGCTTCCTGTCCTTGAGGAGGGTCTCCAATACCTCAACAGCGCCTGAGGAACAGGGGAAAAAAAATACTATAAAAGGAGGAGGACATGACGAACTGGCTTCACCACCAACGCATATCAAACGAACAACAATCAGAGAGCGACCGCTAACATTTCCTGCTGATCGCTTGTATCCTAAATCAGGTGAGGCTAACAAGCTAACCTGGGCACCATCTCAGCCTTTTAAGCTAGTCACCGTTAGCTGCTTGGTTCAGGCAAACGAGCCCTTCCTGGCAGCACGACGGTGCTTTAATATGAGTAAGCACGAAAACCAGCCGCTGTTGTTGCAAGGTAGTTAAATTAGCTTTTCACTGCAGCACCAGCAGCCTGCCTTGGAAGTCAGCTAGCCAGCTAGCCGACACTGTTAACAAGCTAGCTGACAGCTAGCTGGAATTGGCGGTTCTCGACCTCTCAGCCCGACTGCTGTCACATCCGCCGTCCCGCACGTCCTCACAGGCCCGCTGCTGTCCGCGTCGTCCGCATCACGAACCGTAGTGATGTTACGGTCGAAGCAGACTCTCCGCACACGGTATCGACCTTTCAAAGCAAAAGTATCGCAGCGAGATGTTTCGATGCCTCGCTTCACCACGCCAAAAATCACGTGACCACCCCCCCCTCCCCTCCCGCAAACGAGGCCTCCTACGTCACGCTCGTGTCACATTGATGTGGCGCTGGTTTTGAATGCGGTGTATTCTTGTTAATGTGTATTTTAAAAACAGGTTCGTAGACTCTGTTTAAAAGTTAACCGGTTTTTCATATTCGCTTTATCGAACAAAACAACAGCGATAAAAGCAGTAAAACCACATATACGCTCACTGTTTCATCATGATCTCAGATTTACAAATACAGGACCAACAGTCCGGCCAGCAGATGTCGCCATTTTCACAGTAACATGCTTCGAAACAATTTCCAACACACTTACTACACAGTGATTCAGTGCTTCAGAAAGTCTCGTTTCCCTCCCTCCACTGAATGACTGAGTGCTTCTCCCCGCCTCTTCGTCTGTGTGGGTGCCAGAGCAGAGATGCGGGTTTTTACCTCAAGCCTTCATGTAGCTCCGCACAGTACCCTCGCCATCTTTCCAGCTAGCGGAGCGGGTTTGTGGTAGCGCGCTCAGTGCTGATGTCACGCGTAAATATCTCGAGATTTACGGGCGTGTGGCGCGCGCCCACAACGAGACTTCAAGCGCAGCGTGACCGAGCGAATGTCAACGAGGAGCGTTTATCCTGTTCAGCTTTTAGAATCTGAAACCCAGTTTAATTAATGCATTCATCAACAACAGCTCCCATGGCCGCCCATAAGTAGGGGGTTGGTGTATGAACAGATAGTGACAATCCTGTAAAATACAGCTGTAATAAAATTAAATATATTTTTACAAGAAAAATTATACCTTTTGACAAATACTGCATCTAATTTAACACTTGAACATGTCCTTGTAGCTGAGTACAGTAGGACAGTGCAGTAGCAGTGCTTATAAATGCTGGTATTAAAGACTAGAACTGGCATCAACCTTTTAAAAGTTTGGAAAGTAGTTAATGTTGTGCATAGTGATCCTGTTGCATGCAATAAATCCTAACTGCAGTATACTGTACTTGTTTTCTTTATTGAGTCTTTCCATGACACGTACTACATAACTCCATGTGACACTGACAGGCTGCTCTGCTGCATGATGAGTGTGTGTACTTTTGTATACTTCAAGTATGTTTGACTGATAATATTCTGTATGTTTACTTAAGTAAGCTTTTGAATTCAGGACTAGTAATGAAGTATTTCCTTAATATTTTAGTTTTACCTGTCATGTAACCACCACTGATTACATCATAGCAACGTCTGAATACTATTAGATTTATGACGTTGAATATTTTCATTAAATAAAGTGAAGTAGAATTAGCAATACCACAGTGTAACAATACTTCACAAAATTAGAAATTTACTTGAGTGAAAGTACAAAAGTATAAGCATCAAAATACACGTACAGTGACAAAAGAAAAAGTACTCGTTATGCAGAATGGCCCTTGTAGTGCCTAAAATTATGCTTGAGTACTTGATTAAATGTACTTCTGTACTTCCTACCAGTGGCTCACAGGCAGGTTGATACCTTAGCCTTTATGCTAAGCTAAGATAAGATAACCAGCTGCTAGCTGTAGCTTCATATTTGTCACAGACATAAGCATCTGAGCATTTTTCTCAAGAGGTCTTTTAAATCTCCAAATCAGTAGTTATTAAAATTAACTCTACTCAGTTAATTAAGAAATTGTAATTTCTTTGTTTTCACTTTCATAATTATAGTGATCGTCCTGCTCTCCACTCAGCCTTTAAGCTTTGAAAATCAAAGCCAAGATAAATCAGCATTCACTGGACACGACAAACTTTTTTTTACTAAAAGAATAAATTTTATTTCAGCACTGTAAGTCATTTCCCAACCAGTACAAACATGACTGCCATCTTTGTCTCTTTCTGAACCATTCCTCCCCTCCCTCTGTGAGATCAGACCACCAACAGCCAGACAATTTAAAAAAAAAAAAAAAAAAAAAAAAAAAAAGCTTTCTTTTTCTCATCTTTCCACAAACAGTCTGGTGCTTCCATAATGCTAACAATGATGACAAATTATACCAACCATAATTATAACAGCAATAATGATGATGATAATATTTCTATAACAATAATATTATGGATGAATTTGAACACTTTTTGCTGCACAGATAGTTTTGGGTGGCCCTGGGTACAGAAGTACATGCATTGGTACACTTGAGGCTGAGGGCGTGACTGACCGACGTGAAATGGCCCACAATGATCAACGCGAGCCCCTCGCTGGGACTCAACCATGGGGGGCTGGGGGAATATACTGGAGCTTGGGGGGCTTTTGAGGGGGGGAGTGGCAGTGTAGAGAGAGACAGACAGAATAGGGACCTTTATTCAGACTGGGCAAAATGCTGTGAGAACCCTGCAAATAGATCAGAACAGGTACAACCGATGACTCCTTTCCACATTCTGTATGACAGACAATAACACTGTTTAACGTCTATAACACTACATTGTACATTTCTATTCTGGGACTTTTGGTTCTCTTTACATTGTCAAGCTCTTCAGAGACGCTCTCGTTTGCGTAGGCAGGGAGGCAGGATGCTCTTATTTCATCCGTCGCACAGAGGCTGAATCTTCCTCACGACAACTTCGGCTGAGATTTCTTTCTTAGAGAAAGTTCTCAACCATGGATGGTAATTTGCTGACAAGGCCACCGTCGTGAGTCTTTTAGGGCTGCAGTGATTATCTGCATTACCGATTAATCTGTGCATCACTTTCTCATATAACTAATTAACAGTTTGGTCTATAACTGCAGCATGAACTGTCCATCACTTCCAGTGTCTTTGGTGACGCCATTAAACTGCTGCTTCTGTCTGTGAAACAGTCCAAAGATTTCGTCACATAAAAAAGAAATCAGGGCTGCAGTGGAGGGTTATTCTCACGATTGATTATTTTTTCTGAAAACTGTCAGCAAGCACAGAAACATGCCCGTCATGTTTTTCCTGAAGCTCAGCGTGATGAACTTGTTTTGTTCAACTAGCAGTTGAAAACCCAAATATTTTCAGTTTCCTCCAATAAAAGGCGAAGAAAAGCATCAATTTCTCACATTTCAGATGCTCCAACCACAAAGTGTTTTGGATTTTTGCTTTTTCCAAATGACCAAACAATTTTTCGTAATTGTTGCTGATATATTTTGCGTCAATCAAATAACCACTGCAGCTCTACAAGACATGAAATCAACCGAAAAGCTGAAACTGCAGCGTTTGACGTTCTTCCTTAAAAGGGCTGTAGCTGCAGATTAATCAGTTATTTTCTCTTTATAGACTTATTGTTTGAAGTCTTTTTTTTTCTTCATTGTACAGGTTGATTATTTCTTGCTCGCGCTCCACATTTCACGAGATATCTGGAGGCAAACTGATCTCAGGTTTGTTTTTGGAGGAAAATTCAGCCCCTTTCGGCCTCCGCGCCCACGTCTGAAGAGACTCAGTACGGTACGAAGTTGCTCTATCGTTCTGAATCTGGGAAGTTAAAGGCAAGTTTGAGAGAGCACAACACGTAAGAAAAATGCAAAAGAGGGCGCCAAAACCCCAGCACGACTGAAAGCATATTTGTCAGGTGTCATTCCTTCCTGTGTATTCGTGCAGATCTGAGGTCAGCGTGTGCGGGGGGTCGCACAGGCCTAAATTCAGTCACTGAAGAAGCTAAAACTGAGCGAGCGACAGGAGTGGTGAATTTACCCAGAGAGCCTAAACGCTTCGGGTCACGTGACTAAACCTGCCCGCTCGCTCGCCCGCTGTCCACACAAACACACTTCCTTCCTTTTTCCCTGTCTGTCTGCGTCTCCACCACAACCACAGTGTTTGAAAACACCGTTACCTCACACACTTGTCAGATAAATCACACGTGCTGTAATGTCATAACATATAGAATCATACTCATCAGAAAACTTGTTACTTGGGGGGCAAACCATCAACGTCGCGGGGGGGCGGGGGACTATAGGGGGCTTTATAGGGAGTGGGGGGGATGCTAGGTGTACTTTGGTTCTCAGGTGTTTACAAGAGATGTTTCGCTGCTTTGTGCAAGGGCGCAGAGTTCAGCTCAGATTGATAGAGTCGACCACAAAATTGTTGTCACAGATATTATGAGAATCATAATACATAGTGCAGACGACGTTTTCAATTCGAAAAACGGGCAATATTTACTTACGTACATAATAAACGGTGGTCTAAAGATGCCATATAAAATACAGGTAAGGAAACTCGCAATCATTACAGTTCAAATCTCTAGGTTGGCTAAGCGTATTTCAGTACTAACTGAAGCAATGGTAGAAGGATTAGATTAGATGTAATAACATTAAAAATAGTAAGAAAAACACATTTGCACAATTGAATAAAACCGTTTTGATTTTTTTTTTCAGATTTTTTTTTCCAGACTCTGGCTAGATACATACAGAAACTGATTATCAACGTTAATATAACCTTTACTGTTAGTTGGGTTGATTAAGGGGCAGGGCAGCCCGAAGAGAAAAGAGAAAACGGCCAATAGAAACGGTCCTAAGGGCTAAAGGAGAGGCAGAGAGGGAGGTGGTAAGAGCGAAAGAAGAGAACTGAAGTACGGGGTGGGGGGGGTTTAACCTGTGTGTCAAATATCTGAGTGTACTTGTGTGTGATTGCTTTCAATGAGAATCAGTGGGTGTGTGTGTGTGTGTGTGTGTGTGTGAGGCTGCATGTACTCTATGAGGAAGATCGGAGGGCGGAGGAAAGAATGAATGAACAGTCTGGGGGTGGAGAGGAAGGAGGGGTGAGAAAAAGTGTCATAGCAGGGAGGGGGAGGGGGGTTAGGATAACAAGCATAAAAATCACTGATCAAATATCTATCGAACTAAAACAGACAAGGACAAGAGAGGGACACTACATCATGTGTTGTGTTGACTTCTTTTTTCCATACTAGCTACTGTGTAACTCAGGGTTTAACATCTATGTATCTGTGTGTGTGTGTGTGTGTGTGCGTGCTAATGTGTGTACAGATGGTTGTTTCTGTGCCTGCCTGACACCTCTAACATGTACTTTTGATCCGTCCATGCAGACTTGAGCGTGTGGGATTTCGAGTGTCAGTAGAATGTGTTACCAAATGATCTCTGATGAACTGACGACCACTCCACTGGGAACTGAAACTGCACAAAATCACTTCGGCACAAAAGCAGAGAGAATGCTGCTGGTAACAGATGCGACTGAGTGTACCTGTCTGTCCTGTGTGTGTGTAAGTGTGTGTGTGTTTGTGTTCTGCATGTGTGTGTGTGTGTGTGTGTGTGTGTGTGTGTTCGTGACTGTTGTCTGGCGAGCGAATCGAGAGAGGGCATCGTACACCAGATCACACTCTGGCTCGCCGCAGAAAAGCCATCTTCTAACATGTACTGCTGCGATACACATATTTGTACTAATGTCAAAAGTTGAAAGCAGTTAAGTATATGACTCCTAGTAATTCTAGACTTAGTATTTCGGCCAGTGGAGCTATATTCTCTAGCCTAGTCGTGGTGTCTGTATTACAGTCCTGTGTTTAGCCCGACGCTGTTACCTACTCTTAACCTATAAACACCTACAGCGCTTGCATGCTTAATCCCTACCAACAACGGCTAACAAGTCCGAACCTCTGATTTCGTTTGGTGTTGGTGTAAGAGACGGCGGCGTGGCCCAGCCTCGCGATGACGAGCGCAGGCCTACGCTCACGGCTGGGTGAACTGTCAGCGTTTCACTGTAATGGTTGAGTTCATAACTGAGGGGATGTCTGACGCGACTACATTAACACTTACATACACTGTATAGTCAGGGTTTTTTCCTTCAAAATGGCATTTCAGAAGAGCTTTTTCCATGTCAATTTTTGTGGCACACGATAGAGCACAAGTCATCAACATAGTAAGAAAATAAGGTGCTTCTTGTTGACTTGCCTTTTCTTTTTAACATAGTGAGCTCATGTCAACCTCTCTTAGTAAGTTTATAGAGATTGCAATGTTCATGGCCAGCATCTCTCAGGTCTACTGTCAGTCTACTGCTTTTACATTTGCAGTTGTGCTACCAGTTGATTGGTAAGTTGTATTTCCGTAGTCAGATGAAATCTACTATGGGGGACACGTCTCATTCTCTACAAACATAAGTGCTCTAATAAAACAATTCATCATCTTCGAAGTCTCAGATTGTGAGCGGCACACTCGGGTCCGCCATGAGGCCTCTCTCTCTCTCTCCTGTCATGTGATCCGACCCGTTCAGCCCCCGCCGTGTTCGGCTGAGGCGCTTCAGGGCGGGGAAGTGCTAACTGCTGGTCTAAAGTGACACACCGGAGCCGTGCGGGGCAGCAGCTCCTGGTGTTGGGCTATTCTCATGACAACAGTCGCTCAATCACCACCAGAGGGTGGAGGGATCTTTGAGGCGTCGTTGCCACGCCTCTTTTCTATCGCAGGCCGCCTCGGTCGGCGAGCCCCGTTAAAATACACTTTGGAAATAACTTTTTAGAAATCTGAAACGACTCCCAGGAATCCTTGACGTGGACAATCAGGAGTCCTTTCAGGCTCATTGCAAAGTTCTTGATTGAACGTGAGGCCACTCTGAAGGGAACTCTGTCTGGCAGCAGTTCCCCGAAATCCTCACCATTCATTTCCATCTTTTGCTGGGCAGCGTTTCTTTTCTTTTTGGCCTTAACTCCAGAAGGTGCCTCAGAGTTTTTCGTTTCTTTATCACCTGGTAGAGGACTGTCCAGTGTGGTTTAACATTTTTAAAACAAAGTGCTTCTTTGTCTGAAACCACTCTGTTCACATTCTGACGTCTCTCAAATAGATCTCTACCTTAAAATGTAGTTCTACATGTCATAATGATTTACTTATGCGCAGGGGACACCCCTCACAGACTGTCAATTCACCTGTATAGGGGCTTGTTCAAATTCATATTTAAATATAACATTAAGTGCTTCTGTTGGGAAAATACAATCAAAGCTTTGGGACAAAGGGACAAGGAGGATGGGAGGATAATATAATAATGCACTTTTCTTTTTTTTTTGGAGGAGCGGGGTAATATCTTGCATACTTTGGGGCTTAAGGTGCATAAATTCATGGGGTCTCTTAGCACAGCTAAGCACTAGGCTTTGCTACATAGGTCAAAGTAAGATGGTACACGAATACCATGGCGGTGCAGAAACGCTCCCGTCATAGAAAACCAATCAAAAATGGGGTTCGATGCTAGTAAGAATACTAACACGGTGTGTTTAGCAGAGCTGCTAGCCTGCAGAGTTTGGGAACGAGGTCACTGCACAGAACAATGGTGCGTCACTTCCTTTCAAACTCTGAACATCTGAATTCATGCAAGACAAACCTCACATGAGACGGCCATGGCGACAATCCGCATTAACACAAAATTACCAACCACGGCGACCAGGCCTAGATGCTGTAACCATGGAAACCACATCCAATCTGTCACCGTAACCGCAAGCTTAACATCTGTGTGCAGAGATTCAAACAATGGGACCATTAAAGACACAAAATAAGAAATTCAAACTCTACAGATACCCATACGTACTAGGGGGCTCGTTTCAGTGGCGGGTCATGGGGGGGGCGGGGCTTCAAGCTTATTTTACTCTGAGTGCGGGAGGGAGGCATTTAGGATTTTTGAGGGGTGGGGCGCTTACAGACTCATGGAGAAAACCTCTCTTCATAAAACAATGTAAAACCACATGAGAAAACTAAAAAGGAAGTAACAGCTAACTGCTCGAGCCAATCACAGGGAGCAGCAGAGAGGACGAGGAGGAGCCTCGCGTCACTTCCTGCTCCGTGTGATCATGTGCACAGCTAGCAGGCGGGGCTACAAAAACAGGGAAAGGCAGTCGAACACAGAGAACTCTCTCAGAGCAGTGCATCCTGGGAGGGATGCCATCACTCCTCCTTCTGTAGTGCTCCGTCTGACGGGCAGTCGTCAAGGCAACAGGGGGCCTCCACTTCCACCCCCTCTGATTGGTTGTCTCTGCTGGCTAAGGCACACGGGATTGGCTGGGCCAGGGGGGCCAGCTCCAATGGCTGGCCGATGGCGGAGGCTGCTGAGCTGCCGTTCAGCTGCTGGGTCGCAACCTCTGGCGTGGAGCCCGCCTCCTCTGAGGGCTTTGGGGGAGTGCTGGATGGGGGTGGCGACGACGTCTGGAGGACGACAGTTGGACAGAGTTTTAACTGAACAGCAGGAGACATGATGGCGAGCAAGAATGTGACCAACGCTACTCATATGTGAAAACGTACTACAAGATGTACTACACGAAAATGTACCACCAAACTTTGTGTGTAGTTTGGTCTGTTGCTTGAGTCCCACCTGTGTTCTGTTGGCAGGTGCCTTCTTCACTCCCCTTACTTTTGCTGGAATCTCTTTACCCCTCCTGTGACGAAGACACGGAAAGATCAACAAAACCAGTATGACCAGTATGTCTGATTTCAAGGCTCAATCCCACCAGCATTCAAGACGGATTTCACCCCGAGTTTGTTTGAAGTAAATCAGGTTCAACTCTGGTGAGCTTTGACAAGCAGATTCACTCAAACCACAGAAATCCTTCTTCACACTGTGACCCGTCCAACAGACAACACCGAAAGCCATTATTTCTAATATCCAAACGAAAAAGTTGAACTCAACTGTGAGGACACAGAGCAGCACCCGACAGTGTACAGCACGAGTAAACTGAAATTATCTTGTAGTTCATCAAAAAAAAATCAAGCATTTGGGCAAATTTTGTCTAAAACAATTAGCTTTGCAACATGAGGGTGAATTACTTGAATATGCCATCGGCCAGAGACACGTGTGACATTAAGAGACCAGCTGACCAACACACAGAAGACTGTCACAGCTAACGCACAGAGCATCCGAACGTCACATTTTAACTAGAGCAGATCACACCTCTGAAGTAGTTTCTCAAGTTAAATAAAGTAATTACATTAACTGAAATTTAAATGGCCTCGTTACTTTCATCTTCAGAGCAGACTAATGCAGTATATTATAAAGAAATACCGTAGAAAACACAGTAACAAAATACAACTGGAGTCAAGAAAGGTTACAGCCACGTCACGGATGGTTAAAACTATAAACCAGCACAAAAAAACACCACGTTAGGAACAGACACAGTCCAGCACAAGGCGTGCATTATGGGAAATATTTCATCATTTGGGTTCTTCCGTGTGGCACAGATGAAAGCAGTAAAGAAACAAACATGGAGGAGAGCGAAAGTGACACAGAGTCTGGTCATTCAACCAGGAGAAGACCTCCGATCAGCCAACGAGGAGCTGAGACCAAAGAGAGGAGGCTTCTCCTGCCGTGTGGACGCGGTTTAGCTATGAAAAGTCTGACACGGACCAGAAAACTGCACTTTGAAAGTTATTCCGCAGACCGGCCCCCACAGCAGGCTGAAACACCACCTGCCTCTTTTACCACCTACGCAAGGCTCGCGTTGAACAGCATGGAGAGAGTCTACGCATGAGAGGCCTCAAAGGTAGTCCAGTGCTTAAAACAAAGCCCAGACTGAGACGCAGGGTTATTCTGCTCCCAACTACACTAGAAAAGTGTTGTATTTTTACCTTTTCACATTTCGCACATGAATGTTTTCCATTTTGTTACGTACCTCATTGTAAATGCCACATCGTGACATGTTGTTTATCATTATCTGCACATGAAATGACTGATATCAGCTCCTGAGACTTTGGTCATATCACACTGGCCAACGGCAGCATTTCAAGCTTTAAAGAAGTAACTAAAGAGTCACTTATCACAATCAAGAAAGTAATCTAGTTAATGAGGTAAGTAGTATCTAGCTAATTCCTATTTTTCATTAACTAGCACAGCACAGGTCTTGACTGCTCTTCCTCTCTGTGATCACCATCACTGTGTTTAATGCAGCTGAATTCCCAACAGAGTTGTTGTCATTTACATATTTTTCTGTTTCTGTTGTCAGGTAAAGGAATGAGTATGAAAACTGACCGTGGCTCATAAATAAATAAAACTCATTTCAAGCTGCTGAGCTTCAGACAAGATATTAACTTAAGATTGTGACATTGTCATATAAAATAAGCATAAACACAGCTTAATGACTGCAGGCGCACTGTGAGATCGGCTATACTGACATTTAAAATGAGTGACTGCAGAGAAAGAATGAAGCTTGTCATCTTCAGGTACAGCATCAATTACATCAGATGAGCAGAAAATGTGCATTTAAGCTTGTGAAACAGGAAATGGTAAAATGACTACAAACTATAAAATGAATGCGCCTGTTGAAGAGCACACACTGCATAGTGAAACTGTGACAGAGGACGCTCGACGACGCTCGCCCCACGTTCAGCTGAACGGGCTTCCACACTGAAAAAGCTGCGTCCTTTCACACAGTTTGCTGGCTTTTTGTTCCTCAAGCAGCGACTTTAATCAAGAGCAGTTAGGTGAACTGCCAGATACGCAGGATCTCTGTTAGGCTGTAAAAAACTCCAATGCTGACGAAAACACAGTGCAAACGCTGTGTGGTGTGTGTTTCAGTCAATACTGATGCATAATCGAGGACGGTGCTCTTGAATGTGCTTTGTTGTGGTTATTCATCTTCAGGTACTGCAGTGGCTGCAATGACTTACAAACTGCTCTGCCTCTCTCTGGTCCGAGACGGAGGAAATATTTTCTTTTGAGCTTATTGGCTCTAGCAGTAATACACAACAACCTGTTTAATATAAATGCATGCTAATGCTAATCACTATGGCTAAATAGTATTTCAGTGTTCTGAGTCCTAATGACAGCAGCGCATTTTGGAAAGATGATGTTAAAAAGGCAAGAACGTCATTAGCTGTGCTGATCAACAGCATCATCATCGTACTCACCCTCTCCCTGCTCCCACTGACACCACCTGCATGTTGAACCCCCCTCTCCCACGGACTGGTTTGTTCCCAGCCCACTGGCCAACAACCATGCCAGCTATCTCCAGTTTCCCTCCCTGAGGGGGGATGGACTGGATGCCTGAACAAAGAAGAGAAGAAGTGATTACTGAGACTGACTGCTGAGAATCTGTAGCTTCAAACTACATAAGAACTGCATATGATATGTACTACAGACTATTACACTGTTTTCTGCAGTTATTATACAAGAAAACACAATGTTTTACTCCTTTATACTAACATACAAATACATGCACAGTTTTATGAAGCACATATCTGGAACAAACTGAAAGTGCTATTGATGCCTATTTATTCATATCTTGTGCTGCAACTGTAACTTTTATGTTTAAACTGTTGAATTCTATTTTAGATTACTTTCATCGTCTTGTAAAATTTTTAAAGAGTACTTACATTTCTTTATTTCTTTTATATTTTGTCTTAATGCCTTTTATTCCTTATGAAAAGCTTCATTCATTGCAAATCAAACTCAACAAAAAACTGCAAAATGTTTTCCACACATTTCACATTCTGTTGTTTTTGATGTTCCTGCCTCATCACCATCCACAATTTGTTTCTCCAGCTGTCAACACCTCCTCCATTCGCTTTATGCATTGCATTGTGGGACAATAGTATACATCAACGCCTCAACACTGAAAAATCTGTTTTGTGGAATGAACGCTGAATATACTCAATGCACACCGTACTCAGAAGCTGCTGAGAATTAGAGTGTAGTACGTCATTGGGACAAAGAGAAAGCTTTCATCCATGTAAGTGTGTTGAAAACCTACTAGATGAAAAGAAAGCATCTCTGTACCTGGGAAGGCTCTGGGTCTGTGCTGCGCAGGATGATGTGGATGATGTGGGTGATGATGAGGGGGCATGCCGCCCATGGGGCGAGGTGGGTAGAGTGGAGGCATGGGGTAGAAAGGGGGCACCATGGCAGGGGGGAGGAAGGCAGGAGGTGGAAGAGGAGGGGGAGGCGGAGGAGGGCGGGACAGGTTGATGCCCTCGAGGATTGCCTGACGCATCTTCTCGACCTTGGACACAAGCTCCTCCTGCAGAGCAGAAAGACAACTGTGACTGAGCCGTTCAGAGGGAATGTCTGAGCAGAGACACTGAGCAGTGGACACGTCCTGTGATGTCTCGAGGCTGATGCAGGCATATTTTGTTAAATGAATGAATGAAGGAAGCTGTAAGAAAAGGGGTTCTCAAACTTATTATTCAAAGGCCCACATCCGATGTTTGTTGAAGGTCAGAGGTCTGGAACAATTGGACAATTTCACACTTAATCAATTAATCAATGTCACAACTCGTGATTGGGCCAGCATGAAACTGAGGCAGCCAAAGCTCAGACAGTTAATTCTGCCTCGTACGTATTATCACAGCTACATCTAGACCAGTTACTGTGAGCTAGAGGAAGATGACACGGATAGCAACTCTCCGACGTAACGTTAGTGAGTTGAATTCAGTAGAAACAACAACGCTCTCTCTCTCTCTGCAACAGTTAACGTTCATGACAACGACTTCAACCACGGGAAAATTAAAACCACATTCACCTGGGGACAGGACGCTGTGAATGATCGCCAGCTGCACGATGTATTCAACGTCACTAACATTTATTGGTCAACAGAAAATGTATTTCAAAGCAGAAAATGCTTCACATCATCAGGTATTGTCGCCTTTTCAAACACGAGGTGTGAACCGAGGTCTGGACTTTGAGAGGCCCTGCTCTAAAAGGATAAGCTGGTCTAGCTACTGGATGACTGGATGACTCAAAAAGACACGTCTATCATATCCCCAGGTCACTTCTGCCCACCACCAGGCTACCACAGGCTCTCATGCACAAACACACTCAGGGTCGTACCTGCCCCTCGCACATGTCCAGCAGGGCGGCCCGGTCGCGGGCGGCCCGGGCCAGTTTGCTCTGGAACAGTTTGCCGTCAAAAAAGCCCCAGGGACAGCAGTGTTCCCATGGCAGCGGCTGGCCACACACATCATTGATGAACAGTGCTGTGTCAACGCCGGCCATAAAGAGAGAAGCCAGCTGTACGCCACGGGCATCCACCTTCTCCACCTGACAGACACAAAACACACAAATGTAAAATTACAGCATGTTTAAAGTGCAAGCGGCACGCAGAGACGAGTCGTAGAGCTGTGAGTCATGACGTCCTGGACGCGTGGCACGTGGGCACACATGATGCGTGCGACCTTTCGTTGCTTCTAAATGAAAGAAATTTGCTTGTAACACCCAAAAGGGGTGTAGTAAGAGTCTTACATCCGGCAGCTGTACCGCTGAGTTTCCACATTAGTCGTTAATCAACCAAAACAAAGCAGAAGCAGAAAAAAAACAAGAGGACTAGAAATAAAGTGAGAACTGTGTGCAGAAACATTTGTGGAAAAAACCCTGATGAATGATGATCTGACAGTGAGGGAGTGAAGGCTTACCTTGAGCTCCTGTAGCTGGTCGGGTTCGTAGAGCTGGCTGGAAACAGCCTGAGCCAGAAAGGCATCTAGCTCATGTCTCTGGAGGATCCTTCCCCCAGGCCACTGCATCATATACCTGAGAGAGAAGGAAAACAAAGCTCACTGTAGAACAGAACACTGAACTGAAGTGGATGATGCTAACTGAGCTAAAAACAACAACACCGGTACCCACACAGTGACTCTCTCAAAGGGCCACAAATGTGCTTCGAGTGAGGAAGCTTCAGAGAGTCTGACAGTAACTCCTCATGCGCTGTGCATGCTACACCGAGGGGTGGTCAGTCATTGTCTCCCACTGTCCCCTGACCATCCGTATCACACGCCGCGCAGCCACAAGGCCACAGTTACAGCCTTTGCTCCCTCAGAGCCATACACAATGCTTATCTGACTATAAATCAACCAGCAGTGGTGCAGTGCACCGTCATACCTGAGCACGCAGCACATGAGCAGCAGATGCTGTGGGACCTGTGCTGGGTTTAGAAGGGCTGGGCAGTCAGAGCGTAGGCAGGCCAGGAAGGCCCTGGTTCTCCTGGAGCGGTCCTCACTGGCACGACCCAACCACAGCCGCCGCAGGTTGGGGCAGGTCCACTCCCGGAAACACAGGGCCGGAACCAGCTCTGGAGTCAGGGCTGACTTGGCTTTACCGCTGCTCCATTCTTTGACAATCACTGGAGGAACTGTCACACAGAGGCAAGAGACGTATGGTGGTATAAAAATGGGTGCTGTTATATTTCAGAGGAACGTTTACGAGCTGCACTGCAGAACATTGGATTCTCTGCTAACAGAGTGACAGCTGACACGTATGAACAGGTCCAAAGACAGTTTAATGCACATCCATACATCCGTGTTAGATACGCCTTAAGTGAAATGGCTGTATGTTGATAAACCAGGGGACACCTCTCTCGCCGTGTCCAGGTGGCGTCTCACTCCCTCTTGGGGTGGATTGGGTCTCGTGGATGGAGTAAAAAATGCATGACGCAGCAACAATGACCGCGCATGAATTGAGGAAGTGGATCAGATGATTGATGATGTAACGTTTTGCCTTCTGTTGTGATAAGTCTTTATTGTATTGTGTATTTATTGATACGTCCTTAAAGCAAACAGCCAAACCAGCAAACAAACTCCTCCTGGTGTTTCACATATATGATGATATTTTCAAAAATATAATAATAATATAATAATATATCAATGTCCTGAAATTGTCATAGCTGTTCAATTCTAATGGTAAGTAAGTCTCACTACAACACGGATAGCACCATTGCATTTAGACATGTCAGCACGCACCATGGCAGGGCCCTGCAGCTGGTACACCAACATGGAATACAGCCAGCATTAATGTTAGAATCTGCATCTCTGTTTGGCAAGTCAAAATGTCGCCGTGGGAAGTCTTCAGAGAAGCTGCAAACCTTTTGTAAGAAGTGGCCCCTTCCTTAACTAGTTGTCTGACAAGTCAGCAGATATATAACCACAACAAATCCACCTCTCATGCGTAAAGGGAAGAGAGAAAACAAGAAGGCAAGAAAAAGACGTTAGTGACGGTCAACACATTTTACTGGTGCGGCCCAGCAAGAGTCCAACTGGAGAAACTGAGTGTCTACCACATGAAGGCTTGTTGGAGGCTATGAGGCACTGTGATAACCAGAAAAATCACCCAGCATCCACATGATCCAATCAATGCAATATATCAAGGCTGATCAAAGCCAGCACTTCAAACCAAGCCACTGAAAGGAAGGGGTTCATCTTCCATATTCCATTTGTCTTGTGCTTCATGCTTTTTCTCAATTCATAGATATTTCTCATTTTTATAAACAGTCCTGCTTCCAGTTCACCACACAGCATCTCTCCTGCCAGCTAAGAGCTCAGCTCGACGAGTCAGACTTTCAGGCAGCAGCACGTACAGTTAACAATTAACATATATTCAATATCTGTATACCCGAGGTTCACGTGACAAAATAATCAAAGCTTTCCTCAAAAATTAGGCCACAACAGGTTATTAGCTACTTGACACACATTGTAATCTAAATATAAAAAACAAACACCGATCTTGGAGTTAACTGGATGCCCAGAGGACAATATTTCAGAGCTCAAGTGGGAAGATGTGAATTTCACCCTCATTCTAATGCAGCTTCATCAACCCCGGCGAAGGGAAAATATACAGTTACAGTTATCTCCATGTTGGAAATCTGTGGAAAACTTCAACCTTTGGCTGGATTCCCAAACAACATATGGCATCACTGCTGCCCTCATCTATGGACTCCATCTACCATGTCCCAGGACCTACCTTCCAGGGGAGCCCTCTTGCGGAGAGCGAGCCTCTCCAGGCGACGGTGTGTTTCAGCCAGACTGAAGAGGACGCCGTATGCATACTGTCTGGCAGCACGGAACAGCAGGGAGGCGGGAGGCAGCTCAGAGTTACACTCATCCTCTATACACACTGGCATCTTCATCTCTCCCTGGGGTGCACAGTGGGAAGATGACAGTAAGGACAAATGTGATAGTAAGAGCGAAAGAAGGCAGGACTGAAAGCTCTGACATGGTCGGTACAGTATATTACCTCTATCGGCATTTTTATAAGCCTTGTTTACCCAAAAAAGATGACTTAAGGGTCTTGCAAAGACAAATGCAAGAACAGATAAAACACGGACGTCATCTGAGGGAAAGTTTACCTTGGTCAATATGTGGAAAATCTGGGGGTACATCAGTCCTCTCCTGTGTCTGTGCTCGGCCACACGAAGAACCTCAGCACTGACCTGAATGAACAAACGGGAAACACGGTGACAAAAGGCTTTTACACACCGACCGGGACGTGCCGTTCTGTTTTTTAAATGTCTCACGGACACACACCTGAGGCAGAGGGGGTGTGGTTATGTCCATGTGACTCCGCGTCGCCATAGACAACAGTGACGGAATGTTTGACCCACTCCCGTTGCCTTGGGAACCGTCTCCAGAGGCCGAGCCCCCCCTTCCAGCAGTGTCCTCCCACCGAGAGGGCTTGTCCGTCAAATGGCTGAGGAGAGGGTTTAGAGGAAGGTTTAGTTCACGTGTGCATGTGCACCATGTTAAAGTGTCTGCAGAGAAAACGTTCCCTTTAGCACAGCTTGTGTCGATGCTCACAGTGTTTCAGTAACACAAGCCTCTCAGAAACTTAACACACCCACAACAAGTCCAAAGTGTCCCTATCTTAAACCATAGTTCTGGAAGACTGATGGTCAAGAAAACATGAGGAGACAAAAATTCCAAAATCACGTGTATCCTCCTTAGTACATAGTTTCCCCTGCTGCACCGTCCTCCTCCTCAGCGGTAATCCCTGAATCTCTAAGCTGTAGCTGGGCTACTTTACACCCTAAGCTTGTTGACAAAAAATCACTCAGTCAACAAGTGCACGTGATACAGAGATGCTACGGATGCACTGCATTTTGCAAAGGGCTCATCCGATGTTCCACCGGCTTTAGGGAGTCCAATCTGATCCTTATACTTACCTAAATGCTGATTAAATATACCCGACACATTAAAGTAACAGGTGCAGCTTACTAATTTTGGCACCCAATTTTTATAAGCTACTTGATCCTCGTTGAAAAATGCCACATTTACAAGCTGAAGTAACTAGTGTGATGTGAATGAAAGTTTCACTGGCAGAATGTGATGAGACCTGACAGAGAGGAGTGATCACTCTGCTGGAGAAACTACAGAGTTACAGAGGGGAGGTTCTCCCTCATCCTCCCCCATTAGTGCCAGCTGATATGACCTGCTGCTGCTGGCGTTTGACGTTGTAACAGGTGAAAGTGACGGTCAGCGTCTAACATATAAACAAACATCGGCAAATGCAAGAGTTTGGTATCTGAAGCATTCTGGTTTCTGCTTATAGTACAAATAGTATAAAACAAACAAGTTTGAGTCCATGAGGAGAGCAAAGGAAGCAAACACATTGGCCAAAATTCAATCTCATAACTCATCTCTTATATGCAGATATCTGTTTGTAGAGATCAGTCAGAATGTCAACAGGACCTAAAATAAGTTGCTGATCGGACTGTAAACAATGACCGATGCCTGACGAAGCCTTGGCCTGAATATCCCTCATACCTCATCTGGATATGTGCTGTCTATGCCAAAAGCTCAGCAACATTGGCTGTTGCCCTTACAGGCTAAATCATCAACAGCTGACTGGTTCTGAGATTAGTCAGCGTCGGCTAAAAAAGCTGCTACTGGAATATTTTGTGTCACTTTTTGCTAATAAGAGAGAGGAGCGATGACAGATCTGATAACAGATGTGTTAGCCTGAGAAGCTAGCAATGGCCGCCTTCACGTTGGTCTCAGTGAGAGTGGGTTAACATGCTGGTCAAGTTTTTATTTTTCTGTTGATCGACTCATCAATTAATCACTGCAGCATTTCTTTCGGTGTATTTTACCTTGTTTTGTTGCAGTCTTCAAGTTACTGGGACTTAATTTAAGGGCCTTCAGACACCAACATGTTAAACTGACATCACATTTAGACAATAGATCGCCTAAAATGGAGTTCCCTCTCATATTCCAGTGAGCTTTCTGCTCTGCTGGCAACAGCAAGCTACAGCGTTGAAGCCACAACAACAAAATGTGGAATTCTAAAAATAAAATTAGTTTCCAAGACATGCAACAGACTTTAAGAAACTAGTTGACCAACCAGCTAACCGCCACCTCTTTGAGTGAAAGAAGTCCATTATGTCTTCCTCATGGACATTACTGTTGTAAAGTGCAAGCTGCCTACATACCGTGAAAGCTAAGCTCTCCTTATGATTAGTCAAAACATGTTATGTGAAGTGCTTTGCTCCACCTAAAATGCCAAAGTCTCTCTCTTCACTCAACTCTAATTAGACAGCAAACAGTTTGGCTGAAAAGGTAAACACGAGTGCGCGTCTTACTTTGCGTTGCTGTCGTTGGGTTCATCTCCATCTGATGACGAGGAAGGAGACGGAGAGGGACCAGACTGAGTGCTGGTGTGATGATTGGGTAATCGACTTCCCCCCTGAGTGGAATCATATGGAGCTGACCAATCAGAGAAGCCCATCTTGCTCGTCAGTGAATCGTTGCAGTCTTGGGATGGTGGTGGTGGGTTCTGGAACAGAGGGGTGGAGCCAGGTCCATATGGAGCATTTGGATAGGGTGGCTTTAACCCCGGAACCTGGGGAGGAGGGAACTGTGATGGACAGAGAGGAGAGGAGAGGAAAGGAAGAAAAGAAGCACGGGAGCAGACAAGAAAAGAAGGAGCCCAGGAAAGAGAGAGGGGAGGGAGGCAGAGACGACGTCTCAGGGATGGGAACTAGTACTGTCCTATTTTATTTCAGATCAAACTAGAACCATCTAATCAAAGCTGGTGGGGGGATTTGGGATGGAAAGGACTGCACCCTCCTCCCTTAGCCAGTTTTTCCCCTAAATGAGCACATGCCACAACGGGATTTCAAAGAGCCAAAAACTTAATCCACTCCACTACATGTAGACTCATGTAGAGCACAGAACAAATTACAGCCACTTCAAAGAGGACGGAGGATTACCAAGATAAGGGACCTACCTGATTCTTTCCAGGCTGCATCGGTCCCATGTGGCCAGGTGGTCCCCCAAATGGATTGGGTCCAAACCCAGGTACTAAGCAGGGAGAGACAGGAAAAAGAAATTACGTTTTGTGTTTTTGTTTTTTTCTTTTCCCATAAATGCGTATTTAGTAAGCCAAAAACGATTACATAATGATGCAGACTATTGGCTCTATTTTCTAAACTTGGTTCCTCAGCAGTTTACGACTCACAGATGAAAGAGGAGGGCCCCATGTTGGGCGAGCGTGGTTTGGAGGCAGCTGAGAAATACTCCACCGCTTTCTTGAATCGCTCCACTTTGTCCTCCATACGAGACTGGAAGGGAGGAAACAAAGCAGTATGTTTACTCAGTATCATGCTGGGATTATGACAGTGAAAAGTGCTGAGTAATTGCTGAGTAATTCTCTGAGTAATTCCTCAGCTAAAGCAGTGATTTATTTTGTTGATGTTGGCTAAATGATAAAGAGTTAATATGACTGAATCCGTCCTCAAATTTCAGTCCAACATCCAAAACGATATTCAGTTTACTGTCACATTTGACAAAAGCACAAAATCTTCACATATGAGAAGCTGGAACATCTGAATTTTTAGCATTTTTGCTCTGAAAACTACCATATTAACAAAAGATGAAACAATTATAAAACCCACTGTTATTTAATTCTCTGTAAATTAACCAAAACGTGAATAAAATAATTGTTTCATGTGTTTCAATGGCTGTTTTAGCCACTACAGCAGTCTTAGTTCAGCCACCAAATGAAGCAAACACGAGAGGACAAATGAGACGAGACAGGGTCAACGGATGTCACAGAGCAGTGAAAAGACATATGGTATATAAATAGATTTGAAAGGGATAAGGAAGCAGATTTGATAAGATGCTGCTGAACTCAACATGACTGGAGACCAAGATTAGAAATTTGCAAATGTGTCTTTTATGTGTAGTCAACACTAGAAACACTGCAGCAGCTTCCTCTGATGAACTGAAACTAGATGTTTCTGGTAAGCACATGGATTTCTATAAGGTGTGTTGTCAGGCTGTGGTTTTGCACTAATGTGTGAAGAAGTGGACCTGCTGACTCAGGTGTTGTGTCAGCAGAAATGAACTATTTTACCATCAACAACAGCTGGTCTTTAAGGTCAGAAAAATTAATGACGAGCATGTTCATTATCCAGAATCAAAGCATTTTTTTCACATTTTGAAATGTTAATTACACTATATTTAATTTTTTCTCAACTCAAATCAAAATAAACAAAGAGGTTGACCAATGTAGTGATAATCACTGAAAAAGGGCGGCGCCCACATGACCTACCTGTGACTGTTTGAAGACATCTCTGGCAATGGCGTCGAGGTTTCCCAGGTCTTTGATGGAGGAGACGTACTCTGAGACGGCCTTGATCACCACCTCACAGGGCGGCAGCACCAACTGGTGGGCTCGCACCTGAGACAGCAACAGTACAAAGGTTTTAATCCACATGCACCTGGTTGGGTGATGAGTAATACTATGAAAGAGGCGCATGAACATATGCATCTGTATGATTTAGCAGTTTATTGTAAAAAATGTATAACTACTGATTATAAAGCTATGTTACTAGATTCATTAATTTATGGATCACCAGACAGAAAAAAATTAATTAAGACATCCAAAGGATAGCAGATGAAAGTGAAAACACTTATTTCCAATATGGTCGCAAGATGTTAAAAGACAAAGTAAACACAAAGATCAGATGAGACAGATGACAGATAAAAGGCAGGACTGGACGTTTGCTAGTTTTTAAATAGCTTTAGGGCCCAACAAATGGACCGAGCTCCTCAAATTACAAGATGATGGCCTTCTACAGAGTTTGGCTGCGTTCCATTTACAAAGATGATACCATTACAGTAGGCATTTGCACTATATTTTAACATAACCAAATAGTCAACATTTCCTGCAGATGTTTCACAATAAAAGCCTTATGTTGATGGGAAAGGTAACACATTATGGCCCCAAACCACTGAAAGGCTTTTATTGTGAAAGAGGAGCAGCTAGCAACAGCAAATTAACCAGTAAATGAGAGAAAATTACAGAATCTGGAAGCTTTTCTCTAAAAATTATAATATCTGATTCTGTTAACATTTGAGATAAATCATGGCTCACACGTTATTAGTTCTGACTAATTACAGTATGACATGAATATTACAGCTACTATGTTCTCAGAGCAAGCTGTGGTTTGCAGACTTTAGACTTAGAAACATACGGTACCTTGAGAGAAGCTAGTGGGTGTTCTGGTCCCAGCAGACTCCAGTGGAAGGCAGCCAGGTCCTCATCAGGCAGAATATGATTTCCTGCAAGAGAGAAGCGCTTTCAAATGTTTGCTGTGTCAATGAACAAGGACGTCAGACAAAGAGCGGTGCCAAAAATACAACTCGCAGGTAGAGGCGCGTGTTTCAGTGACAGAGCGTCAAAGAGAAATGTGGGATGCAGGTTTGATTTTGTGTATTTGTGCGTCTAGGCTGACGTATGCGAGAGTGCCGCTCCTCACCCAGCAGAGCAGCAAAGCATGGCAGGTGCTGTGTCTTGAGCCCGAGCTGCCTGGCGGCCTCAGACAGCAGGTACTGGTGTGTGGTCAGGTTCTTGCCGTTCCAGCTCAGTTTGAGCGCGTGTGAGGAGAAGTAGGCGGGTACGTTGCAGAGGGCAAACTCAGAATCCTGAGCAATCAGGCCAGCAAATCCAAAGTCTCTGTAGAGAGACAGCACTTCCTGGTGGTGGTCCTCCAGAGTCTGTACAACCTGTCGAGGCAGAGTGGACAAACTCAGACTGCTGTGTCCTAAAAACACCAACTCTGAGTGGAATTTCAAACATGGCACCTCCTTTTGAAAAAGTTCACATTCTGCAGAGACCTTTCTGGATTACCACGTGTCAGATTTGAAGTTTTTGCCATCATTTTTCCAGAAAAAGGAGCACAGTAGTTTAAAGCTATGACAACTGCTTGACTAGCAGATCAGTTTAGCTACAGAAAATTAATCTAAATCTTAAATTAAACTGCTACTGTTTTGACAAATAAGCCATTTTTATAGTAAAAATGTCCAACTTTATCAAACAACTAATCAATTAATCAAGAGAATAATTGGCAGATGATTTGATTATTACAGCATAAAGATGGACTTCTGTGAAGCTGATTAGCTGCCATGCTAGCAGTCACTGTCGTATAGTAAATTCATGAAGACAGAGATCACAAACAGCCAGTGGAAATGACACTTCACACACTTTATATACCAACAAAATACTTAAGCTCCAAAGTCCACAATGATACTATTTCAAACAGTGTGCTTGCAAAAACACAAATGTAGAAAATTTGTGCTGCGCCACTCAGTTCCAAATCAATGGTGGAGATGTGGATACCAGGATCTAGGGAAGCATAATTGCTTCAGAGAACACTCATGCAGAACACAATTGGTGGGTGAGGTGCATGGTTACGCCACAGAGCGCAGGAGCGTTTCCCCGATTATGCCAGAATTGCTACGTTAATCTTGTTAATCAACGTCAGTATTAATCAGTGTGAAAACTAATAATTACTTTCAGTTACTTCATTCAAAATCTAGTTAAAGGGCTGGTAGTCAAATCTCTGTCTTCAAATGAACGCAATATGGGGTAGAGAAGGCAAAGCTGATTATGAGGAATCTCTTTCATGGCAGACTTGTTGAGACTGCTTAATAGTTCTTGTGTCACTCACCAACAATAACGCTGATAACAAATTTCAACAATCAGAATAATATATAGCATAATACAGACTGAATGTGCGTGCAGTACAAGTAAAGCTGAGTAGGACACCAGAGCAATAGCAGCACAGAGGGGAAAAGCAATGACTTGAATATAAGTGTAATTGAAGCAGAGGAGAGATACTTGAAGCTGCAGTAATATGACTGTTTTCAGAATACAGGTAGGGAAAAACAACTAAGTACACATGGGAACTGTGAGTAATGATGCTGTACATGAACACAGAGCATCAGAACGTGTTGTACTGTAATGTGGGTGGGATTTTTCTATTCTAACAAGTATCCTCTCATACACTGTGGCACTGTGCTTTTTAATACTAGCATGCAAGCAGATGGGAAGGCAGATCAAAGGCAAAAAAGAGACAGCCAGGCAAAAGTTGACAAGAGGAACCCTGAGAGGCAATCAAGCAGTTTAGCTGCATTCATGACAGGCCTTCAACATAACGTTATGAGTCATATTTCCTTTTCAAACAAACCGTGTTAAGTTATTCTTTGCCCCAAAGTATCTGCTTTGCAGAGTTAGATGACACATAGTTTGTATTTCACCTTATCATATTCTAAATAGCAGGCTAATAATAGTAGAGGGAGGCAGATATAGTACATTCCCATTACACTACAATATGCTATATCAGAGCAAATACTATTGTGCCAGTGTCAGAGATAAATATTCTCAATCACCATCCCACTGAAATGCACATGTTAAGTCATTACAAATGTACCACTGTCAGGTACTGGGCACCTATAAATAGTCTATCCACTCAGCAGTTGTTCAACAATGCATGACAGGTTCATGGAGTTCATGTTATGTAATATATAGGCTAGACTAGGTCATGTTGTACAATAAATGCTTCGAGCCCCTCTTGAATAAGGATGCACGGACTGGTTTAGCCAGCAGCCGCTGCTTCATATATCTAAAAAAAAAATCTGTTGCACTGAATACGTTCCTGCTCCCAGAAGACCATCCCAAAAACATCCAGGAGAGCAGCGCAGGCCCGCTGCAGGCACCGGCTACAGGCACCGGCTACAGGCAGAAATCTATGCTGCTCCAAACAACCAGCTTGTCAGATCAGGTCTGTGTCTGTGTACGACATTAAACAACAAAATTCTGCATTGACTCATTTCAGTGAGTACTTACACTTGCTCCAACTGGAAGGAGTTAAACAGCGCTGGTGATGTAAGCTAATAAATGGGCGTGCAAAAAGGGCAAGTGCCAAATGCACGGCACGCCATATGACCACAATAAAACAACTTCACACATTTCTCACCCGCACTCGGAAGCGGAACATAGCAAGGCGGACGCAGTGGCTGAGGCAGGCCGGGGGCAGGAACCATGCCCGTGGAGGCGGGGTGGCCTTGCTGCCGACGTGGTTGACTATCAGCTGCGCCGTCTGTCGCTGGCCCTGAGCTCGCCGCGCCCACTCGGGCCAGCGCTCCTTCCCCAATGTGCCGTTGAAAACCACGACCAGCTCCAGGCCACCCTGGTACAGGCACGCCTGTGACAGGGCAGCCAGGTAGCCCAGCATGGCGTTCCACTCGCCCCCGCACACCCAGTCCGTCTGGTAGCCGCCGTAGAGGCGCTGCAGGCCGGAGTCAGCGTCGATTAGGATCCTGGCAGGCGGGGGCGGGGGAGGCATGGGCCCGGGGTGATGTGGGTGGTGGTGTGGGTGATGGTGGTGAGGGGGCTGGCGGGCCGCGGTACGGGCAAGCTTCAGGAGGTCCACCGGGACTGCGGCCCCGGGACACCGCTTCTCTAGATACTCTTGAAAACCCTGCACTCCCATGACGGTGTTGTTGAGCCTGTGTGTCTGGCCGGGAGCGGGCTCTGAATACGTTCTGTACGCCGTGTTTGTAATGTGATGTGGGGCGAGACCGTAGCTAGCTGTGCACTTCAGGCAAGCTAACTGGTCTCCGATGTAGTGACTAACTGTAGTTTAATTAACCCAGCAAAACAACCTATCTGTCACACGGACCCGTGAAATGAGTCACCATGCACCGCTGTACGAGTGTGTCAGTCAACGTTACTTATTCCGAGATCCTGAAATGCCAATTTCTCAGTTTTGGTCGTGGGTGCTCAGTTGAGTGTCCATCCCTGTGGATTTTTGGTTAGATGCCAGCAAGGCCAGTGTAGCTACCTACAACCAGAAAAAGTTGAACATTTTTCCTGCTCCCATAATTTGGCTTTAACAAACCAGCTTCAAAATTTTAGTTGGCGGCAATAAACGAAAATGCAGCAAGGTGGTGGATGTTACTGAGAAATGCCTACAAAACAATTACCCTGCTGGTTTGTGCACATGAAACAGATGCAATACTGCGCATTAGTTAGCAACCCACAGGCTGGATGGCCAGTTCGCGGACATGATGTTAAACCGAGCAGCTTGCAAAATCGTTATTTCTATCTGACAGCTAAAATATTTGACATTTATTCTGCGCTACCTCAGGCAGATTTCAGCACGTGTGTAGCGGTAGCCTGTTGGTTCGCAGGTGTCAGAATATCAATTAAAACAAATTAACAAGCTGTGTGCCTGGCTGGCTGTCTAGCTGTACGAACATTTGCTAACTGTGTGGCTAGCTGTTAGCTGCTGGCAGGGTCCCCGGCGTGATTTGACGCGTCAACTCCCGAAGACAAGTCCGGGGCGGACACGACGCGGAATGAGATGGATGTTTGACGAAATAAAAGAAAAGTAACTAAAAGAAAAGAAAAATAAAAGCCCGATGGTGCCTCCCTCGCTTTCTTCCACACTCACGGCTTCATGTTGCAGAGGGGAACATTACTTCCAAGCGACATCAGCCATCTTGCGACTTCCTCGCGGCCCAGTGGAGTGGGAGGGAAGGCGGAGGGAGTGGAGGGAGGAGGCGCGGCCGCGGGGAAGCCGGGAAATGTAGTCTAATAACCGCATAACGTCCAACTAGAAAAGCCGTAGTGAGAAACAGGTAAAAACTCCAAATACCAGCTTAAGGATACCGACGCTTGAACGAGGATAAAAAGCTGGAGAGTAGAATTTCTCCAAGTGGCCCACAAGTGATTCAAGTACAAACGCCGTTATTTGACCGTTGCCCATCCCAGATGCTGTCATATCGGCATGTAAATGTTGCTAACAGCGTCAGCTAACTGCTTTTGCGGTAGGCGGCGGTTGATGCTACAGTCTCTGCCTTATAGAAGTACTAAACAAATACTTTAGCGGTGATGTAGGGATGGTCAGAAATGAAAAGCAGCGACTTTGAAACCCAACCACGAATTTGCCGTCACTTGGTGAAAAATGACTGAGTGGTGTAACAGGTAGAACGGCGCTGTCCCGTTCGTGTTAAATCTGTGTGTGTATGTCGCCTCCCTGTGGTTCAGTTCAGTGTCCTCGGAGGAAAAAGTGCTTTGGGAAACACGGGGGACAAACCGGCTAACTAGGCCACCGGGCCCTCAAGACTGTCTCTTAGAGTTGCCATGGCGACGGGCTTGAAGGACTGCACCTTCACTGTCCTCCGCTTGTGTGTCTCCGCATCCTCTCGGACAAAAACGAATAAGAGTCTCTTTGTGGATGAGTGAATGTGTGTGTGTGTGTGTGTGTGTGTGTGAGAGAGAGAGAGAGAGAGAGAGAGCGAGAGAGAGAGAGAGAGAGAGAGAGAGAGAGAGAGAGATTAACGGTGAGCGCGCAGCACGCCCCCGCCCCGGTGTCGTCCATCCATCCGCGGTGAAGAGTGACCATGACGGCCCGTTCTGTGCGGTCCCTGTCCGGAGCCCTGAAGCCCGTGTTCAGCAACCGGTTGGCCAGGGTAGGAGCAGTCTCTGAGTTCCCCAGCAGACAGTTAACTGTTAAACAGACTTTGTTTTGACATTTGAGACGGTTTAACGTTATTAGTTATTTAGCCAGAACAGCGGCGGGAGCGGCTAAGCGGATTAACTGCTGGTTAGTTGGCTAACGGAGCTAGCCTGGTTAGCGTCGCTGTCCTTTCAGCACCTCTCAGTTTGCTGTCAACTTGATGTCAACTGGAAATCCCTGCAAGAAAAATTACTACCAGACCAGTTGAGCGACATTCCTCTATTTCTCCTAAGCGAGATAATGCTGCCAATGTCCTCTTCAACTGTTCCCCGCAGTCATAAATTATTCAAACATCATTACAACAGTGCGTCCTCCACCAGTGGTTGCCAGTTAACAACCTGTCCTCCCCACAAAGGACAAACTTGAGACTGAAATTCCTCAGCAAAACTTTAAAACTCATAAAATGCATTTTACTGTAGGTAGAAAGTTTGACGTGGCCTTTAACACAGCAAATACAGGATGGACTCATGTCCCCTCAGGTCAGAAAGTTAATATATTAATATAAAGTATGTTTGACATATACCTTTAAAAAGCATAAAGTTCTACTTTAAATGCTTTAAAAATGAATGTACTAATTCTACAGTATTTAAAGAGGTATTTCAAAGTACGAATAAAAAGTGAAGTTTATTGTAAGTGTATCATAGATTGTACTTAAGTGTACTTTTAAAAAGTGTACTTACTTACATTAGTAGTGATACTTATGAAAAGTATACTTATTTTCAAGTCTTTTGTAGTACACCACTAGCATGCTTCATTAAAGTGTACTTTAATTTCACTTCATTTGAAGCATCTTTACAACACACGGGGGATATAATACTATCATACTGTGTAAGTTTGTAAAAAAAAAAAAAAAAAAAAAAAAAAGCTGTGCCAATTTAGCAACTATTTATACTTCAAGTATACTCAAGTATTACTCAAGTGGTACTCAAGGACTATTTGAATACACTTAAGTATACTTGAAGGTGAAAAAAATAGCACAAAGTGGGCCTTAGAGGGCACTTTATCACTTTGGTTGATTAATTTGTTCAGAACAGAATTAGTCTGCCATGTCATGACACAAAAATGTCCCAAATCTTCTGGATCCAGCATCTCAAATGTGAGTATTTATTAATTTCCTTAGTTTTCTGTGAAACTGAATTTCTTGAGGCTTGGACCGTGTGAATATGCCAACCTGGGCTCTGTGATGGGCATTTTACACCTTTTTCTGTCATTTTCTAGACCAAACAATCTATTAATTGAGCAAATAATCAGCAAATCAATCAATTATGAAATTGTTAGTCGATGCCCTAAACTAACTTTGACAGCCAAAACATTTTTTTAGTTCCTGACAGTAGTGATAATATAATCTTGACCATGACTAAACTCACAGATAAATGTCATGACATTCTGTAGATCTGATACGTTGGCTTGTGCTTATCATGTTATTTTAATTTGCATCTTCTCAGATAACCACCTTCTCTCTGTATTTGCAGGTTTATGGTTCAGCTACATGCAGTCAGAGACACAAGTCCACTTACACTGTAAGTTGTTCAGAGTGTAGATGTGACAGTCGCTTCAGGATCTCAGTCAACACACCCACACGAGGTTTACCTTATGACCTTCCTTACCCGGAGCCTCACTGTTCTACCCCACAGGGACTTCCTTAAAAGCTAAGATCAAACATGTCAGCATGCCTTTACTACATGTCCACAGGAGCACCAGGGTTGTTTTGTCTCACCAGTGTGCTTGACATGCCGGCAGGAAGCTGCTGGTCACTGTGTGTCTACCCCCCCCCTCTTTGGCCTACTAACTTCCCTGTTTTCTCTTCTCCATTCTGAATCCCTCCTTCCTCCATCCACCCACGCCAGAACATAGTGAGTATGGCTGCTCAACACACACAGACGGTGGTGTAGCATGAGTCGCGTGTTAGACCTTATTAGCATAACCAAAAGATTTTGCAGTTGTCTGTCCACTAGCTTAGAGCTTCTCAGTAGTTCTGCAGTGGATGCATCGACTGGATTGCATCGGGAGGAGTTTGACTGTCAGTGTTTGTGTGTGTTCATGCATTGCAGCCTCCACCGGCGCGGTATGGAGGCAGGCACACTGTGACTCTGATTCCCGGAGATGGCATCGGACCAGAGCTGGCCAACCATGTGCGTGAACTATTCCGGTGAGAATTCACACATCCTGCACACACACAGACACACACACAGTGTTGGAATGAAGTCAGTGACCGACGCACGCAGTCACTAAATGCCTCGGCTCTGTCACACTGAAGTGGTCTCCATCTGGTTTTACTGTCAGGTTCTGCTGCGTGCCAGTGGACTTTGAAGTTGTCAATGTGGACTCATCTATGGCCTCAGAGGACGACATCAATAACGCCATAATGGCTATCAGACGCAATGGAGTTGCACTAAAAGGTAAGTGTGTATGTCTGAAATATGTTCCCACAAAGTCTGTAAATGTACATGTGAGTCAGAAAACCTCCAACTAATATACATGTAGTTGCCAGTTTATTAGGTACACCGAGTTCTGCTGTACAACAGTTCTGCTGTAAATCCTACCTTCATGAAGCTTATAATGTTCAGTTTTTGTTGTAACTGTACGATGATTTCGGAGGCAGCAGTTTGGAGTGACAGGAGTTTCTATTATTTGTCCACAACATTTTTATCAATGAGCATAGGCTAAATAGCAGAAACACTGGTCTGTATAACACAACACAGCACAACACACAACACATCTATTGGCAGAAATGGAATATGATAATCAGAAGTATGTTTTCGTTAGTGTCGAATGACATGAAAAGGTCATGGGTTTAGGTTTTCCTACAAGCTTGGAAAGGCAGGGCGAGGTGATTTGGTTGGCTGTAATCTGCAATCTCACCACTAGATGTCACCAAATCTTGTAAACTGGTCCTTTAATTCTGAGAGGACTGCTGTCCTGTCTCAGTTTTTAGTTCTTTAGGTGTAATTTTATTTGTCTACCCAGGAAACATTGAGACCAACCACAACTTGCCACCATCCTACAAGTCCAGAAACAACCTGCTCCGGTAAGCCGCCATCTTTCATCGTTCATCGCTTTGTTCTTCACCAGTGTTTAACAACCACCGTGTCAGCTGCAGCCTTGATGTACAGCAGAGAGGTTACAGTGTTCAGTCCTGACTGTCTTTGTGTTCTCGTTTTACATCTTTCTGTCTCCATCTTCCTTCCTGTTCCCCCTCCCTGCAGCACCACCCTGGACCTGTATGCTAATGTGATGCACTGCCAGTCTCTCCCAGGAGTGAGGACACGCCACAGAAACATCGACATCATGATCATCAGGGAGAACACAGAGGGAGAGTACAGCAGCCTGGAGCACGAGGTGTGTGTCTGTGTATGTGTGTGCGTTATGTGGTCCATAATCACTTTCACTCAAAAACATCCGAACAAGTCCAACCTCCACGTATCTCCGCTCTTTGTCTCCCTGTCTCTGCAGAACGTACCGGGCGTTGTCGAATGCCTGAAGATCATCACAAAGACCAAATCTTTACGCATCGCTGACTATGCTTTTAGGACCGCTCGGGCTAAAGGACGCAGACGAGTCACTGCTGTACACAAAGCTAACATCATGTCCGTGTCTCATGGCTCAAAGACCCAGAGTCTGCATGTCTTACCGCTCTTTTTATTCATCTTTCTGCTCATCTTAATGTGTGTGTTTGTTGGAGCAGGAAGTTGGGTGACGGCCTCTTCCTGGAGTGCTGCAAGGAGGTTGCCAGCGGTTACCCTGAAATCACCTTCGACAGCATGATTGTTGACAACACCACCATGCAGGTAGCTACGGCCTGTGCTGCAACACTGCCCGTTTAAGGGCGAACATGGACCATGTTTAAAAATACAAAGACTTTCTGAACTTCTCCCTGAAGGATTCAAACTAGCACTGCTCTGCTGACAGTCAGATACTGCAGTATCTTCAAGCAAACATGTTGTGAAATGGTGTTTGTGTGTCAGCTGGTTTCCAGGCCCCAGCAGTTCGATGTCATGGTCATGCCCAACCTGTACGGCAACGTCGTGAGCAATGTGTGTGCCGGGCTGGTCGGTGGGCCGGGCCTGGTGCCTGGAGCCAACTATGGAGAGGACTACGCCGTGTTTGAGATGGTGAGAGGATTCACATCAGAAATCAGTGAGTTTATCTGAGTCTTTTCACGCTGACAAACCTGCCAGCTGCAGCTGGAAACAACGCTGATGAGAGCGGAGAAAGTGAACCAAAGCAGTGAGCTTGAAGACACTGAAGCGCTCCCTGTAGATGAGAACGTTGGTTCGTCCCCATGTGCAACACTTTTCACGTCACTCATTAGTCGTTTGATCCATTGTTGATCTAAAAAGACTGATTAGTGCAGCTGATATATGTTCATTGTTTGATGATAAACATAAATGACGATAAAAGTGTTTGCCTCTTCAGAGTCGAGCAGGAGCACATCAGCACCGCAGTAACGTTGTCAATAATCAAATATTAAAACTGCTGCATCTCGACATGTTCTTCCATGTATGAACTCCACATGTGTTTCTGTGTGCAGGGCACCAGGAACACCGGGAAGAGTATCGCTAACCGCAACACGGCAAACCCCACGGCCATGCTGCTGGCCTCCTGCCTGCTGCTGGATCACCTGAGGCTCCACGCCTACGCCAGCATGATCCGCAGAGCCATCCTCTCCACGGTCACTGAGACTCGGGTACGCTCCATCAGCGTCGCGTGCAGAGTTTCTCACTGTGAAACTAGATAGAATAGAAATATTTAGAGTTGTGCAGGACATATTTCTGCTGTGCAAACTTCCACCAGTGATGATGTGCGACACAGAGAATATTCAGCTCACATCGTTTTTTCGTCTCCTTCGTTCTCCAGCTGCACACTGCTGACCTGGGAGGCCAAGGCTCCACCTCTGAAGTGGTGCAGTCCATCATGAACGCTGTGCAGAGCACCGGGCCCCGGACCCTCAGCGTCTAGAACAAACATAAATATGCAAACTCTCACAGCAGAGATGTGTCTATGAGAGTGCCTCTCTTCTATGCAATTTCATAAAAATACCTGAGTTGTTTGATAGTTAAACTGAAATGAAAGTGTACACACAGACAGTTTGTGTGTCTAGGCAATAGTTTTCTTCTTAACATAGTTTGTTTCATCACCTCTAAACTGTTAGAGGTTGTTTGAGCACTTTGTTTGCAAACTTTATCATCACACTGTTAAATGTAAGAAACACTCCTAATGTTTATTAAGTGAAACCACGTATTCTTCATGTATTTGAGATGTAACTTATTTTAAACCAATCACAGCTGTCGTTTGACCTGCTGCTGAATGTACTGGACAAAGTTTACCTCAAATAAAGCGAATGTCTCTTCAGGTCAGTCTCTGGTCTTCAGAGCTGTCTGTGCTGAATGCACGTTGCACTGACTTGTCTCGACCACAGGGGGGCCACAGTGTCTTGTTTAACAACCACATTCAGTTTGTTGTGACTGAGTGAAACCTCACTCTCTAATAGCTTCTTTCTAGCAGGAGTACCTGCAGTGGTCGGACTAGTTGTATCACACCTTTCTTGCAAAGATGGAACCCAAAGTGTGTCAGTACGAGGAGCATAAATAAAAACTAAGTGGGATTATCATCCATTAAAAGATAAAAAATATCAAGTGCAAATATTGTTCAAAGATCCAAAGACATTAAAATTAGTTCTCCAGGTGAATGCATCATGTTTTTCTAAAAGCTTTTCGGGGAGTTGGAAGCCAACAGCAGAGACTTAAAGGACAGAAGGGGGTAACAGAGACGAGGGAAAGTCCAGTCAGGGATGATTTCATGGTCAGCGCAAATACATTTCACTGCTCACATAAAACCTCATTAACATCAAGTCTGGTAATACGCTGCATTTATCTTATTATGAACAAATCTCATGAAAAGACTGAAACCAACAATAAACTGATTGTACGACTGAGAGGACTGTGTGTCCAAACAACGGCGTGTCTTATTCCTCCATTGACCTCCACTATTAAACACCAGAGCTGGAAGTTAACTACTAAGTACATTTACTCAAGTGCTGTACTTCAGTACAGTTTTGATGTACTTTACTTGAGTATTTCCACTTAATGCCACTTGGCGACTTCTCATTTTGTTTTTGTTTTTGTTTTTTGTTTTGTTTGTTATGGTTTAAGATAAAACTTTATTGATCCCTGGTGGGAAAATCACAAGACACCCATTAAAATTCAGTATGAAGTACTTAAAGTTAGCTCCACTCCCATCCAATGGGCCATGCTTTACAATAAGTACTTCCACTTTTGGTACTTTTTGATGCTTGTACTTTTGTACTTTTACTTAAGCAACATAAATGAAGAACTTTTACTTGTAACAGTTTGCTGAGAAGTACAGTGACCTGCTGTTTTTGGGGAATGATTCAGCCTTTTTTTTTTTTTTTTAATGAGATTATATATGCACGACCTGTTTTTGAAGATTTCTTCAGCAGGAAGCGACATGGTCCAGGCTGAGAGCCACAGACAGACTGAGGAAGTCACAGAGTGGACGTCTGGACTTCTGGTGGGATTTGTTGACAACAAAGATTCAAACGCAGGATCTTTTAAATGAAACTGGCGCTATTTAAACACATCTATATGCTGGAGTTTGCATCACCAACAGCTAATTAAAACCCTCTGACCAAACTTCCTGACCCTCAGAAACGACTTCACAGACACCAGAAATCTGTTTCACCATCGTATCAGAGTTTGAAAACAATCGGTGTGAGCAGCGACTGGCGCCGCGTGCGACTGTGCGCTCGTGTTTGTGTGCGCGCTTAAGGTCGCTCAGCGGGCCCCTCGATAATGAGAGGCTTCTCCAAATGAGGGAGCGATTGAGGGGAAGCGAACAGATTAGTGCTCCGCCAGAGAGGGAGAGAAAGAGGGACGGGGAGGCGGAATGCAGGAGACAGAGGGGGGAGCAGAAAAGAGGGAGCGGGGGTGAGAAAGAAGAGGCAGCGCTCCTCCCGTCGCTGCCTTCTCCACATCCCATCTGTCACAACATCTGACACTGATTCTCCTCACTATCCGTTCCCAGCCCTCTCCCCCACCCGCTGATGCAGAATCACACGTACACATATCAGTTTAACGTGTGTGTATCAAAGGTCTTTGATGGTTCTGGGAGGCTAATAGCAGAAATCTCATTTGATCTGCTGCTGCACGGCCCTCGCGTGCACTTTGCCTCTGCGCCGAATGTGGATCAAAGTAGGACCCACAGCGACATGGTTAATATCTAAACAATCAGCAGGAAACGACATTAATTCACCTCCGCGGCCATCACATGCTTTGATCAACGCCCCCGCTTTCCACTGGAGTGGCCCCTCTTTCTTCTTCTTCTCCCACTTTTCACCAAATCCAAGAAAGGTGAGAAGAGGGAGGGGTGTGTTCCAGAGGAGGGGGAGGAGAGTGGAAGAAGGGAGGAGATGGGGAGACAGGAGTCAGCAGTGAGCTGGCAGAGGTCACCCTCAGAGTAACAAGCAAGAGGAAAACTCACACTCACACACACACACACACACACACACACACACACACACACACACACACACACACACAGCATGGATGCGGCTTGTGTGTGCAACAGCAGATCAGGTTGTCCTGGCTCCTACAGATGCTTCACAGGACGCTGAGGACGAGGACG
This sequence comes from Chaetodon auriga, assembly GCF_051107435.1. NCBI lineage: Eukaryota > Metazoa > Chordata > Actinopteri > Chaetodontiformes > Chaetodontidae > Chaetodon > Chaetodon auriga. The sequence goes on from NC_135083.1 coordinate 2,917,020, forward strand.
GGGTGGGTAAGTCCTCTGCTTGTGCTCGACTCCTGATGCTGCTCTCTGTCTTTGGGGGGATTTAAACCTGAAGAAGTGGCTGTGGAGGCTACAGGTGGATGTTTGGAGCAGTCAGACTGTTGAAGAACGGTTGAAAAAACCCTGAGAGGGATGAGAGGGCTTGACTTTAGCTTTTTATTTTGTGAGAAGAGGAAGGATTGCTGGACCGCAGGTGTCCGGCGTTGTAATTGGATTAACATAGCCAAACCATGTCAGTAAACTGTGCTGATTCAAACAGGGACTCAGACGAAGCGACCATCAGCCTTCTGTTTGCACTGGACATTTTACTTTTAACTTTTAATTCTTTGCTTGCTGTGCTTCTGGATTATTTATTGCATGTCTTTAAATTTGTGGGATATGCTGGAATTTGTGAATTTCCCCTGGGGATGAATGAAGCATCTATCTATCTATCTATCTATCTATCTATCTATCTATCTATCTATCTATCTATCTTACGGACTGAAGCAGACTGTTTTAGCACCTGGCTTGTGTTTTTAAAGCGTGTCCTCCAGCTCCCTGGACGGCTGTGAAAGCAATAAGTCTCCCACCTTCAAACTGAAATATTTACGTCCTCACGGTGCCGTTAAAATGTTTTATTCTGGGAGGAGATATAAGAAAAGAGAAACCAGATCTTTTCACCTTCGCAGATTTATCATTTTATAAACAATATGTGTTTAGAGGCAGAAATAGAGCTGAAGGGCTATTTTTCAAGACAAGAGAAACTAATCTACAGACTGCTGAGCGCACTGGAAAGCCTGCTTTGTGGTAATATAGATGGATGATACTGTCAGCAGCTTTCTCTTATTGCTGCACAGCACTCAGATCTTCTACTTAAATACTGTCAGCAAACTGAACTTAAAGCATCACAGTAAAAGCACTCATTCTGCAGAAAATGTCCCCTGTGACTGATATATTATGATAATATGACAGTATTGGATAATACTACTGAAGTACTGCAAGTTCAGCTGTATAAATTAACAATCCTGCCTCCAAAACAAGTCTGGACTCAAAACATAAACAGAATCAATCATCTGCAATCAAACTGTGTTTACTGACAACAGTTTTCTGAAGTGTTCATCTCCTTCATCCAGTCATGTGTTCACAAAGTGGTGAACCGCGCTCCATCCTTTCATACCCAGTCATGATCCTCTCACCTGTTACCAATGAGCCTGTTTACCTGTGGAATGATCCAAACAGGTGTTTTTGGAGCGTTCCACATCTTTCTCAGTCTGTGAAACGTGTCGCTGCATCAGATTCAAAATAAGCAGATATTTCCAAAATCAATGAACCTGATGAGGAAAAACATTAAATATATTGTCTTTGGACCGTTTTTCAACTGAGACAAAAAGGAGTAGCAGACGATCACATTCAGTTTTATTAAAGTTGTACACTGTCCAAACATTTTAGGGATATATTTCTTGTAAGAGATTTAAGTTTTATGCTCATTATTTACTATGAAATCTTAGTGTGCAAAGTAGCTCCAGCTGTCAGATAAAGTAAAAAGTACAACATTTCCCTCTGAGCTGTGGAGCTGAAGTATAAAGTACCATAAAAAGGAGAGACTCAGACAGTAAAGTACAGCGGGAGTAGATGTACTTGGTGACTTCCCACCCTGTGCTCCTTCGTCCTGGTGCTGCAGCAGGTGCACTCGTTCACTTCTCCCTGACTGTCAGTTAGTGTGTAATGTTGATCGCTGCAGATTGGTCAAACAACTGTGACCTTATTAGAATGTGCCACTTTGCACACAGTAAACAGGCCCTCATGAGGGGCCCTCTCTGCATGCCTCCGCGATTGTGTGTGTGTGTGTTTGTGTGTGTTGAACTGTAAAAGTGTGTGAGGCACTGCTGTAAACATGCTTCATTGTTTTACAATTAATGTGCTCATGGAAGCTTGACCCGCCGCGTCCGGTGCGCTCGCGCTAACTTAGCTGTGTGTGTGGGATGTTTTCAGGCCGTAGATGTCAGGTGGAATCAGCGTGGTACCAGCTTTGACCGCGAACATGCAGCCATCTGGACACATTCAGAGAAGATGGTCATTATAAGCAAACTGAGAAGCGAACGATGCTCACGTCTGTTTCATACTCGCCGATGTCACAATACGTCCTGCGAGCGTTTCTGGCAACGTGATGGAGGACTGCAGAGAAAAGACGTCTGTGAGCTGTTCGCTGGAGTCCAGTTAAAGCATCAGCTGGTACATTTACTCAAGTGCTATGCTTGAGTACAAATTTGAGGTCCAGCTGTAGTTATTGGCAGTGGTGGAAGAAGTATTCAGATCCTTTACTGAAGTAAAAGTACTAATACCACACTATGAAAATACTCCACTACAGGTGAAAGTCCTGCGTTCAAAACATCACTCTGAAGTGAAAGTATGTAAGTATTACCAGCAAAATGTACTCGTGTTGCAGTAAAGTGTCCCTGTCAGTGTTTTTCTATCTGCTGTTTGTGGATTGATATCACTGCTGCATTCATGTGTATTTTGCATTTTGCTGCTGTAGATGTTTAAGCTCATTTGAAGTACTTTATGTACTATTGGCTGGTTTAATCTACAGCAGCATATTCTCTAAGATCATCATGTGTTTGAGACATTTCCTCTCTGAACCTCTCAGATGATTTCATTTGAATACATATTTGAGGAATAAAGAGGATAAATTATCCAATATTGCCTAAAAACAAAGTTGAGATGAGAGAAAATCTCAAACTCTGAACATTTGTGTTTGACTTTTCCTTGCTATGGAGTATTTTTGCATTGTTGAATTGGTACTTGTACTTCAGGAATGTATCTGAGTACTTTTTCCACGACTGTGGTCAGAAGTCATGTGGTCCTTCACAGGTTTTTTAGTGGAACAACAGCAAAACAGTTCTCAATAAAAAGGTCACTGCATTCATAGCTGCCCACCCAGAAACTTCCCGTTCATTTCAGTGCAAACTTAACTCTGATTGGTTGGTTTTTGTCGCAGTGTATCAGGATCAACGCTGTTTTTTCTCTCCTTTTGTTTCTTGCGGTTGTAGAGTTGTAGTTGAATTTGGTTTATGACCAAATACCTGAAGACACTTCCATCAGTCTCAGCTGTTTTTTGTGTTTACTGCTAATGTTAGCATGCTAACACACTAAACTAAGACACCGAACACAGCAAACATCAGCATGTTAGGAATTAATACTGAGTATTGTTCTTGTTTCATACAGGCTGTGTTTCCATGTGTGACTTGGTCTGCTGCGGCTTTATTTTTTATTTTTAATACATGTACATTATTTATTTTACATCTGTTTATTTATTTTTCTATTAGTTTTGTGTCTTTGTCTATATCTTATTCCTGCTCATTGTTTTCAGTGTGTTCCACTGACTGTTTAGTGCCTGCAATCAGATTTCCTTCAGGATAATAATTGAGTTGAACTTTTGTTTTCAGACATTTCTCTTTGTCCCTCTTTGACATTTGTCTCCTCGTCTCCTCCTCCCCTCCCAGCCAACATGTCAGTCTCCATGGTAACAGACTCATATCCATCCATCAATTGGTCAGTGGTCTCTGTGACCCCGGCGGGTACAAATGTCACAGACCGGGAGCGCGATGCCCTTCTGGCCGTGGCAGAGGTGGTGGTGCTGGCTGTCATCTTGGTGATGGCGTTGCTCGGCAACGGGCTGGTGTTGGTGGTGTTGCTAAGGCGGAGACGACTCCACAACCCGCTGCACCAGTTCATGCTCAACCTCTGTGTGGCCGACCTGATGGTGGCGCTGTTCCAGGTACCACACACACCGACAGGCACACACACACACACACACACTATATATATATATATATATATATACATCCCTCCCTGCATCTCACGCCACCCTTCCTCTCTCTACTCTTCCTCTCCGAGGTATTGCCCCAGCTGGTCTGGGATGCTAAGGGCCGCTTTCCTGGCCCCGACTTCCTGTGTCGCCTGGTGAAATACCTGCAGGTGCTCGGGATGTTCGCCTCCTCCTACATGATTGTGGCCATGACGGCGGACCGGCACTACGCCATCTGCTGCCCCCTGCAGGCACACCGCAGCGGGGCCACCCAGCGCTGGAACAGCTTCATACTGCTGGCCTGGGGGCTGTCGCTGCTGCTCAGCCTGCCACAGGTAGGGTGACACAGGTAGGCTGGCACAGAGAGGGAGACACAGGTAGCATAACACAGACAGGGTGCCATTGGTAGGTTCCTATAACAACATCAAAGATAAAATGGGCCCTGGAGTAACTGATTTTTGTTATCTAGAGATTTTATAATCTAAATAACACTATCAAATCAAATATTTTTGCTTTTAATGATTTCTTTGTTATATTGAGTTAAATAAAATCTTTTGAAAGGGCTAGTTAATAAATGTTTAATGAATTTTAGCTTTAAGATGAAACAAAATGAAAAAGTTTTTTGATTTGGTTTATTATAAAGTCAGACACTCATTAAACATTTATTTATTACTTCAGTTACGATTTTTCACCATCTAGCAACGTAAATGTTATTATGACTTACAGCTGATCTGTAAAGCATTTTAAAAAAAAACTATAAACTTTATAGAAAGTGGTTCGGTCCATAAATTATGTTTCATTTTTCATTAGTCTTTTTTTCCTCTAAATGTTAAATGTAGTTCGTGGTTTAGTTTTGCTGTAAGCAAACAAACTACAAACAAACAAACTAAGAAGAAATTATTTCCTGTCCTTTAATTCAGTTATGATCTAACATTTTACCTTTTCGTAGTTTGGGGGGGGCATTTGGCTCAGACCACTAGGGGGCGCCTGTGTCTTCTGTGCAAACTTCAGAATCAGAATCAGAATCAGAAAGAGCTTTATCGCCAAGTATGATTTTACACACACGAGGAATTTGTTGTGGTGCAGTTGGTGAATGACACATCTATTAAAAATCAGAGCACAGACAAGTTCTGACAAACTTTTGTCACAACACTGATTCCTAAAGACCCACGAGGAAAAATGTTTTTTATTTACCTCAAAATCAGTTTGAAGTAAGAGGGACATTTACTGAAACTCTTCTCCTCCAGGTTTTCATCTTCTCCCGTTCAGAAGTGGCCCCAGGGGTCTATGAGTGTTGGGGCAACTTTGCTGAGTCCTGGGGCCTCAAAGCCTACGTGACCTGGATGACCCTGGCTATCTTCATCGTCCCTGTCCTCATCATCACTGTCTGTCAGGTAGAGAGGGTCAGACCAGACAACCCACTCATTTTTTACAGTGAAAATAAACAAAATAATGATTCTGAAATCAACCGATGGTTCATGTGATGGTTTACTGGTTTTCTCTCAGGTGAGAATCTTCAAGGAGATCCACAACAACCTGTACCTGAAGTCAGAGCGCCGCCTGTCTCCCGCCTCTATCCCTCCATCCAGACGGGACAGCCAGAGAGGAGGAGGAGGAGGAGGAGGAGGGGGAGGAGGAGGAGGAGGCAGCAGAGGGAGGTCCAGTCTCCCTCTGTATGTTTCACCACTCATGTTCAACAACCCTGTGAGTCACACCAGCTGTGACTCTGGATCCACCTATCAGCACCTGCCGATGGGTCCACTCAGGTCCAACAGCATCACCCCACGCTGTGATATTCACGCCTACACTGCCGTTCACCCAGGTTAGACCACACAGAGTGGAGCCTGCCGTCACTGCACACTGTGGTTATTCTATTGTGGCAGATGCTCTTTTCCCCCATTTCTGTAGTTTTGTTTCCCGATAATCCAACAGATTTCCTTCAGGGTCAAAGGTCAAAAACAAGTTCCCATTTTAAAGAATTCCACCCATGATTTCTATACACTTCTTCCTGCATAAAGACGGATTTACAGCCATGCTAGTGGTATAGTAGTAGTAGTAGTAGTAGTGCTGTAGTAGTAGTGTAGTAGCATTGTGAGCATGTTAGCATTAGCATACTAGTGTTTAGCACAAAGCTGCTTTGCATGAGTACAACCTGACAGAACTGCTAGCATGGCTCAAGACTGTTGATAATACTGAGACATCTGAGATGCTCCCTAAAAAAATAAATAAGAAACAGATAAACAAAATAAAATGGAAAAATGTTATCTATGTGTAACTGAAGCCGGCAGCAGGAATGTGGACAGTTTGTTTTGGAAAAGTCAGGCAAGGAAAATAGATTTTCATCATATGACATTTTGGATTGAGACGATTGTCATGAAAACACTCTGCTTCACTTAGATGATGAGATTAGATCAACACCACAGGTTTACCACAGGTAAAAAAAAAATTAAAAAAAAGGCTCAATTCTTCAGAAATGGTCCTTTAAGGATCTGACTTGTTTCCTGCCAGCCGAGCTGCAGCCTGACGTGCTGCCTGAGCCTGCAGAGCCCTCTGCTGTCTGCTGCCCCCCACCCAGCGCCCCCCCGGCCCGTGGTGGAGAGGTCTCGGCGGCCATGTCGAAGACGGTGAGGATGACGCTGGTCATTGTGCTCGTCTACTCGCTCTGCTGGGCCCCGTTCTTCAGCGTCCAGCTGTGGGCCGCCTGGGACCCTGACCCACCTCAGAACGGTGTGTGCTCGCACGCACACACACACACACACACACACACACACACACACACACACACAAATCCACATTTTCACTTAAAAAAAAACAACTTTTCGTGTAATTTTCTGTCATGATCTGCCCACAAAATTCAGAGAAACAGCTCCTGTATGATTTATTCCTCTGCTGAGTCACCACTTCACCCTCCAAACACGTTCCAGTGTTTTGCTTTGGTTCAGATTTCACACCAGTTATAAAACCAGCTGAACTGACCTGCTCAGTTCCTCCTTTTACACACAACACATGCATGCAGAGTACAATAAATCACACGCAGATATCACACCAGGACACTAAATATCAACATATTGTCACTAAATCAATGCAACACGTGTCTACAAACATTTGTCCTTGTTTTAACATCAGTATGCAGGTGAGCAGCATCGTGATTGACTGTGAAGTGCTTTCCAGAATCACAGTATTACCGTAGCCTTTCTGTATTTTAGGTGATTAAACTTACAGGAGATTTAAATATCAGCATCATGTTGCTTTGTATGAACACAGTTACTGTAAAGTCAGTCTCTAAACTACATAAACAACACAGTTAGTTTTCTTCTCATTGCTATTATGTTTTATCATGTGCGAGTGAACACTGCAGCATCTGTTTTGAAGACATTACATGTAATTCCTGTTTGACGTAATTTGATATTGATGGTTTTATTTTAATATGATGATACTGGGAAGCTTTATTTCTCCAACAACACTGACTGTCCATCATTGCATCAGTGGTGGGATGTATTCTGTTCAAATAATCGATCAATCATTTCCATCATTTTTTAAACATTTCTTGGTTTCAGCATCTCAGATGTGAAGATTTGCTGGTTTTCTTTCTTTTAAAGTGTTGTAAACTAAACCTTTTATCAGCTTTTATCTTCAAACCTGCTCGTCATCACCTGTCATTTACCACCCTGTGTGTGTGTGTGTGTGTGTGTGTGTGTGTGTGTGTGTGCAGGCGCGGTGTTCACCCTGCTCATGCTGCTGGCCAGTCTCAACTCCTGCACCAACCCCTGGATCTACTCGGCCTTCTCCAGCAGCGTCTCCCCGGAGCTCCGCCTGCTGCTGCTCTGCCGCACACAAACCCAGCGCCGAGGCTCGTTACCCAGCGACTCCACCACCACACACACCTCCAACTACTGAACAACACACACACAGTCGAGCGCTGCTGTAAATGTGCCACATAGGGAACACACACCTGAGTCTGTGTCTTGTACTCTCTGGAGAATGTGAAAACTGGAGTGTCTACTTCGGCTGTTAAAGTGAAAATAGTTTGACATTTTGGGAAATACACTCGCAGGGGTTTCATCCAGAGAAGGTCGATGCCACTCTCATGTTTGTCCATGAATTACGGCAGAAATATAATAAGATGATGAGACGTGAAGCTAATGTACAACCAGACAGCTGAGCTAGCTTAGCATGTATCCAGTTTTGATGCTAGGCTAACCATCTGTTAGCTTCAGCATATTGATCCTGCTGCAAGTGCAGATAAGTATTATTTCCCACAATGTTCAAGTATTTCTGTAAGTAAAACATTTAGTTTAGGTCCAAACTGCTGTTTTATAAAACGTAATTATTGGAAATGTGTTTTTCTGCGTCTAACATTTTCTTTGACAGAACAAATGCAATTGGATTTGTTTTAAAAACCGTTTATTCATTCTCTCATCAGTCATAAAAACACTTTGCACATACAAAACATAAACACATCGACCGTGACTCAAATTAAAAAAAAGTCAGGTAGTTTTCTAGAAACTTCATTCAATGATTTGTTTGGGCTTTTTTTTTTTTTTCAAAAAAAAAACACAAAAAAGGTGCCTTCAAGTACCGTTTCAAACACCACTGCACTGCAAAACACTAAACCTTCAGTGTTTCAGCGACACGGTTTTGTTACAGTCTTTCAAAGTGACCTTTCCTTTTCAAATACTCGCCTCAACGGCAAAATAACTGAAGGTTTTACTCAATTCTCAATGAGAGTAAATCAACCTCGCCGGCTGGATGACAGCACGCGATACGGCCGTAACGTCACGAGCGTCAGTCTGCTGTGACTGAAGGAAAGTCCGGGTTTCGAGCCGGGGAATGTGGACGCTCTGATTTCTCTGAAATACAGACCTTTTTTTTTTCCTTTAATCTGAACTCTGCTTCATATTTACGCCAGAGACAGGAGGACACTCGAGGTACAAGAAGAGAGAAACTCTTCCCCCTTTGACACCAACAAGACCTTAAAAAAACAGAGGACTATATAATGATTACTCTGAGACAACGACTTACACTGAAATTAACGGTTTTGAAAAGTAATACTTACATTTGGTCAGTATAATTACCAAAAGTCTTACAAAGTGTGAACATGAACTCTTTTCAACACACTCACATCCGTACAGTCACACTTAAACAGAAAGTGTGACGGGGGGTCTGAGGAAGCGTTTTAAGGTCATATTTGATGTTTTTATCACTGTCACAACAAACCGCATGAAAAGATCAGAAGCAACAACGCGTCCGTCCGCCTCTCGGTCCTTTCTGGCTTCACAAATTCATTCCTTCACTGCTGGGCTCTGTGGTCTCTCACACACGTCACTCAAACAGGAGGAAACGGTGCGTTTGTTGGGGACTATTTTCTGCTGCGGATAAATACACATTAGCGAGTACTTAAAGCAGCAGGACTGTGTATGTGGGACTGGGTCAAAGTAACTACACCGTGTGGGCCTATTGATTGTTTTTTTAATTGGTTGGGTCCAAATTCACACTCTGTTGACTCCACAGACCGCCATTTTTACCGTCGGCCATTTTGTCTGAGCGGCCGAATGACGAGCGCGTGTTAAATCATTGGGCTGTGCGTTATAGTGCTCTCAAAAAATCCCACAATGGAACAAAAGAAACGCTTTATGCTCTCAGTCCCACAGTGTGATCTGACATATTTTCAACACGTGAAAATCACAGAATCACTGAAAACAACGAGGAGACCATCTGAAATGTCAGTTTACTTCTCACTACAGAGAAAACATTCAAGCTATTATCATACAGAAAGTAGTGAATTGATAAGTGAGGGAGAGAAGAGGTATACTGCTGTATATCAGGCTACTTCACACGGCAGTTCATCGTTAGCTTTGGTCTTTTCAGGACGTTCGCTGACAAAAACAAACACAATATAACCAATATTCTTTAAAGTAAATCTACATGTAAAAAAAAAGGTGAATACAAGTTAAACATGTATACTAAATAGTGAATTGTTGAAAACCTCCATTTATTTTCCCAGAAGAGAAAATAAGGAAATTTTCTCCAGGCTCACGCCGTCCTCAGACGTCTGCAGCGAAGCCACTCAGCGATCAATCGAGCATTGATCGCTGAGTATCTGCGATGGATTTTGGAAAACATGGCGGCTCTGATATGACATATTCTCCACAGTTCAGAGAGGAACCGCAGGACGAGTGGACGCCGCGGTTCAGATGAAACCTGGTCACAGCTTCAACGGACACACACACGGTCTCTCACACGTGCTCATCCACACACATCAAAAACCACTAAAAAGATTACGTGTCGTCGGATTGTCCTTAAACAGTGAGCTAAAATAGATCTCTTTTTCAATTACAAAGGTTTGCTGATATCTCTGTAAACTACAATGTGTTATTCACAATTAAAAAACAACGCGAGGGAACCGCGAGTCCAGAGGGATTAAAGGATTCTGTGCGATTCTGTGAGATTATTCCTGTTCTGGCCCCGCGGGCGGGAAGGTCACAGCACACACGCACACTCGGTCGACCAATCGCAGCCTCTCGTTGCCCTCAAACCGCCGCGTGGTGTCATTTAATGCTGCGAGCGGTCTGCGGGCGGAGGAGCGCCACTGTGTGAGCGTTATTGTTCAAACGCGTCTTTATTGACACGGCCGTGCACAACGAGCTGTGAAGTGAAGGCGTGTTTATGTGCTAGCACGCCGTTAGCACACTGCCGCCGCTGTGACCTTCAGGCTCTTTGACCTCTGACCTCTCCATTGTCTTTACTGTCCTCTGTCTTTGTTTTTTGTGCCTTATGTCGTTGAATAAAGGGTTAAAAACTAAAGCTAATGACATTAAAAAAGTACCTCTGTGTGATGAAGAACTTCCAGATTTCTATTTTTCCCAAAATTTTCTCCCATTTTTTTTTTCTAATGTTCTTCTGCTCTGCGTGAAAACACGGAAACGCCTCCACGCTCGAAGCGAACACGTGAACAGATCTACTGAGTCGACAGTGAGATGCAGTCGATCGCGTCCAGCCCTTGAGGAGTGAAGCGATGTGTGTCAGCGTATGAAGTGTGTGAGGAAAGATCTCCACTGAAAACAAAGATACTTGAGGCCGTGTGTGTGTGTGTGTGTGTGTGTGTGTGTGTGTGTGTGTGTGTGTGTGTGTGTGTGCTTGTGTGTGAGGCTCTGAACCTTTACGGCAGCTCAAGACCCTGAGAGTTAAGTCCTCATTCGTTCACTGGATTTGTAGCGTACAGTCATTCTGTCTGTTGTGCGTCTATCTGGTGTTTATATAAGTAGTGTGTGTGTGCGTGTGTGTGCGTGTGTGTGTGTGCGCCTGGAGGACTTGAGTTTACCGAAGGCACGTCAAATACCAAAACCTGGAGGTCTCAGCGCTGAAGTGAAAAGCTGCCTGACGGACTTGGCGGTCGTCTCGGCGGCGGCGGGTCTCGGTTTGTGTTCTATGGCTTCGGGGTCGGGTTATCTCGCTATAATGTGGAAAAATAACTGTGCTGCGGTGTGTGCGCGCCTCCCAAGTCCAGTCTACACCGTGTCCTCGTCCATCTTGGCCACGTCATCCAGCGTGACGGCGGCCGGCACATTGTTCTCCTCCGCCCCCTCGCCCGATTTTGACGGAGAGGGAGGCGCCAGCATGGCGGTGCGCTCCTCCTTGGGCTCCTCCCTCTCCCTTCTCTCCTCCTCCCTCTTCTCTCGATCCAGCAGGCGGTAGTTGATGCCCATTCCCACGAAGAGCATGATGCCCGCGGCGATGAGGATGAAGCCAGAGGAGATGTAGGTGTAGTCGTAGTGGTGGTAGTAGTTGTAGAACTGACCTGGAGGAGCACAGAGAGGCGATTTAGATTGAACATTTCACCTTCAAATCGTGGTCTGGATCAATATTTTGGATATTTTAACATCAATATCTGGACGTCGTACCTGTTAGCGGGGGGCCCAGCAGCACCGGCCCGCACTCCACGATGGTGACCAGACCCACGGCTGAGGAGAACCTCGTAGCGCCCACCAGATCCATCAGCGTCTCGAACAGCACCGAGCTCAGCCAGCCAAAAGCAAAACCGAAGAAGATGGCGTAGACCACAAATCCGGTGTAGTTGAATGACAGCGGCGCCAGCACGTGACACACTCCATTGTAGAGGACAGCGGCGGCAAAGAAGTACTGAATCCTGGGCCGGACCCACTTGGTGTTGGCCAGCATGCCCATGGAGGGCCGGGCGAACATGTCCACGAACGCCAGCACTGACAGCAGGAAGGCCGCCTTCTCCTTGCTGATCTCCTTGCTCTTGGCATAATTGGAGAGGAAGACGAGCGGCGCAAAGAGGCCGAAGAACATGACGACGTTGCCGCTGAGGTACAGCAGGAAGCCGCGGTGTTTGAACAGCGTCAGGTCGATGAAGGAGTTGATGGTCTGCAGGACGGTCTTCTTCGGCGGGGGCTGCGGCGACTCGACCGCCTTGCTCGGGTCCGCCTCTGGGTCGGGCTTGGCGGGCTGAGGTTTGGGTCCGATGGGGCGCATGAGGGAGCCGGCCACGCAGCAGTTGAGCAGAAGTCCTCCCAGGATGAGGAAGCTGCCTCTCCACCCAAACTCATCGTACAGCCAGGAGTTGAGAGGAGCCAGCGTGGACAGAAACACGGGGCTGCCTGCCATGGCGATGCCGTTGGCGATGGGCCGACGCTTGTAGAAGTATTTACCGATCATAGTGAGGGCCGGATTCAAGTTGAACGCCAGGCCCAGACCTGGAGGGAGAAGAGGTGGGAAGCAGAGAAGGAACAGTTTTAAAGCGACATGTGACTCAAACACGAGAGCTTTCATTGAGATTTAAGTCATTTCAACAACGACACGACCAGTTAAACTCCGCTCTCCGCATGTTTGGTGTCGGTGAAGTACTGACCTCCCACTACTCCTATGAAGAAGTATAGCTGCTCCACAGTGTTGCAGAAGGAGGCAGCGACCAATCCCGACCCTGCCAGACAGCCACCGACAATGATGATTGGTCGACTGCCAAATTTGTTGACGAGGATGCTGCTGATTGGACCTGGAGAGACAGAAGAGAAGGGAAACTGATAACTGAGGTGCAGCAAACAGCAAACTCACAAAAGGTGTTTGTGCAACACCTGCACTAAATTATTGAACTTATCATTGAAAGGAAACGATCAGCTGATTGATAATTAATTTGTCTTCAGTAAAACTGCCAAATATCTGTCAGTTGCAGCTTCTCACATGAGAATTTGAGGCTTATCTCTCTTAACAGGATATATGGAGGTAAAAATGGCAGCAAAGACACAAGTCTGACGAACTGTATTAGAGCAATGCACACTGTGATTGCATCAGCTCCCCATGTTCACTGCTCACCAACAGGCAGCGCTGTGGTGGCAAAAATCACAGAGGCCGGTTGTGTAACGGCAGCGGTTGCACGGATGTTATATGAAGAAGGGAGGAGAGGAGGGAGGGAAAAGGGGAGGTGAGAATGAAAGGATGAGGGAGCCAGGCAGTGCAAGGAGGAGCAGGGCACAGGTCAATGCGAGAGTGATGAACAGCAAGAGATGAAATGTATGGAGGGAGGGAGAGGAGAGGAGGAGTGAGGAGAGGAAAAGAGAAAAGGAGAAGAAAAAAGAAGAGAAGAAAGAGAAGACAAGAAAGAAGAGGAGGACAGATGAGAAGAGGAGAGGGGAGTAGAGGAGGAGAGGAGAGCGGAGTAGAGGAGGAGAGTCAGGGTGTCCCACGTGTCTCGGCTTGCGTGCCAGCCTCTCTGAATGGACCCTCTCATGGTTGGAGGCTGACAGCGACTCTGCTGGATGTGAATACAAAGTAAAGGCCTGCAGCGTCCACACGGCAGCTCCTCAGAAGGAGGGAGGAGATCCCTCCTCAGGCCAAACTGCTGAACATCAAGCGTACAGCCCACAAAATTAGTACATTAATTACAATTAGTCCATCAGCCCGTCCACAGATAATAATTAGTTTGATGATGCATTCAATCCGTCCAATGAAAAAAGACCAGAATCCTTCAGTTCAGCCTCTGAAATGAGAATTTCCTGCTTTCCTGTTTCATATCATCATAAAGTGAATATCTTTTGAATCTGCATTTAGTTTCTTGGACGATGGAGATGGACAATAACAATATTTTATTGTCCCCTTGAGGCTCAAATAAGGCATTTTAACTGAAGTGAACTGAAGTGAGATCGATGCTACAAACCACAGACAGAAGGCTGGAGCCAGGAGACGTTTTCTGAACAGACACTGTGAACTTCAAGCTACGACTCCGACACAGAAACTCCAGAAACGTGCAACTTGCCATAAAAAGATTAAAGGAAAGGAGATAAAAAGGAACTTTAGAGGCGTTTGTAGACAGTTTTTCTCACGTCTGTACAGGCTAGCAGTTTCCACCTGCTTCCAGTCTTTATGCTAAGCTAACTCTCCTGACTCAGCTTCACGTACCGTATCGACCTTCTTATCTGACACTCAGTAGGAAAGCCAATAAGTGTATTCCCCAAAATATCGAGCCTTCAAATGACGATTTTAACTGTGGATTTTTTCTCGATTGATTGATTAGTCGTGTGGTCTATAAAATGTCAGACAGCGGAGTTTCCCGAAGCCCAAAGCGATGTTCTTTTTGTGACATTGTCTCTACTTCAGTCAACACGCTGAAGATCTCATCACATTGTACACTGTATGCAAACACTGCGTCCTGCCTGCACGCCACAAATCCAGCTCTGACTGTAATTTCATGTCACCGTGTTGTTGTGAATCAGCGAAAACCAAAGCTAAGGTCACTTCAGGCCAAATCACGTCCTCCAGCTTCTATCAACCATCACATTAACACAAGTGTTTTCTCACTATTCTCACAACATGATTGGAATAAATCATGAAAAAATGACAATAATAAGCCCTAGTTATGTGTGACAGAAGCTAACACAGTGAACACCTCAGAGGTAGACCCAAATAGAGTTATGAAATATGAATGATCTGCGAGCCGGGGCCATGGCAGCTTTGCCCTTGAAACTTGGCAGCTGACCACAATGGCTGGCGGCGCTCTGGACGCTGAATACCTCTCTCAGACACCCGGGTTCTGTGTTGTGTCTGCCCCTGAGGGTCCGACCGGCCGGCACAAAGCCTGTCACGGTGAAAGAGAAGCCAACTCAGAGGCCCGAGCCCGCGTCGACCACGCCAGGCCGCGGCGTTTCTTCTGAGCTCTCTGGAGCTCCACGGTAAGCTGAGGCGAACCTGCACAAGGGCAGCAATGCAACAGCGTCCACTCAACACTCACGCACACATAAATAAATCAGGAGTGACAGTCTTTGTTGCCGTCTGGCAAAACACAAAGAGGGCAGTGAGTAGTGTTCTCACAGATATTATATAAACGACTCCCCCTCCCTCCATCGCTCGCTCTCCCTGAAAGAAAGAACAACACGGAGCGGAGGAGACCTTTCCTCAGCTGAGCACTGACGCAGCATCCACACATGAAAGCTAAGTTTAGCAGAGATGCGTTTGATGCTCGCTGCGCAGGACGGACGTGAACTAGATTTTATTCTATGACTCAAACAGTCAATGCTGCTCGTCTTCCATTGGGAAGTTTGTGCGTGTTCAGATTCAGGTGGAAGAGGAAGAGCAGCAGCTGGCGATGAAACCAAACGGAACAGAAGATGGACGGGAGCAGCAGCTGATCGGATTCGCCCCGACAGTTTAATGCTTCATATTTCTCCACCGATCGCATTAAAGAGACCAACATCCGTCCGTCTGCACGAGCCTTTAAAGGAAGGAACGGCTCACGGAGGAGAAGATCGATACCACGCTCACGTCTGTCTGAACGTGAAGCTGGAGCCAAGAGACGGTTCACACAGCTCAGCATAAACAGACCTTAACATCTGCTGTTAACCAGGCCGATTATTCATCCAGACACACAGCAGCCGGCACAACACACAAACTGACTACCAACAATTAAGAATTTGTTGTTTCCTCTAATTCAACAACTCACAAACACTTTTTAAGGGGGTCTGGAGCTGATCTGCAGCCACCTCAAATCACTCACATGCGGGTTTTTCTTTGGAGGACGGAGAGTCGAGCTAAACGAGGCTAACGAGAATAAAAACAGATCCCACCTTCACACCAGCTTAGATTCAGTGAGAGGACTTCATGGCAGAATTAAACTGTCTTACAGTTTTATAATAAAGTGCCCGCTGAGTGGACTGTATGCGTCCATATTGTAAACTGGGATTTACAACTGGGATTTGCTGCTTTAACAGTACTTCCATTTAATTGTGTTTTCCTGTCATTTACTGGACTGGCGTCGATCCAAAGCATCCCTCTCCAGAAAACTTCACGCTTAATCACAGCAAACTCCTGTGAGCCCGAACCCTCGTCGCATTACAGCAAGCTGCTGTGCACTCAAACACACACATCTGTCTTTCTTCAGGCTCTTTTCCCGCCCACACGAGATCAGAAAGGAAGTCGATATATACGACCTCTCTGACAGTCATACCTCCAGTTCGTTTCTGTAGATTCTTTGGCCAAAGAACCAAAATTGGAACCAGGTTTCTCAGGAAAAACGGAGAGAAAAAACCCCATCGCTCGTGACAAAGTTGAAAAGTTCAGGGGAATTTTTCCAACACGGAAAAGATAAAAGGTCCTCAGTGACGATTAAGTGACCGGACCAAAGAAAGGTCAGTTTGAAGCATTTCCACGAATTCAGCTTCTTTTTATTCAGTTTCATGTCTCTCTGACCATCTTCGACCGACCCTGGAGGTTACTGTCGAATTTCAGCTCATCTGAGAGGCACCTCATGGACTCTGGTGCTAAAGAAATTCACTTTACTTACAAAACTACTGACTTATTGCTCACTGCAGCTGTTTTTTCCTTCCAAATGTAATAATTAGCCTTTTTTTGACAGTTCCCACAAAAGTGTTTATGTGTGCTAAAGAAAACAATATGATGCAGCTTCCTGTTTATGTGCTCAACAGTGAGGATTCACAGAGAGCTTGATTTAATACACCAAAATTAAATCTCCACTGCACGCAGACGTTTACATCTGGCTCTCGGCGCCGTCGCTGATTCACCGCTGAGAGGAAGCCCTCTGCTTATTTTTCTCGCCCCGGCACATACCTCAGATTCAGAGAGCTCCTCAGAGAAAGACGCTCCGGCTGAGAGGCCGGGAGGGTCGGCGTGTGAACGTTCGTTCAAAAAACACCGTGAATCATCTTTATTTCTACGCCTAAACTTGAGTACACAGTGAGAAATAAGACGACCACTGATAGAACTGAAGCCCTTCTACCAAAGCAGAACAACCTCACAGCCATGAACTCACGTTAACGTCCGCCCGCTTACTGCATCCTCAGTGGACGCCAAACATCTGTAAAGTGCAAGCAGCGGGTGCAGCGCTTCAGTTAATGTACTGTGTTTACTTTCCACTACTGAAACAACCACAAACTTTCACAACAGCAGGTGAGCTGCATGTCATCAACCTTACAAGCTTCTAGCAAACAGGAGAGGTCGCCCTGCAGTCAGTGCATCTACAGGAGAACGTCTGGTTCTCTGCAGAACATGTGGGATTGTACTCAGAGCGAGGGGGAGACTGGCTGCTGGCTAATCGATCGCAGATGGCGCCGCTCTCTCAGACAGATAAAAAATAAAAAATGCTGAAGTGGGTCGCCAGATATACGTTGGCGGCCGTTGATGCACCTGGGCGAGCGGCCACGAGAGAGAGAGCTGAGTCTGAATGAATGAATGAATGAATGAATGAATGAATGGGAAACTGTGTTAAAACTGCGTCTCTCTGACTCTTTGGCGGCAGAAAGGGGCCGCGAGCCGAAAGCTGGGAATGTTTAAATGCTTGGCGCTTGTGGAAAACTCTGCTATACATCAGCCAATCGCTCCCGCCGAGAGAAAAGAGCTGTGGTCAGTGCTCTGGCACGTCGTTTCTTTCTTTTGCTGCATTTCCTTCCTCCTCTATGTTCATCCCGTGCTTATGTTGCTACAGAGACGACTACACTGGCAGCTAAAAGTCACCCTGCTGCAGTTTGTTTCATGCGCTGAAACTAGATTAAAATGAAGGATCAGACGCCCGCTTCACGTCCTCTTCCTCTGCCTTTGTGCTAAGCGTCTTTTTTGACTGCTTCACATTATTAGTCAGCTGATGTCATCCGGCCGAGGTGAAGAAATGCGTGTGTGGGGGTTGTTCACTTCTGTGGAAGTCAGGGTGTGTACGTGTACTGCTTCATGTGTACCCAGTGAGTAACAGTCGTAGTAATCTATGCTCCGGTTTTGGTGCGGTGCGAGCAGGCGCGATGATGTCATGAACTGGTCATTTAGCCGAGTTGTGAAACAAGGAAGGAAAATAAAAACTTAGGGGAAAAAAAACCACACTACTCCAACATCTGGGTCCTGTTATGCAATTTGACTCCTCCCCTCGGTTTCCTCCCCCAAACCCATGAACCGACAGAGAAAGGCTGGCAGCTCTGAGGAGGATGAATGAGTGGAGGCAGCAGATACCATTTTTAGATGCAGGGATCTGAGCTGAGGAAGAAAAGGCGATGATGGTGCCTTGGATGTGGGGTGTGCTGGTTAAATAAACGGAGGGGGGGGGGGGGGGGGGGGGGGGCAGAGAGAGAGTATTTAAATACAGAAAGGCTTTGTGTACCGAGACACAAAAGCCTGACCTGAAACTGAGTCTTTCACTTTCGAAAAGGCTTTTGTGACAGAAGTACAAACGAAAGGTTGACCGAGTGCAAGAACTGGCTGTTTTCAAAGGATTTTAAAGGCACAAGTAGACCCCCCCCCCCAAGACCCAGACCGGGAAGAAAGTTCTGGGGGCGGCGGCGTCGGTCCACCACTTCAGTCCTGACATATCTCAATAATAACTGGAAGGACAGCAGATGTGACTGACTCTGCTCATCCTCTGACTCCTCCTCTAGCGCCACCAGCAGGTTCACATTAGTTACAGCATTAGCACTGTAGCTTTGCTGACCCTCTCAGTTTTGATCTGATTTCAATTTGCCAAAGACTTCAGCTCATGACCGCGTCTCTCATCTCTATGGTGTTTATATCTTGTGGCCACAGTGTGTTGTTTCTGTCGTTGAAGCGGTCTGTGTTTATGCATTAAAAAACATAATAAAGATAGTGATTAACAGACTCATGGCTGCAGCTCTGATGAGCGTTTCATGCTGCTGTTGACTGTAGACTTTCGGTCCTGATGTAGGGAAACTGGGGGAATAACCAACAATGCACAATTTTGCAAGAAGCCAACAAGTTTCTAAAAACTGCAAGTTAAAATATTCTTCTTATTGCACATTAAAAACCTTTGCATTATTATGTTTTTATGTGTTGTTGATATGCTGCAAACCCTGTGAAAGACTTTAGTTTATTCATTAATTCAGTGGGTGATTTATCTTGTTTGTCTGCAGCAGCTTTAGTTGGATTTCAGGGGAACAAATATGTTCTCGTGTTTGTTTTCATATCTCTCTTGGAAGCACTCCACAGCATCTATTTCTCACAATGTCTGCTGCCTCCCCTCAGCATTAAGTGTTATTCAAGCTGCAACCGAGCAAAGAGATGAGGAACCGAGAGTGCAAGAAGAGAGAGGGAGGAAAAAAAAGAGGCTTGTGTTTGTTTTGCTTCAGTGAACAACAGAAAGGCAGAGCGTCGAAGGAAACCAAAAGTCCTGAGACAACCAGAGACAACCTTAAATATCAGCCTGCACTCCTGCAGGGATCCTGTTTCATTCACTGACAAAAACACTCCTTCACCGCTTCCAATAAATCGTTCTCTTCCACTTTCTCACGTTTTGAATGTAAACTGCAGCATCAACCACAAATGCTCCGAGCAAAACAGCCTGAGTTTGTTTTATTACTGCAGGATCCATCTGCTGGCTGCTCTTCAGACCTTTAGTCGTGTTCAGGAGACTGAGAATCTGCTACTGTCGCTTACACAGCCTCACAGCGAGAAGGTCGTGGGTTCAATCCCCGGCTGGGGCACGGCCTCTCTGTGTGGAGCTTGCATGGGTTTTCCTCCGGGGGCTCTATATTTTAGGAAACGCTCGTGTCAGTGCCCTTGGCTAAGGCAGCATGCAGAGCCGGAGGTGGTCCCAAGGCGCCGCACAGTGGCCCCCCACTCCTCCCCGGGGATGGATCACATGTCACTACGCTGTCCTGGCTGGATGTGACAATAAAGAGTCTTCTTCTTAATATCAGACTTCGAAATGACTCTGCCTGCTGTGTGTAACATAAGGTTTGTTTATTTTCTATGCAGTAGGGTTCAGACAGCTAACTGGACCCTTGAAAACAGCAGAAGTATGCACAAACTTCCAAATCTAAAGTGTTCTTCAGCCGTGTTACTCACATTAACATGCAACACAGCAATAAGGATAAAAACCACTCACCTCCAGCATACATGACAGCCAGCATGATGGAGGAGATCCACGACACCTGACTGGGTGTGGCGTTGAAGATGACCTCTATCTCTTTGAAGAACACAGTGATGGACTTGGGGAAGGCGTAGGAGAAGCCGATGGAGATGAAGGCCCCCACGACCACCGCCCAGCCCCAGCCACCCTCAGGTGGGGTGTACCCCACAGGACCACCCAGCGCTGGAGGCATGTCTGCTCACGAGGAGGAGGAAGACGGAGATGAAGTCAAATGCTGGAGGACAGCTCGTTTTAGAGGAGAAGAAAAGCCCGGAGCAGGTGGACTGGATCAGGACTCAAAACCTGTGGGAGAAACCGAAGAGAGCTGGTAAGAATCAGCACATTTCAACCTTTCCTGCGTCTTAGCGTTTTATCTCAGTTGCTGTCAGCTGCAAGAGAAATGAGGAGGGAGTGAAGGAGTACGGGAGTGCAGCAGTGGAGACGATACAAACAGAAAACAGAAAAACACCAAAGAAAGAGCATAAGAGCATGGCCGCGTGCCAACATACCAGCAGCAGACAAGCACTTTCTTTATCTGAGAGGCCAAGAAACAAAGATCAGACCAAGAGAACTTTGGTCCAAAACGCTGATTTTCCCTTGAAGACAGGAGCTGGTGAAACTACTAAACTTTAAATCGAGAAGGTCTTTGACCAGTGCAAGCATCTGCCTTTGACTTCAAACCAAACTACAGCCTTTACTGTTATGATGGCTGCAGGAAGGCTGCATGCAAAGCTGCTGAACTGCTACTTGTTTTGTCTGAGCAACAGTCTGAAAAACCCAAAGATGTTCAGCTGACTGTCATGAGACAAAGAAACGCAAAGAAAAAGGATGAATGAACACAGCTGCTGCAATGTTCTGTAGATCGACTCATCATTGAAGCTTCATCTGTAATCTCAAGAGTATCTTGCATCATTTCTCCTCTAACGAAAGGTGACATTTCACTGTAATTGCACCATGTAACAAAATACCTGCCTGACAGACTCACAGCGGCCTGATGAACCTGTTCTTTCACTCTAATGACTTTAGCAAACTTATTCACACTGCTCGAAGACTCTGTAGACTCTTACCTAAAAATAACAAACAAGCCTTGAAGAAAACTAACTGATCTCCTAAGTTAAGCCCGAGGGCTGACGGCTCAGCCTCAGCTCGCAGCCTCGTGACCAAACCGTTAAACATCTGAACCAACCGCAGCACTTGATTACATATTTTGCTGACAGTAACAAAAGCAGCTGGAAATCCCAGAGCTTCTTCAATGAACGCATCCCTCTAAATGTCCTGTGTTCCTGTTAGGCGGCACATAACTGAGCTATTTATGGCCCGGCTCAGACATCAACTCTGCTCCTGTTTGGGCCATTTACCTTACATGGACTCTACGGTCCACACGGGCTCTTCACACTAAACCTCTATAGTGATGCTGCGTCTGAAGAGAAGCTGAGTAATGCAGGCAGAGGGACAAAAAGACAATTTAGTTTGGAGTGTACCTGCGTGACAAACTGAATTACTGCATCTTTTAATACACTGACGGAGGATTCAGTTAGCCCTGCAATAACAGCCCGGTCAGGTGTCCAACCCTACATGACATTTAGTCTGGAACATGCTGTAAACAACCACGCTCCACCAATCATTACACGGTCAGCCTGGTACAGTAACTGGTTAACTCGTCTCTGGTCACACTGAGTCCGGACAGCTCGGTCTGCTTCACGTCTTCTGCTATTTTATGTCCTGTTTCTTCACCCAAAAGAACAATGTTTACAGCCAATTACAAGTACAGACACGAGCCACTTTGAGCCTGGCACAAACAGGGCGCCTTACTGGTTTCGACATCATTGCCACATTCTGCCACAACATGGTTTTCGCAATATCCTCACGACCATGATTAATGTTTTAGCATATTAAAAATGATGTGCTCTTCTGTGGCTGCAGGTAGAAGGCTGCACACGTACTCATAGAACTGGAGTTACATCCAGGAACTGTTGTTTTCCAGGCTCTAATACCAGCTCTGGTAACATGAAGTGAAAGATAATATTACAAGCAACGCGCTATTAAGTCTTGATCTACTCACACCATCAAGGAAGAGGAGACCCAGTGGGTTAAAATTGATGGAAAGAGCCCAAAACGATGACTGGAAAATTTGCAGGCTAATAGTTATAACGTTATTTTCACGCTAATCTTTTTGCTTTGTGGACCAATACAGAGCAGGGTTCACCTCAAGACTGAAGCTCGAGGATGGATCGATACCAACTTCAACCTTCAAGTTTTACTGTTTATTGTGCTGAATAGCCCGTTGAGTTTGGCGTTAGCACATTCTGCAGCTAATGTGGCTAGCAGCATTTATTGTAGACCCACATGTTGGAGCAATGTTGGCGTATTTACTATTACAGGACAGTTAAGAGAACATTAAGCCTCATTTGAAGTCACTTAAATAACCAGAGTAGTGGGCTGGATGTGGGAAACGGTTTTTGTGTCGTCTCTCATAGCCAGAGCTAACGTTATCTCCACACTTCATACTGCAACACAAGCTCAGCAGGTTGTTTTGGTACAGGAAAGCCTCCTCTGCTGCGTCAGTATGTACATGTACTTAAAGTACACCTACTGCTGTACTTCTATCAAATACTTTAGGTTTTCTGTCAAACAAATGCCGTTGACATGCCTCATCCTGCCCCTTGTCTAACTAAGAATGAATCACATTACATTTACTAACTAACCCACATTATGAGGCAGGCAACTCACACAAAAAAAGATAGAAACTTTAGGTCTTGTTGCCCGATCCTCCTTCTGCCCTGCTACAGTATATTTGTCTCCAGGTAGAGAGTCGAACAGTCACAACAGTGAGACAAAGCTAAAGTGTTAAAAAGGCCAACATTTTCCAGTGACTGTGCTGTTTGAGGTCGCTCTCTGTTGATGCTGAACTTTCAGTTATCGCCTTCCTTCCTGGAAGTTTCAGTTCATTCCAGGACACCATAAAAACCACTTAGTCAAGTCTTGACTCTTAACACCGGTTTATATGAATGTTTAATATGAAAGGGTTTTCAGTAGTAAACAGTAAAATCCCACTGAGAATGATCAACCAACTCTAGGCAGCTTTTAGCTCCACGTTTAGTTCTTTCCAACCTGCACACAGACTGGATGTCCCTTGACGCCGACCACAACTCCTATTACATAAAACTGCAAGCAGCCGACTGCAGCAAACAAGATCTGCCGGTAAGCTAGCGCTGCACCAAGTGAAAGCACCATCATGGATCGGGGTTTCCCCCAGAAAACTGGTTAGCCCAGCTGTGTGGATTCAGCCTCAGGATGTTTCATGTCTCTTCTTCACTATAACTCTGATCACTCATCAGCAGGCATGCAGAGAATAAATCATGATGTCAAGAGACAAAAACATCAGATCAGTGTGGAGCGATGGGGACAGAAACAGACATTGATGGAGCATTTCCATCACACTGTGCACACAGTTTTTGACTGCTGGAGACCTGACTGCCAATCTTTTCATCATCCTGTTGTCACCACTTCTTCTGCAGCTGTTGAACAACACTCGACTGGAGACTTCACACCACCCAACTCTTAATATCAGTGTAACAGCAGTTAATGAAAACTGGCACTCATTTGCATTTTCTGTTGCAAATTGTATGCAAATTGTGAAAAAATTGGCACTACCTTTGGGTGGAAGACCAGTTTTACATGTAAATACCCAAACAACAGCTGCATGTTGGTTTGGGTAAGCCTGTGGTTGTGGTGCAGTTGGTGTTAGCTCCACTTTAAGACTGCTGAAGCTCAAGAGGAAGACTAGCACGTAAAGTGTGAACACATCCCTGTTCGTCTGCAGAGCAGCAACATGACGCACATCACGCCTCACGGGTAACATTACTACACACAATAAAACAGATCTGTGCAGTGAGCATTGTGCAATGAGCAGTTCCTGAAAAGGAAACCATATTCAGGCCAACACAGTCCGGTTTAACACGCATAAAAATAATTTGGCCTTATTAATAATTATATTGCTCGACATGAAATCTTTTGCACGCAGCTGAATCCCCAGACACCTGAAGAGCATCTGAAACGCTGCAGACCGCACAGTCATGATGAGCTGTGAGAGGCTCTTCATGATTAAATGATCGCTGCAACAACAGAAAAGAAAGATGTGACTCACCAGAGTTAGAGGGTTCAACCCAGAGAGACACAAGCTCCAACCCAGAGAGAGTTATCACTGAGCAGACAGCAGCAAAGCCAAACGCTCAGTACAGTTTCGCCATAACTTTCAATGATGTGCAACATTTTTGAGATGTCTTTTTTGGGAGTGATAATCACCATTTCCCCAGCCTGACCGGAGACTTCTGACTACAGTCAACAAACGCAGATGTGCGTAACACACCAACAAACAGTCGAGTGGATGACACCAGAAACCAAACAGTGCACCCAGAAGTGTGCAAAAGCATACAAGCCCTCCCACATCCTCCATACTTGTCTCCTCTCACGGTGTCAGTTACCACACATTGGCGCTGGCAGCCAAAGAGCTGCTAACACACCACACAGACCTCAACACGAACCCAAACACTCACAAAATATCTCGGAGTTGGCCCGTCGTTAGTGTACAATACGTCTGGTTGGATTCTGTGCAGCGAACGAGAGCTCGGACTCGTCAGACCACAGAAATCCACGCAGACGGTGAGTGTGTCTGTATTTACTCAGCAGAAAATATCACAGGTGAGCGAGGGAGGAGACCTGAGGACGCGAAACTTCCAACAGTCACGTCAGATGGGAAATCATAATTTAAAATTCCTCCAAAACGCTAGACGAGCAACTGAGCACTCTTTAAATTTTGCAGGGTGTTCATGAAATCCAGTGAAATGTCACAACACTCAAACACTGCGGCCTTAGAGGATGACGTGTGATGACAGGTCGTCCAGGGCCAGACAGTGAGGCTGGCACACACTTGCTGTCTTTCTCTAGTTGCTCACAGGGTAGTTTGCGTCAGAGCCCTTCCTCCTGTGACCTCCCCAACACACACACACACACACACACACACACACACACACACACACACACACGCTCTCACACACACGCTCTCACACGCTTGTGCAAACACTCATCCATTTCTTCCTCTTGCTATCACTAAACCTTTGATCTGTACCACAGTTTCTAAAGGGAAAATGAACAGCTTGATGTGCCACTGATCAACACTGCGTTCAGACTGCGTCTACTGACAAAAACAAGCCCCGCAGTGGTGACCCACACATCAATGCTAAGTGACCCAGCAGTGTTGTAAAGAGCGGGTCCTGACCTCTGCTGCAGCACGGCCTTCCTGTGCTAAGGAGGAATGTGATGACTGCAGGAGTAACGCTGCATCCAGGCCTCCTCTAGCCCGGACGTGAACCCCTCAGGAGAAGGCTCTGAATGCATTAACATGGAGTTTCCTCCATGGTTCACCTGTAAATATTGAGAACTACAGCTGAAATAATTAGCTAATTAGTCAATGAATCCATTGACAGTGTGCATGAATACCAGGCATTCCCTTGTTACAGCTTCAAAACTGTGAGGATTTGTTCATTTTTTATTCTCTTATGTGATAACAAACTAAGTATCCCTTCATTCTGGAGTGTAGAACAGACAAAGAATTACATTTTTACATTTTATAGATCCAATAATGAACCTGCAGATCAATACAATCATGAAAGAGGTCGTTTGTTGCAACAGGAAATGTGACTTTGAACAGCATTCAAAACAAATAATCAGTCATTTGCAAAGATAGATTATATCTGCATGTCTGTATTTACAGTTCTACAAATGGGAAAACACAACAGGATGCTGGATTGCACAACAATATTCAAGTTCCTCTTTTTTCTATGGTGAGCAAACAATGTGCACAATGTGCCCACAGTACAGTGAAGCAGCATCTTCACTGCTGGTCTCAGTGGTCTCATTATGCACACTCATGCGACCTCTTTTCAGGTCACACAAAAAATAGGGCGCACATGCAAACTCACCCATGCATGCACTCCGCTCGTTTAATTCTTTTACAAGCCCTCATACGTGATGGTGCAGCAGAGTGTGTGCCAGGCAGCAACTGTCACTCCGCCGAAACTCAAGTTATGATGCTGAAATAAATTTAATGATGTTCCTCCAAAACCTGGACTGTGAAAGGATCGTGTGTCCCTGCGTTCTTCATGACAAACTGGTGCTGAGCGCAAAGATCGCCTGTCAATCAAACTGGTGTCTCATAACCGCTTACTCTACACGTCAGTGCAACCGAAGAACTCAGTTAATGCACCATCTTAGCTTGAACAAGGCCCCTTCATAAAATCAAAAAATGCATTGAAATGCAGACACACACCACCGCCGCCGCCCCCCCACGCCAGTACAGTTAACCCATGACCACTGAAGCCCCGAACAAAGCTCAGACTGTTGATCCCATATCAGTCTACATTTCCCCGACTGTCCACGTGGGTTTGTCTCATCCAGAGCTCACAGTGACGTATTTAAGCCTTCTTTGAACATGTATGGGGGCTCGTAACGTCATGTGTGAGTTTTGGGCTTGTACAGTGAATCTGAATTTAGAAGCAATTCACAGAACAAGACAAACTTACGCCTGTTTAGAAAGAGGACGTGACGTTCAGCACAAAAGGTGAGAATTTATTCATTTTGTACAGACTGTGGTGTGAAATGTAACTGACCGCTCCCTGAACAGCGTTTGTCCCGTCATACGTTAGCAAACATGAGGGCGGACACGCTGCAGAAGTGCGCATGGGGACAGACGATCTGTCTTTAAAGAGTTTGAAAGGTGGCGTCTTTCCAAATCCAATCGACAAGAACAGCATGATGTCAAGACTGTTTGTCTGCGCTAACATTAGCTGCACATGTTAGCATGTCTGGCTAACAGCCTAACATTACTTCTACTTCTCGGTCAAGTGGTAACATATGATTAGCCAAATGCTGCGCACCTCGTTCACTATAGTACAGTGTGAGCCCACTGTGTGGATACTGCTATGCTAATGTTCAGGCTAGCATTAGCACCTCTGTTTACTTGCAAAAGAAAAACAGTCTAAAGAGACAAACAGGATGACTTTACAGTGAAATACCAGTCTGATCTCGCGTTGTTTCTCATAATACTGACTGGATCTATGATGCAATACAAGAACAATGCTGCGTCTTCATCCTCATGTCCTCCACATGAACCCTCAACGGATGCGGATGCTTATATTTTGCCTGGAACGTGTAGCTTTAGCTTCAGTTAGCATTGTATCGCGCATGCAGTCATCAAGTGCGTATTTAGGATCCCTTTCACATCTGGAAACTAAACACTTGGCTGAAGACAGCGTCTTCAACCAGCTTATGATGCTAATGTTAGCACAATTAGCTCGCCGGCGACGGCCTTTGATTCAAGAAGCATCGTGTCAAAAATGTCTCCATCCTGGAAGTTCAAGGGCAACAGGCAGCAGTAACTTTTACCTAATGAGAAGCAGACTTCACAGTGTGGCTGGATTTGTGTGTGTGTGTGTGTGTGTGAGTGTGTGTGTGTCTGTTTGTGTGTGTGTGGGTACCAGCAAAGCAGGACAACTCCCGGAGGAGTTATCAATGAGGCCATTCATCCTGCGGTAACAAACGCTCCCTTTACCAAAGTGTGTGGAGAGGCTGGAGTTACCTGAATCCCAACAGTCTCTCCGATGAAATATGACAGATTCTACAACAAATACACAAAGTTTTCCTCTGTAGTTTATACTGATTGTGGCTGACTGGCCGACCCAGTCATTACAGGGTTCAACTCCAGGGTGAATACTGTCACAGCAATAATTAAAGATGCTTTGTCTCTTTCTGTCTGTCCCGCTGGACTTCCTAAAGTCTCCAAGTGGTGCAGATGAAAGACAGGATACTGAGGCCGCTCTTAGAAAACCTGTGATGAGTGGGAAGGGAAGGGAAGGGGGGGTCTTTTCATTGCTTCCAGTCATCATGACTGTGATTTTTTTTTTTTTTCAAGCCTAAACTCTATTTGACTCGAATAAATAAGAGACATGAGGAACAGCACTCACTCTGCTTCTGTTGGCTGTAATGCCTCAAACAAGACTACTTAAACTATCAAAGTCTCATTACTGAGCATTAGAAACGTTTTTCTTTGCAGCTAAATGGCTGTGTAATACTCGCCAGCTTAGCGCTAAGTACCACTTAAACCTCACAGGCCTGAACTAACGCTAACGCCACCCCACATATCCTTCTCTGGAACACTACTATAATCCTGAGCGCGGTCCAGTGGCGTGCACATACGCTCACACACTCATGAAGGAGAGGGTTACTACAGCCTCAACACACAGCAGGTGTTTAAGTCCGCTATGCAACCACTCATTCAGGTAAAACTATGGTTTGACAGCTCTTCTCCAGGCCCGGTTTAATGAGTAAAATGGTGAAATGTGGCCGGTTACTTTTGGGATTTAAAAGTCTGTGAATGACGGAGTGAATGAGGCCCGGCTGAGGCGAACACCTTCAGACGTGAGCTGGCCCCACATCTGGTTCTGCTTGAGCTTTCGCTTCCACCAGATGTGGAATCTGGAGACGCAGTGCACTTCAGAAACATCCCAGGAGCGACTATCTGCTGCAAATACACAGCTAGTTTATTTTTGATGGAAGCCACGTCGAGCTGCACAGAGCACATCGAGCCAGGCAGGAAGTTAGAAACAGGAACAGCATTGAGAATATGGTCAATTTTCAAAATAAAACACCCTGTGCAGACTCCTGATTGAATATCGCATCAAAACAAACAAAAATAAAACATTTAACATGTTGCCTACTTACTCATGGCAGCAGCACGATTACTAGAACTGGGAGTGTGCATTTTATTCTGAAAACTGACCGGATACTTTGAGCTGTTCCTGCCTCAAAAATAGACTCAAAAACTGATCGCAGCCGTTGCAGAGGACGCTTGTGGTTCCACCAGATGTGGAATATGGAAACTAGGCTGTTTTTGATGGAAGCCGCGTCGAGCTGCACAGAGCCCGTCGAGCCAGACAGGAAGTCAGAAACAGGAACAGAGCAGAGAATCTGCTCAGTTTTCAAAATAAAGTTTGGTCATTTTTTCGTTGTTGTCTGGGTGATGTCTTGGGTCTGTTTTAATTGTTTATCGTTCATATGAGACTGGAAGTCTGCACAGGGTGTTTTATTTTGAAAGCTTACTGGATGATGTTCATGTGTCAAAAACAGGCTAAGCATCTTCGTTGCCTGCAATGGTTCAACCAGCATTTGTCATTATTAGCTATATTTTATGCCACATGTCTTACATTCATTCAAAAATGTACAACCCTCCACCCAACACATTCACTGATGCACACCCCGTCTTAAAAACACCGCCCTAAATCTTTAATTATAAACCTGCTTCTCTAATCATTAATACAGTTCCCACCACTGCCCGCATTTACAGATTTATGGATGCCTGCCAACAAACAGCAGTGAGCTGGAAAAGCAACAGGTCAGCATGGGTGAGGGCGGCCTTCGCTTGTGTCCAGAAGCATTTGAACTCTTCTTGATGTATCTTCATCAGCGACAAGTCAAAACAATAAAGACTGCACAATGAGCCTGAGAGTCAGCAACATGTCCAGACTATGAAAGCACAAAGCAAACTACAGCTGGACATGATGGTTTTGGAGCAGCAACTGGAACCTTGTTCTCCACAGTCTATTACATAACACCGTTACATCTGAAACTCCCCTAAAAAACCCACAAAAGGTCAAAAAACAGACTCTGCCATCCACAAATGATGCTTTGCTCCACAGTTAGAGAATATCCTCCGGGTTATAAAACTCTGACCACGCACCAGGCCGCTCGCGCTGTTTGGGGACAATGGGGCTGAATGGGAGGCAGCGCGTGTGGCTGTCGTGTGATCTTTCCATTGAGCTCTGACCCGCAGAGAGCCGGCGGGTCAAACTCAGCGCTGCGCCGAACGGAGAACGCATTAGAGGCCGCGGTGGCATGCACCGCTGCACCGAGTGGAAATCAAAGCCGATGATCACCGAGCCTCCTCGCTGTGTGTGTGTGTGTGTGTGTGTGTGTGTGTGTGTGTGTGTGTGTGTGTGTGTGTGTGTGTGTGTTGGCCGCGTGCCGGCCGCGGTGAGTGACCCTGAGCGACGCGCTGTCAGTCCGGACAGCCGCGGCCGGTCAGATGCGGACAGGGACAGCCTGACTCACTTCACAGAGGAACGTGAAAACCGGCGGCGGCATCACGCCACGGTGACCGCATCTGACGTGAGGTGGCTCGCCTCTGCCGTCTAAATCACCGTTAAACAGTTCTGTAAATCATACGTGCGCGCTGATGTAATGAAAGGAAATAATAGCGACAGCAGAAACGGTCTGATCAGAGGATGAACCGGTCCGCGCATGCAGCTAATGTCGGAGCGGCGCTGGCTAATTTACAACTCGGCGGCTCATTCGGACCAAGTTCAGATGCTAGAAGAAATAAAAGAGCCGTTTTATTCAGCAGCCTCTTTGTCTCGAGCCTCCGCGCGGGCTGGCGGTCGGTCCAGCCTTCACGCGCTCACTCACCGCGGTCGGTCGGCGCGTCGGTTGTGTCCGGTGGAGGTTCGGGTCCGAGCGCCTGAGGGTCGTCCCGGGTGTCCGTGCTCTCGACAGCGTGCTACACGTTGATCCGCCAGCAGCTCGAGGTACCAGAGACTGGACAACTTCTGGGATGGTGATGGTAACAGTCGGGCCAGCGCGCATGCGCACGACAGTAGAAGAATCTGACATAGCGCACGTGCGCCGAGAAGGGGAGAGGCACGCGCTGCTTAGCTGTTCGATACTCAGTATGAGAACTGTTATAAGAAGTGGAAAAGAAGTATTTAGATATTGAAGTAAAAGTACAATAAAAGTCAGACACTTAAAACATTACTTCAGTAAAAATAGAGGAACTCAGTGCAGAGAAACGGGAAACGTCCCCTTTCTCTGAGTATATGTGCTCCAAGTACATCTAATGAAAACCCTCAGAGTACATCTTCTGATTTCTGCGTATATGTACTACTGGTACTACTCTGATAGATTATTACCACTCGTGCGTTCACGTCTGAGCATTTTTCTCTTGTTGTTTGATGCAGTGAAGTTAATTCTCATCTTGTCTTCATTATGAATTCGTCTGCTGGTTATTTTCTGATCGACCCATATATTCTGCATTATAATCACAATTTTCCAGAGTTTAAAGTGAGACAGGGAAGGAGGGAGAGCAGCAAAATGTCTCATTTCAGAGGATGAAGCCATGAAATGTTTCAGGCATTTTTGAACGAAAAAATGATTTAAATGATTGACCTGTTACCAAAACAGCGGCTGTTTGTATGTTCTGTTGGGTAGATATGTATGTTTTTTCCAATGAATCATGTTTTAAAAGTTCTTCTTACGTTGCTGACAGGAAGCAGCGAATCACCACCTGACACATGATGCTGCGTCATCAAACCTTCCATTGTTGTACTTCCATCAAAGCAGACTGGGGGGGACGTCATCTGTTCAGTATGATGCAATCCAATGTCACGGCCCTGTGACAGCTTTGTGAAAATGTGAGGCTACAGTTGGTTTTGCATTAGTTTGCATATTTGTACTGCTCTATAAGAGTATTGATAATATCAGGTAATGATAATTTGTTGTTGTTGTTGTCCTGAAGGTCTGCCTGCTGTCCGTCCTGCGTGTGTGCTGAAAATCTCTGGTGTTTGTCGTGGAAGTAAAATCATTAGCTATCATTTTTCATCACTCCATATATTCTCTTATTCTAGTTTCTGGAAAAGAGGCCCAGCTGAATGAGGCCAGATGAAAAACAGATGTTCTGTGAAGGAGTAAACACAGGATGACGGGCCAGTAAATCCTGTGTGTGTGTGTGTTCGTGTGTTGAGGAATATGAGACGGTGGGGTCGCTGCATGTTCCGAGCATGACTTTATGGGAACTGGCCTGACTTTGATGTGGAGTTATTATAAGTTAATGAAGTTATGGGCAGTGCATGCATACCTTATGACTCCCTGCTAATTGGTGAGATGTTGGGTAACTTTGCAAAGTTAGCAAATCAGAAGAAAGATTTTTTGTCCTTATTGTGGCTCCAGTAATAAGAATCCTTTTAACTTACTACCATCAGTGTGTTCGTGCATTATTGGGTGTGTTTTTGTACACAGCTTTGACTCTGTAAATGCAAATGAAACGTAAATAACATGGGAGTTGTTACCAACTTTATCTAGAATCACTGACTCCACCTTGTATTACAAACACTGAAGTGCATGCTGCCCTGCGGTCCGGTGAAGAGGCTCCGTCATCATCGTACATGGGACAACAAAAAGAGAAACAACTACACATCTCAGGAAGCGAGGAGGAACGCAGGACTGAATAAAAGGAAGACATTGCGTTATTATGCAGATCTTTCATTTATTGCGTCCACGCCTGCATGTCATGTCAGGATTGTCAAAAACAGTGTTGAAATCCTGCTCTCCCCCCTCCCTCCTCAGCGAGCCGGACAATCACTGTGTGAGGGGAGAAGCTTGAGACAGGGTGTGTCGCAAAAAGAGACAGTACATGATGACCAAATCAAATCTGGTTTGAAGACCAGGGGAGGAGAACTCGGGTGGAAGGGGGACCTCCTTGCATGAGGAGGGCCCCTTAAGATAGGAATGAAAAAGCGTGGGCGTGGGGAGGGGGTCCACAGAGAATTCCTATGAACAGGGTGGAGAATTTTGTGCTGCACTCCTGTTGAAGACATTACTTCACTGCACTACAGCTGTGGGAAAATGAGCCAGCGAAGCCCTCCTTCACATCCTGCTCCCTTTGTACCTCCAGGAGCAGAGTATGTGTTCACTGTGCAGTACATATTCTGTGGGTACGTCTCAGAACTCACAGCCAGAGGAAAACAAAGTGCTCATCGGCGCTTCCTAACTTCCACAAGAATGTGAAAGACGTTTTTCTTTCAAGTGAATATGGACTTGGATCTAATTTTTCTAACATGGTTACGCAGCACACAGTGAACCGCTCTCAAGCTAAAGCAGCTCATTGAATTAGCATCCAACATTCTCCACTAACAGGAGAAATCACATGCTCTTGACCCTGTAACAGTTAATGTAATCGGACCCTTGCCCCTGCAAGTCTCCCTCAGAAAAAAGATGAACTCTTTGCTCTGCGCTTGGGAAGTGATGCAAGCGTCTGGAATGGCTTCACCCCGTCAACGTGCGCCTGTTTAATTACTGCGGCCATCACCATTTTCTGTCCAATGTTTCCAGCTGACAGCATGTGAGGATGCTTTTGGCACAGCGACTGTCCTTAATTGGAATTTTCACTGTTTCTGCTAATGAGGAGGGGGAACAAAAGGGACCAACAGTGGCAGAACGGAGTTTGGATGAGGACACTTCTGTCTGTCTGTAAGGAGTTTGAACTGTCCTTATGTCCCATATCAGGCTGAGATATCCATGATTTAGCTCTGAGGCACCAGGCAGCTGATTTCTCCTCAATATTTATCTGACCCCGTGTCCCGCAAGAAGCAGGACGCCTGAGACCGTTTGCCTAAGAGATGTCTCCGTCTATTCACGGGGTTCACTAAGACAATAAACAGATCAGGGGAGATTGGACACACACCCCTGTTTTGTAGAACGGAGACATGGGGGGAAGCCTTAAAGGGAAAAAGTAAGGGTGAGGGGGATGGGAACTGGAGGAAAAACTGAGAATGAGAAACAGATTTTGTTTTGGGGAGCGTTCAGCGGGAGATGTTGGGGTGTTAGGGGTGCATGCTGGGAGGGAAAACAGTGCCTGTGTGTCCGTGATGATCTCTTTCTGCCTCAGCCTCGGCCATTTTAGCACATTGAGAACAACACCTCCATTGTTATTATTCACATGAACGCCAGATAAACTTTGAGACCATAAAAAACTGCTGATGTGCAGAGTCCACATATCAAACCCCATTAAAGCAACACACACAGATCAGCTCCCTCTCTTCATATTTTCGTCTCTCTCACCCTTTAAATTAAAACCCATTACATTTTCTACACCGACTATCCCTTTCAGGGTTGATCCTATCCCAGCTGTCAACGGGCGAGAGGTGGGGTGAACCCTGAACCGGTCGCCAGTCGATTGCAGGGACAGACAACCATTCACTCACACTCACACCTAAGGACAATTTTTAGAGTCACCAATTAACCTAATGAGCATGTTTTTGGTCTGTGGGAGGAAGCCGGAGTGCCTGGGAGAACCCACGCATGCACGAGAAGAACATGCACACTTACACAGAAAGGCCCTGCCCGACCCGGGGATCGAACCGGTGACCTTCTTACTGTGCACGTGCACTACCTGCTGCACCACCGTGCCGCCCTAAATTAAAACCCACACAAGGAAAAACGCATGTCAACGCAAGGTGTAAATGCACATCTGGAGGTAGTCTGGCTGCACTTAGGTAGGTGTAAAAGGCAAGACGGGATCCTTCATCATCCGGATAACAGATCCGGTTTTAATGTCTCTTTAATTCTCTTTCAGCGTGTGTTCGCCCAGTCCACACCTAGTGCAGGTGTACTATTCATTCTTTAAGTACTTTAAGTCTATCTGAAAGATTTCCTCTGATACACACACACACACACACACACACACGCATACACACACACACATACATTAGGTTTCCATCATTTCTGGGGACCTTAAACTTACCATAAACTTCCATTCATTTCCTGGACTCTTATCATAACCATAACCACTACTTCCTAACCCTTATCCTAACATAACCCAAGTCTTCACCTTCAAATTTAATGATTGACTTTATAGGGACTTGCCATTTGTCCCCATGAGGTGGGCGTGTCCCCACAACATGACTGTAAACAGATTTATGTCCCCACAAAGTGCCTAATACACGCCGCACACACGCTCCTTCACTACGTCCAAGCTGTTTATTTGAGGTTATAACAGCAATAAAATCATGAAAAAAACAGGCTCCCAGATTCTTTGAGATGAGCCGCCATAGCTTCACGTTAGCTTTGGCTGACGTGTGCTCGTTGCACTGTGTGAGGATTGTGATTGTGGTCATTTACGGTTTGATTTTATGTCTTCATTTCATTTAAAAAGCACCGCCATTACACATACCAGCACAAAGCCAGGTGTACTGCTTGTACAAACTGAGTGTTCGTACAAGTTGAGTCATCTTTCCTTCATTGATCCAACACATTGTGACATCCACAGCATGAAAGATAAGAGAGTTTTATAGGTCAGTGCTGGAAACTGGTTAACCTATCGATCTGTTTATCCCACCCACTGTGCTGCTGAACTCTCCGGCTCGCCTCACCTTTGGTCAGCAGATAGTCTATGTCCATTTTCATAGACTCTCTCACCTTTGCCCAACTTCCTTTTGTCAACATTTGACTCAGTCTGTCACTGTACACCTCCCACCTCATACTTACGATTCTTCATGTAATAGCTCTCAGACATGAAATAGTTTTTCTGAACATAGATTAGAGCTTTATCTTTCTGGCCACAACTTGCCCAGCAAGCTTTACATATGATTTGAATAGGAGTGTTGAGGCGGTGTCACAGATTGAGGAAATGCCTGCCCACTCACTGTTTAGTCCTCAGCAGATAACCGCTCTGGCCATCCTGGTGATTGAGCTTGTGACTAATGCACCACGTGACCATTTATCACATTATCTTCTCTCAAATTTGAGGTACTTGACTTGACCACTTTGTACTTGTACTCCACTACATTTCAGAAAGAAATGTTCTTTTTGCTCCTCTATGTTTATTCATCTGATGCATTTTTTTGTGTTTTATTTAGGCAGTCCTATTGAATCAATGGGTCAACATGGACAGACTTAAAAAATCTTCTCATGAGCTCAGAAAAACAGCCTGTTTTCAGCTTTGTGATGATGCATTTCCTGTTAATCCAAGACAGTTTTTAAGTAGTTCATTTATCTTAAGAAGCAGGAGAACTTTCTCAACCCATAGAGCAACACTTCATGCTGCAGTTTATCCCAAAAAATCACATTCAGAATCTCTAAATTTGCAGATGCATGGTTTAAATGGACATACTGGAAACACTCAAGTTAAGTAAAAGTACATTTCGATTGGGAAAGCACTTGAGACAATGTGCTTTGTTGCATTCCACCACTGCTGAAAATAAACATGTTTGACACAGAGGCAGACAAAGCGAGCGGGTCAGAGAGATTTCACCATCTCCAAACTCCCCGAGCTCCTTCTTGACACCGGTCATTCAGGCATGAGACCACACTGTCACGGCTGCACCAAACAAGGCAGTGAACTATAGTTACAGAGCAGCACAATTACTCTGCATTCCTGGATTTTCCCCAACACTGGTTTCATGTGTTCTGCTTCTGCCCACGCATGAAAACGGTAACTAGAACTGGAAATGCAGCCGGTCCGTCACACATTCATCCAGTTACTTTAAGTACGAGTTGATCGTCTTGCCATTAAAAGTCAAGATATTCTGAAATGATTCTGTGTCGTTTAATGAAGAATCTGACCTTTTATTCAACCAGCTGAGACATGCGAAGGAATCTGTAAGAGAGGAAGACGTGTGCAGGAAAAACGCAGAGTGGAAAGGAATGCTGAGTGTAAAAAAAGTGGGGGCTGGGGGAGACACAGAGGGTCTCTGGTCTCTGCTGGGCCTCAACGTCGAGCCCCTCGGCTGGTTGACACATGAGTGAAATGACGTTTTCCCGGCTCATGAGCAGAGAGGTGTGGACGTGGCGCTCAGTGATTGATACGGAGTCACAGCGTTGGTTCAGGTCGACCACGTTTCCTGCTGAGGGTCAGATGGTCTCATGTTAAAGCTCATGAGAGCATCAAATCTGACACATTTATCACATCTGAGCACTGCAGGAACCCAACATTTTCTCAAGTACTGTACTTAAGTGCAGATTTGAGGTACAGTATTTGTATATTATATTATACTATTATTAATATTTCCAATTTATGTAACGTTAAACTTCTACTGGACTCCATCTCAGAGGCAGATACTGTACTTTTACTCCACTACATTTCCCTGCCGCAGCACGGTGGCACGGTGGTAACACTGTCGCCTCACAGCTAGAAGGTCCTGGGTTCAAATCTCACTGTGGGCGCCGGGGGTATGTCCTCCACTGCTCGAGGAAAAAGGGCCTTTCTGTGTGGAGTTTGCATGTTCTCCCCGTGTTCACCTGTGTTCACCTGTGTTCACCATAATAATACCCCCACTAAAAACATGCAAGAAGGTCACTGCCTGACCAATGGTGACAGGTTGGATGGCAGCCCACCGCTCCTGGTCTGCCACGGAGGAAGGATGACCAGGATGGGATAAAGGCGGAAGACAGATTTCACCAGTGCATGGCGTGTGTGTGCATGAATGTATCTGTGTGACAAATAAAGGGGATTATCCCTCTGATTCTTCTTCTTCTTCTGCCAGCTTTAGTTACTACTTACTTTTCAGATTTTCCATATGTTTCCTCTCCGCTGAAAACCACATATGGAATATGAATTCTGGTAAACTGAATGGTGAAGTGTTCCTTTATGTCTCGAGAGAATGATCCTCCTTCTTCAGCTCAATAAACTCTCTAAAAGGCCTCTCGGATCAGCTGAAAATGCATCTTCACAAAGATGAAAACAGGCTGTTTTTCTGAGCTCGTCAAACTTTTCGGAGATACGTGGTTCTCACAGGACGGCCACGTTGAAAGCATATGATGATCTTATAGAATATGATGCATTGCTGTAGAATAAACCAGCCAACAGGATATAAAACAATGCAAAATACACATTAATGCAGCAGAAATATTAATCCATGAACAGCAGATATAAAAACATTGACCGGGAACATTTTACTGCACTGTGAGTACTTTCAAGTACTTTAAGTACATTTTGCTGATGATACTTACAGACTTTTAGTGAAATAAGGTTTTGTATGCAGGACTTTTACACAGTTAAGTGTTACTGTAGTACTTTTACTTAGGTGAAAAATCTGAATTCCTCCTCCACCACTGTGTCTGATGGTGGTGAAGAGGGTCAGCAACAGTGAAACGAGGGTCTCAGCTGTTGAAGTGATGAAAAATATGGCAAACATTTAACACAATGCAGAATACACAGTCACATGACGGCGAGGTATGTGGTTTTCTCACTGAGAGCAGCACGACAAATTTGTGAGAAGCAGTGAAATTTAATCCAAACCAGATGAAACAGGCTGCCAAGGACACTTTGTGCACATCGGACCACAGAGATTCAAAAATGGTGCAACTAATCAATCTCAGACTGCCGTGGATCAAACCGTGGCACAGGCTGGAGCTCCTTTCTTTTACGCTCAGCTTTATTTGCTAAGCATGTTTCCTGCACCCTGCAAAAAGAAGGACCCCCAAACCCCAAATTAAAGCCATGTACAAGCTTTTTTCGTCCAATCACAGCAGAGGTGGAGCCGCGGGGTCCTAACCCCAAAGTAGGTCGTGAGCGTGGACTGTGAATCCGCTTCGTCTTTCTTCTTTTTCATGCTTTTTCCACATGAGAACATGTGTGCTTCATGTGAGCTGGCTGCCCGTTCTTCATGTCTTCATGTGGACACAAGCTTTTCTCTTTAATGTCAAGGTCCTCAACTGTAAACAAAACATAAGCACATACATAACAGGCCACATATGCATTTCTACATTTGAACGCTTGTGTTCTCACGCAAGCACAGCCGCACTGCACTGTAATGTATAACAGATCGGAGTCAGAGGTCGGTCAGTTACATACAAACTCATTTATAATATGCACTTACTCCTTAAAACGCTGTGATGTTATTTTTGGATGACTCTGACATGCTTGAAAGTTCAGAAAAACAGTTTAAGTGTGGAAAAAAAAGTCTGGTAAACAATTACAAAGCCCCGTCAATAATGGACGTTTGAGGCCGATACAGTATATTTAAGTATATTTCTGTATTTCACAGTTGAAAAATCTGATAACATGTTCACATTCTTCACAAAGATCCCTTGAGTTTGATTATTACAGGATCCTGATTGGTGGTGACTTTTTACAGCTGAAAAATAAACCTATCAGTGCTCTCTGGTGGACAAAATGCTGTCTCCTTTCTGCCACTTATCGGCTGATATAAACAGATATCTTTGATAAACTACTGTAATATTTGATTGATAATATTGGGTCTAATTGTTCCTGTATGATCTGCCTCTGCAGAGCCTGTAACACATGTAGAGCACCTGTCAGAAATACCTGTTATAATAATATTTTTCTACTTTACTTCATTAATGGCTGTTTTAGTGCAGATAAAAAAGTGCAACAAATGTATTTTTTACCTTTCTGAAGCAGTTTTGGCATTAAAAGCGGAAAAATGAAAAGATTAAATCTTCCATTTGTCCCCACTGTGTTGCACGTCAGGAGAGAACTGTTTCCCCCCAGATACCCTTCAATTTACAGTTTATTTTCCAGTCTGCTAAAGCAACATTGAGCCGAGGTTATTGAACGCTGCTTGTAACTGGGCTCTAAATATTTTGGGAACCTGTTTTTCTTCGGGCCCCCTGCAGCCGGCTCAGTGGTCACATTGAGCAGGTGTGAACTTGTCACTTCACAGTCAGCTTTTGTCTCAAACTGTTTCTGCGATCGATCATTTGAAGGGTCGATGCAGCCGAACGCTCAGCAGAGTCTGCTGTTCACCTGGATTCACGATGACGTCATCAGGTGAGGCGAGATCTAGATAAAGGTTTTGGTTTTTTTTAATTGTAGATTTTTGTGTTTAAAACAGCTCATTTATAATATTTAATATACTATTAATACAATGAAACAGACTTGTCTGCAATCAAATACCATAACTAGATTAGTTAGAAATAATATGTACCTCAGTCAGCTGATACTCAGCGCTGACCCTCGACCAGCCTTCTATTTGTATTTTAAGGCTTTTAAACTTTGCTAAAGCAACACATCAACTCATTTTAACTGATTTTAGGTAATATTGTGCACTTGACGCTGGAACAGGAACCGTTTGGTTGAACCACTGCAGAGTTTTGTCTCCGTGTAGAAAGCATCACTCTTGTTGCGGTCGTATGAAACAGCGTTCACTGTTAGGGTCCAGCAGGATCCCTCGCTCTTCTCATTCTGCTGCGTTCCTCCCTCCTCTGTGTCCTGTGTGTCTCTCTCTCATTGTGTGTTTGGGTGTGTTTGTTTCATTCATGCTGTGGTGACCTAGTTTCCTCCTCCTGCCTGCTCACCTGCACTCCTGCTGCTGATCCACTCATCAGCTACACCTGCAGCCTGCAGCGTATGAACCTCGGTCTTCAGCTCATCCTGTGTGTCACAGTGGTGCCACGTTCAGTTGACTCTCCTACTTTTCTGCTGTTTCCTGTTGTTGTCTTTGAAGCTGCTTCATCCTATTTTACCTGTGCTCCAGGCCCTGATCAGTCTCCACAGTTCTTCCTGAAGGTTCCAGCCTCCTCTGCTCCATCTAGACTTCCACCACTAACTGACATCATAGTAAATTTCTCTTGGTTGAACCTTTACATGGTCTCTGGGTCCTGAAGAATTACCTAAAACCCAACGTATACAGACGACCTACAACCTAGAAGCCTGACAGTCGTTCAGTATATAGAGTCCTTTCAGGCGTCTAACTGTGCTGAATAAAGCTTCTGTGGCAGCTGATTCCAGACATTTCAACAGTAATATAGCTGTAAATACTTTGATAGCTGTTGCTCTTCTACAAACACGGAGCGTCTGAAGGCTTTGCGTTGTGTTTGTGCTGCTGCAGGGCGGGAAATTTACGAGCGAAGAGCAAAGAAGATGCGGGGGCTATTGGAGGTAAAAACAACATGGAGCAAGGCCAGCCACTTTTGTGTGTGAGTGTGTAAACAAGCCTCAGGTGTCTTTAAGCAGCACAGCACTTTCACACACAGGCAGAGACAAACTCACACCAGAGTCCTGAGGTTAGACCTGAGCCTCATCCCTCGCTCTGAAAGCTGACCTCTCTGACCTGAGTACAAACAGTCAAGAGCACTTTCAGTTATTATCAAATGATTTAGAAAAGACTTTTTACATGTGTTAATAACATGAATGATGGCTTCAGCTCACTCACGTGTCCCAGTCAGCCATGACAATGCCGCCATGTCCTAAATCCAGACTACACCCTACATACTACAGTATTTAAATCTATCATGCACAATACCAGGATCACTCAAACCAAACTTAATGGAATGTGGCCATCGTATGTTTCATCAGTTAAATACATGCATTTTCATCCCTTTGCACTTCCATAACAGATTAAAAAAGAGGGTGAAGATGAAGCAGCAGAGTTTTTAGTGCATATTGTCAAACTCCAACAATGCTGATCCCACAGTTTCCCTAATGCAGCAGATCTTTAATTAGATCCCCTCTGCCTCCTAAATGCCTGTTTTCTTTCAACCCCAAACCACCAGTTTTTAACAGAAGCTTTCTGTTAAAAAATTCAAGACTCAAGCTGAGATGATATAACAGCTCTGGCTGCCTTCAGTGCCACAGGGCGTATTACACAGCTGCTTTCACAGCATGAATAGTTCTCCTTGTGACGAGTAAACTGAACTCCGTGTGTAATATTGGTGGAATGCCCCTTTCAAAGGGTAACGTGACGGATGATAAACTTGTATTCTCCGCTCGGCTTATGAAAGGATGCTACGCCCCTGGAAATGTTCCTGCATGGTCTCATACCTGCTTCTGCATAAACATTAAACAGACAGACTAAATATAGTGATGAAGAGCAGAGCTGCAGGATGCATATGAGTATGTAGCTGATATGTGGAATGACAGAGAGGCCATTCATTGTCTGAAGTGAAGATATCCTCCGCTATGAGCAGTTCTTACTGATGGAGAGAGAGAGAGAGAGAGAGAGAGGGACAGAGAGAGAGAGAGAGAGAGAGAGAGAGAGAGAGAGAGAGAGGGACAGAGAGAGAGAGAGAGAGAGGGACAGAGAGAGAGAGAGGGACAGAGAGAGAGAGAGAGAGAGAGAGAGAGAGAGAGAGAGAGGGGGACAGAGAGAGAGAGAGAGAGAGAGAGAGAGAGGGACAGAGAGAGAGAGAGAGAGAGAGAGAGAGAGAGAGAGAGAGGGACAGAGAGAGAGAGAGAGCTGCAGCACGTACACAAGAGTCAGTCTTATAGTGGCTGTTGTCTGCCACCTCGTGGACACATTGGAACATTGCATAATTAGCTCCCGGTAAACTTTAATTTAATTCTCCCGCCAGCGCGCCACCTGCTGGGCTAAAAGTGGAATTTGTAGAAACCATGCTGGTCCAAAGAAGTACTGGTGGCCCACTGGTTTCAAGGTCGGCATCAACTACCAGCCGCCCACTGTCGTTCCTGGTGGAGACCTGGCCAAGGTCCAGAGGGCCGTGTGCATGATGAGCAACACCACTGCTATTGCAGAGGCCTGGGCTCGCCTTGACCACAAGTTCGATCTGATGTACGCTAAGCGTGCCTTTGTTCACTGGTATGTGGGTGAGGGGATGGAGGAGGGAGAGTTCTCTGAGGCCAGAGAGGACATGGCAGCTCTGGAGAAGGATTATGAGGAGGTTGGAGTCGACTACCTTGGGGGTGAGGGAGAGGAGGAAGGAGTATTAAAATATGTACAACATGAGTGTGTGGGTGGTACAACATATGTTAAAATTAGTTTTTGTTTGTGTGTTAATATTTAAAAATGTTTGTTTTTTAAAATAGTTTTAAATGAAAACTTTTATATTTTTTAAAATCTTCTTAATAAAGTTCCTGAAGTGCTTGAAGTCGTCAGTGTTGTTCATGTAACTTTTTCTTTTTAAAGAATTAAACATCTTTATGAATTGTGAATCTTGGCCCACTTCATGTAATCCAATGAGCAAACTGTAGACTTAGTTTTGACAGTTTGTTCTACACCAACAAACATCTGCTCAAAATATACTGAGACTGGAAATCTCTTTTTCAAGGAGATGGTGGAGGAGGTTGGTCCTGATGGTATCGGAGAGGAAGATGAGGGAGAGGAGTATTGAAGACATGTATTCCATCGTATTGATCTCTGATCTGTGCCTCTATCGATTCTTATCATTGTTTCTTTGACTTCCTGTGCTGTGGTTCACTGGCTTTGATACACATACATCCATGATTGTTTAGAAGAACGTTTTAAGAGCCGTGCAGGTTGTTCTGTGTGTGTAGTTTAATGCTGAGATGCTGTAGTTTTTAGTGATGTCTTGCTCTAGAGGGTCAGTTTCTCCTCTCACACTCTTCTCTAAGCCACAGTTAATCTGAAATAAGTTATTCAGTTTTATTTCCTCACTCAGATGTTCTGACTGTGGATGTTCTTGCTGCACTTCTCACTGTCGTCACGTGGGGGCAGTGTTGTTCAACAGATGTTTGAACTCCACTCAGGCTGAAACCGAAAACTGATCTAAATTTGGAATAGTTGCAGGTGGTCTGTACTTTACCTACCAAATGACTTCTTCAGCATCAGGTGCACCATTTACAGATGTCACTTTTACAAACTGAAAAGGTGTGTTTTTTGTGGCTACCTGTTTTCTTTATTTGATCTGTTGCTGGAAACTCACCAGAATTGGAAATTCAGATTAGGAAGGTAAAAGACTGGCACATGTTTAACATTAAGATTACATCCATACCAAGACATGACATGTCAAATTGTATTAAATGTTTTGTGGATGCATCCACATTTCGGCAGGTGAAAACTTTATTGTGATCTTTTAAAAGCATCCAGTGTGTGAAATGTTGGTCAGGCTGAATGTGAAATCATGCAGGTTTATGGCCACCAAGTCAGTAATACACAAAACACTTAAGGTAGATAAGAGGAGACAAAAACAAGTGCAAATAACTAGAATTGACTTCATAAAATCTAACACCTTTAAAAGTGTTTGGGGAACAGAACCGTTAACATTTGTAAGGAGCCCTCTGGTGGTCGTGAGAAAACCAAAAATCGGGTCAAACAGAGGGTTGTGACCACAGCTGCCTTCATTTGCCAGGCGGCAGTTATAATGGGAAATTGGCCTTCTTTGTAAATGGGAAGACATAAGGCAAATTATAATGAATGAATAAGATAAATAATGAGTGGCTTTCATTAAGCTGGGCCAGTTTCAGGGTCCTGGCGCTGTGTGTGCCATGACATACAGACAGTGTTCAGCGCACTGAAAGCACTTGACTTTGAATCAGTTAATGTATCACTGAAACTGCAATGGTTCAAATATTTCACTGACTGAACAAAGGTTTCGGTTTCATATTACCAAACCTGGAGACACTGATTTTTTTATTAAGCTGTGACTTTCAGTTATCCAAGTCACTCGTCAAACTTTCCTCTTTTCATCATGTACTGCCATATTTGAGGCTTACTCCAAAACAGCTGGAGGTTTACCTGTTTGACCATCAAGTCCATAGAAAGAAGCTTAATGTCTTTTCTTGTTTTTTTTGGAAATAATGTTTTGTTGGATCGCATCAATGCAGTATTTTGAAGCAGACATCTGTACTTCCATTGATGACAAGGTACAAACTTTTTTCCACTGGATATTTAAGACAAATCTTCCTCACTGATCCATCAGTTCCAGGTTGATGGACTAAATTTAATAAAACATGTTTTTCCTTCAGTGGTATCATCCAAAGACAAACAGGAGTTACATTCATCGCAGACTGGCCTCCATCATAGCAGTAATTATTGTGGTGCTGTTTTAGTGACACTTGCTGGCCATCAGGAGAATTACACTGACGTTACTACCTGGTGTGACGTATGTTCCTGTGACGCGCAGAAATTTTAAACTATCGTCCTTCTCAGTGATGGCGGCTTCGTTTCGTTCTCTCCCTGCAAGCTGTAATAACAAATGGTACTACACCCGACAGCAGATCGACAACAGCCCATCTCGGCGAGCAGGACTTGATCCCGACAAGGAACTGTCCTACAGAC
Source organism: Chaetodon auriga (assembly GCF_051107435.1). NCBI lineage: Eukaryota > Metazoa > Chordata > Actinopteri > Chaetodontiformes > Chaetodontidae > Chaetodon > Chaetodon auriga. Next base: position 2,962,018 of record NC_135083.1, read on the forward strand.
AACAGGCGGCGAACCTGCTCCAGGACATGGGACAGCGGCTCAATGTGTATCTTTTGCCGAGGGACGGCTTGCGCCTCTGCTAGCCAACATTAGCTTGTTAGCTAGCGAAGTTTAGCTCCTCATGAAGCCGGTTCGGCCGAGAGCGTGGCCGGGGTTTGTTTTCGTGTTTCGTTTGAGGGCTTTTCGTTTGTTTTTGTGTTTCCCATCTGTTTTACGCGGTGGTTTATGAGTATACTATGTCAATTTTAGCTAGCTAACGTTATATATAAGCGGCGTAGTAGGCTACACTGGGGCCACGAAGGCCTGTGCGGGCCTTCGGGACGTTAGCATTAGCTTTTCCACAACGTTACTGTTTAGATTAAAAAAGGGTGTAGAGTTGAACACCCTTGTTTAGACATTGTGTTTAAGTGTGTTTCTGAAAATGTATTGTATATGTTTTATGTTTAAAGTCAACACTTGTTTGTATTATTTTAAAATAACTTCTTCCGGCTAACCTCTGATGTGTGACGCTAACTTTGTTGTTCTGGCACTGATGCGATAATACAGAGTTTAAAAATCATTTAGCTAAATTACGGCTCTTTAGTCATGTTACTTAGCATATGGACCAATGACCCCAAACATGTTGACGATATACAATTAGTTAATGTTTTGATCTGTGATTACTGTTTGCTGCATTATCCTTAACTACCACGTATCAGGTCCCAACTTACAATTAATACAGCCATTGTGTACATGCATCGGTTCTACATGGTCCAGTCGTTCACCAGGTTTCACAGAAATGTAAGTTTTGTTTGTGATACCTACCTGAAATCTCTTATGCAACTATTTGTGCCCATTTCAATCAACTCATGAACTTATTTTGGTTTACTTTGACCAGGTTATCGCTCCTGCCGCACTCTTCCTCGCTGCAAAAGTTGAGGAGCAGCCCCGGAAGCTGGAACATGTTATCAAGGTGGCCCATGCATGCCTCAATCCTCAGGAGCCCTCTCCAGATGTACGCAGTGATGTAAGTGAAAGTCGACTGTAGTTGTGCCCTGTCTCCTCCTGTGTTAATCTGTTAGGTTAGAGAGTTCATCTCCACAATAACACGGCCTAATGGAATGTATTATTTCATCAGTGGGATTTGTGATGATTGATCCTTTTTGGTTAGTTTTACTGATTGATTTGCGTTGGCTAAAAAGCAACAATTTTCCTGTGAGCGTTCCATTGTGTTTGTACTTTGACTTTAGATTAAGTTACCCATTAATCTATAAAATCGTAATTATTTTGTGACTCTCACCATAACACTTTCCTTCTCCTAGAATGGATGATTTTCTAATAGCAGCATCAATGCTGATACTCCTATTTATTCTTGCTCTTCCAATTACATCTAAACTGGGTACAGTTGCTTCACAAGGGTTTTTTGTTTTGACCTGTTGCCACCTCAGATGTGGAGGCTGCTAGATGTAGGGTTGGGTGATTGTGCCAGTATCAGCCCATTGACCAGCGATTGCGATAGATTCGCCTGTGTGTGCCGTAGTTTCAGCAAGGGAATGTGTGTGATTGGCGAGTTCTCTGCATTTATTAGTCTAAAGAACTAACAAAATAATTGCACAAAATGTCAAGGAGCTTTCAGCTAGTTTCTTTATTGTGCTGAAAAATACAACCACATGCCTTCTGATTTCAATTTTGTTTAACTGCCTTGTTAATTCATCTTAAAACACCAAACCACTCGTCTTTCCAGTGTTCCGCCACAAACTGGTTTGGTTGAAAAAAGCCCTTAATTCACAGAGTTGGATAAGAAAACACTCTGGCTCTACATGCTGTTTTGCTCACTGCCTCTCTGCCGTTTCTGGGCTCTTTGTGCTGCAAAGCTTCCTGTTCACTCGTCAAGACAAGAGTCTTTTGCTGAGCAGTGGCTCTCACTCGCTCTTTGGAGGTGCAGACCATGAAATTGGTGAAATAAAAAGACTCATCCAATCGTCGATAGCCAACATATTTGTCCAATCGCCCAACCCTACTAGATACATGGGTTGAGAGAGCAAAAGACAAAATGCATCTCAGTGTCTGTGGGTTTTCAGTCGTTCAGGTAATGTGATGTTGAGCAGTTGTAAAAGGCTTCATCAGCTGTCCATGAAAGTTGGGATTAATATGTTAGACGAAGGATAGAGGCCTCCCAGTGAGTAACGTGCCTGTCCTCTCAACCTCAGGCCTACCTGCAACAAGCCCAAGACCTGGTCATTCTTGAGAGCATAATACTCCAGACCTTGGGTAAGTTGGGAAGGAAGAATTGGGTCCCTTGTTTTCCCTCCAGAAAGTCATGTGATTATAAAAATAGTGCTAACCTGTTTTACTTCTGTTCACAGAAAGCCCGCGTGCAGTTAGCAGCACCGGAAAGAGACATTCGCACTTCATATTAGCCGCTCTTACCTTTTGTTTCCTTTTTTTCTCTCGTGTCCCTAACTTTTTACATTTCCCTCCTTTTTTCTTGTCTGCGTATTTTTAAGAGATTTGTTTGAGGACCATGTGATGAATCGCTGCATTGTCATGAACAGTGGCTTGTAGCTTGTTGGCTACAACCTGCTTGATCCTTTCCCGTGCTGGAAATAGGCAGCTGCAGAAGATAACAGTGGCTTTAATTGAAAATATCAAATTGTGTTTTTACAGTCAAGCAAGATTCAAAATTGTGCAACAAATCAAGAGTTGGGAAATGACTTTTGATTTTATGTTTTTCATCTGTTGATGTTTTCACATCATCCAGGATGTTATTGGAAACCCCCATGCAAAGTGACATTTCTACACTATTCTTTGCAACACATAGTTTGTTTTAACAGTATTCATTTTCTGGTTTTCAGGGACTTTTCTTAATCTTAACTGCTGAATGGGAAATAATCTTTGTCATGGAAATTGGACTTATTGAAATCTATGGGGTGCATATATCTGCTGGACTCTTGCATGTCATTTATCAAGCTGTGTCTCTTTTTGTCCCTTTTTATTGCAGCTTTTGAAATCACCATTGACCACCCGCACACTCATGTTGTCAAGTGCACCCAGCTTGTCAGAGGTGAGCATCAACTCTTCAATTTAATAACTGCTGTTTGGATATTTCTTATTAATTGTATTTGTTCACCATAAATTGTTTATTTAGCAGGTTTTAAGTAAGTTTTTTTGTTCTGTTGTAATTCCAGCGAGTAAGGATTTGGCTCAGACATCATACTTTATGGCCACCAACAGGTATATTCACAGTTCACTGTAAAACATGAGCTTCTCTGGTTTTTGATATAGCAGTTCAATCAAAGCATGCTTTCATATCTTTTATGTGTAATTGTCAAACTCAATATATTGAATGTCTGTTCTCTCTCTTCCTGTTTCTGTTTTATGTTTCTTTCTGGGATGTATCCTGCCACATAGTCTGCACTTGACCACATTCTGCCTGCAGTATAGTCCACCTGTTGTGGCCTGTGTGTGCATCCATCTTGCCTGCAAATGGTCCAACTGGGAGATCCCCGTGTCTACAGACGGCAAACACTGGTGGGAGTATGTTGATCCCACAGTTACCCTCGAGCTGCTGGATGGTATGTTCTGAAAGTAACCCTGGAGTTCACTGCATTGACAGTACACGTGTGGAAAATGAGAGAAAAGAACCAAGTCTTTCATTTGGTATAGATTCATTGGATGAATGTTGAGGATTCAGCGTTTTTTTTATGTTCCCCAGCTGTTCGTCACTCACTTATTCATAACTTCTTTCAGAGCTCACACATGAGTTCCTGCAGATTCTGGAGAAAACGCCCAGCCGGTTGAAACGGATCCGCAACTGGAAGGTATAGATTTTTACTATTACTACTTTGTGACCTGCGGAGTACAACCAAAACATGCTGCATTGTGCATGTTGTGTTCACCGGCTGCTCTGTCATCATCCGTTTTCTTGGCTTCCAGGCTGGAGGTCAGACACCAAAAGCCAAACCGAAAGTCCAGGAGGAGGGTGACCAGAGGGACACCATGATGAGCATGATCTCCATGGCCTCATCAGAGAGTACTGTTGCAGGCCTGATGAGCCTCTCGGCGCCACCTTCCGCCTCGTCTTCCTCGTCCATGGGCGATAAGGACAGGGGTGCTTCTGGCAGCGCTCAGACTTGGAGTGGAAAAGGTCCGGCTGGATCTGAGCAGCAGCAGCCCAACAGTGAGGTTCATGCCCCAGCTAAGGTATCGCTCAGTGAGTACCGTGCCAAGAACGCAGACGTCCTGGCTGCCCAGAAGAGGAAGCTAGAGAACATGGAGGCCAGCGTGAAGAGAGATTACGCCAACGCTGCCCAGGCTCTCATTGGTCAGCAGCAGAGGAAGGAAAAGCAGCAACAGCATCATCACCAGCAGTCCAGCTCCTCCTCCTCTGACATGTCCAACCCATCGCCCATTATTCTGAAAATCCCCCTGGAGAAGGAGAGACACGACAGGAGCTCTCTGAAAATGCGTTTCCCTCTAGCTGGGGGAGGGGGCAGCGGACACAGTGCCAGCACCCGAGGTCAGGATCAGGACATCAAAGTCAGAATACGAGTGCCCGAGAAGCAAAGGGGGAATTCAGGAGAGGAGGGCAAGAGCAGGGACAAGCACAGGGAACGGTCTAACCACCACCACCATCATCACCACCATCACCACCATTCCTCCTCCAGCGGTGCCTCGCTCTCCTCTTCACACAAACATTCGTCTAGTTCCAGCGGGGCAGTAGGAAGCAGCAAAAAAGTCCCCAGCGACTCTTCTAGAACGAGCTCTTCATCCTCCTCTGCCTCCCGTAAGAGGACACACTCCCAAGATCCCACAGCAGGCTCCCACCCTGCCTCTAAAGTCAGCAAGTCCTCGAGGAATCCCTACCAGCTACCGTCCCTGTCTTCCTCCTCTGGGCAAACTCTGGGGCACGGTCCTGACATTCTGCCCGCCCTGGGCCTTCCCCACCACCAAGGGAGCTATTCACACTCCAAAGGTGACAAAACAGACACTAACGGGCACGGTGCAGCAGGCGGAGCCCAGTCAAATGAGTACCAGGACACTTTTGAAATGCTGAACTCACTTCTGAGCGCACAGGGGGTCCAGCCGTCCCAGCCGTCCATGTTTGACTACAGATCCCAGTATGGGGACTACCGCTACAGCGGTGGCTCCAGAGGGAGCAACCCCAGGCCCCCGCCACTGCCTTCAGAACCGCCTCCCCCCCTGCCCCCATTACCCAAATGAGTTCCCGATCAGGAGATGTAGTATGTACATTCTACTTGACATCACAAACACCCATATTGTTACATAAAGTATTGTGTTTTTGTTTTGTTTTGTTTTTTTTTTACTCACCCAGCATTTTTTATAGGCTTCAGCGTGACAGCAGCAAAATGTAGTGGTGAGATAAAAGAGTTTTCAACCTTTTTCTTTTTACAGTTCACTCATGGCGCAATAATGAGAGGCTTTAAAAGCGTGCAAAATGTGAGAAAAAAATTTATAGAAAATTGTAGATAATATTTTTGCTCTTCTGTTTAACTCAGATGAAATGTGATGATGGGACCTGGTATTTTTACCGTCACTGTTTTGGAGGGAATCATCGTCTTGAAATCATGAGGAAACTTAAAGATTTCCATCACATACCTGTTTGGTCTTCTTACTGACTGTCTTTTTATAATGTTTTTATAGTATGTTATTTATTAATTGAATGCTTTTAAAAGACATAGTCCCTTTTCTACCTTTTTTTAAGGTCTCCCCTCTTATGTTCTTTTTGGGCAGGGGGATATTTCTTCATCAAGACTGTACAGGCTAGTTTGAGAGTGCATGTCTCCAAAGCCATCTTTTCGCTATTTTTTATTTGATTTTTTTCCCCTTTTAACAGCCATAACTTAAAAAAAAAGTGACTGCTCCACTTTTGGTGTTATATTTTATTCCCTGCATAATTTGGTATACTTGTACAAAGACGGTGAAATGCTTAAAACAAACATGAAATATTTTTTACATTTTGTTATTAAAAGTTGCAAAAAAAAAAGAGTAAATTAAGGAAGCTTGTGCTTTTGTTTTTAGATTTTGAGTGTTGCAGTCATTGTTTTAAATGGTTGTAAAATATTCATATTCATTTCTCTAGTGATTACACTAATGGACAGTTCGTACCAAGGATACATCTATGGTTTATCAAAGGGTTCACAGAGTTCACATATCTACCCGGTATGGTCACAATGAAGGAATTGCCAAAAAAAACCCAACTTATCCTGCCGTGTAACTGTCACTTAATCACTTTCCTCTGGAAGACCAGTCTCGTAGGGCGATGAAAACAAAGATTTAAATCGGCAGCGTATATAGATATATTACATTTGAAAGCGCAGTGCCCAGCGTCAGACACATCGCCCTGCAACTGTGCTGGAAAAAAACAAGTTTTCCTGCTGGTGCTCTCTTTGTGGTGACCATATCGAGCACTTGACTTACTTGACTTTGAGCACAGTGTACAATAAAGTATTCAAAACACACAATATCAAAGATGAATCAAATGCCATCTGTCATCCATTTGTTATGGTTGTCTTTCATGTATGTATTTCTTTTGGAGATGTTTTAGATGTGTAACCCCAGTGTACACCTGTCAATTCATGCTGGTCTGATTTAATCATGTTAAAGCTGTTTTTTGACTCGATACCTTCAAACTACATTGGTGGATATTCAGCTTCAGATGATTGTTTAGCCATGATTCATCAGAGAGGTTTGCACGTGTCCTTTAGTTCTGTAAATCATACACTGCAAGCAGGTTATCGACATACCTCCGCGACAAGGTCAAAGCATGAAGTATACTGTTTCATTTGAATTACTGATGAATTTGTGCTTGAGCAAAATAGTGGAGGAGATGCCACTTGTTGGCATGGGAATTGGATATCATCTGTACATTTAATTCATACTAAGCTCTATATGGTTTTTGATTGTATAGTGTTACTGCTCTTTACCTGCTTTCTTTTATCAGTTTGTAATCAAAGACTCATTTTAGGCAGTTCCCAGTAATGCAGTACAACAAATCAGCCATACAATTGTAAAATATTTTTGTTCCCTTGATTATATGGAGGATAGGCTGAAAGAGTACAGCTCTTTGCTCAGGCAGCAGAGGTTTTATTAGTTATTCAACTCTTGGTTTTAACAGGGAAACAGTAAATGCACTGAATATTTATCTCAGTAGGGTTGCCTACAATGCAAATGACAAAAGTGTTACATGTGTAATGGTTAGACTATTAGAATATATGTCTAATATTGCAATTTTGAAAAATTGTTTCATTTGATCTGGACAAATCTTCCAATTTAAGTATTAACTTTATGCTGTGAGAAAGTCATACAAAAGGAAACACATTTCAAAACAAACCCATATGTGAGAAAAATGGAAGACACTCATGCAACCTAACAATGCAAAATCACATAGCTACAATAAGTTTCATGTTTTTTCATGTCTTGGTGGTTTTAGTGACACTCAGGTCTGAAAATGAAACGTTTTGGGATTTTTTTTTTTTTTTTTTTTTCCAGTTAAAAGGTTATATGTGAACACTGTTCTTTTTGATATAATGTGGTTGCTTTATTCTCAATTAAAGTCAATAAATATTTTAAGAAAACTCTCATTGCATTACATTTTGTTTTTTAACTTTTTATTAAAAAGTACAGAAACTACTGCAATATTGTGGGTGTACCAGAAAAACTACGAGTTTGGTGGAAGTTTGATTGGCAACTCGATCGGCCAATAAAATACCTTGAACCTTGGCCAATCGGAGCTATGAGTGGGAGGGCGCAGTTTGTGTCTGCAGTGGCTGTGGCAGTGGTTGGGCAGTACGAGAGCAAAGTATTGTGCCACGGAAGCCAGACTAGGTCGAACAACAGAGGAAGGTAAGCGGTTACAAACAAAAGATGACGATATGTGCGCCTTCTGACACCGAGGTACTTCGATCATATCGAAGAAGACGACCGTCTGTTGCCGTCGGTCAGCAAAATTCTCTTCTTAGCCGCGAACTGTAAAATGTAGCGGTTAGCTAATATTAGCAACGGCTAAACAAAGATGGCGACTCCGTAACTGAAAGAGTGACGCAGCGAATAGAGGCGGGCTAAACAGCAGTGTGGCGCCTGGTTAGATTTGGTGAAGACAGAGAAATGTCTGTCTGTTAGAGGTAAAACTGCAACAAAAACATTTTCTTCTTCAAGTTAGCGAGTCTTTAACAGTTTTGATATTTTTGACTGTGTTCTATCAGCACAATATATATTCAGTTGTCACAAACTTGATCAGTGTCGAATCTGACAAGCCACCTGACCTGGCACCGCCTGCTTCAACGATATTTAATATGGATAGAAAAACACTTTTTATTCATTTGGGACCAATGGCCGTAAACGCGATGCATTTCAATATACACTTATATAGTTATGTTTGAATCCTATGTCTATAAAATCAGTATACCCAATCTCTGACATTTATAGTACAGATAATATTAAAGTGAAATCATAATGTACATTTTTAATTGCTGTTATTTACTATAAATTTACAGACAAAAGGAACGATCTAGTCATGGAATTTACATGCCCATATTTCAGCGACCCGCATGGCTTATTTAGGCTTTTAATCACTAACTGGGTCCGAAGATGAGATGCGTTAGGGTATCACATCCTCACATTTGAGAAGCCAAATGTTTGCCAGTTTTGCAGAAAAAATGTCTCAAACAATCACTTGATTTTTCAGAATTGTTACAAAACTAATATTCTGTTGATCAATGAATCAGCTACTGGTTTGAGCTCTGATAGGTGGTGCAGCTGCAGTCTCAGTATTGCATGTCTCGAATAATGGTTTTGTCACAGAATAATTAAAGATGCCCTTTAAACTAAAGCTTTATTTTCCAATGTCTTGTTCTGTCGGACCAGCGTTACAAAAGCCAAAGATATTAAATTTACTGTCATAAAGGACAGAAAGCAGCAAATCTTCACATTTGAGAAGCAGGAATTAGAGAGTTTTTGCCCCTTTTTTTTTCTAATGAATCAAGTGATTAATCAATGATGAAACCTGGATTATTTTTCAGGCAGTCATCTGATCAATTAACAGAATAATTTTTCTCTTTGTGTTTCAGTTCTAATTATTTTGCAGACAATGAACAGGATACGAATCCATGTTTTGCCTTCAAGTCGGAACCGGGTAGCCCAAACGTCTCGTCCTCAGGAGCCCCAGGCCTGCTCCTTCACACAGCGACCGTGCTCTCAGCCTCGTCTGGAGGGCCTGGATTTCTGCATCAAACACATTTTGGAGGACAAGAACGCCCCGTACAAGCAGTGCAGTTACGTCTCGGCCAAGAACGGCAAGCGCTGTCCCAACGCTTCACCAAAGGTTGAGAGGAAAGACGGGTGGGTGGAAAGTCAAAATTAGACCTCGGCTTTTTTAGCTGCAAGTTTCAGTATGAACGTTCATTCCCAGGCGGACAGGAAACACAAACACTACATTCCTACTACCAAGTCAAAACAGATTTCTGACATCTCTTCTCCAATGACTGTGACATGTTTTTTAGAGTGACCTTCTGTGCAGAGCATGCTCGCAGGAATGCCATGGCGCTCCGTGCTCAGATGAGGAAGTCCCCTTCTGGTCCATCCCCAGAGGCACTGTTGTCTCAGCTCAGTGGATACAACCGTGCGGAGACACACAGTGTTGAGGGAGGCCGCTCTGAGGGTAGCCGTATTCTTGGTAAGTGGTCATGTGTAGACTGGGAGATACCTCTGTAGAAACACTGTAGTTAATCTCATGTGCTTTGACTTTTCTGTATTTTGCTAGGGGTAAATGAATTTCTCCTGCGGTTTATTTTAACAACTGTGAACATTATTGTAATGTTTGAGTGCACTCCCTCTGGACAGATGATGACAGTCTGAGTGAGGAAGAGCAGGGTCCCTTGGTACTAGACCAGACGTGGAGAGGAGACCCTGACAGTGATGCAGACAGCGTTGACAGCGATCACGAGGATCCTCTGAAGTAAGATGAATTATCTGACCATCTCTAGTTTTTAATCTGAACCTGCACTGTTATGTTATTGGATTTAGATTGTTGTGTGAATCTTCTGATATACTGCCTTCAGCAACAACCGTGTCCCAAAAAAACCCACTTGATCTTTGAGCAGGGTTGGCCGGTATGACAGTATATACTGTGTGACAGTAGAAATGTGTCCACTGGTAGAGATTTGTCAATACCATTTCCACTGTGGGAGATATCCCTGCACCCGTGAGAATATTTACACACTGTCATTCACATTGTATGCACTGCTGCCCTGCTACACAGCAAGCCAGTGGGCGTGTTGATGATGTTGCATGGAGCGTAGCTGCCTCGTACTCTTTCCTGCTTGCCTGGATGTTGCTTTCCACTCTCTCATGGACATCGTGGATACATCCAAATACATGTAGTATTGATACCAACATAAAAACATTACTTTACACAGATGCCACCCCTTGCCTAAACCAAACAGTACTTCCAGTAAGTGAAAACATGCTTGACACAGACAAATGTGCTACATGTGTCAACACATGTGCAGACCTGATTCTGCAGACATTGTCCAGAGTTCATATGAGAAAATGCTTTAGTGTCTCTGCTATATATATTGATCAGGCAGCACAGTGTAGCAATCAAGCTGCCTCGCAAGCTCACACGATTTGGCAGCAGGACTGTTTACCACGTTATCACGTGACCTGAGGCCGACGGTGGTGATGATGCACTTCTGTTGCATCTCTGTTTTTAAAGGAAAAATAGTGTTTCTGTCTTGAGTCTTTTGTCTTTAAGCGTTGTCTCACATGAGGCAGCTGTTTGTATCGAAGTTCCAAATAAAAGAAGAAAATAATCAAATATGATGAGTTATGGTACAGAATGGTTATTTAAACCATTTCTTTTTGGAATTTACATCATAATTACTTCACCATGTTGTAGAATTATATCTACCATGATAAAGGATTTTGGCCACATGACCCCCCCTGTTTTTGAGTGTGCTGTAGATGTATAGCATTGAACTACTCACCCAACTGCAGAAAGCATGATATCTTGGGAAAATACTTTTCTTTCCTTTTTTTTGTGAGGTTTTATCTGTAGTGACTTTCTAGATCTGTGTTAATACTTTATATAGATTTAATGTGGACCCTTTGAATGAATGTATTTTTCTTTGTCAATCGCAGACATGCAGGAGTGTACACAGCAGAGGAAGTGGCGCTTATCACTCGAGAAAAGCTCATCAGGCTTCAGTCGCTCTACATTGACCAGTTCAAACGCCTGCAGCACCTGCTTAAGGAGAAAAAGCGCCGATACCTGCACAACCGCAAAGTGGAGCATGAAACTCTAGGTAAATATGACCATTTAGTCACTAACTAAATATGTTTCGTTTACTTTGTACTTCTTTCATCCTACACCCTTTCATGTCCATAAGGCCTCACAGCCCTCATCAGTGTCTGTATTTGTTTATGTTGATGTCAGGGAGCAGTCTGCTGACAGGGCCTGAAGGTCTGTCCATGAAGGAGAGGGAGAACCTGAAGAAGCTCAAAGCTCTGCGTCGGTACCGTCGTCGGTACGGTGTGGAAGCCCTGCTGCACCGGCAGCTTCGGGAGAGGAGGCAGGCCGTGACAGAAGGAGCTCCTCAGGTATGACCCCAATCACAGTAGAAAGTAGTACAACTAGTATTCAAGACTAAATTAATGTCAATGGTGGGGTGAGTCCTTCTGGAGAGAGATTGTTGATATTGCCATCTCTCCTTCTCCTCTATTTCACACAGTGGTTATGTTGGCACGCCAGATTTAGAGTGCTATCTATCCATGAAAATAGTTTAAAGCTGCTGTTTTCAAGATATCCAGCGCACATGGGCGAAGGGAATTATGTTTGTGGCTTTAAACTCAGAGCTCAGAAGACAGTTTGTCTTCCCAGAAACAATTTCCCAGTTACAGCTTCCCAACTTTGACAGTTTTCACCAGAACGTTACCAGTGAAGAAATACACCAGTATCTAATGAAAACTGTGACTGCGCGGGGACTGTTGGGCGCCGGGGCTGCGGCTTGCCTGCCAATGCTCTATGTATTAACCACATTCACTAAGACACTGTTTCTGGACAGAGATAGTGGTTTATATATTTGGTCTAATGCTGTGAGTACCACAGACAACATGCCATTCACTTCCATTGTATTGTGGTAAAAGCAGAAATCTCAGCTAGACAGACTCGGGGTGAGATTTTGGGGGTAATTTTGTGAACTACTCCTTGATGTGGTGAACCAACCCATAGTTTCATAACATCAAATCCAGTGTGGTAGAGCACAGAGCCCAATAATCAAGAATATTGGGTAGAAGGGGATGTTTTCATTTTTTTTTTCTGTTCTTAAAACAAACAGCACAACATGATGCATCACATATGGGAGCCTTCATGCTCTACATGTTTTAGGGCTGTAGCGTCCTCATGTATGTTGATAACTACAGTGAATGAGGGATAATACATTTTTGGTTTTCAGATGATGCTCTATGTATTTGCAGCAGAATGGAATTAGTTGAAAACCCATCACATGAAGCGCAGCAGGAGGACACTCAAAAGAAACCTGGAAAATTTCACTTCATTTTTTTATAGGCCTTTTCCTCTCATGATTCTGTGGCACCCATGAATGCTAATGTCATAAGGATGATTATATCCAGAAAGGAAATATGATGGTGTTTCTGTTTTTTTGCCCCAGTTTACTGTTTTCACCTCACCTGACACTTGTTTCATCTGTTGTTAGCCACACACAAGAGCAGCGTATGAGAAGTGCATCTCCTTCGTGGAGGGAACCCGATGTGCCAACCCCTGCCTGCCTATGACCAGACACTGCGTCTCACGTATCCTCAGTGATGTTTCCAGCATGAGTTTTCACCACAATAGTGTGATCAGTTTCCAAACAAGGAACCACAGACGTGTTTTCCTGCATTATTGGAAAATGATATTAACATTTCTTTTGTTTGAATGTTAAGCTTCAGACTACAGTGCAAACTGACTGAGGCTCTCTGGTCATTCAAACCATCCTTCATCTTTGTCTTTCAGCCATCTTCATTTTGGCCCCAATCAAGACCAGCAGCTTGCAGTAGCTGCTGGTTTCAAAGGGAGCCTACATAAAATCCTTCCTGTGGTCTGTTGATTTTTCCCAGAGTTACAAAGGGGCTAATCTGTTCAGTTGGAAGGAACAACATCCCTTCCCAACCTTCCATCATTTCAAGCATTTAACCTAAATGTAATCATTTAGGTTAGTGTGATGCTTTTCAGCAGGATTTACATTGCAGTTTTCTCTGTATCAGCATCAAAATAGTTTTATTGCAAGTACTGAGCTTTGTTTTCTTCTAATTGTTGGTAGTTAAATTCTCTCGTGACACCAGTGTTGCCTCGTGAAGAAGCTGAATAACCCCGCAGTTTTAATGTTCTCATAAAATCAGTAGCTTTTCGTACAAAACCACTCAGACTTATCATTAATACAGTCAACACAAGGCTGCGTATTATGAAAGGGGCTTGAGAAATAATTACAATTTTTACATTTTTATGTGTTTGTGTGTGGACATCATGTGCCATTGTCCTTGACAACCTGACACTCAGACATCTACCAGGACAGCAATCAGGTGCTTTTCAAAATGTGTCCAGGCACCAAAGATGTCCCGTGTGAGCGCACGGTGCACATGGGTCAGTCTGAAGATCCTCGCTGCCCGCTGCACCTCACCCTGCCTCCCCCCATGTTCCAGCCTGAGCAGGAACCTCCACCGCAGGAGCAGCTCACCACTGCAAGCAGAGACATGTATTTGAGCGCAGCAGAGCTTCAGCCCACAGAGAGCCTTCCCCTAGAGTTCAGTGATGTATGTAGAAATGATGTTCCCCTCCCACTCCCCTCTAATGTTCTGTATATGCACTGTAACAAAAATGTCATGTTCAACAGTCATTGTTAGACACTTCATTGCTGGTGTTTTTTACGGTGCTTTCACAATTTCTGTCACATCTTTGTTGCAAACCAAAATGCATGACTGAAAGCCGTGTGAGAACAGTCACTCCACTCATTGGCTAGACATGTCTGGAGTCGGGGTGGGAAAGTAAACACAGGAAGATGGTCCTGAAAGTTGTTTCCGCAATATCAAGAAGGCAGTGTACTGCTTTGCTAGTCATGGTCTGACCTCCATTCATTCTCCGGCTAGTTGCTAGCAGCTGTTAATTTCGCTCATCTGTACCAGCCGGCCCCTGGCTGGGGAAGCTGTTTAGCCCACACTTGCAGAGTACACCTTGTAGTTGAGTTGAATCATGTTCCCGCTGCAAATGAACAGCTCTGTTTGTTTGCGACCAGACCGAGACTGCTTCCTCTAAAGGGCCTCAGCGCAGTTGGTTTGGTCCACACCTGAGAACGATTGCTGTGTTCACATCTAGCCATGAATTCAACAATGGGAGGGAGTATTATCCAGAGCCTGGTTGAACTGGAGTAAACAACAGAGGTCCAAAAACACCCTAACTCTGGTCCAGACTGCACAACTGCACTGAGACCGCTTGAAAAGGAGTATTTCAGTTCACTGTCGATCTTCTGTGATGGTGGATATGAATTCAAAGGCTGAGGTGTTTTTCAGTTCACCTGTTGATTGTGAATTGACCCTTTGCTGAACCCTGCACTCTTAGGTTACTGTGTCGAGGCCTGTCAAGTTTTCCATTCTGACACTGCTCATAAGCAGTTTACAGTCATAACAGAGGCAGATCATCACCAAAAATGGCAGTAATTTCTGAAACACTAGGTCTCACTTTCCTCACAGAAGTAAACAAAAGCAGGCTTCTCATTTCTATCTGATGGCCGTGGAAGTTAATCAGCTAATCTAAGATCATTCTAGTTCTTCTGTGAGACAGGTGTGAAGTCCGTCTCAAGATGATGTTTACATGTGACACATTTTAAAACAAGAACCTTGCAAAAGGCTCTTAAACTTGGACTTGATATAATGCTAAAAAGACTGCATGTCACAGGTATAACATCAGCATCCTCACCAGCTGTTGATGTCATGTATACAAGGGAGCAACATTGTTTGTGTGTTTCCGTGTATAGCTAGTCAGTCCCATAGCATGGTATTCAAAATAAAATGTAAAAATAATAAAATGTAGGCTAATTAAAATGTTATTCGTTCTAACATCCCTTGAATTGTTTGATTACTATAGAAGAAAAACGTACTTGGACAAGCAGCACAGTGATAAAATTTAGGCTGTGCTCTATTTTCCGTGTTTTCAAACAGTGTGCTTCACTTTTACAAGAGACAAGGATTTAAGGAATAAACCATGAGTTTGGCAAATATAATGGCATTTTACACACGTTTGGTTGGAGTTGGACTGAGCTGCTATCGTTACTCTAACCTGTAACCCCACAAAATGAAATTAAGAGAGGCGGTAACATGCCCATTGCCTTTGGATGAAACACTTGGTTGCTGCTGTTGGCAGTAAGCTAATTATCCAGACATGCTAACATTTGCAGCTTCCGTCGGAGCAGATAAAGAAAGTTGAATCCACTCCTCACATGCTTGCTTTTGTGTTTAAAGGTTAGAAATACTTCAAAAACAAGACGCCACCCTCCAAACTGTTGTGACACAGAGCCTCATGCACACCACAGTAACATGTAGAGAAATGCAAAGCCTGACAGGCCTGATGTTGCCTAGTTACAGTTAATAAGCTCTGATTGGACAGTTGTTGGTCAGAGAGGGGGTTTACCAAAGGGCCAGTTGTCAAGAGTGATTTATATATTTATATAATATCCTTCAGTGATCATGGTAGCATGAGAGTGCAGCGCCGATAGCGCAGGACGAGTCGAAGAAACTGTCCCATCCATGACTTCCTGTCGGTCAGCATGACTTCATGTTTCCACGTGTCAGTTTATTTGTAAAAAGGCACAAATGTCTAATTTTTCTGCTTGGTCTGGACCAAATGAACCAAACCAAGCATGAGAGGAACCTTGAAATACTATGACTGTCGTGTTTAGAAAACGTGAAGGGGTGGAGTGATTTGTGTTTTTGATATTTGAGACAGGTGTAGTGACTGAGACTGAGGCCGCTGAGGTGCTGCTGCTGTGAGAATTAGTTTTGATGCGTGCTTCCCGTAAATGCCCAGTTTGTAGATGATAAAAGTTCTGGTGAATTCCACAGATCTTACAGATCTTTACAGCTCACCTCAAAGTTCTGTGTGAATTACAAACACCTCAGTGGGCATAAACGAAGGCTGGAAGCAGCGTGAGCTCAGTCAAAAACTGGATGTTTCTTTCATACACAAAGTAGCATCACCTGCAGCTGCACTGACCTCTACACATAAGTGAATTATCCCAAAACAAGGACACGCCACCTGGTGGTCAGAGGTGTACATGTTATTGACACAAGTATGTGCATGAAACTTAAAATGGCTCTATGTGAAGATGTAGATCTCATAGATATCCCTTGTTGCACAGGACCTGGATGTGGAAGGGGACGGCATGCAAGGTCCGCCATCCCCCCTACAGTTTGACACGGCCCTGGCCCTGGAGGACCAGACCATCAGAGCCATCGCCGAGGCTCCGATGGACATCCTGACTGGAGAAGGCCCAGACCAGGTCGACCTGGACGCCTCAGGACAGGAGCTCTCAGAAAGAGATGTGGATGCCATCATGGATGACCAGGTTAATTCTCATTTAGGGTCTTTGCCTTCTTGAATATGTTGAATATGTCTTGTGAATGATGGCGCCAAAACAGTTTCCTTGTGTGTCACACTGCGAGATGGGTCTAATAAAGTCTTGGTCACAATCTGTGTCAGTACATTGTCAATTTTAAGCCAACTCAGATTGTGCGATGAGTGTCTGGTGAATCACAACGCTGTGACAGCTTAAATGAGAGGTCCACTTTTCTTTTTCAAGACATCACTCATATGATCCTGTTTACATTCAGCCTGCTCTCCTGTGTTTTTTCTTGCTAAAATAATTCCTCCAGTCTTAACCAACCCTTCAGAGATCCTTTCCAAACCTGCTTCCAGTCTAAGTGATGGGAAATTAATCATGTATGCACATTACCTACACAAATGACAAAAACCAAAGAAGAACGTGCACAAAAGAGAGCAAAGGAATGAGGAAAAGGAGTGGAAGCATCGGAAAAAACAGCTACATTTAACAAAAATCCTTGAAAGTGTTGGAACTCACACACATTGGACACCAGAATACTTATTCCAGTAAAGAGTTCAAATATGACCTTTTTGTATCCCACAATCAATTGTTCCTTAATGTCGCAGCGTCCATTAAATCTATTTATAGTTTCTAACAATTTTCCCTTCAGCAGCATGACAATGCTGTTCTTCCTCACGTGTACCCACCTATTTTCTGTCCAAACACACACAGTAGAGGACATTTAGAAACAGCAACCTGGAGGACGTCTGTGAAGCCGTTTGTTACCTGAGCAGATGTTCCCACAGAGGTGTATCAGGGTGCCTTTTTTCCACTATTCCAGATTTTTTGCCATTTGGCTGTGAAAGGAGACTCTTTATCTCCGTCTCCCAGCTTGGTCATGTTGGTGAGTGATTCTAGAGACCGATCCTTTCCCGGCAGCAGCGTCCTGCAGCTTCTCATCTATACCGCTCCGTCCTTTAAGCAGTTTAGATTTAATTCATGGAGTGTATCTGTTGGTAAGGCAGGCGGAGGGTTCGTTTAGGTTGTCCTGTTCCTTCAGAAGTTAACATGACATTTTAATAGAGTTCATCAGATCATGTTGATGATCATCATCATCATCTGATGATCTTTTCAGGACGCAGGTCCCTCTTTGTGTTGTCCCACCACTAGAGTTCAGCAACACAAAGAGGGACTTTCTTACAGCAGCTGTTGAACTCAGACCGCTGAAGCTTCACACTGACTTCAGATCTACTGTGGAGTGTACATTCTCACCCAGGACTGAGGACTGTGGATTTTGTCCCCCATCTCTTACATTGAAAGCGTGTTAGGAAGGGATCTCTTATTGGCCGATAAGAACGTGAGGAATGATTTAAGCAAAGGGCAATTTTCATGGCTAATTCACCTTTGTTGCTTGTCAGTCCACATCTCTCCCCCAGTTTCTTGTCATCTCTCCACTGGTGACTAAAAAAAAGGACACAAAGCACCCCAGTGAGCAGTAAGCTAGCCAGTGTATTGAGTCATTACATGTCAAGGTTCAGTTTATTCATCCACAAAGCACACTGCTCCCATCTGAATCAACCAGCGCTAATTACCAAAACACAGGAAATAGATAACCCTAGAAAATAAAACCAACTATATTCCACAATAAAGCTCTTCAATAGATCGTCCAAACAACATAAAAGCAAACCTCCTCAACTTAAAGTGTACTTCATCCTGTCTGCTTGGGACCTCCGTTCACACGTCCACGTCCTCACATCCGGCTGTCAGCTGCTGCCGCTGAGCTGCCTTCATCAGACTGACTGACAGCAGAAATCTAACAAACAAAAATGAGCTTCATGGGGGCTCCACTGGAGGAAATAGGGGTTGTTTTTATTTATTAGTTAATTGATTTTATTTCCCCGCCCGGCCAGCCAGCTCACAGCCACACTGGGAGCTTTGATCAGTCAGTTCAGATACCGTTAAGATCACAGATATGAACAGCGGGAGGTTTAAACTGCTGTCTAATTACACCAGAGGAAACAAAACGTGTTGAACACAGGGGTCCCCAAGTGTCTCACAGCGAGTCTGGATTGACAGTTTGATGAAATCTAACTAAAGTCTGTTGAGACGAGCGGGTGACTGAGGTGAAAAACCATTTCTGTGCGGATTACCCTTTAACATGTCAGTGCTTTGAATCAGGCGGTCTGTGCTGTTCACATGCAGCTGACGTCCTCCATCCACATGCTGTAAAAAGCCCCTGACACACATCCATAGAGAAAGCAGTCATTTCTGTTGTGTCTATGTAGGAGCTTCAGCCATGACATGACACAAATGATCAAAGCACTCTTAAGCTGAAAATTACACCTCTCAGCTAAAAACAGCAGATCTTCTAAACCCCTTCCAGCCCCCCTAACTTCCTGTTCTTCCACCCAGGTGGTGTCGGAGGTTGTAGGAGACGAAGAAGGCACCACCGATAATTCACTCCAAGACGCCGCAGGTGACGCTCCCAGGTGAACCACCTCTGCAGCATCATCTGAAGGACGAGGTCCTCCTCCACAAAGATACTGAGCTGACTTTAGACGGAGGTCACCTCCAGAAGAACCACCTTCACAGGCCTCTTCCAGTAGATGTTCATTGATTGTACCTCTGTTTGTCATGTGGGTGGGTTTTTTGGCCTTGTTCCCGGTCAGTTGTCCAATGGTTTGCGTCATTTTTTTAAATAAGAAAATGGGTTCTCTTCTCTCACTCACAAATAAAGTATTGATACTCTGGTTCACCTCTTCTTAATGGTACCCAGATCTGAGCAGATTTATGACCAGTACACAAGTATTTAAAGTGTGCAGAGGGTATTTTAAGCCACTGAAAACCACTATATACAGGCAGCTTTTTAAGTATATGGTGAAGTTATGTTTGGCAGCATGGGACAGCCTCTGAAAAAAAAAAAAAAAAAAAAAAAAAAATTGGGGCGGGTAATGAGATTTCATGCGATGACATCACTTTTCCTCAACCCAAAACACTGAACACCGAGGCGGCTGCTGCTGCTGCTGCTGCTGCGGGGAGAGGACGGCACCGCCGCAAAATGAGCTCCAGATAGACGCTTTCAACTGTTTCTGCCTGAACGAACCATGAAACGGCGCCGACGACAGTTTCCAACCCAATGAGGTGAGTTTTAAAAACGGGAAAACGTCGTTTCGTGTCAGCTGGGTCGGGATATTTGCTGGAATGCCGACACTTGGCTTTGGCATGCCTTCATTGATTTAACATCACCGGTGAAGTAAAAGCTCAGAACCGGTTTCGAAGCTAAAACGTTGCTAGCTTGATTTTTTTTTCCGATTAAACGGCGCCGTGTTTCCCAACATTTTCCACGTTTAACGCAAGGGCGTAACAGCGTTATCCGTGTCGGAGGGGACTCGTTTCGGTGCGGGGTTTTTGGGGGGTTTTGAGGGCCTGTCCCGAGAAAAAAATGGACATTTTTTCCGAGCCTCGTCCCTTTAGCCCAAGTACGTTATTGTTAAACTGCGTTACGTGCTAGCTAAAAACATCCGCGCCGCAGTTTTAGCCTCGTTTGGGGGGCTGAAACATGAAAAGGGAAGATGGAAAAGGAACCGAGTCCTGTGAGTGTTATAACGGTACATTTTTGACATGTTTCGCCTCACACTGATGCGGAGAAGAGAAAATGTATGATTGGTGAATGAGTTTGTCCAAAATGCTGCCGGTGTCTGCAGACAGTGACCCTCCATGACCGCCTGCCTGCGATCAGCCTCATGATGTTAGTGAGAGGTGGATGTCTGCAGCAGGGGTGAAGTGGAGGATAACCCACCCTGGTGTTTAGAAATATGAAGTTAAAGAATGAAATATAATGTGGCCCTGCATCACCGAACGGTCTATTTTTACCAGCACTTAAAAATAGCATTTTGCTGATAATTGCTTCCCCTGGTTATTTGAGCTTCACTGTGCAGAAATTCGTTTTCCAACTGATCTGCAGGTGAATAGTTTTGCTGAGCTCACCATCAGTTGCATGAGATGATTATACTGTATATTAAAACAAGACAAGTTGCTGGAAACTCTGTGAAGTGCTAGAAAATAGTGAAAAGTGGATGGCGAACACTATTTCCTAAAACACAAAATACTGCATAATTGTCATATGTGACGAGTGGAGCCGCAGCACAGTGTCCCCTCATATCAGCTTACTGCAGATATATTGATATCAAGTCAGTAACAAGAAATGGAAAACTAGGTTTGGGAAAGTTGATTTGCGCTAAATGTCCTATTCTGGATGTATCTTGGTCAAAAAAAGGAAATCCTACCAAGATTGACGTTTTAAAAATAGCCATTGGCTGATATATCTTAATTTGATTTTAATAGCTCCCAAATATTAATATCAGCTTTCTAAACCTGTAGTATTAACTAGTATCATGGAGGCACAAACAGCACAAAGTGAGGGGAAAAGGAAGTGAAAATAGCCATCAGGCAGATTTTCATCCAAACATAGCGCATATTTTACCCACATTTCCATAAAATTAATGCGTGGCTCCATCCACTTCTGTAATTAAAAGTCAACCAGTCGAACCTCCAATTATGAAGACAGATGTTTACATCTGCTGCTATTTTTGTTCTTCAGTCGACCTTTAACTCACATGCTTCACTTATGTTACAGTTCATCTCAAATAAGTCTGTTTCTGTTGCTTTTCACTGCTTTTCGCTGTCGTCAGTCCGCCATCTTTCCCACCTCAGCCAAGTGGAAAAACTTGTAACATCACAATATTTCTGAATTTGCATCATTGTGATGCACAAATTGAAAATGGGCATAAAAATGTGGTCTGCCATGTTGACAGATGTCAAACTGTTACACAGGTTAGGGCTGCTGCTAATGACTGTTTTCATTATTGATTAATCTGATTAATCATCTGATCTCTATATTGACAGTAAATGTTGAGAAAAGCTCTCTGAAAGTCCGTCTTCAACTTGTTTGTTTTGTCTGAAACTTACTGATCATATAAAACAGAGAAGCAGCAGAAGACAGGTGCTATGGCGAAATGGTTTAAACGATTAATCCGTTATCAGGACAGTCAGTCGACTAATTGACTGATAATTTCAGCTTTAAAATGGGTAATCCAATTGTACTTGTCAATCGAAATAATCGATCGGGTTGGTGCCCATACTGGCCAGTGCAGAATCATCTTTGGAGCTGATATGTGTTATTGGATCATACTTTAACAATGCTGCTTTTCAGTAAATGTGACACCCTCCACATTTTCTGAATGGCATTCTAGTCATGAGGAGTGGATTGTTTCTTGTTTGTTTTCACATTGTGAAGGATTTTATTGGCAATAAAACGTGTGCTGGTAATCTTAATAAATTGGCAGCCTGTTTGGAGATTAAACCAGATTGAAAACATCTAAGATAATACTGTGGAGCTATTACAGAGTCCTTTTGTTGGGAAAAACATCCAGGCTTAATGATCTGTGCCTGTTGGGTTAAGGCCAGATAAACGCTCATGCTGTTTTCATTGTCTCATCATTTTCTGAACAAAGACCAAACTTTAGGCCAGAAGAAACGAGGGTGGAAGGATTGTTTGAACCCTCTCGGCTTGTTGGCTCGCAGACGTGGCCAGCGTTCAGGCTGTAAAACATTTAAGTTTCACTGAAGATCTCCTATGAAATGTCTGATGAATCTTTCAATGTTTTCAGGCTGGTTTTTTCCTAATTTTGCTTTGAAAAGAAATGACGTATCTCTCACGCCCTCTCCAGATTGTCTGTTGATGTAATGTTGGGGCTTGTTGTTGTTGGCAGTTGCAGTCAAATACTGTATATCATGTCCGAAATCCTCATAGACGTTATGGCACAAAGACCGGTCGAAACGCTGACCTCATGATTGGAACGAAGAGACGGACTAGTTTCCTGAAAAATGATGTGAAACAGTCTGAGACAAGGGATCCGATCTGCTTTTTAGCATTTGAGAGGCCATTCAGAAAATCATTTGCTCCAGTACAGTAAAGATCCCCTCCAGACATGTTGTAAAAGAGTACTCAGCTGATTTTAGCATTGCGCTGTGACACTGCTGGACTCACGATGGACAGTTTTGAACAAAAAATAGAAAAATCAATGCAATACCTACATTACCCACAATGCAACTTGGCCGCAGACAGTTTCATCAGGTGCTAATTTAGCCTTGAGCAGATAAGAGCAGCTGCTGCAGAGATCTGGTCAACTCACTTTTTTGCTAACAATGAGATTTTTTTTATTCTTAAACTGTTGCTGCCTCAAGTGACATCACATGAGGAAGTTTCTCAGATTACACACAGCTTCCACTGGAGGCTCAAAACACTTCATGCAACTTTTTACACAAGTGCAGTAGTTGTCCTCAAGACTGTGAACAGGCTTTAGTGTGTAGAAGTAGTCAAGTTGTACAAATATAAACGTATAAAACACATATGTATACATTCATATAAGACACATCAAATACTCTGATGATATGTACCCCCACAAAAACCTTCGGTTACTAACTTAAAAAGTCTTAAAATTAAATTCCTGCTCTTTAAGATATCCAATACCTGTGACTATCCAAATATTTCTTATTTCAAAGGTCTTACTACAGGACACGATGTCTCCTTTAAGTCCACTCTCACTTCAAGTTTCCACATCACACCTGTGTAACTTACAAACTGGACCGGGATGGACTGTAAGCATCTTAAACCCAGATTTAAGACGAGCTCAGAGAAACTTCCTCCCTTCAGCAGATGAATGTGAAAGCAGCCTCCTAGCATCAAACTCTGCACGTACATCACTGTGCACAGACGTGCTCAAACATCCAAGTCAAGTAAGTCTAAGTAAAACACATTTATGAGCAGAGGAGGACTTTAAAAATCAGCCGCAAAAGCAAAAATGCAGCAGTGTAAATGCGCAGCTCTCTGTGCTGATTGGGTGGAATTACTGGAATTTTCTTTAGCTGATGCGTGTAACTGAAAGAATTTAAGCATGAGCTTGGGAGGATTTCAGAGTAAATGTGTCACATTTGGAACAATGTTTGGTCTAGAACATGAGGACCCACCGGTGCTGTGAACGTTTCATGCTGAGGACTGACCTCAGAGCTGCACATAAATGTGGTTCCACTCCACGCTCGCTAGATTACAGCTCTGGTCCGTGTGCCCGTGTTTGAGCTCGATTGAAGTTTTGCGAGAGCTCTGTCCCAGTGCAACTTTGAGATTGCATATCCAAGCTGTGCCGCATTACATCATGAAACGCAGAGCCAGTGACTTATTCGAGTGTAATGGGCAGTATAAGTGCTTGCTCGCTCTGTTCGCCTCTAATTGTTCACAGATGTTCAGCACGCCTTTGTGTCCCCACATCTTGTAGCAGCCGGCTCACCCAGACGCCTCATACGGTGCTCAGACTCTATTATAGAGAGGAAACGTGGCATGGAGTAAGTGTTTAATTTGGCTGTTGGTTCTGTTAACCGGTTTGGGTTATTAAGTCGTTTATCAGGTGTTGCAGTCCACCTCGAAACGATGAGTCGAATACTCGATTTGTCAGTTAACAGAAAGTTAAGGCGCAGCATTTTTTTTGTAATAGATCAAAGTAAATATTTACCAATAAGCCTGATGGCAAAGCAGCAGACTCGCAGAGGAAATGAAACGAGGAAGCGCCATCACACGCAAATTCTTCTTCAGCTCTGTCAATTCAGGAAGTCGAGTTTTACTGCAAACTGTTCCACATTCTGTCAATAACCAGCACGCGAAATGCTGAATCACAGCTGATCGAACTGCTCGATAATTGATCATTAAAGGCTGTCTTCAATTAAAAATGCCAAAGATTCCCGAGTTCCAGCTTCTCAGTTGTGACAGTTTGCTGCTTTCCAAGCAATTCAGAGCAGAAACCATCAGTTAATCAAGAGAAAATCAATATTTTGCTCATCATTGAAGGCACATCTAAAGAAAAACATCGTCTGGTTCCAGCTTCTCAGATGTGAGCTTTGCTGCTTTTCTCCATTTTATATCATTTTGGCTCTATCTTTGGTGTTTGGATTTGACAACATCAAAGTGGACTTGTGGTGGGCTTTTTTTTCTGGATTTTCTGAATCTTATTGTCCAACAAACAGCCAAAAACCCAAAGATATTTAGCTGACAATTACGTAAAAATGAGAAAAGCAACAAATTCTCTCATTGGAGAAGCTAGAGGCATTTTTTTCAGTATATTTGCTTGAAACATTGATATCAAAACAGTTCCCGGTGGTTCCTCTGCTGATCAATTATTCGACTGACTGCTTCAGCAGTTGTGTCGTTATCTGTGGTGACAGTGATTGAGGCATCTTGAGGCAAAGTGTGGATTTTATGGAGCAAAAGACCTTACAGACTCTCAAGGTCAGACCGGCTGTGAAATATCGCTTTGTTAGGTCGTAGTTCACCAGTTTTACAGGGAGGAAAGAGCAACGGGACAATAATTTAGTCAGTTTGAAGTCTAGTCGGGGTGCGCAGACAGGTCAGAGCCGCCTGTAGTCGGCCTATCTCTCTGGTATCCCCCCCACCTCCTTTACGTAAACGGCCATGCTTTGAAGATATGCTCGGCTGGGACCTCTCCTTATCAGGTATCAGTTCAGCCCTTTATCGCCCCTGATGCATGCAGGTACTGTAGTTACCATGGTTATACACCAAAGGCACTTCTGGAGCCTGCATTAGCATCGCAAAATATTCATCAGTTACCCCACAGAGTCGGCGCGATACAACAGAGCTCACAGCAGGTGGGAGGACTGACTGGGAGCATCATCATCATCATCATTGCTGCTGTTTACACGCACACAATGCAGATATTTAGATCAAAGGAATTATCTTCGCCTGCATGGTCCCTGATGAGCTCAGCCATCTCCACTCGAGTCTCACTGTGATTATCTGCGTCAGCCGAAGTCGCAAAGCCTCGGCCTCGTGTTTTACATCTTCACATAAACTGTATTGCAGCCCGCTGTGTCAGATATGGCCTCTGAAATATGCATGATTGACTACGCTTGAGGAATCCTAATGGTAAGCCAGAGAGCAAGGAGCTCGCACCAAATGCAGAGGACGCCTTCAGAATCCACCCTACAGAGGAATCTGTGGTCATACAAACATTGAATTTGGCAAAACACGGCCTTAGCTGCTGCAGCTGTAACAAACATTCAATTCATCCGGCTGGCCAAAGAAAATACAGCTTGGAATGCAGCTTTAATCAATTCAAGCAAACCGGGTCCCCACCACGTCCTGTTTGGCCAAAAAAGGATTAATTTAAGCGATAATTTTTGTATTTTATGTTTGGAGTTATGGGCCGTGATAACTTGGATGAAGTGCGTGTAGATAAAGAAATAGCATCGGCAGTGGGAGGTTTTGTCTAAATTCAGACTGTGCTGCATCCTCTGCGTTCAACAGTCTTCCTTTGTGCTTCCCTGCAGTTTATTTTCATTTGTCTTAAAATAAGTTGTTGTTGAGGAGCTTCTTGCACCCTCCCCCCACCCCTCCAATTCCTAAACCCTCTCCCACAAGGTGCTTAGTGAACCGCTGGTGCTTCAGTGTTTTCAATTTCTCCCGTGCTTCCTGTTCCAACACCTCTCCATCAGCCCAATGCCTTGAAAAACATCAGTACTGTTCCCCGTGAAGGTTGTGCTTGTCGGCGTGATGGAGAGCAGATTGTTTGGAGACTTAAACAAGGATCTCCATATATAACCCCCCCATATTATCTGTGATTCTGTACCATAAATAGGTCTTCCTCTTGGCCAGACCTTGGGAAGAGGAAGTGGATGATGAGTATGCCTGGCTGGGCTGAGTCCTGGTTCAGTCTGAGCCGCTGCGGCTGGTGGCCAGATGTGGAGACACTGCCCATCGCCAAACCACTCACGCTCCTATACCTTCTCTTTCCTGGTGTCATTGTTCTCCAAATGCCTGGAGCGTATACATATATATATCTCAAAGTCAAACGTAGTCCAGCTGTCTTTAGGTTAGTTGGCTTCACTCAAACGAAGTCACTAAGCTCGTTATCGACTGCTTCAGTTAACTCTGGGTTAATTAATCCTGCTGCTGGTTCTTAATTACAAGAAACATCATCTGAACTCCCAGTGCTGCATCCCTGTGTTAAATGTTCATTTACATGCTAAATATGTGTAAAAACAACACATACTGTGCAGTAAATGTTGGTAACTGTGTAAACCCTCCAGCTCAACGCCACTAGAACAAGCTGCTATTGTAGCAACCTTGCCTTTGTTGTAATGGAGAGGCTGATACTTTAGCAAGCTTACTAAGCTAACTGCTAGCACCTACCTGTCCAACAGAACCCAGGCCAAGTCAGTCTAGCTCTTCATCCCCATCCTCTCCTTCAGTGCTTGCCAATGGGTGGAAAACCAACCCCAGATTCATGAGCTCTGTCTGAGCTGTGTTTGCAGTTTTTCATCCAATCGTCCGCCATTTTCATAGCTTCCTGTTGGATGTGTGCTGCTAACGCTCTTGCACCTGGTTGCTACCTTTTTTATAAAGTCCCGACCTCACCTGTGTCCTGTCGGGTGGGGGCAGTGGCCCAAAGGTTGCTGCCAGGAAGCACCCAGAGCAAAATAAGAAGGAAATAAGAAAATGACTGAGAGTGTTTTACAGTGAAACAGGTGAATGGAAACACACTTCCTACCAAGATTCATGTTTTCTGGAATAAAAACATTATTCCCAACTATACAAAACTGAAAAGCTTCAACTTGGCTGCTCTTCATGACTTTGATGTAAAGTCAGTTTCTCATCTGAATAATGATGCATTTTGTCACTGAGCTGATTGGTCAGTCGTTGTGCTGTTGGTACCAGGTTACCATGCTGATCTAACCCATTTACCATGGTGATTTACCAATTAAAAATGAGCCAGCTTTATGATACCAGAAAAACCAAGTTAAGCCCAAAGGCAGCTGGATAGCCCACCTTTCCCGCTATAGCAGCTCTACATACGGGACATTGTTGCTGTGTATGACCTGGATTAACGTGTCTGGCCTCACCAGCGTGTCTTGTTCAACCTCCACATACTTTCCAGGCATGTCAGGGTTCAGTAGTTTGGTGTGAATATGACTCACTGAGCATCAGGTATTAAAGGCGTTTGCTGACACACATGGAAATGTAGCGTGCAGCTGGACAAAATGCAGTTGTTCCTCTGGCAGGCCGTCTGGTTGCGCAGCTCGTCGTCTGGTTGGCAGGGGACGCCACCTCTCTGGAGTATTTACAGTGGTATGAAACCTGCCTTCAGAGGGGCCGCGACAAATGGTTTTCATTATTGGGTTTTATGATTGAAGAAATGAACTGCAGAGCGTGCTTTGAATCTTTTCACATGTGAGAGACTTATTAAGGTCACCACAGCTCTGGAATGAGACTGTGGTAGTTATCTGTAAAGATATGGAGCTCAACTGATGGTTATTTTCATGATTGTTCAATCGTTTGGTCTCTAAAATATCCTTTCACAGTTTCCTGAAGCTGAAGCTGACATATTTAAACTGCTTGTTTGTCTGTCAAATCTTCATATCGGAGAGGCTGGAACCACTGATTTCCTGACTGTTTTACTTAAAAAATGACTTAATCTATTATCAAAATAAACTGCAGTTAATTTTCTCTCAATCAGCAAATCATTTCCGCTCTCTGTGTGGAGGTCTTTTCTCCTGGCTTTAGCTACATTGCAGAAATGGTTAAAACCACCAAGCCAGACAAGAGCCAACCGCTGATGGTGGCTCACAGGCTTCAGCTCCTGACTTCTTAATGAGGTCCGACTGAGCCGAGGCTTCATGCAAATTAACACGAGAGGCCTCCACGGACGCGCCGGCTTTTTTACAACCCCAGCTGCAGACCCTGCACATCTCCTCAGGCCGAGTGTCACATTTCTTGTAGGTGGATTAGCTCTCATCCTCACATGGAGCTGTGCACATTACTGCCCATTAAACTGTCTGCCCCTCAATGGGGGCTTGTACCCCATGAGTCTGATTTACAGCTCTAATTCAGAAGTTCCCTGACACTTCCCTCGCTTTAGCCGCCATCTGACCAGAGACGCCAATGGTGGACCATCTGCTAATGGGTCGTTGCTTTCTGCATCTTTACTGCCACTCCCTGCAACCAACCATTATTTGCATTAGCGTTTAATCTTCCAGTTCCTTTCTCGCTGAATTGATTAGTCTTTAAAATATCAGAAATTTTCCCAAGTTCACGTTGCTTGTGTTGTCCAACTAACAGTCCAAAACCTCAAATTTAGTACGATGTGTGACAAGCATAAGTAAAATCAGCAGTTCAATTCTAAAGAGAAAACTACAACCAGAAAATTTCTGGCAAAAGAAGAGTTGATTATCAGAATTGCTGACGATTGATTTTCTGTTGTGGTTGTTGGGTAATTGGCTTATCATTCCAGCTGTTGTCTAATTGGGTGATTTTCTTTTTTTTCGGGGGTTGGAGGATTTCCTGTGTCACCTCCTGTTATCAGGAGCTTCATGTGTGTAAATGGCTGGTTTGATGAGGAGGTGTCGGTCAGTGTGCCGACGGTGTGACGAGTCCTGCTTTACATGTTGTTTGCATTGAATTTCTCACTGGTCACATGTCCTGAGCCGGCCCGCCTGTAGCAGAAGTTCTTCTCCAGTTAGTTTCCAGGCAGCTTTCCTTCCATTAATGTGCATGTTTTATCGCCTCTTGACGTTGTTATGTCCGTCTCTCTTTATATCCACGCTGCCGCTGAGTTTTTTGAGTAGTTTGTGAAGATCCTCACTTGGGGGAAAGTGGATGGTGACAATAGGCCTTTTATGCTGAGAGTTATCCTCGTTCCCTTGTGTTAGCTCCAGGGGACCATGTGACCGGCTCTCATTCAGGTCATGTCGGCCTGTTCAGCCTTTGACCCTCTTAGAAGGGAAGTGAGCCCCTCAGTGTCCATTCATGCCTTACAGATGTCCGTGTGCGTTAGTGTCCGACACAGCAGAGGTGTGACAGTCCTTCAGTCATCATGTTCAAGCGATATGAGGAGTTAACTACTGCTGCGTGACGTCTGCACTGATGCCAACAGGTCAGATTCCTCCATCGGTGATTTAAGACGGGTTCACCTTTTTTCAAGTACTGACCGGCCTGAAAGGATTTTGGTTACTGTAATGATTCCCCTGTTCATTTTGTGCTGAAAAGACAGATTAGACGGATCAGGTCTCGTCCAGAGTCACTAGACTCTTTGTGTTTACTTGGACAGTAGCAAGGCAATTATATATAACTGTGTGTTAATATTAGAGTCAGATGCCATTAAAGGTGGTTTCATTAGTGTGTAATCACCTGTTACCTGAGAATGAGCTCTTTATATCTACAGAAGGAGCGGGTCCTCTTCCACAGAGTCCGCCATGTTGCTCCATCATGTGTCTACAGTAGCCCAGAAAGGGCAAAGCAATCACTAGCTCTGGAGAGGGACTCATGGTCTTTGTGGTGTTTTTCGATGTCACATTAGATGTCAATAAATCCTGAACACTGCACCTTTTAAACCATTGCAACAAAAGGAGAGGGTGCAATGAAAAACCTCAAACTTACAAAAAAAAAAAAGTTTTTTCCAGAAATGTCGAAGACGTGATGCAAACAGGGTCACTTGTGTTTGTTTCGTGTGCTGATTTCAGGACGGTTACAGTCTCCCTGTCGAGCGAAGTCAGAGTCACATGCTTCATGTTTGTGATTGATTCACTGAGTCTGGACTGATTAACGTTTCCACCTCATCCAAGCATAAGAACAAATCTGTTTTTTAAAAATACTTCAATTCTGGCTTTTCCACTCAGGTTAATTATGCACAAAAATGAAAGTGCACAGAGAAACAGGTGGGTGGAAACGCGCTTCGAGCTCCCATGCTGAGGTGTAGTGTGGGACAGCAACACAAAGACGTTTAAACTAAAAAGACAGTGACTTTGGAGGATAACTCAGACTGCTGAAGTCTCATTAAGTGAACATAGATACAGAAATCTTTTTTTTTTCCACAGACTGAGGATGTCGTCCTCCATCTCTTAAATTTGAAACCCTTTATAGGATGTCTTAATGTCCAGTATAAAAACAGCTGTGTGGACATTTAGTCCTCTGAGTGTTGCTTTAAGACAGACTGTTCAGCTCATGTTTTAAAACCAGTTGTAGCTGAAGCAGCGATGGTCCTGTGCAGGTTCAGCCACTAGGTGGACACAGATTAGAGACCTGCTGATGAGGACAGACGGGGCAGGACGGCCATATGTGTAACTAATAAGAGGATAAATCCTGGCCGGACACAAGCTCTTTGATCTGGGTGATTTTTGATGTGAAGCTCAGCGTCTGTTTCGCCTTTGTTGTGGTTCAGTCTTGATGACCTGTGCAGTTTTCCTTCTACGCAGTCAGCTCATTTGACTTGATTTATTTAGTCTTTTCCATATTGGATTTATCAGTTTCTTTTTGTTGGGCGTTTATCTTGAAGCTAGACTTCCCTCATTTCAGACCAATCTAAATTCAGCTGTGAATCTGGGGCATTTGTATACCCGCCAAACTGGCTCGACTGTTTTTGGTCAAATCTGAGCGGCAGTAGCTGGAAACAACTGACATTCATGTGGACACCCCGGGGCTCTTGATTTTGACTATAGGAAGCCTGGTGTGGGGGTACAGTCGATTCAGGTCAGGTCTCTTGTCTACTCAATTAAGGTCAACTTGAAAAAGGAATCGCTCAACTTTCAAATTGGCACATATAGATTTGCCTTTAAAAGTCGTTTTGCAGAGGCAGACGTGGGTTCGCTTTGCCCTCCATCGCTGCTTTATCGTATTATCCTCCCACAGGAAACCCGTGTTTTCCTCATGCTGTTGTTGTTGCCTTGGTGCCGGGTCAGTTTGTCATCAGACTTGGTTCAGTGTGTCTGGTATGTCTGGAGGAATGAGGATGATGTGGCTTCATTAAGAGCAGATGAGTCACTCGGGGTGAAAACCTGGAGAGATAAACCACACTGAGACACTGTGCTGGGAGACGTTTAGAAAACCTTAATAAGCTGCTGACCAGCTGAGACACGACACGCTGTAGAAACATGCTGCGGCTGTGATACTCATTCACAAAAATCACCATACTGCATGTGGAAGAGCAACCGTGGAAGCAAAAATATGAAATATCTGTGAAGATTTCATGCTTTCCTTTGTTATATATGATTATAAGCTGAATGTATTTGGGGTTTGGACTATTTCTTGTGCAACAAAAGGCATTTGAAAGACTTTTTTTTTTAGGAAATTGTGGTAGAAATTTTTCTGACAGTTTACAAAACAATAATCAGGTCAATCTGTGACCGCAACGAACGATTATTTTCAGCTTTAATTAATCATTTGTCAATAAAATGTCAGATAGAAGTGAAAGGTGCCCGTTATAATTCCACTGGTAATGAAAATAGCTGAAGCCCTTGAGTTGAAGTCACTTTGTAAAGCAAACGATGTAAATGTGACGACTTGAGCTCGAAACAAAAAGATCTTTTAAACGTCACAGAAACAAAACAATCTTGATACGGATCCTTTGGGTTAACTCATTGTATTATTATTAATATATATATTTTGTAAAGAATACACACCGAGCGCAATGTTTTACAGTAAAAATCAACTTGTCTGCGCTCTCTGGTGGACAATCTCTGTAATGGAGAACTTCTCAGCTAACATACACACATACTGATATTCCTGCTTTGAGATAATGTCAGCAGAATACCACAGATGGGCTTTAGGGAATAATCACAGCCATCATTTTTCTGGACTAAACAGTTGTTAAATGAATCCTGAAAATAAATAAATAAGCAATAAATCAAACTAAAATTGCAGTTGCAGCCCTGCATCTCCAGGTCTGAAGTGCTTCTGGTTTCCAGTGACTTTCTTGTCCTCAGCACGGTCTCACAGGACTCAGTCCAGCACTTATTACCAATGTGACTGAGAAAGACAATCCTCTTAGCGCAGAGCCTGTTTCCTTTCTAGGGCATGGCTCTACGCAGAGCTCCTGTCAGTTCAGCCCGGCTGTCGGATATCCTCTCTCCGTTACGTTCCTTTGTCCGCTATATGGAAGGGTCTCTTTTGAAACACAACCCCCCTCTCCACCTCTTTACGGCCTGAGCCGGCAGCTGCAGGGTTAATGTTTAGCAGCGGCAGCGGCAGCAGCACAGGCAGGGAGGCAGGAGTTGTAGGAGGAGGAGGAGGAGTGGGAGAAGGAGAGCGGCAGAGAGGTGGGGGCTGGTCCACAGCTGTTGTAGTAGGCAGGGTCTATTGGGGTAGGAAGCCTGCCTCACTCGCCCTGGAACAATGGGAGACATGGCAGCCTCTGCAGACAGCACAGGCACACACACAATGCACATGCCCAAGGACGGGCCTTTTCTAGCTGTAGCATAGAGGAAACCGGCTTCCTCGTCACACTCGCAGGGTGACGGCACTTTTAACGGCCAGGACAATAATCTCCTCTGCAGCCGGAAAGCAGACATGTAAGGTTGTGGCCTTTCTGTCGCTCTCTGTCTGCCTCTTTCTTCTTCTGGTGCCTTACATTTCACTCTGCTGTGAGGAGGTCTCGGATGGGCTGACTGGATGACTGAAAAGGCGGCAGGAGCAAGGTGAGCTGACCCAAAATGTGTTGTGGAGGGCCGGCGGGGGCAGGGGTTGTAAATCTGTACGTACTGATACCATTTTTACAGCTGACATGGTGTTTTCTGAGGCTTCTGGCTGCATCTGCCTGTTGTGACGGCGTTTCTGTGTCAGATGTAGTGCAGATTTTCACTTCCATGAGAATCAAGTGATGCGACAGTGAGGGAACGTGTGTTTTGTGAGGTTTTTTGGTGTTGACACGAATGGGCTTGAGGTGACTCTTAAGGCTGCTCTGATTTGCTCTGTGTGTGTTTAGGTTAGCATTAATGCCCGTGGAGTAGCTTAGATTTCAGGACAGCAGCAAACCGAGCACTGTTTCCGCTCAGTGTCGCTTTAATATTGGCTGAAACAACACAGAATCGTGTAGGATTGTTTTGGTTGCGGCGAACAATGTGTCATAAATCTGCCAAATGTGTACGGTGGTGTAGGATAGCGCAGCAGAACTGTTGTTTGTGGCTGGACGTGTGAAAAAACAAAAACACAGTGTGTGTTGAATCAGAGATGGAGGGCCCGTGATGTGTTTCCTCCCTGGGTGTGGAGGTTGCCTGGCTCAGATTTAAGAAGGATCCCTGCTTTCAGTTTGATTGCTCTCAGACATACATGGCGCACATCCAACCTTTCAGGCCTTTTGGGAAGGGAGCTCCCCTCCTCCATCCCCTCCCCCATCTCCTCTCCTCTGCCTCCGCTCCTCATCCCAAATATTGCTTGTGTACGATTCGTCTCGGTTCATATAGCCAAACATCAGACAGGAAGCGGCACAGAGGGAGTCCGCCAGCCTGATTCTGTCTCACCCGCATCTCTCCACCTCTTTGATATTTATCTGCATCTTTATTAATGATGCAGACAATCATGTGGTAATATCTGTCTGCAAAAAAACCCCCCGACTTTGGCCTACATTTTTTTTGGAAGGGGGGGATTCAATGTTCCCCAATCTGGTTTAATTCCACCATGTAAGGATTTAGGTTTTTGTCACATTGTTTACATCCTCCGCCTACAGACTTTGCCTACACAGCGAGAACTTCAATCTGCGTCTTTCCAGATTGGCAGATGGAAAGGGTGGTGTTTGACACATCCTGAGACGGCCTTGCCTTTGCCAAATCCCCAAGAGTGCGACTGACATGATTTAAGAAGCTTTTGTGCATTTCTTCTCTCTGCTTCGACTGAGTCGCCTTTGAAATTCTTCTTTTTTTTCAGCCTTGCCCTCATTCCATGAATCTCGTCTCCTCTTCCTCATCTGCAGCATCTCACCGAACCTCTTTGAAAACCTGAATTTGATTCACTCAGTATTTCATCATTTTCTCAGCATCCAGTCTGTCCTTGGTAAATAAATACTGGTGATGTGCAATCGTCGAGTTCTCCTGGCTTCTTATTTTCCAGCTCTGTGATCTGCCGTCTTTGTGATCTCGCTCCACGACGCGGATCACAGATCACGGTCTGTGTCTTTTCCCAGGACCAGGTGTACCGAGAAGGACACAGCTAGACCAGATCATCTGCGCTCGCTCTATTAAAACCCAGATTGAGAGGGCAGATGCTCAACACCTCTAATCCCATTTCAGTTTGACAAGATCTAAAAGGATCAGGCCCTGTCACCCTATAGACCGCGTTCGGAAATGAAGAGTTAAGGCTGCGGCTCGGCGCCTAAACATATCTGAAGTGATCAGACGAAACGCCGCCCGAAGAGACGCTGCGCACTTCGGCTTTAAATAAAACCTTTGTAGAAAGTGAGCATAATTAACAGGGAACTCTGTTAATGGGGAGTCCCTCATCAGACTGGAAACTTGAAAAAATCATTGTGTGGCACTCAGCGTGTAAAGTCTGTGTGTCCCGCGTTATCAGAAAGACATAAAAGGGGAGTTCTTAAACGCTGTGTCTGCTGAATTATTCATCCATCTTTCTTTCATTACACTTTACAATGACTCAGAGATGAAAGGAAAGACGAGAGGAGGAGAGGCTGAGAGCGAGATAGAGGAGTGGGGGCTTGTGGTCTTGGCATGGCTGGCGTCTGCCGAGCGCTGGTATCTCCCGAGGGCAATGGAGCGCCTTCCTCTCCTCCCGGTTTCCTGTTCGCTGGCAGATCGCAGGAAGGCTGCAGCCTTCGCCCGCCACAGCCCAAAACAGAGGTGACATTGGTCTCAAACAACCCGAAACCCCTGCTATCAAACTTTAAAGATCTCATTACACGAGGCCAAATCTTGTGGTTTCTGTCTCATGATTCGAGACACAAATGCCATTTGCAGAAAAGACTCGGTGGAGAGAGGAGGATTCTGGGAGTTTTTTTATTAAAATGTGTCCTTGTGTTTTCTCGTCCTCAGCTCTGTGGTTTGGTTGTTGCGAGACAGAGGTGCCTGACAGGAGACTGACTCCTCTTCAAGGATCATAACGAGTGCTGAAACCACAGGTCAGTGTGTGAAAACGCCATGAAAACGCTGCGCAAGACTTGAAACTTGTACATTTTTTAATGTATTAATTAACACAACGATTATTTTGATCATCTATTAATCTGCAAATTACTGCCTTGACAAATCAATTAATTGTTTAGTCTATAAAATGTTGGAAGAAGTGAGCGATCGTGGTTTCCCAGAAGCGGAGGTGATAATTGTTTTGTGGCTGCAGTTAACGATTTATTGTTTCCTTCTTCATTAGTCTTCAGCTTGTTTCCTTCATTCATCAGTTATTCGTTTAGTCCTGAAAATGTCAGATAGCAGCGAAAAGTGTCATTTCCCAGAATCCAAAGCGGTGTCTTCAAGCTGCTTGTTTTGTCCTTAACAACAGTCCAACACCCAAAGATGCTCTGCTCATCAGAGAGAAGCAGCAGAATGAAATGATGAACCAAGTAAATCGACTTATCGTCTCATCTGATCAGTTTTATTTGCTGTTTATCATCAGTAGTAACAGTTTGTTGACTTGTCAGCCACCTGATGCTTCTAGTTTGCTTGTTCTGTCCGACCGACTGTCCGAAACTAAAAAATATTCGTCTGCTTATATATATCAGCAAATCCTCACTTTTCAGAAGTTGGGCCCAGAGATGAATTGATTATTCAAACAGTCGCAGATGAACTTATTGACTGATCGATCAATCGGTGCAGGTTGTGTTGAAAACCAGCTTCCTGGGTTGACCGGGCTGAAGAGGAATTGATGGTTGACTTGCTTTTGATCTCCTCTGTGTGTCTGCTTGTTTGCCATCAGGCTTGTTTGGAGATACTTTAGTGAGAATGAAAAGGGCTTTCTGTGCACCCATGAAAAGCCTCGCAGCGCTTGCTGATGGGTAATTTGTTTAGAGGACACCGCGGCTCTTTATTTACAGTAGCTGGCTTGTTGGTGTTCCTGTGGCGTCGGGTTGCACCTTGTTTGTTTGCAGATGAATGCACACCAGCTCCCCACAGCTCACATTCTTCATGTACAGGTATCCATCTGAGTCACTGGAGGAAGAACAAAAGCACCACATGCTCACTTGGCTCGCAGGCCAACACATGATCCTCTCAGTTTTGTTCACTGATTGGAACTTTAAGCTGTGAGCGCTGAGCCTCGCTGCACTTTGTTTACACTTGGCATTGTCGCGTTTAGCGGCTGTGTGTGTTTTTGAGAGGGATGGATTTCCAAAAACAAAACGCTCTGCGCTGACTTTGACCTCCTCTCTTATCTGTTTGCTCCTGTTTTATCATCAATACAGAATCCTTTCTTTTGTTATGTCTTCGTTTCTGGACAAACATGGTTGTTATGTTTTTTCGTGGTCATACATAAACAGCAAATATTACACTCACTGCACACTTCACCTCACCTGTGATGTCTGCAGCTAATGATTATTTTCATTATTGATTAAACCAACGGTCTCAATTAATCGCCTATAAAATGTCAGAAAATAGTAAAAAATGCTGTCCAACAGTCCAAACCTCAAAGATATTCAGAATATATTCAGTTTACTTTCATTTGTCACAAAGAAAAGCATTAAATCCTCACAGTTGAGAATTTTGATATTTGTCATTTATTCTTGAATAATGGCTAAAATTATTACTCGCTTGTTAAAGGATTAATGTTCCGTCAAAAAGCTAATCAATTAACTACTCGCTGCAGCTCGACCATGACGTCAGCTGCACCGTTTTCTTCTGTCTTGAGCTTCATCAAAATCATTTGCGTCTCTGATTTTTTACTTTTTTAGCTCAAACTTGTGATATTTTCCAGCTGAGGTATCCTGGCGTTTAGTCTCAAAACAACCCCAGAATGCATCATGTCTTCGAAGGGCACCTGCAGTTTCGAATGCAGACTGAGATAAGCCTGATGACATCACCATGACATCACCAAGGTTTTTCCAGGCTTTTGAAGACCCCCCTCCCCAAGTGGGCTCCTTTAATCCTGCGTCAGTGCAGCCCATAATAACCAGAACGTGTTCGAGGACGGCGTCCCTGATCAGACTAATACGACGTAAATAAAATCAGAGCTCACATCGCGTGAGACTCATTCATCTGTCTCTGCGTCTGTCAGAACACACAGATGAGGAGTTTGTTTGTGATGAATACAAACATCCTCTGAACATGTCATCGTTTCACAGTCATTTACTTAAATTCTGCATTTAATAAAGTACATTTAATTTACAGATGAAGACCTCACACATCACAATTCTTTGTTAGACATTAAACTATCCAACAGTTTGTACAAGTGCAGCTGAAGCAGTTCGTGTAGCTTAATAATCATCATTTAAGTCATCTCTCATTTCAGCTTCTCAAATATAAATGAGAAATTTGCTGCTTTTTCTCTGTAATTAAAGAATTTCATTTATCTATTGGACAAAACAAACCAGACAAGCATTCTGAAGACGTCACTCTGGGCTGTGGGTAGCTGTGACGCCATTTCTCGCTATTTTCAGACTTTTTACAAACCAAACGATCGTTAATGGAGGAAATAATCAGCAGGTTAATCCATAATGAAAATAAATGTTATATAATCTGTAAAATGAGCTTCACAAGCAGTGAAACCCTGCTTGTTCTTTGATACAACAGTAATAATAACCTAATGGTGCATTTTCCTGTGATCCTGCTGGAGTAGCACGGTCATTGCCGGCTGAGTATTTGTACAGCGTGGTATTAGTACTTAAGTGAAGGCTCTGAACGCTTCCTCAGCACTCAGCGGTGCAGTGTGCAGAGCAGCAGCATTAGCTCTCTTTGCATTCCCCTCGTGGCTTCTCTCTGTCGGCTCTGACAGCACCAGCGGCTGTGAGTCTGCCAGCCGAGCTCTGTGGAAGGAGCTCCCTGGCACTGCAGCCCCGCTGGGACACATTGACCCTCTCCTCTGCCCCGTCAATGAGCCTCTGTGTGCAAAGTTTCAAGCCAGCCGCTGGCTCCCGAACCGCCACCATGATGACAATGATGCAGTGTATGAAGCAGCTGGTGCTCGCTCGCTCTCTCTCTCTCTCTCTCTCGCTCTCTCGCTCGCTCTCTCTCTCTCTCTCTCTCTCTCTCTCTCTCTCTCTCTCTCTCTCGCTCTCTCTCTCTCTCTCTCGCTCTCTCGCTCGCTCTCTCTCTCGCTCTCTCTCTCTCTCTCTCTCGCTCTCTCGCTCGCTCTCTCTCTCTCTCTCTCTCTCTCTCTCTCTCTCTCTCTCTCTCTCTCTCTCAGTGTTTCCTTGCTCTCTTCAGACACTAAGGCCAGTTTGTTTGTACAGCACCTTTCAACAACAAGGCAATTATAAGTTCTGTACACCAGAGACATTAAGATGTAAAAGAAGTACAAGACAATACAAAATGTTAACATTGTCTGACTCTCAAATGTGAGGATTTGATGCTTTTCTTTGGGATGTATGATAGCAAGATGAATATCTTTTGGTTTTTGGACCATTTGGTGGAAAAAATAAATGATCAAAGACTTCATCTTGGAAATTACCATTTTCATTTTTCACATTTTTTTGGGCATTTTGCAGACAAGATGATTCATCAAGTAATTGTGGAAATAATCTGCAGGGGAATATTTGATGAAAATAATCAGGAGTTGCAGCCGTAGATCAAACGACACCCACACGGTCCTGATGAAGCAGATGAGTTCAGCTTTCA
Organism: Chaetodon auriga; assembly: GCF_051107435.1. Classification (NCBI taxonomy): domain Eukaryota; kingdom Metazoa; phylum Chordata; class Actinopteri; order Chaetodontiformes; family Chaetodontidae; genus Chaetodon; species Chaetodon auriga. The sequence goes on from NC_135083.1 coordinate 3,001,209, forward strand.
GTGTCAGACGCTTCATTCTTACATATGTTTTTTAAGAACGAGTACGTTTATGTGGCAACTAACAACAACGCAATTCAAAGGCCATGTGAGACAGAAAAGGCATCAAGGCGTTATGCACAAGACACAGAAGACATTTATAAGGAGACATAAATCTTTTCAGTCATTTTAGCTTCTCAAATGTGAGGATTTGCTGCTTTTCTTTGTCATTTATGAGAGTAAGTGAAGAGTCTTCGGGCTTTGAAGACGTCACTGGTAGACGGCATTGGTATTTTGGTCCTGAGCGTTTCAGTGTTTTCTAAACCGGCAGCAGTATTTAAAGATCCGCTCTTTGACACGCGGGAAGCCGGTGCAGAGACCAGAGAGACTCCTTTGTGTTCTTTGATCAGCTGATCGGCTCTTTGATCGCCCGTCAGCAGGACTCAGATCCAGCAGTTGTTTCAGACGTGAAGGCCTGTTGGGTTCAGGATAAATGGGACACAACTTGTTTTAAGAGATGCTTCTTTCTCGTGGCATTTTCAGTGAGCCTCTGCACATCAAAAGAAACCACAGCGGCGGCAGCAGAGCCACATGTCCGTGTTATATTTAGCCTCACTTTTGTTGTCGTTTGGTCCACGCTGTAATTTCCATGCCAATGCAAACGCAGAGCGACGCTGGTGTGTTCCTTGGCTCTGCTGCCCGGAGCTTTAATGTGCATTAGTGAAGAGAAATGCTGGTATTTATAAACACTCTGCATCGTTCCTGCACCCAAGGTCAAATGGATGGCTAATATCTGCTTCCGTTCTTAGATGGGCTGCATTGATCCGCCCTCCATTATATGTGTAGATCTGGCTGCGTTCAGTCAATGGCAGCTCGATGGGCTCCCCACACTTCGGATGGTGCTGTTTAGGTTTGTCCGTCAGGGTTCACGAGCCGCAGGCCTGTGACGTTCAATAATCTTCCTGTAAACGCTTTGCAAACAGCTCCAGTTACACAAGGCCTGGCAGCTCTCTGCTGATTTCTTATGAAATTATTGGAAGCTATTGAACAGTTCCCAGTAGTGAGGTTTTTTTTGCCAATTCAATAAGCTGAGCGTCTGTAACAACGCTAACATGATGCGTTTTTTCAGCCTGCAACCAACAACTCACTTCATTAAACATTGGTTTTTCTGCTTACTGTTTTATTAATTATCATTTTCTGTTAATCAGCTAATCAATTCATGGACTAATTGTTGTAGCTCTAACTTAACTTACTTGGCCTATTAAACAATTTTTTAATTCAATTTAAAGGAGAAAGCTGCCGTTATTCCTTAGTTTTATTACTGTGAACAAGTCAAAAACCAACAATGTGTTGCTCTGTTTCCAAACACTTCTCAAACTACTGTGTGTGTGGACCATGTCTCTGCTGAAGACATAAATCTTCAAAGCAGCCATAAACTGTATTTATGTACTAACACTGGATCACATGACTCCTTGGATGTGAAAGGGTTTCCTTATAGTGATGAAGTCAAAGAGAGTCATCACCTGACTCTGGTCCCCTTCAGCTACACAGCATGAGGAAATCTGCTGTGTGCACGAATATTGTTCAGTATTTCAATGATGACTGGACATAAATAAATACTGAAGTGTGCATAACTGTGTAGCCACAGCTCCTAACAAAGACCCCGAACATTGAATAGCCTGTGCTGGCTGAATACATGATTTTCAGCATGCTTTTGTTGAACAAATTGCACATGAACGCAACGCGAGCGAACCAACTTACCAATTAATCTGAGGGTATCTGACAGCTGGGGTTTCATCTGATTGGCCAAAGTTTGCATAATGTATAATAGTACAAGGTGTGACTTCAGTATGTAATAATTAAAAAACGCTGCAGTAAAACAACTTGAAATATTTTGGGACCTGCAAGAATATGTTTGAGCTGACGACTTAAAATGAATGACAATGTTGCTACTGGAGGTGTTAATAGACAGCTGTTTGTGGAAAAATGATCACAAAAATGATCAAAACCAGGTCTGATATATGCTTTAATCTTTAAAAAGGCTTAATAATTTCCTGCTGGACATTGTAGCTTTTAACAAGCATTACTAAACCAACGGTTCGAGGTGCATTCACTGGGCTCTGTTTTTAGCTGCTCGAGTTGGTCTTTACAGCTGCAGGACATGTTTGTGAAACTGAGAATAAACTGCAGTGTGTGTGTTCATGGCACTGGTGTGGATGCTAACAGTGTTACTCTTTTATTGATTTCTATGTTTTGGTTTTGACAACAATGGAGCTCTATGTCACATCAAGCTGTGGATACATACATACTTACTTGTTAGCATCAGTTCATTGTTAGTCTTGGTCTTTTTATTGGGTTTAATGACAGAAAATATTAGGATATCAATTGTAAATGTCTGCTAAGAGAGTAAGTAAAAAGCATTTGATGCCAACTTTAGCTACTTCCCGCTTTTCCATGGCTAAAGACTCATTTTGGTTGGTCCATGAAAAAGTATTGAAGCTGAATATTTGAATGTTTCTGAATGTATTTACACACTTGCACGGCGGTTTGTGTGTGTCACCTGTACAAGTCAGGAAGACTGTAAACTGTGCCAGTTCCTGATTGGCCTGCAGCCACAGAGTCAGACTTGCCTCATCCTCTCTAATGACTCCTTAAGATGTGACAGTTGGATCTGGGTCCACGTTGACACACTTGCTTCCCCTCTCAGCCCTTCAGTGCTGTGACAGTCAGCACACACACACATGCACACACACACCTGGAGCCATGCCTACTAGACTGGTCGTCGGCCATATGTCCTGCAGCGTGTGCGCTCAGCGTGGTGCTGCGGTTTGAGCTGCAGACCTGAAAATGGACACAAAGGCTTATCTTCCTACACAGTCCGTGTGTGAAACAATGCAGGAGGGATGGATTAATGTGTTTGTTCAGTAATCCTCAACATACAGGAGGTTCTGTGGTGCAGAGTGTGTAGACGTCTTAGCCCGGTAGATGTTTGTGTTGAGAGAGAAACTCTGAAGCAGTGTTGAAACAAAACGTTTCGGACGTCACTGAAATGGAGTTTAAACAGAGCGATGTGATGGTAATAATGTTAACGTCAGTGCGGAGATGAGAGCAGTGTCTGATGTGAAGCAGACCTCAGCTGGCTGGTGTCCCCAGTGTTCAGACGGGCGGGGTTTACTGCAGCAGGACCTCTCAGATACAGCGAGCTGGAACCGAAACGATGAGCCACTCGACCGAAAATTAATCAACAACCATGTCAGTTACGAGTGAAGTCATTGATGATGTCAGTATGCTAAACGTTGGCTGGTTCCTTCTCCTGAGATGTGAGGACTGGTTGCTTTTCTGTTTTATATTTTTGGCCGGCAGATGAATCCTGTTTTTGCCACAGCACTTTCACAGCTCTCTGTTTTATTTACTCTCCTTTCTTTAATCTCTCTGCAAAGTGTCCTCTCACTGTCCAGCTGAGCAACATGGAGACGAGAGAAGCCCTGATTTGATCAGACTGTTGATGCATTCATCTGAGCTGCCTTCAGTCACTAATGAGCGCTCAAAGCAATGAGCTTTACAAGCAGCAGCCAAGTCCTCAGTGGGCTTCTGTTGCCCTGGGAGTCGCCTGACAGGCTGCCTGTGTGATTGGTGGAAGTTGTTGAGCCCCTCAGCCTGAGAGGAAGACACTGCTCTGGGCTAAAAAGATGATTTGGTGGAGTATCATTATTATGGAAAGCACAATGAGTCTATTAATCCATAATTAGAAGTATATTGTGATGTAGTACTTCTAATACATTGTGATTATACTCACATCCTTTTACTTCAGTAACATTTTCCGTGCAAAGTCTGAACTTTTCAGGAAGAAACCGAAACGTTCTCATAATGTTGTTCACCTTCCGCAGAGGCTGATGTTTATTGTTTTGTGCCAGAATCGATCATTTTATTCGCTGTAGAGGTTGTGACGGTGTCGCCTTCGCTCTTTCAGATGAGAACAATGTCCGATGAGACAGAACAGAGAATGTGTGACGAGGACTTCGGTTCGGACGAGGAGGGAGACGTGGAGTCGTACCTGGAGGACAACAGCAGTGAGCTCATGGACCGACTGAGAGAGCTGGAGGTGAGAGGACGAGCAAAGCACAGCCTGATTAAACGTGAATTCAGCTCCTGATGAGTGAATCTGAGAAGAGTTCATTGATTTTGAGAGACACATAATGTTGATGATGGTCAGCCAAAACCTTTTCAATAGACCAATCATTTATATATGTAGAGTTCTCTGTTGAATTGTCCAGTTTATACCCACCGGAGCCATCTGTCCCTCCCACTCAGGCGACAAGAAAACATCTAAAATGTGAAGAAAATAAACCAAAGGAATAACAATTATAAAGAGAAACAAATTATAATGTGTTGATACAACTAAGATCTTAACTTCCTGCACATAAGAGGAAATGTTAGTCACTCCAGTTTCATCCCAGAAACTATGGACCAGTGCTGCAGTTCAGCACGTAGTTTAATCTTTATTTAGTGTGATTCATCCCCGTTTTATTCTTCAAAACAGGCTACAGTGTAATATTTAAGATGCTCAGCGTCAGCGTGATGTTTGCTCCAAACCTGAATCAAGAACATATTGTCTCATGAAAAACAATTGCTCATTAGAAGATGTTTTAAAGGAAATGTTCAGCGTTTTGAGAAATATGCTTTTTTGCTCTCTTGCCAAGAATTACACCCCGTTTACACCTGGCGTTAAAATGGGATCCGGATGGTTATCCAGATGATAAACAGCCCGATCTGGCCTTTGTGTTTACACCTGGTGTTTTTAATGCGTTCTCCTTGTCCTCGTCGAAGTTGTAGTTTTTGTGAGTTCTTGAGTTAAAGGAAACTTTCTGAACTTTGTGAAACGCTGTCTACGACAAATTCTTAATAATTTATAATAATAATACATTCATTTATTCCTTTTTTGTGTAAATCAACACGTAGCGTTTCTTGCAGTACCAGCACGAAGACTGAAACCAGACAAATTATCAGCCATGCTAACAGCAGACGACGACACACGCTGTCACACAGTTCTTTCTTATCAATCATCTCCTCCTGTACTGCTTTCATGTTTCACACATTTCTCTTGAATAAGGCATCTTTTGGAGCGTTCATGGCACAGAATGGACATGTTATCAGTAATGAGAGGCCTGTCTCTTTCAGTCTTCTCACTTGCTTGCTCGTTAAATTTGAACAGCCTACATTTTATGTTTGCTGAAAACAAATATCTGTGTCAGTGTTACGTTGTGTATGGACGCCAACATGTAACAAGATCCATCCACCAGCACCTCTAAAGCTTGTTAATGACCACGTCCCATCGCACAGGGGGTTATGTGCCGGACTCTTTCCTGTCCAGTAACTTCCTGGAGTCTCTGCTGGTTGCCTGTTGTCAAGAAAGCGAATAAGCAAATGTCCCACTACTCTTGGAAGGGCTGAATTTTAGTAAAATGATGAGTTCTTCTTGTTGGATCGTGATGGAATCATTTGGGTTGTTTTGGGAAAATAACCACTTTCAGAGGCTGATTTTATTTGCTTGCACTGTGAAGACACATGTAAGAAGAGGCTGACAAATGTTTCAATAATGCAGCTGTGTTTCTGATGTCTCGTCAGTCCATATAACACAACGAAATAACGATTGTGTGCATTTATCAGCAGCGTGTTTTATTGTTTCCTCACAGGCAGAAAACTCTGCTCTGATGTTGGCCAATGAGAGTCAGAGAGAAGCTTATGAGAGATGCTTGGATGAGGTGAGTTCATGCTGCAGGATTTAATTTAGAAACTAATTACAGATTCTGCTCCGCTAATGTCGCAGTGTGTAAAATGTAACGTTCTCTTGTGTTGTTAGGTGGCTAATCACGTTGTCCAAGCTCTGCTGAATCAAAAGGTAACGTAAAGCTTCATTTCTGCGTCTGTGTTCGCATTATTTTCCTGAACTGTGGCCTGAAGTGCGTCACTTCTCTCACTGCCGTGTGTGTCGTTGAACAGGATCTGAGAGAGGAGTGCATCAAGCTGAAGATGTTGGTGTTTGACCTGGAGAGACAGAACAGAGCGCTTTGTGAGCTTTTTCAGCAGAAACTGCCCAACCACCCCACTGCTCACTATCAGGTAAGAGGACTTCTGCTGGAATGATTCAGAAATAATCCCATCCTGCACCCGACAGAAGGAGCACTACACTGTAAAAACTCAAAATGTCACTGAGAGGAGAGTGCTCAAAGTGTGTTTACAGTTGTTGAGGATTAGCACTGCATGTGTGAACGGTTTGAATGCCTTTTGTGGCTCCAGACGCAGCTGCATTTCCTCAAGTGATGTCATTTGAGTCAGCGTCCATTGAAAGCTACAAGTCTTAAAATGATGACAATCTGATGGTGTGGAGTTATAAACAAGTGCTTTTCTCAGACTTCTGCAGCCCACTCCTCATCCCTGCTTGAGGCTAAAGGCTCCCGGCTACGTTAGCTACTAATAGCACAACACACCAACCAAACTGTCTGTGATCCAGTTGCACTGTGGGTAATACAGGTAGCAGGTTTACCTAAGTACAGTACTTGAGTAAATGTACAGCGTGCACAAATGGAGCTGCTCAGTTCTTTTTCACTTCAGCCTCATTCTTTCCAGCGCTAGTGAGCCGTTAATGCACTTCAGTCTGTTCACCTCTGCTCTATATTGTTCCAGCAGATGCCAGGACAATGTAGCTCCTAGTTGTCTGTGTATACAATAGCCTGTAGTGTATATAGTGTCTTCATAATTGCCTCATGAATCTCCTGTTACAGGTCCAGGCGGGACCACTCCCAGACTACAATGCACAGCTGCACAATGACTCTGCCAAACAGGTGGAGCCTGCACAGACTGAAGCACAAGCCAAGGTGATTATTACAAAGCCCACACAGCAAACATTAAGAGTGAAACAGTGGGATTGTATCATGGCCTCGGAGTGAGACCACAGCCCCCGCCTGTGTGTGACGCTGTAACGTGCTCTGACATTTTTCAGGCATTGTGCTGTAAAAAGACCTCTGCTGCTAATCTGCTCTGCACTCGTTTCCTGTACGCACACGCTCGAAAGGTCTTAATGAGCTAAACTGTTTGGCTCTCATTGAAGCAGTGAATTGTATGCTGATAGAGATCTCCTTCTCTCTAAAGGGAAATGGCTACCGCACACAACATGCCTCCCCGGGCCCTCGTGGACCCGCCGCCTCCATGGAGGCCCTGTCCCCCTTCTTCAAGAAGAAAGCACACATCCTGGAGGTCCTTCGCAAGATGGAGGAGACGGACCCTCTGAAGTTCCACCCGTCCACTGCGAGCTTGTCTTTCTGCGACTACAGCCAGGTGCTCATGTCCACAGAGGCTGTGTTAGCCACCGCGGACCCCCTCCCACTACAGTGCAAATCCCACCACACGCACTGCCACTGCTCCTGCTCCGACACCGACACACACCAACATGTCAACGGCGACGGGGCGGTGAAGTGTGAGGGTGGGAACACCTGCTGTTTACACTGCAAGAGGAGCCCAGACAGTCCTCCGAAGCCATGCAACCACGTCTGTAGTCCTTCAAAAGCCAACTCCGCCACCCAGAGCCATGTAGTTCCTGCAGCTGCTATAAGTGAATGTCACAGTAAGAGCAGAACAGCGGAGTCCGTTCCCCTGTCTAAACAATGCACCAAGAATGAAGCCCACCAGCAACCGGCAGGCGCCGCCGCCCACTCCTCAGTGACAGGCGCCGCTGAGCCGAGCCTTGAGGTGACGGGAGTGGAGCAGGAGCAGGATAGCTCTGAGAGTTGTCTAAACGCAACTGCTGCTGAAGAGCTCACCGGTTTCTGTCCCGCCTCCCACCTGCCCAGCTCTGTGAAGGAGAGCGCACAGATCTCCCACTGTGACATGGAGACGAGTGACGGCATTCACAATGGCTTAGCGCTCTCTTCCATCAACAGCGCCATGTCGAATGACCCCTCAGCCATCCCCGAGAAAGACAGCACAGACCAGGAGGCGTCTACTGTGAGAGCCAGCGCCTCCGTCAGCCCGAGCGCCTCCTGCCTCAGCGACGTCAAAGCCGCCGCCATCAACTCCCCGTCCAAACTGCTCAAGTTCTTGAAGATTCCCTCAATAGGCGAGAAGTCTCAGGCTTCAACCTCTGCTGTCCGTCTGAGCCCCCAACTCACCCGCAGCTCCAGGATCCCCTGTCGCACCAACAACTACGAGGTGTACCACTCTCCCGTTCCCACGCGCAGAGCCACCACCACGGAGAGGTGCAGGCAGCCCCCTCCGCCCCCGTCCAGGTCTGAGTCCTACCCCGCCACACACTCAGCCCCGACCTCCCCTCCACAGCCTGAAGACGTCTGCTCCACGCCCGTGAAGGAAATAAGCTACAGCAGCCTCTCTGCACCTAAAGCCAGCGCTGGCTCAAAGATGGGCGCTCCCTCCTCCTCACCCAAAGTATCTCAGCGCGTCCCCCATTATGAAAATGTCTGTAATATATCTACCACCTCCAGAGAGGAGGAACCAACCCAGGGCCTCGAGAAAAGAACCACACTTCCATCCCAAACGAAGGCGAATGGCGGTGAAAGGAAGCTCGTTAAGTCGCTACCAGAAAGTGTCCTCAACCCCCCTCCTCAACGAAAGCAGTCGTCCTCGTCCACGTCGGAGTCCACGTCAGATGATGAAGAGGATTCAGACAGCCCAGTGTGGGTCAACCATCACAGCCTGCCCAACTCTGCCCTCAGCAAAGCTCAGGGTAGAGTCAGCTACTCACAGACCAGAGAGAAACAGGACACAGACGTAAGGGAGATAACTGTGCAGAGCTCTGAGGTCACACAGCCGGCGCCGCCTCCCCCTCCAGCCAGGAGGAGCGACTCCTCCTCCATCCCCAAGAGGCCGGCGGCTGGGGCCGTGAGGGCCCAGGCTGATTCCAGTCATCACGCTTTCAAAGACAGGCTAGCTGCACTGGGCAAGCTGAGGAGCTCTGAGGACTTACAAGTCGGTCTCAGGCCGGTCGACACGGTGAATGAGGGCGCCTATGGGGACGAAAGGAGTAAGACAGCGGAGCGGGCCATGGAGCTCCATAAAGAGGAGCAGAGACATTCAAAATACACAGACTCTTTGGATGGTAAACCCAAAGGTAGTGGTACTGGTTTGAAGTACCCGGGCTCGTCTCAGCTGTATGAACAGGCCGTAAAATCTCAGCCTTCTGGTCCAGCTGTGGTTAAACAAGAACTGTGTGTCACCAAGACAGAAGGCTCCAAGAGCAAAATAGGTCTGCCGTCCCCCAACGCAGATGCTCCACAGGTACTACGCAACAACATTAAGTGTCCTGGCTCCCTGAATCTGGCCTACAACCTTAAACCAGGTGTTGGTCCTCACAGTAGCAGCAGCCCTAATAAAATCCCCCCAAAGTCGCCGTCCAAGCCCTGCCAGGGCCCGTCCGTCCATAGAGGGGGGAAGCCCACAGAGGCCCCTCGTTACTCGTCCAAATCAGAGGAGAGGACCAAGATCAGCGGGAAGGGGAAAAAGAATCCGATGTACGGAGACAGCCTGCCGCCTCCTCCTCCGAGACCTCCAACGTCTGAGGGGGAGAAGCCGCTGCAGCCGGTCCCCAGCCCGCAATCCGCCATCGAGCAGAAGGTGATGAAGGGCATCGAGGAGAACGTGCTGAAGCTGCAGGAGCAGGACAGAGGAGGGCAGGCCGGCGAGGTCAAGCAGAAAGCCTCCAATGGCATTGCGAGCTGGTTCGGCCTGAAGAAGAGCAAGCTGCCCGCTCTGAGCCGCAAGGCCGACGCCACCAAGGTGAAGGACGAGAAGAAGGAGTGGAAGATCAACATCCCCTCAGTGGGCAGGGACTCTGTGAAAATGGCCACCAGGTGCAAAGAAGGAGTGGAAGGCCTGAACATCTCCACTCTGATGGAGAAGGCCGAGGGGCTGCGGAGGGCCCTGGAGGAGGAGAGGGCGTACGTGGAGAGGTCAGGCAGGGGTCACTCCTGTGAGGTGGTGATGGACCAGGCTCAGGGACAGCTGGCCGTCATGTACCGAGGAGCTCGCTCTGACAACTTCATGCAGCAGCTTCTGAACAGGTGAGGACTCAACAAGGACAGGTGGATTCTGAGGCTGCTAGCTGTGAGGGAACATTTTGGGAAAAGGAGAAAATAATTGACTTATCATGAAAATCATTAGCTGTGACCCTAAAATAGATCAATAAAATGTGCAGTTACGTTGAAATATTCTTCATATAGCTTTAAAAGTGTCAACCTTTTCCTTCCCTTGTGTTTGATGAATGTAGAGTGGACGGGAAGGACATGATCAGCGTGCCCCAGCGCCGGCTCTCGTTCGACTGCAAGACCTCCAAGCCGGTGTTCAGCCAGCAGAGCGACATCATCAGTCACACCACCAGTCGGGAGGACATGGAGAAGGTTGGTGTCTCTGTAGTCAGACGCAGACTGACACGTTACATTTACGACAGCGAGGAAAGACTCGCTTTCCCTGAACACGTGAAGCTGTCAGCTTTCAGTCAAATCTGCTCCGACATGGTGTCAGCTTTCAAGCCTAAACTTGGCTTCTGATTCGTCGGTTTCACTCCTCCATCTGCTGCTTTGTTCTCGTCACGCAGGGATCAGACAGAATCGGCAAGATCACATCAGATGAAAACCTCGCAGATTCAGTTCACTCGCAACACTTCGCAGGTAAGACGAGTCTGCCAGAGCGAAGACACATCACACGTCTTCTAAGGCTTTCCACCTCGTGGAACATCAAACCAGACTTGTGCGGCATTAGTCTGGAAATAGATAAATGAATGTATAAAGAAGTAAACGAATAATAAAATATTTAAAAACATTGAGAAATAAATGTAGAAAAATACAACTCGCAAATCTGCTGTGGTGGAAAGTACATTTACAAGTACTGCAAGTACTGTTTTAAGGTACTTGTACTGGTTTCTTATTTTAGGCTACTTATACAGAGGCTGCAGTTTAAGATCCATTGAATAATGGGAAATTCATCAAATTTCAGTCGCTCACTGAAGCTCCTCCTCTGCAGGTTCTGGTGCTTCCACGTACACCCTGGACAGCGGCATCGGTACGTTTCCCCTCCCCGACTGCAGCAGCGGTGCAGCAGGACGGGGTCTGTCCAAGACCAGGGCCGGGGCCGAGCACCACTCCTCCGGCTCCCCGGGGAGGGCCGGCCGACGGGCCCGCACCCTGGACAGAGAGCTGACGTCACAGGAGGAGTGCTACGCGCCGCACAAACAGCTGATTCCCACCATTCAGTACGGCTCCATGGTGGAGGGCAGAAGCTCCGCCGGCGTCATCCGTGAAGGTGAAGCTGCCCCACTTCCACTTCATGATTCTGCTTAATGATTTATGTGGCCTCCAGACTCGGTACGCTTGTTACGCAGTACTTTGATGTAGTCGGCAGTCTTGTACTGCGCTCAAACACAGACGAGCAGCGATTCTCTGACAAGAAGTGTTGGTTCTCTGAAAGGGGAATGTTCCTCTGATATCGCTGATTCGTAGGCGCAGGAATCAAAGATGGCTCCTCAGGTGTGGATACGTTTTATTGCTAGCTGAAAGAAGACTGTTACTGGCCACGATAAACGTCTGCAGTCGTGCTTTGAGGCTGTAAACAGAATCCTTCATACTTCCAGTTACGACCTGAGAGCTAAATACATTTTTTATGGTTCATTTATGATCAGTCATTAATTTGTGATGAAAATGTGTGTTTAATCACTCATCTGCAGACAAAGAGGCTCATGGAGCAAACATGTTCTCCCCTCGCTCCAAGACTTGGACCTTCCCCAACCTGAAGACTCCAGCAGGACCTGCAGAGGTTTACCTGGCAGTGGAGGAGGAAGAGGAGGAGGCGGTATCCTTCGGATCGCCATTCAGAGGGGTAGGACTACGACTTCAGTCCGAGCTTTATCTACTGCAAAGAAGGGGGCCATTCTGTGGCTTTCACACTCAAATCTGCAGGTCAAGAGGTCATCATGAACTTAACGTTGAAAAAATTTAATAACTTGGAGAAGAAAGTTTTCTTTCAAGTAAATGTTATTTCTATAAAGTACATAGCTCAATGTCACAAATTACAAATCAGCCTTCAGGTGCTTTATGATCTGTGCAGCTTCATATGACCCTCCATCTTTAGGACGGGACCCCAAGATAAGAGAAACTCCACCACAGGAGCCTTTAACCAGGAGAAATGGAGGAAACCTCAGGGAGAGAGACAGACGAGTGGACCGAAACTAAATATTAGGACGATGTTTTTATAAACTGGTTCACACCAACAAAGACTCTTTTAATCTCAGATTAGTTCTAATTTAGCAAAACCAGTAAATCCAGTTTCAAACTAAGCAGAGCTCAGTTGCACAATTTAAAAACTAATGTCAGTTTATTTATGTGAACTCAAGTAAAGAGGTCAGTCAATGAGAAGTTTGTTCACACATTAAGATCAATCATTTGTGATGTCTGGAGCTCGTGAGTAGAGGAGAAACATTTCTGCTTCGTAATAAAACATTAGTGTTTGCTTGTTGGCTAAAAAGATGGTGAGCGGCTCAGCAGAGATAAATCACCTCCTTTGAGTTAAAGCTGTTGGCTGATATATTGAGCAATACGACCAAATTATAGAGGAGAAAAAAAAAAGATGAAGAGCAGCACAGTCAGGACAGAAGACACTTCTAACAGAGAGCACGTCCACCTTCTGGAAACATCCGGTGGCTTAAGGTCAGCAGGAGCTGGAGCCTCAGCTCAGCTTGAACGGGATGATTTGGCTCAGTCCATCTCAGAAAGGCAGAATTTAAAAGTTTAATCTCCTCAAGTCTTAAGTTTAAAGTTAAAACTGGATCACGTTTTAAAATGGAGTTTAAAGTTTTGGTGCAACAGAATAAAATTTAATGCAGGTTTAAATTAGATTTTAACTTTGGTGCATTGTCTGTTGAAGAAAGTGGGCAGGAGCCGCTGAAGGAGTGAAGTGGGTCACTGACACTGAAAATACTTTGCAGGCAGTAAAGCAGAAATACATTTTTAAATCTGCACTCAGCTTACATAATGTAAAAAAACACAGAACCACATTCTCCCTTTAGAAATTATTAATCAGCTGAATATTAAAGATTCACAGTTGGATGATTTCATGTAACCCACTTTTTTTTTTTTGTTACATAAGATGAAACACGTGACCTAAAATGTTTCCCACCTCTCTGCGTCCTTTCAGAGCATGAAGGCCGGCGGCCCCTCCTCCAGCCGGGTGGTCGACCCGGGCAGCCTGCCCGTCCCGGCCCAGTCGGGGATGAGCCGCAGGGGGAAGACTCGCACGCCCAGCGTCCCCGAGATGAGCCGGGAGGCGGGGCTGGAGCTGCTCAGGGAGCGCCCGGAGGAGGCCCTCTCCCCGAGCCGCCCTCAGGTCCTGGAGACCCCCGAGTCGCTCAGCGATTCTCTGTACGACAGTCTGTCGTCCTGCGGCAGCCAAGGATGATCCGGCCAAGGACAGAGAGGACTGGATGCTCGTCTAGTCCACAGACAATAAGACCCGGCGCCGCTCTGAAGGCGTCTGGCTGCTGGCTGTCCTGTGAGGCTGCTGACCCGCCGCCACCTTTGAGGAAAACAAACTGTGCCCCGTTGATGTCTGCGAGAGTATTGTGATGATGATACCGCCTCATCAGCCGTTTCTCTGTTGCAACTGGAAAGATGGATCGATAGACTTCTCCTCAGGATTTCCAATAAACATGAAGCCAAATGCCACCCAAATAATATAGGTTGTTCACTTTTTCACAATCAGACTTGACTGTGGACACTTCTCTTTAATTCATGTAAACAGGACTACAAAACGCATGGCTAAGCTAAAGATTAGCACAAAAGTCGTCACTCCTGATAGTTGTTCGGCAACCCGTCTTTTGTTTTTCTCATCCTGGTTGACGGATCTTCGTCCTGTGCATCGAGGAAGCAGTGAAGCGCTGATCAGTTCTGTACCGTATCAATACATCTGTTCTGTTCTCGGCATCATTTCACCACATAATGTATTGGAAAAAAACAAAACATGGAGCTTCTAAAAAAATGAATGTTCATGTCTGTGATTCTTTATCGCTAAACTCATCATGCATCACAATTTTAAATGTATAAACAATTCTATTGATCATGTTGATATTGTTTTGCGATCGAGGAAGGTTGTCAGAATATGTCTGTTTTAAATCATGATACATTTAAAGGTAATATATACCAGCAATAATAACATAGATAAGAGAAATGGCTACACTATTCAATGAATATGTATTTCTATTATTTATTTATTTTAAATGTACATCATCTTTTGTTTTTGTAATCTTTCTGTGAAAATTGCCGTCTCTTCGCTTAGTAGATTATGTTCATATCTTGTATTTCAACATCTCTGTTGCTGTTCATTCTTTAGCCACTAGAGGTCCTATGTACCTACTGCCGTTTTTTCAACTTTCTAATTAAAATGTTTTGATTTAGCTCTTTGCGTCAACTGCTTATTTTGGACAGTAGCATCGATTACAGACAGTACAATTTCCAAAATGCTGTGTTTTTGTGCTGTTCGAACAATGGTAGACTCGCGGAGTTTAAGAGAAAACTACATTACCCACAATGCAATTCCACCGCTAAGCGCCGTCAGAGATTCGGATGTGTTATTTATGCTAGCGGCTACTGTAGCATCGAGCTGCTAACCTGCCGCAGAGGTCTGTCGGCACAAATAAGATAAAATGTTTGAATTTGTTTTCATTCACGTTTAAAAACGTGAAAATAAGAATCGTTGCGTTTTCGTGAGCTTACAATGAGCCATTTAATCTACTGCGAACGTGCGTCTGTTTACATTGAATACATCATGTTTCTACGGAAACCCAGCGGTGACAAACCAAACGCTGGCTCTAGAAAGCGTTTTTCGCGGCCACCGTAGGAGAAGTACAGGTGATTAAAATTGCAGCGTCACCATTAGATGCCACAAAATCGTCCACACCGGACGTTTCTACTCACTTTTTTTTTTTTCTAATTCTTCGTTTCAATTGTTTTTTTTGTTTTTTTTGTTTTTTAGCATTTTCCAAAGTTGTGTCTTCAGACCAAACGACTCAGAGTGAGTCATCTGAAGACAAAATGCTTTACAGAAGAGAAACACACTCTGATGTGTAGTTTCCTTCAGTACTTCTGGTTCACTACATTTAGGAGGAAAACACTTCACAACATTTACCTGACAGTGACTGTGACTTCACAGATTAAGATCTTACATTTATCTATATTACAATTTAATAAAATACGACCCCTTCTTACAAATTGTTGCGGCTCGTAATAGAAATGGTAAATATTCGCCCACAGGCATCACAACGTTACATTAGACATGATCAGCTGCTGGTTACCGATGGTTACTCACGGTTTGATGACCCACGGTGGCTCTGGTGGTGCTCTGGTGGTCTTTGGGCCTTTTGAACGCTGTGCTGAGAGCCGCTGGCCTATGAACTGTTTACAAAACCAGAAAAACCCAAACATTCCCCAAAATAAACAGGCCTTTATAAACGAAGCCATGAAGACCAACTAAGATTAGGCCTGAAAACTCTGCTCCCGGGGGGTCTTCAGCACACCTGTGCTCATTAGAGGCTCCTGAGTTCGTCACGTCAGGTGAGGTGCGCCTCCTACAGTACAAAAAGCCGCCACCGGGTGTCGCCAGACTAGATTCAAATAATTTAAAAACTACGGGACATTTTAGAGCTTGATAGAAATGGCTCTAACGAGATTAAACCATGTATAAAACTATGTAAATTAGCTTCAACTTGATGCTAAACGCATGAACGCATCATGACCCAATATTATTACACTCACAGCAGTATTAGTACTTTCAGTTTGCTTGTACTGTAAGTACTTCTACATAAGTCGCGTTTTAGGGCAGCAACTACTGATTAGTTTCGTTATTGATTACTCCTCCCAACAGGTTTTCAATTAACTGTTCAGGTGATATTAAGCTGCTTCTTTTTTATGACCACAAGTCCAAAAACTAAAGATATTCAACTCTCTGATTTGTGATGAAGACAAAGAAAGAACCAGAGTGACACTTTGTTTTAATACGTTCAACACATTTATTTGAGCAAATGTATCAAATTATTAGTTTCAATTTTACATCGATAAAATAAATTCTTCACAGTATACACTTTCAAAAAATCGAAGGTCAACGTCGTATCATTTGGCAAACTAATTCCTAGACAACAGATATTTAGAGAAATTTACACTGGGAGAGGTCTGAATAATTCACGTCTTTGTTATCCACATTGAAAGTATGGACAGATTGACTCTTCCTCCTCCTCCTCCTCCAGCCAAAAGTCCAAAATCGAGTCTAAATCATTTGTGTTGATCATCATGAGTAAATACTTCCAGGCTTCACCTTTCTTACTCAAAATGTTAATGACAAAACAAAATCTGTGGGAACAAAACGATTACAGGTGAAACTTCTCAGAGGGGGGATCTGTTGTCAAAACCAGGGGACATCTTATCCTGTGACACCGCACTAAAGAGAACTGAGGAAAACTATAAATAAGCAAATCAACGACTGAAATTACATAACTTAAAAGACAACAATGATCAGTCTCAGAAGCTCATGTGACCCACTAAAAAGGAGCCTATCATGTCATTAATTTATGGCACTAAATAACAGTAATGTGAAAATCTTCTGCTCATCTTCTGGGAGTCTTCATGGGGCAACACTCCCCTCTACAGGCCAAGCGTGTTCACTGCAGCATTAGTCTATTCTCCATTCACAGCCATGTGGGGACTAGCATTAGTTTACCATAAACTTACATTCAACCCTTGTTGTAAGTTTAAAAAATGAATCAAAACAAAATTTCATAATATAAGACCACATAGGAGTTAATTCAATAAATGAAGACAGAAAGTGAAAAGCACCAAGTGCGTTGCAATTTATACCTTGTCTGACAGATTGTTTTTAATGTGCAGCCACTCAAACTGTCTTTACTTCTTTTCCTTCCTCTTGTCCTGAAAAAGAGACAAATCATCACAACTATGAAGACACGTGTCACTGTTAACAAGTGCAGCTTGTTTCAACACAGCGTGACAGCGTACCTTATCGTTCATGGCGAGGATGACCATCAGTTTCCTGAAGATGGTGATGAAATCAAGGAACAAGTCCACGCAGTGCCTTCACAAAACAAAGTGCATGAAGTTTGTTTCAGGTTATTCAGCCTCTCTAAAATAAAGAGCATCCAGCTGTGAAGTACAACCTCTGAAAAACCTAAACGTATTTGGCCGAATCTTTTCTTATTTTCTGGAAGTGATGCGTAGCTGGACGCCTGACTGTGGGATGATGTGTTTGTGTGGAGTTTGCTCAGAGAATCAGAGTCCTCACCACACGTAGTCCTTGTCTCCGTTCTCTGCTTTCTCGATGATGAGCTGAGTGTCGAACAGGACGAAGCCGCACATGATGAGCAGCCCGAGGTACATGTGTGCCTGCCGGGAGAGAAGCACAGACATTATGACAGTGATGTACGCAGCGCGTCGTGATACACAGCTGATCACGTGTTTAATGACGGACGGTACCTTAAACAGCATCACAGATCCAAAGAACATGTTCATCACAGACATCAGGAACAGGAGGGAGAGGCCAGACATCAGCGTGCCTGACAGGGAAACGAGCTCAGTTTAGGGAAACGTGGGTGTACTTCAAGGTATTGTGTTTGTGTTGAGTAATAACTGAAGAAGAATACAGTGTGACAACATTAATAAACTGCCTTCACCTCCAAGGAACAGGTAGCTCCTGCGTTTGGCATACAGAGCGCTGAGAGTGAAGCAGATGAAAATCACTGAGGTTCCCATGAAGGCCGTCACAATGATGCTGAGGAGACGAAGCAGAACAAAGCGTCAGCTTTCAGTAAAGACGCACTCTCAATGAGTCCTGAACAGACGGCCACCAATCATCACGAGGTGCCCTCCTCATGCTGTTTTACAATCACTGTTAACAGACGTTCAGCACTGAGTAACCTTTCACTTACCTCGGATTGACGGCGATGACAAAGTCCAGTGTGGGGCCAAGGCCGACACCTGGAGAGGGGAGAGGAAGGCAAACACGGCTTTTAGACTCTCATGTGGCCTGAAATGAACGGCGACGCCTCTCTTCACGTGCACAGTTTTACTGACGTTCCTGCAGCATCATCACTTTACCTGTGAGGAAGGCAAATCCTGCGAGGATAGCCAGTCTCTTCTTCTCTGTCTCAGAGTTGTGTGGCGTCATGGCGAGCCAAAACATCATCCCCAGGGAGCCGAGCACAGACAGCACACCGCCCTGAGAAGCAGGAGCAGAGGTGACGGCGGGGCAGAGGCACCAGGACTGACACGAGCCACTCACTCACTGCGCTGAGTGATGAAACCAATCCTGTCCAAGCCTCAGCACTGAATCCTTTCAAAGGTCATTTTCCCAATTTTTCTTTTAAAAAGCAGCAAGCTGAATATCGCTGAATCAGCAGGAAACCTGACAGATGTTAAGACAGTAAAAGTCCTTCGAAAGCTTGTCTTTTTATCTCAGATTACAGACCTGTACTTTGACTTGTGCTAATGTCTTGACTGTCTGCAAGTCACCGGGTGCTTTTTGGAGATTCACATGTCAACACTTTGTCTTAGGCTTCTGATGAAGTTACTTCTGACAAAACTTTTTCCAAATATAATGATTTTTTTTTATATGCTTCCATGTTGAGACCACGAAAAGGAGAATTTCATCATCAGCGTTTTAACCACAACGCATTCAGTGTCTTCTACAACTCTAAAATCCATCTCAAGAATGGGAAAGCTGATAGTAACGAGTGTTAGGCTGCAGGATATCGGACGCATGCAGCGTGTTTAGCTCCGCTGCACGTACGCTGTTACCGCCAGAAACACGGACGGTGGTGAATATGCAACAAAGCCGCTCAGTGGCTGACGGTGACAGTGCTCACTGCAAATGACCAAACACTTTCAACTTCACAAAATTTCTGGAAAACTTTCAAGGGAAGTTAAGCTCTAGAATTTGGGAATGCAGAATGTTGCAGGATTTCCAGTTAAAAATCATACCTTTTAACAGTGAACTTATTTGGGGTTTAAATGCACATAAAAAGCAATATCAGGTCTTATGGCATGTTTTGTTAACAGTTCAGTGCCCATTTAATTGAACTGTAACCACAAACTGCATTCAACAACACCTCAACATCCTCCTGTCACATATACAGCTCACACACTGCCAGCACTGCTTCACTGTCTGAGCCAAGTGACCACAGGCTTTCAGGTGAGATCTCATTAGATTAACGGAGTGAATGTATTTAGTATCCCAAAGCAAAGCACACAGTTTACAACTTGTTAACACCTTCTGCTCGTTTCTGCTGGCTAGCCACTATCACACGGGTTGTAGCTTGTCAGAACATGCTACGTGAGGAGTTTTCATTAATCTATTTCCATTCCTTCTTTCTTGTAGAACATCGTTTGTTCATTTCACCCCACGTTTACACACAGCTCACACTGTCGGCTTGAATTTTCAAAGTACCTGTCCCCATTAGTTAACTTCCCAGCTAGCTAACTCACCACATAGCACTTTTTATGTATTTGACAGATTAATGTTCAATTAAAGTTCAATATAATGTTAAATGAGTAAACTCATGTAATTTAAGTTCAGCTCAACTAAACTGCTGATTTTTTTCCCTTTCTATTGAAAGGGTTTACAGTTATGATAAGGTAAAAGGTTTGTTTCTATCGGCATAGAGCCTCAGCAAATAACCCTTGTATTTCCACTTTATTCCAGTTAACTCTCTCAAATTCATGTTAATTCCCATGGAAAGTTTCCATCTTGAGTATTAGAACTGTGCAACCCTCAGGCAGCGTGCGACCTTTGCAGGACAAACACTGTTCGTGGATAGAGCTGCACTTCAAAATTAAACCATCTACAAGTTTTCCAATTTTGTATAATTCAACTCTTGTGAAAACTAATCTAACTGCGCAAATTGATTCAACTAAGTAACTAATAACTAACTTGATGTGCAAATTAGGTTAGGTGTTATGTAGAATAAAGTACTCTTGTCTGTCCTTTGCTTCAGGACACCGTTTGCATTGACGTAAGGATCAACCTGGACAGGTAGACTATGTTGTATGTCAGTATTACCTGAAAGAGGCGTGTGACGACATGGACGTAGGAGCCAGCTGCCGCCATAAACATACAGACTGCCAGGCTGGAGTACACATTCTTCAAGTGCACCTGGGTGGAATGAGATCTGCAAAAAAGATTAGGATGAGCAGGACAGTGGAAACAGCAGAGTGTCAGTGGATGACATCTGTGACTGCTTACATACATTTGGGAGAACTTGAAGATGGCGTCAAGGTTGATGTTACGGTCAAACACGTTCATGATGGAACCGGGGATAGCGATCTGAAGAGACTCCTGAATGGACAACGTCGCCTCTGAACAGAAACACACATGATTACACTTCAACTCCACTTAAATGCTCAGAAACAAAACTATTTTAAACTGTCATAATCTGCATTCACTGGTAGCACAGGTGCAATCAATGTTCAGTAGTGGAAAGCAGCTGGGCACATTTACTCAAGTACTCTACTTGAATACAATTTTGAGGTAGTTGATTACTTATATTATATGCAACTTTACACTTCTACTCTACGTTCCAGGTGGAACTACTGCACTTTTTACCAACTTTACAGATACAAAAACACATGTTCAGCTAATTACAGACTGGACTACCCAACAGTACAGCATCTATATCAATGGTCCAAAAATCTAATAAGTGAACACTGGCAGGGACCAGTCTACATAACGAATACGATCATTTTAGATTTCATTTTGTTTATGTTATTTGCGTAGCCTCCTTTTACTCAGATTAAGTAAAATTCTGAATAGAGGAATTTCAATTTGGGATTATTTCGACAGTATGACATCGCTATTTTTACTTAAGAAGCTCAATAATGTGAATAACGTTACTGCTTCAACACTTATGATCATACACACACGTCCCGTAGCTCAAAAGTGCGTAGTTCAGTTAGATAAGGGTTTGCCTGATTAAATTACACAACAGGTTAATGCTAAATGTCAACCGTTGAGTACCGTAACTAGCACAAAATTATGCTAAGCAAGATAGCAAGCTATCGGATAGCATGCTATCAATTCGCGTTAACGTTGCAGTTAGCTACCTGTAACCCAAATAAAAACCACTTCGTTTCCTTCTTTAGTGAATGTGCTGATTGGAAGAGGGCAGGGCAGTCGGGCAACGGTCACATAGCCAAAAACTGTGTTTGACGCATGCGACTATCATATTAATAGCTAACGTTGCTAACCAGTAACGTTAAGCGTTAGAAACCGAGCAGCCCCGCTAGCTAACGTTTGCTCGCCTGTCAGCACAATTCGACGTCTCCTTCATTCCTGAGCAGAAAACGCAGCCAATGTCACAGCTGCCGTTAAATACGAGAAACCGAAGGCACGACATGCTAACACGAAGTACCTACCTCTTAGCTCTCCTAGCCTTCTCTTCGCTCTGTTTGACTGCCTTTCTTCTTCCTGCTTTACTATTAACAACAGTACGTGTCAGTCAGCTCGCATGATGTCACCATGGAAACGCCCAGAAATTTGTAGCCCCGATTTCCGCATGTAAAATCGAAAATGCAGCCATTATCCACGTCGCTATGGAGCACATGTAAACAAGTCGACTATTTCATAATTACTGTATGTTAAATCAATTTTTATTCGTGACAGAGAGCCATTATCAGGGAACCTTTATATTAAAAAGCACTTCCTGGTGTCACCGAGTAATGTCCCCGGTACACACAAAATGGCCGACTCATTAATCTCGCTGCACCATTACGAACAGTTGCGAGATAAACCTTTAATTTCTTGATTCTCAGCGGACTCGACGTTTGAAACTTGGCAACGAGGACACATTTATTAACGAAACAAAGAAACGACTGATTATACTTTAACATATTTGTGACTAAACTGAAATGAAAAGCAAGGCTGATGGAAATGAACCCGAACCTCTATCAGTCCTGATGACGCATTTTTCCATGCAATGTGTTTTCAACGGGCGACCATGTTTTCATTGAAAAAATACACTTTATATCAACTTGTCTTTATTTTTGCATTTTAAATAAAATAAATAAATAAATGTATGTTAGACTAGTATCTGTTGATACAGTCGGTGTTGGACGTATTCTTGATTAAAAAAAAGCAATATTAAAATGTAAATTACTATAGCATTTTTATTTGGTTTTAATTGTGTTGTATCAAAAGCAAAGAGTGGTCCCTGTCATGTTTAATTATAAATATAATAATTTATTCTAACAATTTTAACTATTGTTATTGCATTGTTGACGCTATGGAAATCAGCAGCTTTCTATTAAAAATCTAAATCTTTGAGATGTAATTAACAACTAAAGCTGACTGATAAATGTAACAGAGTAAAAAGTATTACAGTTACCTCTGAAATGTAAAGCAGCAGAAGTACGAAGTAAACCAAAAAGACTTAATGGTTTAAAAAGAAACCTAAAAGTTATATGAGAGGACATATAGAAAAGTAAAGTTATACTTTCAGACTAATGAGACGTGTCCTCGAGTGTCACAGGATAGGAAAACACAGAGAAACAGTACAATATAACCAACTTTTATTTCAAAATAAAAACTGGTAGCACCTTGTCTTTTAGAGTTTTGGTCAGATCAGGCGATGAGTTTGATTTATTCTGATACAGACAAATTGTGACTGTCTAAACAAATACTTTTGGTCATCACAACTGGTACAAATTCATTGTCATGTTTTACTCGTTAACATGCAGGCAATAATTGCATCAGGCATTAAACATCATAGAAAAACCATATTACCCAAGAAACAAACCCCTATGAAATATCTGTACTGAATCTAAAGTGGAACAGAAAGGATTTCTAACATGATTGAATCTTGGATTTACGTGTTTCTTTATTTGATTCAACTGCTGCAGTTAACTCAAATAAAGAACTTTGACAGCAAACTGTATTAGGCACAGATAAAAACAGTTTAACACAAGGCCAGCCTCAAAGTAGGCAAATGGGTTACAATACAAAATGTTAAGCATTAAGAAGTACTGGACAATACAGGTTTTTGACCAATAAATATAGAAAAAACGCTCACATGTGCTAAAAAAAATCAAATTTGATATTTTCAAGTGTTGCACTGCAAGTACCAGAGCCACGTGGCATTACACTTGCTCTTGACAGTGTTTTCTCACGCTCAGCATGACACATCAGACTGTGTAGGTCTACAAATCTCCTTTCAGGCAGAACACCATTCTCTGTCCGCATTTCAAAGGCACAGTTTCTACTTTCAGCACTGTCAATATAAAACAAGTGCAAGTTGTTTGTCATATAGTAATAACAGAAAACACAGTAAGAAATGAACTATCAAACCTCGACTGAAAACCGTGGCATCTACGCTCGTCCTGTGTGCCAACATGATCCAGTGTGTCTGCTTTCAACGGACCATCGAAGACTAGATTTCACCCTGTTCGCTTGACGCATCACCAATATATCAAATATCAGTCTGACCACTAATGCTATATATTTGCATGTTTTGTAGAAATTATGTTTATAGTACAAATAAGTAAAATACACTTTTTGTTTTGCTGCTCATTTACAGGTAAATAAGGCTACAGTAATGTTTACATCTGCTGAATGCAATTATTGACCGGCTACTGAGGAGGTACTGTCCACGTCAATACAGAACTGGGTTGCATAGAAGAACCATGTTCACTGTTTAAAAATAGATTTCCTTATAAAACAACCTATAAAAAGAAATCAATAAATGTATAAAATCTGGTGGAAATTTCCAAAAGGGAGTTGATGTTTTCTGCTGTTATTGTTGTTGTTGTTCCTTAAAAGGCACAATCATTAAAAAAACAAAAAAAACAAAACCACAACATCCAAAAGTCAAGTCAGGGCAGGAAGGCTTCTGCTTTGGCAAAAGAACCACTTTAATATTCAGACTGACTGGAGTGATTGTGATGGGGCTGCTTTGGTTGTTGGTTCCCGCTCTTTCTCAGAGTGCTCTCACATAGTGGTTGTCAATAATGGCAGCACTGAGGTTCAGAGGAAAGGCCTCAGATTGCAATCTAAAGTTTCAGTTGAGCCAAACACATTGTGTTCTCCAGGCCTGGTATTTCCTTTAACCCCGTCTTAATACGACTCTCTAAACAGAGGATTTTGTGCAGCGGCTAGAACAGCATCTGAAAACTCTAGTATCTATTCTCGATATACGGTTCTATAGTAGTTGAAGAGGTCTGGAGCTGGAGCTCTAACAGGTCCGCTGAGAGCTTAATGTCCACGAAGCTGGTCCAGCCGGGTGTAAACATCATCGGCTTGACTAAGTTCTTCAAACACAGGCAGAAGGTTGAGCAGCTCGGCGTCGTCCACGTCGTCAAACCATGACACCACAGGAACCTGAGCAGAGCAAAGCGTCACTCACAGCCTGCTGGCTGTCATGCACCTTACATCAAAACAAATGAATATATACAAACATACAACCTGGCAGTCATTTAGTTCTGAACCAAAGCTGATTTTAAATTTAAATGCGTGTAAATCTAACCAGAGGCGTTCAACCTTGATCAGTCCTGAGTGTCATAGGGCATTTCTATGGTAAGATAAGAACAATCTGTCACCTGAAAGAAATCGTTTTCAAGCATAAATGTCAAAAATCATCTGATTCAGCTTCTCAAACGTGAGGATTTGCTGCTTGTCTTTGTCATATCTGAGGGGAAAATGAATGCTGTTTGGTTTTGGGACTGTTGTGTGTGTGATGTTACAAAAAAAGCCCGAAAGGGAAAAAATAATCTGCAGGTTTATCAAAGAAATAAACAAGAGTTGCTGCAACACTCAGGGTGAAATCATGAACGCACATTTAAGGACTCAATCTGCTCATTTTAGCCATTTGCAGACTGCTTGAACTCAATCAGTCATTAGTTTTTTATTTTGTGTGATTTCTCATTTAGTTTGAGCTCATCTCACGCTGTCAGACCTCCTCATCAAGCTTGAGGTCTGGAGAAAGTCTCATCCATTTTTTTTTTTTTAAATAAGATTTAGGTTTAGTACAAACAGGTTATTTGTCCTCCAGTGTCCAGGTGAGACAGAGGTCTAGGATCAGGTGCCAGGTCTTTTGAATGATGGCATCAATATGAGCCATCACAGTTCAGAACCACACAAGGAGGCGACAGAAGCAGATCAACACTCACAGCATTGTTGGGGTGGAAGATGTAGGAGGCAGGAGAGTTATCCAGGATGAGGGTTTTGTGGAGGTCTCGGCCCAGGCGGCTCAAATCTTTGACATAGCAGCCCTGGTGGAATACACAAGACTCACGGAACAACCGGGTCCGGAATACACCACACTGATCCAGCAGGTCCGTCACTGGGTCTGCATACTGGTGGAGGCCGGGGGAGGTGAGGGGAGCAGGAGAGGGAAAGCAGGGATGTGTAAGGTCGAACTAACGAAGCACTTTCTCCAAATGGTGGATTATTCACTCTAACAGCAAACAGAAACAGCACCACACATCCAAAGTCTGCTCATCTGACGGCTCTGCAGCAGCTTTCTTCAAGAAGGTCTTAAGGTTTAAAGGCTCGTCCAGCTGCTGGGTTAACAAACTGGGTTGCACCAGTAAAACTTAAGTGATTGTAGCACCATGAACTGTGATATAACAATGAAGAAATGTATGTTTTAGAGTTAGGAGTATTCATGTAGTGTAGAATGAGCGGGAAACATACGACTGTGCTAACATTAGCAGAAATATTTAGTATTTCAGTCATTATTAGCGTCAAATTTGGCAATCTGAGGTACGTACGTATGTTGTGGTTTCTCATTGTCAAAAAGCATTTTATGAAGTGTGAGGACAGAGGTGTCGTCTAAACAATGCCAGCTCTTTATCTTCAGTCTGAACGGGTCATCTGTGAGGAAGCTAACGTTAGCTTTGCCAGCTGCTTCAGTCAGATATGTGACACTTGGCAGTTCATATGTATTTAATAAGAACTCTCCAGTGAGTGAGGTGCAACCCGTCCTCCTTTAATCAGGCGTAACTCTGCACTTACTAATCACTTACTGTATAATTAGGCAAAGTTTACGCATGCAGAGCTGGTGCAACCGGCTCCAGATGAGCAAAGAACAAACTATGGTTTGAACCGTGGGGAGGGCGTCGCAAAGGTGACTAACAGCATAACGACTCAAAGACTCATCCAGTAACTTAATCAGCAACTATTTTGATGATCGATTAGTCGGTCTGAGTTTTTTTTTTTATCAAAGAAAATAAAGTCAAAATTCTCTGATTCCAGTTTTTCCTTTATGACAGAAGCTGAAACTTTGAGGACGTCATCTTTGACTCTGGGAAACACAACATTCTCTGAAATTTTATAACAACTAATCGATCAATCGAGAAAATAATCCACTGATTAATCAACAGTGAAAAGAATGTCTAGTTTAACAAGCAGCTGCTGTCACAGTTAAAGGAGAACTAAAGGGTGAGAGAAAGCAGAACAACATCTGACAGATCAGACAACACATCAAACATCAAACAAAAGACACTCAGTGCTGAATAAAATATGAACGTCTATTTCAGGATCTATCTCAGCATCTGATGTAAAGTACCTTTGCGAGACTGGCTGTAAACAGCACACATTCAAACAACTCTCCCATTCTCTGCAGGAACTCATCCACATACGGCCTCTTCAGCACATACACCTGTGAAGAAACACAGAGCGTCAGGAAGCGGGCCGACACGCAGGACCGTCATTTCAGAGTCTTTACCATCAGCTCATTACTTCCATCCGTCTGCTGCTAATGGCCAGTTCCTGAAACAAGTAATCAAGAATAGGCCGTGCCAGTGTTAACCAGCCTATCCTGGATTACTTGAACCAGGCAGAGGCCCACAGAGGACTGCGTGCCAGCACATGGGGTCCCAGGAATCACATTTCTGAGTTAATTACAATGCCACATGTCCAATAGTGAGAAGCTCTACGCCAAAGTTGAACAAATGGTCCAGTGCACTGTGCTAGTTGGGCGTATTTTCAGCTTCTTCGCAGAGGCAGTAGTATGTACTGTCTCACTTCTTAATGAATTTCTACATGAACTGAGCAGAAATGACTCATTTTCTTGCTGATGCATCCACTTCGACTCTCTGTTCAACATCTGGTCAGTAGAGGGCTCCGTGCGCCCATCCTAGCAAAACCTGGCTGATCGGTTACAAGACCCATCCCTTTTCAGCTCAGCAACCGCTGCAAACACACCAACATACATACACAAACACAGCCCCCTCCCCTCTACGGCAAACACACTCACACACAGTAGTTTACCTGGTGTGTGGTCCCCTCTATCTCCACAGGCACGATGAAGTCTGCATTACTAATAGGCTGGAGGGAGAACACAGAGGGAGATGGTTGGCATGCTCGTTCACATGAGCCGCGCTGTGTACATTCACATGGCATTACATAACAAGTGAACACTGAACACTTAGAACCAGACTCCACAGCGCTGCCATAAATCACAGCGCGCAGCCTACACAAACAGAATGTAATCCACTTGATGTACCTCAAACACACGCCACGGTTTTAATGAAGAAACTCGAATACAGATTGATAAAGGAAATAATGACAGGAGAAGCACGGCGCCGCTGCTACGAGCTGCCGTCATGTATATATAACCTACAGAAACATGAGCGCTACTTGAAGCTATTTCTGGTGGATCAGAAGAAGCTCTTGCTCAAACTGAAAGAGCGTGGTCAGACAATACCAAACATGCTAAAATGAGGCTAACGCTAACACTGACGGGAAGAAAATACCTTGAATGAGCTGTGCACCAGGGTC
Source organism: Chaetodon auriga (assembly GCF_051107435.1). Classification (NCBI taxonomy): domain Eukaryota; kingdom Metazoa; phylum Chordata; class Actinopteri; order Chaetodontiformes; family Chaetodontidae; genus Chaetodon; species Chaetodon auriga. The sequence continues at coordinate 3,029,007 of NC_135083.1, forward strand.
TCATCCAGGTCTATCACCACACATATCTTCCCTTGGTCCTGGGCAGTCACCTCGGGCAGGAGGCTGGGCTCATGTTGCTGAGGAGACACACAAAGACTTGTTTTAATGGTACTGCTGCCCCCCCCCCCCCCCCCCCCCCACACACACACACAGATAGTTATATCATTTGTCTTGTCTGTGCTGTGTTTATAGCTAAGGTGCATGATTGGTCCTGATAGTGATTCTGCAGCCATTTGATTTCACCTCTGGGAAATTAGACGAGACTCCATTTTAGATGTGTGGATGAGCTCCATTATTTACTGTAACAGCTTCTATCTTTAGGATTAGCATATTTATTCTTTTATCATACTTCCCAAAAGCATCTCTTCAGGGATTCACCAGCAGGGAAAACACATTACCTTGATAGGATCTAATTTTTAGATATCCAGTTCTTCCCCTTTATTAATTCTGTTTCATTCTGGGGCTCCTTCTCAGCACACTCAAACTGACATTAATTATTAATATATTACATAACGTAAATAGCTTATCCATCCAGGAGGGCAAATTAAGACTGAGAAACGCCACATCCACGAGCAGCGACGATATTCTATCATCAATTAGACAACGAACCCAAAGCAACCCCATCGACGCGAGCGTTTGAATTCAGTTTCATTTCAGTGGAAGCCTGCCAGACAATAACCGGCCCTACGTGTGCTGCTTCCTGTTTGCTCCTGATGCTGGAGGACACTCCTCAACGTGAGCAAACATGGCATCTCATTAAAATGCCCCTTACATGGTACTGAAGCTCTAATCAGGCTGACGGCGCTCACCAGCGTGGCCAGCCGCATGCAGCAGGCGCTCAAGGCTTTATTTTTTTTTTTGTCTCCACCTCAGCAATTACGAGGCGCACAATACACCGTTCTGCGCTCGCTCCGTCTGCCTGCGGGGCTGATAGTCGCTCAGCCGCTCTTATCTTCCTTGAAGGATCAAGTGTGAACATCAAAGTGATTCCATATCCGCAGACAGTTGCGGTTGGCTTTCAAGATGTTCAGAGCAGGTGCAGCGGTGGTTTTAGTGCGCAGTTGTAAAAAAAAAAAATAACGCTTGAAGACAATAATAAGCACATTTTTACAACAGCGCGTTCAGTTTATTCCTGCAGATGGCTGAACTGTTCAAACATGGCAGCCGAGCGCGCGGCTGCCACAAGGAAGTCAGATCTTAAATAAACAAAATTAAAGCCGGGACAGAGCTGAGGTCTTCACATTGTTCTCAGAGGTGTGAAATGATGCTGGAATAAGAATAGTGTTACCTTGACAACCGTCCCGTTTTCCTGCGACTCCAGCAAGGCCTGCTGGGAAGGTGGCGGCGGCGGCGGCGGTGGTTTGGGGCCATCCTGAGCTTGGAGGCAACAGAAGAGCGCTTTGAAGATGTTACAACTCCGAGGCTGTTTCAGGGCAGAGCGGCTCACCTGGCCTGTTGGGGGCAGAGAAAGAGGGACTTTCATGAGGAAACCAAGTCAAACTGCATGTCGTCAACACGGAAACACCCAGAGGGCCTTGAACCACTCGCCAGACACAATCTCTCCCATTCCTCAGCAAATCAATAAAGACTTAGGATACATTGAACATATTAAAGGATATTCAGCATGCTGGGCTGCTTGTAACATACAGACTGAGCCTCCCCTTTGCTGAAGGCACCATCCATCTGTCCACAGGGATGGCACAGCCCGCACATGAAATCTGTTTTTAATGCCTCTGCTGCTGCTGCTGCTGCTGGAAATGGCTGGTACATGTTATATAATCACAGAGGGCGGGAAACCCACACTTTTCAGCAGTACCTTCAGCAGAAAACACTCCAAGCATTTGAAACCCCGACACATCACAGGCCTGCCCTGAAGCCAGAGCAGACCGACGGCGAGCCGGACGTGCGGTCACACCTCAGCGCCCCGCGCAGGTCTGCGATCAGCCGCCGTGACGACGTGCGTCCCAGCCCCACGCCAGACCTGCGCCGCGGCGGAGGGAAGGGAGGAAAACATTCCTGCAAGTCTCCTCCGGTGCGTTTCGTGTGTGGACTTGCAAACAGTCGCAGAATTTGTGCCCATCGCAGCGCGTAAACACGCGCAGTCCTCGGCGGAAAGAGGAGCTGTTGATCAACAGCCAAAAGTGTGCCAGCCAACTGCGCGCTCAGACGTTTACACGTTTATTTGTCTCCAGGCTGACCCTCTGAAGACATCATGCACATACACCAGTGACCATGTTACACAACACCATGTTCAAGAGACAAAGGACACAGGAGCTTTATTTGGTCATTTCCTCAGATGTCCTTCATTAGTCCAGGACACTTTTTCTGGATATATTAACATCCAATAATCAATACAATCCACATGTTTACATCCCATGAATGTGGATCCAGTTTAAGTCAGCCTATTGATTTCCCACAGGAAAACAGTCCCGGCCATGTATGACATAACACAGACATTATATCTCCCTGCATGTAAAAGGATAGAAAGAGCAGAGCACACAAATCCACTCTGTAACACACCACTCAGTCTAAAAAACATGCAAGACGAAACAACAACGATAAAACAAAATTAAAAAAAAACAGTGTGGACAGTGAATTATTCTCCAAACCTAAAACATGACTTGAGGCCAAACGCAGCAGTGCCTGCAATCATACAATATGCACGATATTAACAAGCGAGCAGTGAGTCAGAATCAATGAGCAAAGCCTCTTTCAAGCCCAAGGAAAGCGTGCAAACAACGAAATCTTTGAAACGGCGCTACAATGGGCGTGTGCAGAGGGGTGTGTTTGTGCATTCCGCTGTCAACGCCGCGGCACCTGGTATTTCTATACACCCCCCTCCCTGTTAATCCACAGCCACTCCACAGCCCTACAAACCTATAGCATGCATTAGGATTTAATACGGACCCCTGTGCTGTTTGTGTGTCTAATCAAATAAAAGCAAACACGGGGAGCAGTGCAGCAGCCTTGCCTCAATGCAACTGCCGCGCACTGATCTGTGACCACCCCCCCTTCCACCATATGAGCACAACATCACAGTTTATAAATGCACACAGCAGCCTGATTTCCACTGTACTACAGTGCAGCCTGTGGTGAGGTCCTCACGCCGTACCTGGTAGTAGTGGGATATGGGATGGTGCCAAACAAGCTGGAACCTGATCGACATAAATACAAGGCAGCTCGCTTTTGGAGACCTGGTCGTGGTCACCAGCAGCGCACACTGATGAGGGGAACTCAGACAATCACAACAGCACATGTTAAGAAGCGACAGAGATTTGCACAATAAGAGCACACACTGCAAAAAAAAAAAAAAAAAAAAAAAAAAAAGAACCAGGAGACAAAAACAGGATCAACAATGGCTAAGCTCTGGATGGCAAACCCAGTGCGTAATGGAGACTGTGAACTTCTGCTTGACCTTATATTCAATACGTAAGAGCATCTGAGCTGTGACAAATCACCTCGCTTCTGTTTCGAAACGGCAGCAGGATGTTAATCAGTATTATTTTTTTTATTCTAACAGTTGTATTATGGTCTGCAGGCAGGTGAACACCGGACAAAAACAACCCAGGTTGCAGCTTCTGCGCACGAAAATCTTCAGCAAATAAGCACATCGTGTTTTTAAGAGGCCATATCGGTGAATTTATCGTGATTAGACCTAAATATTGCAGATTTGCTTGGTGGATGAAGAAAAAAAAAAAAAGGGAGGGGGGGGGGGGGGCAATGCGCCTCAAAGCGCGCTCCACCAGCGTCCGCAGCGCTCAACTGTCAAATGGGCGCACTACAGGCTCCTAACACACCGATCATTATTCAGAAAACAATCAAACACCAGCACGGACATATTAATACCCCAAACACACACACACACACACACACACACGCACACACAAACACACACACACGGGCCCAGCTCACCTGCTTTCGGTGACACTTGAACGTCTTCTTTCTGCACTTGGGTGATAACAGAACTTTCCATCTGACAATCACGGAGCCCTCAAAATCCTCAAATCCTGTCCCCGAGCACTGATGGGCATCCCTCATTGGGTTTTCTTCACAAGTGGGCTCAATTATCCGCCGAGGTAACTTGTCATCCGCCTCAGTTACGATCCTCGATGAGAGCAGGATTTATCTTGTTCCTGGGTTTCTTTATTCCGCCGCCGCTCCTCTTGTTCTTCTCTCGGAGGTCCGCCTGGGGAGGGGGCAAGGCACTTGGATATGTTTTTTTTTTTGGAAGCTATTTGAGACTCTGTCAGCTCCGTCGTCTCGGGTTTACCGCTACTATTACGGGTAATATTGCCGAGCAGCCCCCCTCTCCCGTCGCTGCGAAGTCTTCACTCTTGCACCAACAACATGGAGAATCCAGGCGAGAGAAGGAAAACAACCGAGGAAATGGGGCAAGGGAGGGCGGTTTCAAGCCCCCCCTTACTACAGATAAACAACATCGCCGGAAAGGCCTGAGAGAGCGACGAAAAACACCGAGAATCGGTCGCCAGAGCCGGTTTCGATGCCAGAAAACGGATTCCCGTGCGCACTTAGATGTAAAATACGAGTTTTGTTGTTCTCCAAGGCTTTGTTTTTCTACGGTTGGGACTCCGTGGGCGCCTTGAAACCGTGCCCGCTCCCCGATTGGACGCCCAGGAGGAGAGGGGGCGTGGCCAGCAAGGCATTCCTCCCCAGTCCTGCACGCTCCGCACCAACACATTCCAGCGCTGCGCGAGCGAGTGAGATCACATTGTTTGTAAATTATTAAAAATAAACAAACAAATGTTAATTTCAGCAAATAATTAACATAAAGGCAGACAGCGTGTTACGTATTCTTCCTCTTGAACCGGATGCTAGCACGTCGTTTTGTAGTTTAATACGTTTGTTTTCTTTTCTTAGTATTTCATTTTCTACAAATATAGGCTATTTATTGTTTGTATTCTGCATTTTTTGTGTGACTGACTGGTTTTAGCTTAGATAAATGTATCAGAGGAGGTGGAAATTGTGATGCTCTTAATTAATTATGAGGCAAAAATAATACAATTATCTCCAAAAAAACAAAAAGTACTGTACTATATTGTTGCCTGCTATGTTTGATACTTATATTATTATCCAGGAGTCTCGCGTTTTCCTGCTACCGTGAGATTTACGCGCCTAAATTTCGCATTTAAAAAAATAAAAATAAAAAATCTTGGTTTGTAAAAATCACAATATCATAACAAGTTAATTATTAAGGAAAGCATCCGCAGCGTGGGTTTGTAATCAGTTCCACCCGTTAAATAAATATTATTAAGAGATATGTGCAGTGAAAAAAGCTCAACATGTGCAGCATGTTAAAGTGCATTACTGACAAGGTATCTATTAATAATAGTCATAAAGAAACTGTAAATATAGTTATACAATACCTGTAATCATCTGATGGACCTCCACAGTCTCCTCTGAATGTCTCCCTGTCAGAGGAGCTCTGCTGGTCGATATATCTCCATGCAGTACTACGTGGTCACTGTCCCTCAGTAGCACTTTATGTATGAGGGTAACAGAGGGCAGTGTGAAACCAATGACCCAGGCTCCTTTCATTTTCTCTCTGCTTTTGCTTCCCTTCACTGACACAACAGTAAAATGAAACTAACTTGTTTTGCCTGAAAGCTGCTGTTGGACTTTACTCTGGGAGCCTCTGTGTGGAGGCAACCACTGAACATTTGTCTCCAACGCACTTATTTTACCATGAGAATGCTGGGTACAAACATTACATGACAGTTGCATCATATAAAACACTTTACCAAGTGTTTGGACTTAAATTAGCAGTTATTTACGTCTAAATCCAGTGATGAAATATAAAAAAAACACATAAGCAGGTTGCTGTTTTTATTGTTAATTAAAACAAGTTGCACTCAGCTGCAGACAAATCCTGCGTATTTTATAATCATTTCTCACTTTCCACGAGGCCACATTTATTTTACCTTGTTCAAATAAATGGAAGTGGGTTTGACATCATGTTAAGCAATGTGGTCAACCAGAGGGTCCCCAGATATTTATATTTACAGCAGAGAGCCTGTGCAGCACCTCCCTATCCTCTGAGTTAAGAAACCTCGGAGTAAATCACAGTGATTGTCTCGCTGCGACGCACGGCGAGCAACTGTGATGTGGAATTTAGCAACAGCAGACATTAGCTGCATTTAAGCACCTTAAAAACACACATGTGGATGATGCAGGGAGCTGCACACATCTCTAAAACTGAGCATCATAAGAGAAACAATAAAACAAACGTGTTAATAAAGGAATAACTACACAGTCGAAATACCCAGTCTACCCAAACACATGTGGGCCCATTACACCACAAGCTCCGCCAGTGCCCACAGTGGCCACAATGCAAGACATAAACAAGAATGGCCCCGCTGTTAGCATTCCTGGTGTCGGACATTTTAAGGCAGCACTGACAGATCTGTGTAAAAATATATGCAGAGCGAGTATGGACCGCACAGCTGGAAAATGTCATGCGGTTTACAGCTGATGCCACTGTTTACTAAATCAACTTGAAATTCATTATCTTTGCCTGCTCTCTGCTGCGTCTGGCCCTTTTCTTCTGGTAAGGCTGCACGTGCATTCCTCTGAGAAGACAGACAGACAGACAGACAGACAGCGTAAAGGGGCTCAGTGGTGTGGAGGCCCTGGGCCGAGTGTTCGGGGTGCTGCAGTTGCACCCCTGGAAAATCGGTCCAGAACATGTGACTTCAAAACATCAGATACAAGTTAAAGCTACATCCGTCTTTCATCGGCCAACAGAACTAAAGCCCAGGCACGTAAAAACAACATGAGGTGAGAGGAGAAATAAATCACAAGTGTAGCACATTTCAAGCCTGAAACCTGACATTTGTCTTTGCTTAATCAGTGGAAGGAAAAGATACGAGAAAAAGACACAATGCAGACAAATTAGTCTTAAATAATCCTGGCATGCAGTTCCTGTAATCTCATGTTGTGGTTTATTGTGTTTGTGTACAGTTCAATAACACATTGAGGTGATTTTTTAATAAGTACAACTCATTAGATCAGTCAGCTCTGGTGAGCCACAATAATAAAACAACATGGTGCTCACTGCTGCAACACATCAATCAAGGAAGTCTTCTGCAAAAATAAATCAGCGACTTCGTCTGTCAATCTGTTACACGTCGTCAACTGACACATAACAGCAGATATACAAACACAACACTGTTAAAACAGCTTAGATCTTATTGATGAGGCCGTTACTGAGGCCAAACGATGAAAGATTCAACAAATATTCTACACAACACTCCTCAATAAGTTATCCTGCATTGTAAAACTCTGTTGTAATGTTGACATTAATGGCAAGGAAACACACACACACACACACACACACATTCCTTCCATCCATCAGGCGTTGTGGTTCTATTTCTACATTTCACACCTGGGAATCCACAGCGTCTTCTTACAGCCTCATGCACTCTGCCATGCATTAGCCACATCCAATCATGTTGATGACAAACTGGCTGTTGAAATGTGCTTGCAGCATCTGAGCCTCATGTAGGGCTGGGACTGTAGGGTCTACAATCATGTGATTTGCTGGAAGAGCCCCCCCACCCCACCCCCACCCTCTCCTTCCCCTCCCCTCCCCTCCCACCTCGCAGGCCTGCCCCTGAGTGGCCTCTGCTAGGCTATGTTTCCAGGAAAGGGGCCTACTGGACAGGCTGTGAGGCCTAGGCAGGGAGACATTGGCTCATTGAGAAAAACAAAAACAGAGAGGGGCGGTGGGAAGACTCTCCCCTCTTACATAACTCTCCCTCCATGACAGGGGGAAAAAAAGTTCCCCGCCACAATGCAAAGAAAAACCTGTCCATCCGCCTCTCCTCGCCTTGCAAAGGCTGAAGCACTTCAGGACAGGAATTCGTGCAGTACTGAAACCAGCAGCGCTTGCTCGCAGTTACACAATAGTTGCAGCTCTTCAGACATCCCACCACCACAGGCATGTCAGACAGCAGCCACATCTGAATGCACACGCTGAGATATTCCAGTCAAATCCTGTCACTGCCACTCAATTCATTCAGTGTGTTTCATGCAGTTCTGCTGTTCCTGTGCGGCCGCAACAACGCACACAACATGATGTAACACACCATGTCATTTAATGTGCTGTGCTGCACAGCTCTGGTGGTGAGACGTTTACTGTATCTGAGGAGTGGCTTTTGTGGCCTGGACTGCCCCCCTGTGGCCACAAGAGAAACTGCACAGAAACAGCAGAGAATCAGCAAAAACACTGAAGTCCGCTTCCTCAAAAAAGGCCTCAGAGGGTTTTAAAAGGCCTTCCCTTCATTTATCTTAAACACTTCCTCTTGTGGGCTGCAGGGAGACGTTACACACTTATAAACTGTGAGAAAGCCGCAGGAGGCTGTTCAGTCCTTGTTGGTGGAGTTTCAGCCAGCTTTCAACGATAATAAACATTTCTGGGCCGTATTGTGCATCATATTTTCACACTTTCTTTGATGATACAGATATTAAATTGTGACCTCTGTTTAAAAAATGCCTTCAGTTTAACCTAATCCTTTGCACTGTGTGTCATCCTGTGAAATGAACTTGTAAAATCCTCACCTGTAAGCCTGTCAACACGGAGAAACTGACCTTAATAGATTAAATAATTAGAGGGTGACTAAAAAAAGAGAAAAAGAAGTCTGTCAGGCTGTCCACAGGTGCACCTTGAAATAAAACGTCCACTCGAGCACACGTCTGATTCAGGTGTCGAACTCTGGCTGCGGCTCGATCAGGACGGTCGTGTCGTTGCCTCTCCTGGTGGACGGATCGAGCCAGGAGACTCCCAGAGCTATCAGACACAACCACACCTGCAGCGCAGACCCAGACAGATTAACATGAATCCGCTGACAATCACATATTCAGCAAGGCGCAGCGTTAAACGGTGAGTTATGCTGCTGTGTGATAGACTGTCTTTCTCTTTACATCTGTCTATACTGAATTTTCCAAGTGAGATACAGAAGAAATACGCCTCGTTCCTCCCAATACAATTAAAATCTGAAATAATAAACCACAAGTATTATCATATAAAAAGAAAACAAAATTACTCCTTAATATCTTAATGGTGCTATTAGTCACTCTAATGTAGGGCTGCAACTGACGACTGTGTTTATTATCAATTAATCTGCGAGATTAGTGTCTCGATTGATCATTTGTTCTATACCAACCAAAAAAAAAAAAAAAAAAGCCAGATATATTCATTTTAGGTCAAGAAAACCAGCAAACATTGACATTTTTGCTTAAAAAGTGATTTAAACAATCAATCATCAAAATTGTTGCACATCAATTTGCTGTTGATTGACTGATCATTTCTGCTCTATTTGAAAAATAAACATGAACATGAAAAATCACATAAAAGGCGTCCATATTTGTCTAAAATGATCAGATTTTCCTTTTATAGTAAACTAGATTTTTCTCTATTTAAACATGAAACCATCTTTTCCTACCTGCCATTAGATTTTTAACTGCCTGAGAAGCTGAAGATTAAGTTGCTGGAAGAAGCTTTAAGTTGACAGCAGAATCTGTGCTGAGTCTGATGTTACCTACCAAATATCCCACAAATGTCAGGTACGCTATGGAGAGGACGGCCGCCAGCACATACAGCCACACGCTGTGGAGTGCAGCCACATAGACCACGACGAAGTACATGTTGATGGCACACACGAGCAAAATCACCAGTCCTCCTCCGATCTTACAGGCCCTGCGGGACAGAGAGAACATGTGTGTCTGAAGGAGAACCAACAACACGCTGGATTATCACCTGTCTTTGTGTTTTAGGATCCGGACAAACTTACAGTCCATTGGCAAAGTCGTTCATGAGAGAGGGCAAACTGGAGAACGTGAGGACTGGAATGAGGGCAAACGGCAACTGTGAGAGAAGCAAAAGAATGCATCAACAAAATCAATCAACCAAAAGGTAGAGGGCGCTGTAAAATCTCAGATAGTGGTCTTTATTGCTCTCAGTGGCAGAGGGAACTGGACCTTTATTTGGGACAGCCCTTTATTTTTAATTTCACCTGCTCCCCAGCTCAAACAAACAAAGCTGTAGTTACAAGTTAATTCGGTTAATTTACCAACTGTTTCCGAAATGAAGCTCGCTGTTCAAACTCAATCCTACTCGCTCCTATATTTTAATCACATTGACGTCCTCGTTTTGTGTTGCAGGTTATGAGACTGAATTTAAAGAAACCTCCCAGATGAAGCGCTGAAGGGGAACTCAGAGGTGATAAAACAGGCAAAGGTGGAGAGATGTTTGCGAACGCTTGGATGAGGCTGCCGGTGAAGCGGTCGTCTGACCTGCATGCTCTGCAGCACGTTGAGGAAGTCGTTCATGCCTGTCAGGTGCTGTATGTCCTGGAAGATGGCAACCAGCAGGGTGGGAGCGATGGCGAGGGAACGGGTCAACAACACCCGGGCGAAACGCGACCAGCGCAGGTTCAAGAAACCCTGAGGGCAGGAAAACACACCAGCCGGTGACATTTAGAAGTAAGCTGCACTTGTTTATGACGGTTTCAGCAAACAGCGCTAACTTAGATAAATACAGCCCCATTCCACACAGACGCTTCCAAAACTGGACCCAAACTGAAGCAAAACTTCAGTAAAACAACTGACTGATGTGTGACTGTGACGAAGATGAAGGACAGGGCCGACATCTTCATTGTTTCTGTGATTTCTGGCTGATTCCGCCTCCACTGACCTCCATGACAAACTGACCGGAGTACGTCCCAGTCATGGTGGAGCTCTGACCAGCTGCAAGGATCCCCACGGCCCAGATGTAGAGAGCTGCCGGGCCAAAGAAGCAGCCCAGCACCACTCCCTGTATCAGACACGCAAACAGAGAGGCCGGTCAGCAAAACCTCAGCAGCAGAAAACAAACACAGTCTTTCAACCTGTGCTTCAACAAAAACAGGAGAGGGACTCTGCTGGAAAAGAGGGGACAGCATGAAAACAATGAAAATGAAACCTGCTGTCATCAATATTTCTATACCAACAGTGGATGAAGTGACTGTATAATATGAACGAGGGTCACTCATAATGAAGAGAATTGACTCTACGGAGCATCTTTCAGCTCGTTGTTTTGAAGATTTTTATTCTTATATTTTAAAACTTTAGAATACAGCGTTTGACACAAAGGCTGTTTCACAAACTGCAGTGCTTAATGGGAAGTGAGTTTGAGAGAAGAGGAAGAGGAAGAGGAAGAGAGTTTTTGGAGCTTTAACCTACATGACAGATTAAAAGTCAGATTGTCTCTGACTGTTCTATAAATCACACATCCAACACTTAAACCTGTAATTTTATTAAAGTTATGATCTCAAGTAAGTCTGTTCAGTCACTGTGTATCGCTGTATGAGGTGACACTGCAGTGGCTGAGTCTGCGGCTAACTGATGAAAGTACTGCAATAGTTACATATTTGCAGTATTACAAACTGGGTGTCGGTCTTACTGTTAATGTTAAATGTTGTGTTAAGTTGCTGCTAATGCAAACCAAACACTTAATGCTGCTGCGGCTTCACAATAAAAGCATTTAGCTGAAAAAAGCATAGCAATAGCACTTATTGCCATTATTGATCAAAAATGCACCTACAAAATAAGACAATGGTCAATTTCTACATTTACTGACAGCAGATCAGTTTGAAGTTTTAAAGGGACTAATGGAACAAGAAGGAGCCACAGTGAGGCTGAACACCTCCAACTTCTCAGCAAGTTAAACTCCTTTCAGCTCCACTGTGCCCTGCTGTCCACAGCAAAGGGTCAATTATTGCCTGATTTCCTTACTCAACCTGGAGAGCTAAAGCTAACATGCTGAGCTGAACGTACCCCTCGATAAGCTTCACTCACCCCTTTGTAGATGTCCACCTCCAGGGTGTCATTGTTCAGAGGGAACAGATCTGAGTGAGGACTTCCTGTTTGATTGCAGGCGGTGTGCTGGAATGAAAGAATACACACACACACATCTGCAGCACAGCAGCCAAAGAAAACACACATCACAGGAGCGTCTGCAGAGATACTCACCACCTCGCTGTTTGTGCGTCCGTAGAAAGCCTCGGCGAACACGGCCACCACAAACACATTGATGAGGAAAGAGACGAACAGCGCGATGGTCGCCTCGATGAAGAAGTACTTGTTGGCCTCTTTTACTTCTTTCTTGTTCGATCGATCCACTTCTCGAGACTGAGGGAACAATCGGACATTCAAAGACTCGCCGATACACCTTCATGCAGCTGATTAAGGGGAAGCAGCTGGTCGCACCTTGACGAGAGCAGAGTGGAGGTAAATGTTGTGAGGCATGATGACGGCTCCCACGATGCCGACGGCCTGACCCAGCTGAACAGGCCCGCAGCCCTCGCAGTACGGCACGAACATCCCCTTCAGCAGCTCGCCTTGGTCTGGACTCACCGTCACGTACTGGCAGACAGTTATGATACGAAGGAATCAATGAGGCATCAGTCCAGGTTTGGAAAACATCAGTTAGCACAGGATACCTCATGTACCTGCTACCACATGATCAGCATCCAGCCAGTCACACGAATGATGATCAAGGTTCCAAATCTGTACTCATTTTGTCTGTATTTCAAAATAAGAGCCTACTGCTATTCAAGATAACTTCTTCCACTTTTTCTTTTCTTTGCCGCCTCCACTGAGGAGGTCATGTCCTCTGTCCGGTTTGTTTGTCAGAAGGATTAAAGAGAAACTTTCAGCCTGGTTTTCATGGGGGCAGGATGGAGCATGGGTCAAGGAAGAGCCCATCAAATGTTTGGGGGCTGATCTGAGTCACAGGGTGGAAACACAACTTATTTTTCACTGTCATTAACATTGTGGGATAGAGCATTAGGCCTTGTTGGAATAAATGCCATACATCTTAAAAACCAGTAGATGGCAGTAAAGTTCAACAGTGACAAAACTAGAAATACAATGACTCCATATTACAAACCACAATCACAGGTACAAATGCTCCTCCAGGGCAGCAACACATGCAGCTGCTCCAACCTCATACAGAAATTATTCAGCTCATAAATGTTTGTTACGTATGTGAAACATCTCCAATTTAGAAGGACACAATAAATAAATAAGCCCAGCTGAGATGATGAGGCTTCAGCTGGGCTCGACCATGTTTTGACATGATTCCACTGGTTTTTCTGCTGGTTTTAGTGGTGGCTGTGGTTGCAGATTTGCACATGACTCGACGGAGGTCTGTGCTCTGTGAGCGTCCTTCTAGCTTTAAACACTTTGAGCCATAACCCTCGAGGGGGAGTCTAGTGAGCTCGCTGGTGGTATTCAAGAGTGAAATCTAGGATCTGTCGACTGTCTGTCATATTGTGTTGTTTTGACTCTAAGCTATAATTGAGCCTGAGCTTCACTGACGTAATCAATGCTGCTGATCGGTTTGGGTTGACATTAAAGGGAAAGCAGACGGAGAAACATCAACACTCGGTCACGTCGGCAGATATTTAAATGTTTGTACCTCGTATCCAAACGTGATGGCCATGATGGTAATGAGCAAACCAAAGAAGGCCTCCAGCTTCCTCAGGCCTGCAGACAAACAAACAGGATGCTTCATTTCCTACAGTGACGTATTCCACTGTCATCTGAGGAGCACGTAAAGCATGCCAGGAGACAACAACCCACCGTATTTGTCTAAGAAGAGGAAGACAAACGTGTCGATGATGGTGATGAGGACACCGCCCCACAAGGGGATCCTGTCGGTAAACGCACACACACACACACACACACACACAATCAACACCACAGAAGTAATCAAGACATTGTAAGAGACGACTTCCACTCGACTACACTACACACAAACCAAACTACCAAACAGTAAATACAAGCAGCTGAAACCATCAGCCAGTTAATCCAGTATCTGGTTGACGGATGTCGTGTCTGTTCACCTGCCGACGGAGAGAAGGTTGAAGGCGATGGCGCAGCCGATGACCTCCTGCATGTCCGAGCCAATGATGGCCAGCTCCACCATCAGCCACAGGATGACACGGGGCACCTGGACACATGACACAGGTGTTCACGTTCACAGGTACAGATAATTTGAAACCAGCGTGTGGTCAAACCATCGTTTAACATGAACGCTGGGCTTCGACAGGACGCTCACCCGCCTTCTGACACGTTTTATTCTGCCCTGCTGACTGAATCCATGATGACGGTTTGGATTCAGGCTCGTTTTGGGTCTGAGCATCAGTACTTGAAATACATTAAAAAATACTCATGCATTGCTTTAGCCTCCACGGTCAGTTTCTTTTGAAATGCTCCCACCCAATCAGAAACTTGCCCCATGACAATAAAATAGCATGTGCACATAAACACTGAGCACAAACATCTGAATCTTTGCTTCTGGCTCCTTTAAAGAGCCAAACAGATGCAAACTGTGCATGTAGATGTTTCCTCACATGTACTGCAGCCTCTTAAAATGTGCGCAGCAGAGACGCAGCAGAGAACAAAAGGGCTGATCACATGATTGTTAGCCATGTGGTTAACAGTTGCTTTTCTGCTGCAGGTAACAGAGACACAGAGCTGGAGATACGCTCCCATGAATAATGAATTAAGCCACTCTGGATTTAACTGTGAACTTCAACAGACTCTGCATCTTCTCACAGCTTTTGAGAACTATCCTCACAGCTCACACTTACATTTTTTTGATTATATAATCTGAGGATTACAGCAACTGTAACAACAGAGCTCAATGCTGGTTATGCAACGAGTTACAGTAAACCAGGGCAACTTCTGCTTACAGCCTCCGGGGCGCTGTACAGTATCAGCAGGCACTTCATGCAAAGGGGGAGTCATGAACAAAGGTTACTGATGGCTCACAGTGTGATACTGGCGGTTGCAGACTTCAGCCAGGTGCATCCCGGTGACGACGCCCAGCCGAGCGGCCAACCGCTGCAGCAGCAGGCCGATGATGGTGGCTCCCAGCAGCACCCAGAGCAGCTGGAGGGACGAGAGCAGAGGCATCAGCTGCTAATCGGCCGTCTAACGAGCTCCAGCCTTCATACAAACGAATGAGAAACTAAAGTCTGTGCATCAGTGCGACTCTGAGGGAAAGAAGGGCAGAATCTGTGCGTGTTTACAAAAGCACTACAATCGGTGGTGTTTAACCTGGAGTTATACTGATTTTAGATTAGATTAAGTTAGATGAGATTCAACTTTATCAGATAATTTCATACTCACTTTGCGTCAGACCACAGAAACGGAAAAACCTACAACACTAAGAACACTGATCCTGTAAATTTGGCTGCGTTCAAACCCAGTCGGCCGTGACGGACAGGACGAACCGTGCACATTAACAGGCCGTGAGCGCGGCGGCAGACGGTGACCTCTGACCTTCTCTCTGACCAAACGTTTAAAATTTCCTGGTTCAGAAAGTCACCGCAGCAGGAAATCATTACTCTCACCTAGATGCTGTTTTATTGCTGCTGTTTGTTTTTGTTTTTCGGCGTCGTGGGCGTGCGGCCATGTTTTTTTGTGTTTCCACTGCAGGCTGAATCTGTGTGAACGAGGCTCACTTGTTTTCTGACCTTTGAGTTTGGCTTGTTTTGTGTTATTTTCACTGCAGAAAGAGAAAATGAAGTGAGATAAAATATCTTAAATCAAGGCAACATGTGCTTGTTTTTTTGTTGATATATCCTCTTACAAAGCAGTTTTTCTATTTGAGCATTTCACCTGTTTTTGTCCTTAATTATATCAGTGAGACTTCTTACTGAGTTTTTAATCACGGTCTGTTGTTTGCAAACTGAGACGAGGAAGAAGAAGAAGAAGAGAAGTGGCCATTTTCATGCTGCTCAGGTGTTTCACTGCTGACATAAAAACTTCACGAGTCTTCAGCAACTTGAGTTTTCACAGGAGAACAAAGCGTCATTTACAATCACAGACGCTGGATTTATTTGTGATCAAGCTGTTTAAGGATCCTGTACTGACAACAAACCATCTGCATCTACTTCATACTTTATGGGGAAAAAAGGAAGTGTAGTTTTACTCTTATACGATGCCGCCAGGGAGCGTCTGCCTGCACCAGAAGGCACAGCGTGGTCCAGTTTTCTTGTTTGATGGTCAGGCTTGAGGCTCGGTTGCTCTGTGAATATTCACTCCACCTCTCATTCACTTCTTTTGAAACCCTAACGAATGCAGGTATGTGCTTCCAGTTTTTCCAGGTTAAACTTTGACCTGCAGCATACTGAGACTCTCTAACATCCAGTGAAGGTGAGAGTCCCTCAGGAAGTGGGATTGTTATCATTGCTTATATAACTGGTGTTGGTGGTAAATGTACAGAACAGGTTACAACGTGTTAGTTAATAAACGTTCTGAACTACATTTTAGAGTTCTGTCTGCAGTGAAGACGCAAACAGGTGGAGGGTTTACAGGTCAGATACGGGTTTCGCGTGTACGTGGATGCTGCATGGCCAGCAATGACGGATGTGAACTATTCAACTATTGTGATAATCTATTAATCGTTTCATTAATTTTTTAGGCAACAATATGAAACATTTCCTCATTTTAGCTTCTTAGTTGTGAGGATTTCCTACTTTCCTTTGTCTCAAACTTCATGATAGACATTTTGTTCTAGTTTCAATTTTTTTTAGACCAAACACACAAGTCATCATTAGTGACAGCGATCGTTACCTTGAAGCCTGCTTTAGCACCAGACTGCAGGTCGGACTCGATGTTACCTGGGTCCAGGTAGGCGATGCTCATCAGAAACCCCGGCCCGGTGAAGGCCCACAGCTTACGGAAACTAAAGCCCCACTGCAGGAGAGAGACATTCAAGCTGTAATACTAATAAAATCACACTGATGGTCACCAAGTCAACAAAAACAAACAGGAAGTTAGCATCACTTTCAATCAGGGGTGAGCGATTCACTATCTCTGTATATACTGTATATCAATAGGAATTTTATATCACGATATCAATATATATCATGATACAGTAAATTTTCAAAATTCAACAACTTTCATGTTACGTTTTGTTCTTGAAAATTCAATAAAATATTATGTTAAATAAAATTCTAAATCAATCCAGAAACTGTTTATCAAGTAGAGAGGAACGTCTGTTTCTGGCTAATCCGGCAGATTAAAGGAACAGTGTGACATTCGCTTTCTTCCCAAGTGTCAGATGAGAAGACTGACTCCACTCTCAGGTCTGTCTGTTAAATGTAAGTCCACACATACTATAGGAGCCAAGGTACCCCAGATGTTATATGGGATAGGCCTTTATTTTATTTTATTTTATTTCTATAGGTTGTTTGCCTACAGCCATAGCTTTGGACAGTGAAACTCAGTTTGGCTGTATGTTATATTATTGTATTTTCTCAGTCTCTAATTAATGTTTAGATTTATGACTTTGGATATATATTTGTACTAGGCATGTTCATTTTTTGGGGGGCTACTGGCCCTTTAAGGGACTCGGATGCTTGCTGCACTAGCGGTCTCGGAGCTGCAGTAAACAGGCAGTGAGAGGTCAGGGAATTTACACTGAGAGTGTACAGTTTTCTTACCGTAGCTGAAGTATTATTTGTGGCATACAGCCAAGTTTATAGATTAGTTAAGGAAATACTATTTGCTCCTGTAATAAGATTCCCGCTGTGGAAGAATAAACTTTCATCTGTCATCTTTTCATCGGAGTTCAGTGAAGTTTTTCCTTGCTCGCAACTAGCGGACTTCAGCACGAGTAACCTAAACAAGTCAGTGGACCGCCGGCCCCTCACACATACGTTGTTTGTTAGCTGTCTTTGTTTTGTTGATGTGGGAGTTATCTTTTTGTCTTTGTGTTTCAGGATTATGTTTAGTTTTAATGACAGACGTTTGTCATTTAACATCCCTGGACCACGAAGGGAAGAAACTTTTTCACCTTAACATGTTATCCTTTTTTCCATAAACTTCAATCAATCACCCTCAGGCGCTTAGCTTAGCATAAATGCTGGAAACAGATGGAAACAGTCATCTACCTGCTCTTCTAAAGATCACTGATCAAAATGTGCATTTTCTTTGTTTAATCCATAAAAATCCACAAATGTAAAACAGCTATGTGCTATTCCAGCACATAATCCCCCATAAAACGACAGTTTGTCATTTTTACACTCATGGATTAAACACACAAGGTTTTTAAGGGTCAGTGGATTTTTTAGGCCAGGCTAACCGTTTCCCCCTGTCTCTAGTATTTATGCTAAGCTAGGCTAACCGCCTCCTGGCTGTAGCTTTATATCAGACACACACAGAGCGGCATCAGTCTGTCTCTCTTCCTGTCACCCCTTCTCTCAGTTGAGGTTTTCCCTCATGGACTCGTGGATTACCTCACTGTCCTCCTCAGGAACCGGGACCTTCTGGTCAAAGTAAGTACTGGAAACAGGTTCATTATTCTGGTTGTTGAGGAAGACCGAGGGGCTGGACACTCTGTGTGTTTGTGTGGTCCAGACCACTGATTTCTCCTCCACCGCGTCACCTGATCACATGTGACACAACAAACAACAAACACTGAGCACACGAGTACTTAAATCACACACATAACACACACCAGATGATAGACAGATGATCCTTGCCTTGTCCTCCAGTTTGTTGTGGTTGCGGATCTGTGGGAGCACTGGGAGGCAGAGAGGAGATGTGGATGTTCTCAGGAGGAGGGTCTCTGACTGGAAGCAAACAGGTAATTATACTGGGATTACAGCCACTTACAGGATCCCAGTGCACACAGAGCTGAATCCTTCACACACAGAAAAGCCATGAGAAAACACGGCGCAGATAATCATCAGGTTGGCTGTTTGTGACATTTGTTTTGACAGCTCGCTGATCAACCTCGCTGTCGTCTGCTGCTACACAGATCCTCAGTCACCTGCAGCCGGCTGTGAGAATCACGTTCTTTGATGCCTCCTGTGTCTTCAGCACGAGCAGGACTTCACCACCTCACAGCATGGAGCACGGACCACCTCCACAACCGACCTCAGTATGTGAGGACTGTGAGTCCGACACGGCCCGTCCCTTCCTCTTCATCATCTTCACTGCAGACTTCATGCACAAATCAGCAAACCCTCTCCGGCAGCTCGGCCATCGCAGCCTCATCGCCGGTTGGTGACGGTGGAACTGTCTCCACATCAGTGCAGGGAAAACCAAAGAGTTGGTGGTGGACCTCTGCAGGGTCCACAGCAGTCGTATCAGGGTAGCTTCGTCTGACGTCAGATGGCAGGGACGATGATGATGATGATGATGATGGTGATGCTCACAGCTGGGTTTCCAGGTTTGGGTCAGAGTCAGTTTCACACAGAGCTGCTCGCAGCAGCAGGTCGTTGCTTTGCAGCTCAATGATTTCATGTTGCTGGTTCCACATTAAACAAACAATGTGTTCAGTTCCTTTTGTTGACTTTCACATCCTGAAACGTCTCACCAAAACACCTGAAGGAGTTTTCACACCCGGCAGAATATTCAGATGTCACAGCAGGTTTTTATCTGATCTGAAGACGTCACCTTGGACTACAACAGACACACTTTCCCTGTTTATGACATTTCATGCATTCACTGACGACTTTATCAGACACCTGTAAAGGTTAGAGTTTCCTGCGCTGTTGAATTGGACTGTATTACACTGAGAGGTGTTTCTAATGATTTTCAAACAGGAGGAGGAAGAAGATCATAAACACATTTACAAGGTGGAATTTAGGTCTGAGATGTCGTGACAGGCTGCATTTGATAAGACAGGTGTGCCTAATAAAGTGGCCACTGAATGTAAATTTAAGGCTTAATAGATTAGTCAAGTGGTAGAAGAAGTATTCAGATTCTTTAAACCAAGTAAAAGTACTAAACTCAGACTGTAAAACATGTTAAGTAAATAAGAAGTACAATCAGTAAAATGTACAATGTGGAAAGTGTACTAAAAGTATTCAAAGTAAAAGTACTCAAAGCAGTAAAACGTCCCCTGAGACTGTTCTGCTATTATTTATTATATCATTAGATGATTATGACTCATGCATTAAAGAAAAAGCAGGATTTTACTGTAGTAGTTGAAGTATTTTGTATCGGACTGCAGCTAATGATGATTTTCATGACTGATCGATCGATTTGTCCAACCAGCAGTCCAAAAATCGACATTATTACAAACACATTCAATTTAAATGAAATACATGAAATGTTTTTTACGTGAAAAATGAGTTTAACGACGATCACAAAACACGCTAATTAAATTTCTGTCAACACTTTGATTTACTGTACTTGTATTTACTGTTGGGTTTTTTAAAGTAAAATGAAACATCATATTCTTTAACTTCTTCACGTTTTGTGTTTAAAAATGTTACTTTGTAAAGTAACTTGTCAGATAAATACACTAAAAGCAGAGAGTGGCATGAGGAGACTCGAGTACAAGTACCTCAAAATTGTACTCAAGCACAGTACTTGAGTAAATGTACTGAGTTACTTTCGTCCACTGGCTAAAGACTCAGGAGACACGAGAAAACATTTCAGGAAAAATCTGAAAATCTAAAGTTAGGAGGTGAGACCGCAGCCGGAGGACTCACCTGGCCGCAGGAAGGAAAACATCTTCTTCTTCTTCTTCGTTGGTGTCAAAAGTCTTTTCAGATTGAGCGAAACGTCTCAAACATCAGACTAAACAAGCGGCAGATCTGCGGGCGACATTCCGCTGTTACGATCCATTTTTCTAAACTGGTTTCCGGTAAAGTTTATGGAGAACAGGAACATCCGACCGGCCGAACAGGTAAGAGAGGAGGAGGAGGAGGAGGAGGAAGAGGAGGAGGAGAAACTACCTGGGGACAAAGTCACACACACCGGCAAATGTTTAACAGGTGAACCTGCTGTTACTGCTGTTTCCGTCACGTGAACCGGTTCACGCGTCAATCTGAGCTGATCCCGGACCCGGAGGAAACCGGACTCACTGAGGAATGACAAATAAAATAAGACAGGTTGTTATTTTATTTTGTTAAGAAAACAACATTTTAAGCAAATAAGCCAGAAAGAAGAACTTTATCCTCATGTACATTAACGTCAAGTTAAATGTTTTGTGTAAATATGAGGTTTTTGTCTGTTTCCTTTCAAAATAAAAGTCTCAGAATATAAATCAGAATCAGATTTGATGGCCGAGTGTGAACACATGCACCGAATCTGACTCCGGTTTTAAGTTGCTCTCAATGTGTTTGTATCTGGGGTTTTTATCTATAAACATACATATACATACATAAATACAGTTTTTATAAGTGAAAATGTTCAGAACTTTATGAAGGTTTATCAAATTATCGTTTTGAAGGATTTCATTTGACCCATCATCGTTGAGGTGCGTTTGTACAGTGACAGTGTAGGTTTGATTACTGATGAAGCCATTCTATCTTTATTTTATTTGAGTCTTTATTATTTAATATTCATCTGTAATCATCTTATCTCCTGCTCTCTCACCGATCATGAAAGACCAAATAAAAATAATCCAAGTAGGAGTCATAATAATAATAATAAAAACACTGAATCAGTGCAGCAGCCAGGATTTTAGATTAGAGCTGAAACGATGAGTTGATTTATTGATCAGCTGATAGAAAGAAAATTAACAGTTTTGATGATCAGGTGATAATTGTATCACGATTGTTTGAGAAAAATGGCAAAATTTTTTGATGTTCTCTGTCATAAATGACTGTAAATAAAGTAAATGTAGTAAAACATCATTTGATCTGTCGTTGGACAAAACAAGACATTTGAGGACGTCTCGTTGGAGACAGGATGGATATCTTTTGACATTTCATGGACGAAATGATTAACTGACAACATCGTCGGCAGATTAATTGATAATAAAAATAACTGTCAGTTGTGGCCTTATTCCAGATAAAATGAGCTCTGGATTCCAAGTCCCCCTCGAGACATAACCCACCCCTCAGAAATGTGAGAAATAAAGTCCCTGAAATGTTCAAATGGTTTGGAACTGTCACATTCATCACCTGTTTAATCAGATTTTCTGTAATTTTCTAGATACTCTGCCAGGAATAAAATCCAGACATCTAATTATTTATAACAATTATTTGTTATAATTTTTGCTTAAAGTATTTGGAATCATCCTTTAACACAATGTGCCAAAGTCACATAGAAAATAACAAAAAAGGATATGACCTCTCAGATGCTACTATTAAAGGCTTCGACACAGCCATATTTACTTTAATCCAAGTCCAGATATTTATCTGATAACATAAAAAGATGTTTTCTTTGTAATCTGTTACCACTGGACAGCTGTCTTCTTCATACGCAGCTGTTATCAAACATTGTTCTCTCTGTGGTCAGAGAGGAGAGAAAGATATTCAGTGAAAATTTATATAATGAGAGATTCAGAAATCCCTCCTGCTGCAGGCACCTGAACGCCCTCTAGCAGCAGAGAAGTGTGTTTTGTGTTTACGTCCCTCAGAGAAATGAGATGGTTTCATTCGGAGGTGAGTGGGTGCAGAGAGCAGGAGCAGCCACTGGGGGGCGACAGATACTGGCAGGTTTCCACCCAGGAGGCGTTTTCACACGGACACACCTCCACTGTCAGGGTTTGGAAATAAACACCAACACAAAGCCAATGCAGGATTTCACCAGATCTGAGACTAGAGTCCAGTTATGCTCCTCAGTTAGTGACTGAAAATCATGTCGGTGGTTAATCTGTCGTGATCGTTCGTAATCAATCGATTTTACTACTGTACATATCCAGTAGATTCTACGTTTTTCTATTTATTTTCTTTGTGTCACTTCATCCTTATCACATTTTTTCCCATTACAGCTGCAACTAATGATTACACACACACACAAACACACACACACACACACAGAGAAAATTCAGTTGACTAAGAAATAAAACAGAGAAAAGCAGCTTCAAACGATTCAATTATCAAAATAGTTCCCAATTAATCTGTTCCGTGAATCGACTAATTGATTAATTGACTGCTCGTTGCAGCTCTATTGTGATCAAATTACCTCTATTAGGATTTCATTTCACCTGAGGGAGAGTTTCAGTCAGTTTAAACAAGGTCATTAAAGAAAAAAACTACAGCATTTACACCAGAAGAGAAAATGACACACCTGCCTTCAGGTGAGGGAAAGAAGAGGCTGAGTGAGACTGAGGAGTAAGAGATCATCAGATCCCCGTTTTTAATCCAATAGTTTACTTATTATCAAATCTGAATCAGCACACAGCAGCAACAATCTGTATTTTAGCTGAAATAGCTGTAACACACTGCCATTTGTCACGATGACAAAATGTTGGTGCAATGAAATCAGATGTTTTTAAAGTGTTTATTTTGGCAAGCACCATTCGAAATAGAGCAAATTTGTCATGTGCTTATGTTTATGTGATGAAGAATAAAATTATATACCCATGCAAAATTCCCTGTGAAATGTACATACGTATCTTTATTGCAGAAAGGTTAAGTGTCACTGAAATCTTATTGTTTCTTTTTTTCTTTTTCTTTTTCTTTTTTTTTTTTTACTCTTAATGACTTATTGTTCAGCTGTCCCCCCTGTGTTCCCCTCGTGTTTGTTTGCTTCAGTTTTCGGTCTGTTTACCAGCATCGGTTAGCTTGTAGAAAGTTTTATGATCATTATACATAGTTGTCTGGAAATGCTTGGCATGTATGGAGTTACATGATTTCCTCTAAAATCATACATCCGTACAAAATCAAAGTGAGTAAAAAAAAAAAAAAAAATCCCAAAAAAGAACAGATACAAATCAAACCAAGAGGATCAAATCAAAGAAAATGTCTTTGTGCATCCTGATATTGAACTGGAAAAAACATCATCATCTTCATCTTGTATTAGGTTATAAAGCCTGTTTACACTCCCCCCCCACCCCCCCACCCCCCCTCGCATTTCATGTTTGATGTCTTTTAATACTTTTCGTCCTTATTCTCATCAGTTCTTTAATTATTGAAAAGGAGCATCTGGCTTCCTTTTGTTGTACGAAACACGAGGAGAAATCCTCGAGTGTGCGCTGTCTGTCGGCCGTCTCTCGGCTCCTCGCAGGCTCCAGGTCGCCTTGCATGAGTCATATTTAATATCAGGTCCACGAGTCCGTCCTCTCATTTACATCCGGACGCAAAGACGAGGTCTATCCCATCGCGCGTGCCTCGAACGCCTCATACGGTGGTGACCCTCATCACCACCTCCCGGTTGGCGGCGGCGCTGATCCGCGGGTCGTTGGGCCGCAGTTGGCTCAGGATGTGCAAGATGGTGTATCCGCAGTGGTGGTTCAGAATAGTTCTTAACCTCCTGCTCTGTCGCCCGCCGCTGCTGCTGGCCAGACCGTGAGGGTTACCGCGAGAGCCGCGAGCCCCCGTCTTGCTGCTCGAACTCACCGGGTCCCCCAAGTCCTTTGATTTCTCATAGTTCAGTACTTTCCACTGCTGATTGACAGCCTGCCATCGTTTGAAGATTCGATACACCGATGACCCCTCGTGGATGATGAGGCCTGGGCGGAGAGAAGAGGAAGAGGAGGAAGAAGCAGGGTGAAGGACAGTGCATGAAAGCCAATGAAGTCCCACCACTTTACATCAAATACAAAGCTGAAAGGCCTCATAGGTGGGAAGGCTCCACCGCGCCTGTGCGTGAGAATAGACAGTTGGCAATAATCGCAGTGCAGATATCTGATGCCATCTGTTCTCAGCGCTGTCTTACACGAGCAACTCACAATTACACAAGAGCAGTCACCCAGGTCTCTCCTGGAAAACAGAATCTCTTGTTCTGCGCGACACCGTCAACATTTGCTTTGCCTTTAGTGTATTTGTCATCTCCTACCTATGCACCATCTGCTTCTTTAGTTTGTTAAATTTTGTATGACCTTACCAACCACCAGAATGTGAACTGAATACATGTTTTTTTTACTCTGTCCTTGCATAATACAACCTATGTTTATTAATATAACTTTGTGTTGTTGTTGCAGAGCACATCCTGCTTTCTCTGCTTCTCTTCGTGCTCTGTCGCCTAAACCTTAAATCACAAGTTTTCACGTGATATAATGTAAAGCTGCTGCTGCTTGCGCACGTTGGCGTCCACCTTTACCTATGCAGACGATGTCCATGAAGCCGTACATGCCGTAGCAGATTTGGAAGAGCAGGTCCTGACGCTGCCACTTGGCCGAGGGGCTGAGGGAGGACCAGATGAGCCAGGAGATGCTGGCAATGAGGAAAAGGGAACCCAGGATGATGGCAGCTATCTGCACCTTCTCGATCACCGTCAGAGAGATGGCCTGCCACTGGAGAGGAGAACAACATGTGAATCGGTGGTGGAAGACGTACTCACATCCTTTACTTAAGTACCAATACGTCAGTGTATTGACTCTCTATGCATTCTTCTTCATCTTTATCACATTTTTAACTGTCTGCACGCAGGGTAGCCTCTTTTAGCACAAACTCAATTATAAATCCGATTCATCACTTCGTTAAATCACCACGGCATAAAGCTGTCAGTGATGCAAAATACAAAGAAAAATGGCACAGCTGCCTGTAAAAATGCACAAATTTTCAGTGCTAAACGATCAAAATATTATAACATGACGGTTCAAGGTTGTAAAGAATGTTGTTTCACTATTTATGCAAACAAATAGGGCAAAAAAATGGAAGAAATATAAGTACAATACAGTCTATTTGCATGTAAAGTGATTTGATCCCAACTCGTTTTTGTGCCTTTTCATTGAAAGTCTATGCAGCCTGTTTGTCACTGAAAACCACTGAAAATATAAATAATTACAGGTCGTTTGGCAGAGCAAGTTATAACCACTTTAGACGAAGACTACTCCAAAATAAAGTAGCATAAAATGGAAACACTTAACCTCAAAACTGAGTAATAAACATACTCAGTTACTTTCCACCATGTACCTCAGCAGAGAGAAATCACACGATCCACGATCAATGCACACTTTAACGACTATGTCGGACAAACGCACGCTTAAACATGGCATCCTCTGTCGGATGTGAGCCATTGGCCGCCTCTGAAACGCGGGGCAGAAGGACAGTGACGCAGAGGGAAAATGTGTCAGCACAATATGGCAAACAGTCCTCGCACCACAGTGACGGCCCGAGATTTGTTCTAGCGAGGAGGGCTGAGTCTGATGCAGCAGCGTTCGCATGTTGTATGTTATTATGAAATGTCTCTGTCAGCATGCGATAAGATCTCCCAGCCTGATTCACTCATGCATTTTAAAAGATCACACCTGACAGAGCATGACAGCGTTTGTGTTCACCTGTGCGTCAGAAAGGGCTTTAAATATTCACATGCTGTCTGCGTCTTGTTTATGTGACGCTCATCCCTGAATCCCAGTCAAGAGGAGCGTCAGACCAGGAGGCTGAGCCAGACCAAGCTGAACTGAGCCACGCTGTGGAAGCTGAACATGCAACTTGAGTCACACTCAGGTGAGCGGGCACAGAATCGGTGCTGCTTTCAGGCCAAATCCAAAGCCAGAGGGGATGTGGCGCCTTGTTGTGTTTAAAAGCTGAAACCCCGCTGAGACGGGCTGGTGTGTGTGTGCTGCGGACTCCCTTCAGGTTACCTGCAGAGGGTTCTTGGTGCTGATGGCCAGGACCTGGTACTTGAAGTAGCAGAGCTCGCAGCTCCAGGAGCCCCTCTCGCTGATCCAGCGGATGAGGCAGGGCTGATGGGTGCAGCGCACAGAGCCGTCACAGCGGCAGGGGCTCAACAGCTCACCCTGCAGGACACACGAGGAAGAACACAGCAAGATGAATTCATTTTTCCATGAGTGAAGTACATGAATCTGCAGGTAAGAATACACAGAGTTTATGCCTAATACTGCTCTAAGGTCAAGAGATTCTGTTTGTCCTATATGCAAATTGTTGAGGTTGAACCTCATGTTTCACTCTTTGTACTTTTCCCTTTAGTCCTCCCTCCAAATATTATAACAGTATTGAACTGGTGTGCAGTGTTTTTAAAGATTCAGCAGGTTAGAAGATAATTAGTGAGCTTTAGAGCTGCTCTCTATGCAGATTTTGTAACTGTTGGACAGAGCCTGGCTAGCGGTTTCCAGTCTTTATGCTAAGCTAAGTGAGTAAGTCCTTTTCTGAGGACTCCCTTACCACCCGGTCATTTACTTTGACAAAACTTTGAAAAAAAAGAGCCAGGCTAGCTGTTACCTGCTGTTTAGCCTTTATGCTAAACCAAGCTAAGCTAACCATCTCCTGCCCGCAGCTTCACATTTAACCAACAGCTATGACTTCATAGCACAGGACCAGGCTCAGTTGTTGGTGTAATGGTGTAAGTGGATGCACGCATAATTAAAAAAAAAAATAAAATAAAAAAAAATAAAATCCTATTGTATTTGTAATTTGTGTTGAATTTGTTTGTATTTCTTTGCAGTGACTTAAATGTCAAGTTTAATTGAAAAAGCAGATTAAACTCAAACTAAATTTCAGATCGATTTTCTCAGTTTTGTGTCCAAATTTCTAAATGAATTAACATCAGAACTCATTGAAATCTCTCATTTACAAATGGTGACTCAGACATGAATCAGAATCAGTTCGTAGTAACTTGCCAGAGAATTATTTGTCTAATCAATACAGGTTTTATGCACCAGAGAGCTGCGCCGACACAAATAATGCTTCATATATTTTTTCCTGTCTGTCTGCACTCTGTCGCTCCCCCAGCTGGCTCGCCTGACCTTCCCACTTACAATAAAAGACTTCAAGTGTCCCACCGCATAAAAGATCGGGTTTGGCAGATGAGCCACATGCCACTCATAAACTTTAAAATAACTCGCCCGCTGACATTATAAAGATAACACAGAGAAGGTCAGAAGTATATGAGAAACTAAATAAAATCCAAATGAACGCAAACATTTCTAAAATGTCAAGCTGTCGCGTGTGTGTGTGTGTGTGTGTGTGTGTGTGTGTGTGTGTGTGTGTTATAAGGAAACATTTTCAGGCTTGTATGTGAAAGTCATGATCAATCAGAGCAAGATAAAAACCTTTAAAAAGCTGTGATCATGACTTTAAACCATCCTCTGGAACAGACGCGTTTGATGGCCGATCGTCTAAATTTAAGTAATAAAATGAATTCATATGTAAAAGCTGATGTTATTTGCGTAGTGTTTCCTGAATCCATCTCAAAGTAAAGTTCAAGATTCAAACTTTTGTCGGACTTTTGTCTGATGTTCACTTATAATGATCATCCTTCTCAAGATCACAAGACGAACGTGATGAGTTCAGTTGCGGGAAACCAGACTGAAGGTGTGAAAGTTGTTAAAGACTGAACACGTAAACACGCTTAGATGAAAACTTTGCATCTCCAGAACAACGTTCACGACATCAGCCTTGTTTGGAGCTCGATGCAGTAAAAATGTTTTGTGAAAATGAGGTCAATGTTCTCAATGCAAAGAGACTCATAGAGGAAAAACATGAGTTGATAATGGGTTGAAAATGATTTGAAGAAAGCTGAGGTTTTACAGTTATACAGCACTGATTCCAAAAAAGTCTACACGCTGAGTAAACATTAAGAAAAACTGAATGAGATCGTTTGAATGCTCCAAAAACACCTGTTTGGATCATTCCACAGGTAAACAGGCTCATTGGTAACAGGTGAGAGGATCATGATTGGGTATGAAAGGGGCATCCTGGAAAGGCTCAGTCATTCACAAGCAGTTCACCACTTTGTGAACACATGATTGGATGAAGGAGATGACTGCATGGGCGTTCAGTTGCAGATGATTGCATTCTGTTTCAATTTACGATTTATACAACATCCCAGCTTCTCTGGAATCAGGGTCGTGCTTTAATATTGAAGATCTTGAGGGGAAAACACAAAGCTCTGAAACGTATTTAACTGAGTCAATTCTAAGTGAATCCAACTGAAATTAACCAAATAAAGATGGAAGTAAACCACAGCGTTTGTCATCTTGTTGTGTGTGCAGTGTGTCTTTTCCATCCTCAAGTTCTCCCATTTGAGAGTCAACCACTGTACCTGAAGGCAACACACCGAGTATAAAACAAAATGAGACATGAAAGGTCGCGTCTGGACAAGCAGAACACACTCAAATAAAACTGGAACATATTGAGTTATATTGTGTTGATAGCAAAGCAACATCACACTATAAATTAACCTTCTTGTTCCATTTGAAAGGATAAAGCTGGAGGATTTCTATACTGTTGTTAATGTCAACAAACCACATGAAAAGACCAAAAGGAACCAACGTGGTTCCTACTGATGACATTCATCTTAAAATGGTTCAAAAAAAGGCTAAATCATTTCCTAACGCAGCTGGTCACTGTCGTTTTCAGCAAACGTTACTCAAACGAGCATTTGTTGGGGACTATTTTCAGCTGCGGATTAATACACATTCAGCGCTCTGGTGAGTATTTCCAGCAGCAGGATGGTGAATGTGGGATTGAATCAAAATAAAGTCCAAGTTCATTGCATTGAAGGAACATGTCAGCCAGAGCGACCGTGCGGCTCTTTAATGTTTTGACTCTTTCCAAGAAAACCGACGGCACGAGTCGTTTCTGCAAATTCCCCAAAAAAGATGCGACGAGCTATGTTGAAGTAACGAAGCCCCCTAGTGGCCGCAGTAATTATGACAGGAGCAAAACAGGAAGTTAGGCGACGTTTTCGGAAAGCAACAAAGGCCACTGAAGGTCGGGGGGGGGACACTTTAACATTTCCTGTTTCCTACAGACAGTCAACGCTGGTTTGAGCGACGGACGCTAACCCTAACCGAGTCATTTCTGTGCCTAAACCCAACCAAACCTTAACCGTTGTGCTGTTACATCAGCAAACTGATTCATTTTTCAGCAGTGAGTCATGACGGTTTTTGAAGGCACAGACAAATGATTCAAAGTGGCATGCGATCATAAAACACTTCCACGTGTCGCTCCGGAGGGCACGAGCAAATATTTTGCCTTTTAATTTTGAAGATTTGTGTTTTTGAACAACAGTGGAGCTCTGTGGCGCAGAAACGCACCAGACACACTCACGTAACCCTCATCAGTCGGATCAATTCATGGCTGGTTTTGGTCTTTTTGTGAGATTTGTTGACAGTAAGAAAAACACTTATCTTTTCACAACAACGGGCACCTTTTGCAGCAAACAGAAAGGCTGCTCACCGCACACGCACACGCACACACACCCTCCTGCTCGGCCGATCTGGCGTGGGTTTGTCCCTCACGGCCACTTCACAGAGCACGGAGGTGTTAATTTGGTGTGTCACTTCTATGACTAAGAAAACGGTGTTCCTCCTCAGCTGTAACCTTTAGACAAAAACTCCGGTGTGGAAGTGCCCCCTGAGCTGCAGACTGTGTGTCACTGTGGAAACACGCTGCTGGGCACCACGAGTGAAAAGGGCAGGCAGGGGTGATCGCCACCACCACCTCCTCCGCCGCCGTCGCCACCCCTCCAACATGCATGTATGTCCATGCAGACCCAAGGCGGCCGGCCCCTCCAGCAGGCTCCGGCACGACTTCTGTGAATCCAGA
Organism: Chaetodon auriga; assembly: GCF_051107435.1. Classification (NCBI taxonomy): domain Eukaryota; kingdom Metazoa; phylum Chordata; class Actinopteri; order Chaetodontiformes; family Chaetodontidae; genus Chaetodon; species Chaetodon auriga. The sequence goes on from NC_135083.1 coordinate 3,059,444, forward strand.
CATCGCTAAGTGGAATCAGTGGCCCAGCTACTGTACCGTGGCACACACTGACGCCTTTGACAGACAGCTAATAAGGATTCATTCTCAATGCAGCCCACAGAGCAAGGTGATTATGTCTGTAGGTAATTGGCCCGCTGACAGCGACATGATCCCGGCCCCTGTTGTGACCTGCTTGAATAATGAAATAACAATAAAATGGCAAACGTGTGCTCCCCCCGCCCTGCACCCGAGGAGGTATGAGGCACGTTACCTTTGCACTGACTAGAAAACTGAGTGCTATGGAGGCAGAAAGAAGCTAAAATCAGCGTGTGGAGCTGGTGTAGTAGCGTGGTCTCTGGGTTTTCCCTCAGTGCTTTGTTTGCTTGCTCTTTGTCTGTAGCTAAGAGAGGCAGCTCAGAGCCATGTTGCACGATGAGTCACCTTGCCGGACAGCCCAAAGCTCAAAACATCAACCTTTTATTAACGGAAGATGTTTGAGTGGGCAAAACAGCAACCTGGGCTTGATCCCTGTCTGTAACGTCACATGACTTCATATCCAAAACAAGCCTGAACTCATTTATACTCCTGCGGCTCTCCAGTTTACTATGTCTCACAATAGAGACTCCAAGGCAGATGTCATAAATTAGCACATGGGCTGTAATGACACTATACGCCTATCTTAGGGAAGTGACTAAATGGTAATATCCATCTGTGCTCCTGCAGGATTTACAGTGTTCCTAATTATCTCAGACTTCAGGACTACCTGCTGAGCCAGGCGGCACAGGTTTCTGCACATCTGGTGAGATCAACATTTGGCCACAGACCAAAGAGATGCATTACTTATTGTTTCATTTGGGCTCTGAAAAAAAAAAAAAAAAAAAAAAAAAAAGACAATAGAAGTTAAAAATGGATGACGAATCCATTAAACTTGTCATTCATCGTCACAGTCGACAGCGTTGTCAGTGATCGTCACCGGATCAATAGTTGATCATCCTGTTCTGTGACACATGCAGACGGGGGACAGTTGATTTACATTTACAAAATGATTGTGACTCATGCATATTCAGTCCCTCTCACTCTATTTGTCATCCTGCAGACCTAATTGGCTAACTTTCTTTGTTGCTATGCTGGCCGGATTTCAGATGTGTGGGAACTGCTGCCTCCCCACCACTGATTAGCTTAGCTATGAAAACAGTGTTATTTAGATAACCAGATCACTGAGCAGTCATCTTTTTAGAAAACAAAGGGACAATATTTGCCTCTAAATCGAGGGCGAAGAACAGAAGGTGTCCCATCCTGGCAAATTTATGATTTTGGGGCATATAAATAAAACTGATTTGACTATTTTTGCCTGATTACAAGCCAGCCTTCATCCTAGATTGTATTTTTTTGTTCAAAGAAGGTAGTTGAGGGGGAGGTGGGTGGGAGAAAGAGAGAGAGGGAGATGTAGGACAGGATGGTTGTAGTGCTCCACTGAATCAGAGACCCTTTGTGATTTGCTGGAGCCTGCTATAAAAATGAAAATGTCAGATTATAATACAGAACCCGGTGTGGTTGTTTAAAAAATCCCGCTGACCTGGAACAAACCATGCATGCTGAAAGCTCCGTGCAGCACATTTAAAACACAGAAATGTGAAACAAACAGCCTGTCTGCCTGCCTGTCTGCCTGCCTGCCTGTCTGCCATCCACACAGGACGTGGCATCAGCATTAGGAACCGTTCTCTGCTGCACGTCTACCTGCTCTGGGCCTTGGAAACAGATCCGGCACTGGGGGGTCCGCAGGCTGCTGGCGGTGCTGGCCAGAGACACGGCGTCCAGGCCCACTTGCAGCTTGGGCTCCTTGTCCTCAAACGCCAGGCTCCGGGGCCGCGGGTCGCTGCCGTAGTACTCCTCCTCATCATCCCGGGAATGGCAGTCGACGAAAGGCGGCCAACCGCAGCCGCCCATCCCCAGACCCCGCATGGTGGTGGACCGTCTATCTGTGTCTGAGCCGGACTGTCTCGAATCGGATCGCATAAACACCAGGACTTTCAGTTCATTAAAAAACATGCGGATCCGATACTTGAACATGTTTGGCTACATACAGAATCCGCCAGACTGGAATAAATAAATGAAATGTTTTTGTCTTTTCTCCCCTCCTCTTATTATTGTTATTATTAGTATTGTTATTATTGTTATTATTTATACATCCGATGTGTTCATTTTCATTGTAGTATGCTCAATTATACCACAACCAGCCTATTAATTGGATATCCAGAGAAATAAAGGCTCTCGCCCCACTGATGGCATGTGTGTCTAAGCCAATGCGGATGAAAGATTTTCCCTTTCAGCTGGCCGACACACTCTTTCAATATTCATTACTCAAACAACTCGGCAAACGCCGTCTAGATGCATCTCCCACCGCACCCCAGAAAACATTACAACTTGGAGGCTTTTCCTGATTTCCACGGTCCATTTTCTTCACCGCTGCTCTCAAAGACACCTTTTTCTCGGATGCACTGGGCTTGCAGCTAAAAAAAAAAAGAAAAAGAAAAAAAAATAGCCTACATGTTTTTTTGCTACCCAAAGCAGAAGACTGCGAGAGAGTGGACGAGAGGAGGAGAGAGCAGCGCGGAGCAGGGAAACAGGAGATGGGATGTAAAACACAACGACATGCCATCCACACAGTCACATCTGGGACTCTTGTCAAGAATCATAATCCAAAAAAAAGCCAAAAAAAAAAAAAAAAAAGGGTGCGGAAGATGAAATGGAAGTTTGATTCGGATGTGATTAGAATAAGTCTATTTCTTTATTGTTATTATTGTCCGTCAGTGTAGCATCCCAAGCGTCAGATCATGGTCCATCTTTTTTTTCCTCCCCTCTCTATTTCATCTCCTTTTTGTGAAGCCTCCGGTTGATCCGCGAACAATCCGAGCCATTCACCCCGACAATCCGCGTCGAGATCGCGCGCACAATCCTCACCATTTGCATATTTTTTTTTCAGGAGCCTAGCTGGAAACACGGCAGCACAAAAACACCCGAAAGCCCCATGTTTCCCATCCTCGCTCGATGTCCATCAGCATTTCGTCGCGAGCCAAAATACGGTGCGCTGAAATGTCAAAGGGAGGCGGAATAATAGAGACACCCTGCGATTTTTCTCATCACAGAGGAAAACGGGGAAGACGCGCGGAGATGTCTTCGCATCCGAGAGCAATTACACAGCAGTTATGGCATTGATTATTGGATCAGATAGATGGTGGTGATGATACTGCTGGCGCTGATTTTCCTCCTCGAAATGGTCGGCTTGGAGATTGAACCAACGCAGCAGCTACTTCCGGAACAGGAAGAAGAGGAAGAAGAAGAAGAAGAAGAAGAAAAAGAAAAAAAAAGCTGACTGTCATCCTGTAAACAAGCCGCTGTTTTTCTCCTGTCGTCCCTCCGACGGGTGATGCGCCGCTCCCCGTGCTCCCAGCAGCTGGGCAGGGAAGGAGCTCTGGCTGCTTATTATTGACCAGCCGCCGCTGTCCAGGGTGCTGATCTGCCCGCTGCTGACGTGCGCGCGGCGGCCACATGCACAGGGAGCCCGCGAAGTACGAACTGGACCTCCCTGCTAATGAGTGTGTGTGCGCGTGTGTGTGCGTGTGCACGCGCGGCGTATTTATGGTTATGGTTAGGGTGAGTCTCCAGGGAATGAATGGAAGTCTATGTAGGGAGGCCAAAAATGATGGAAACACGACTTTTCGTAGGTGTGTGAGTGTGTGTGTCCACGCACTACTGATGTTATGGGGACATAAATGTGATTACAGGCACATTGAGGAGACTCGCCTTCCTTATGGGGGATAAATGCAAATTCCTGCAGTGTAAATCATTACATTTTAGGGTGAAGACCTGGCTTAAGGTTAGGACAAGGTTAGGTTTAGGTGAAGGTTTAAGTTAAGGTAATGGTTATGGTTAGGGTAGGTCTCCAGGAAATGAATGGAAGTCTATGGAATGTCCCCAGAAGTGATGAACACACGACTTTGTGTGTGTGTGTGTGTGTGTGTGTGTGTGTGTGTGTGTGTGTGTGTGTGTGTGTGTGTGTGTGTGTGAATTACTCACATTGTGGGGATAAAATGAAGTTCACATGAGGTAAATCATAACATTTTAAGATAAGATTTGGTTTAAGGTTAGGTAAGTAGTGGTGGTAAGTGTGTGTGTGTGTGTGTGTGTGTGTGTGTGTGTGTGTGTGTGTGTGTGTGAGATTCAGGGTTCCTTACAGCGGTGGAAGAATCACTCACATCCTTTGCTGTAGTAGAAATACCAGTACAACAAATAAAAATACTCCATTATGAGCACACGCTCAGTTGCCAGTTTATTAGGTACACCCATCCAAACCTTATCCTGCAATGAAGTTGAAGGTTCTTGTGATCACACTGGGAGCCTTGCATGGTCCTGATGAGGCACCTGCCTGCTCACCTGTGGGAACCTGAAGGCCTCTGATGGGGGTTTGTTGGTCGGTCTTTGAGGTCGTAGCTCCTGAACTTTGGAACTGTCTCCTGTTGGACTTCAGATCTGTGGACATTCTCTTGTTTGGACTTGCTTTTGTTTAGTTTCTGGTTTCATTGTATTCTGTTTACGTTCTTAGCTTTCCGTCTGCATGTCATTGTCTTCTGTTTGTCTGTTATTCTGAAGCACTTTGTGACGTCTGCTCTTGAAAAGTTCTGTGTGCGTAAATAAACTCACTATTTACCAAATCTGGCAACACTTCATGACACAGCCCACGATTTACAGTGCAATTGTGTTGACTGGATTATGTAACATTAAGATACTTACCCCTTCATACTGCCACTTAAATGTAAGTGCAGAGGAAGACATCAAGACTGTGGGGAACAAGGGAGTAACAACTGGCCATTTTAGAGGGAAGGAGCCTACTAATTATACTCTGTTTATTTTTCTAAATACTGGATACCCCACAGTTTTGATGGCATATTATGACTGTGCATAATTACTTCACATTTTGCAGTCTATCAGTATTTTTAACACCATTTTCCCACTTTGTTTCCCACAGTTTCATATCCTGTGTCCAGCATTTACAAAAATATATGAAGTATTGATTTTAAGTACTTTGTTGGTACCTGATCCATCTCACAAATTTACACTGTAAGTAGTGGGCTGTACTATAACGTGTTACCGTAAATCCAACCTCATGACGTTGTAACGGTGTTTGGCATTGAGTCAACTGTACGGTCGTTTTGGAGGACGTAGCCTGACGTGCTTTCTTTTTACTGACAGGCGTTTCTATTTTTTTGTCCACCTCATTTATGTCAGTAGGCTGCGTAACAGAAACAACTCTCTGTTTCATGCAAAACAGCTCAGCAGCAACACAAACTACATCCTCCAAAAAACGTTTCAACAAAAACTGAACATTAGAAACTTGAATTTATTGACAGACTACATTAGTTTTAACTAGGTGTGCCTAATAAAGTGGCAACTGAGTCCAAGTCCTGAATTCATTATCAGAACTTACTTAAAAGGAGCAAAGGTAAAAGTGTTTGCTCTGCAGTACATTATGTCCATGTGACTGATTAGTTCACATATATTTGACATCACTGGATCATTAACACTGATGCATCGATGCATAAGCAGCATTTCACTGTCGCAGCTGCTTGAGGTGGAGTTACTTTCAAATACTTTACACACAGTTTTTTGGTCCTGTGGTTTCAGTCCCCCTCAAGGGGTTACAAGATAAATCTGAGGGGTCGTGAGTGGATTTGTGGGAAAGGAGAGACGATCAACAAAGTTTATTTGGACTTTCCTCTCGTACTTTTTGGATGATTCGACCACTTAAAGCCACGTAAATCAAACCATTCGTGGAGTTTAGAGGGTTGAAGTGTTAACAGCTTGTAGAACGTCTGAAATGCGACAAGAGGCCTCAATTAAACTTTGCTTTTTTGGTAAGAGGTTGGGAACCACCTTCAAAAAGGATAAGCTTTATAGGCTCATAGGGGTAGTGGAGAAAAAGAAGCACAACATGTCCCTTTAAACTGTGATGGGATAGAAAGTGACAATAAAATGGAAATACTCAAGTAAAGTGCAAGGACTTCAACATTGCACTTAGGTAGATGTACTTAGTTACTTTCACTCAATAAGCACATTTTCTGGCCCCACCTCTTTATGTTTGGGATGCTTTTCACCACCTTTTCAACCCTCCATCACATCACTGCATCTGCAGGACCCCCATCAGGATCTTCGATACACTGAGGTTATGGTTTAGGCTCCTCCGGAGCAACGCCACAATTTAATTTTTCATGCTATTTATTCAGTTATGGTCTGTTTATATTTTCTGTACACTTTATTTTCCAGAATGAAGGTCTAAATGTTTCTCAGCCAGGACAGAAAGTCTGGAGGAGAGAGGATCTTTGATGCAGGACTTTTCATTTTAAAAACTTATACTGCAGTACAGTAATAATACAGTAATAAAAGAATACCTCTTCCACCACTGCTGGTGTTATATTGGTATCAGCAGAGACCCTGAGGTGAGGTATCCGGGGGCTGGATCGGGGAATCCCTTGTCTTCCAGCCATTACTCAAGCCACTATGCTGAGACCAATAATGTTTGCTGTAACACAGGCGGCAGTGCAGCCAAAAATCTATCCGCACGCCGCACAAAACTAACACAGAAACTTCAGCACGCGCTCCACGAGCATCACGCCGGCAGGTTCTGAAGCAGCAAATGAAGTCGTAAACAGCAGAGGAGGAAACGGAATCAATGCCGTTTATCAGGGTGCAGAGACAAGGTAATTAGGGAGCCATCAGAGGCACAGGTGCAGAGGTCACTTTAATCTGCAGCCTGAGCTGCCTTATTACCCCCTCGCTCCCTCTTTCTCTCTGTCTCGCTCCCTCTTCCTCTCTGTCTCTCCCCCTCATCCTCTCTGTCTCTCTCCCTCTTCCTCTCTGTCTCCCTCTTCCTCTCTGTCTCTCTGCCTCTTCCTCTCTGTCTCTCTCCCTCTTCCTCTCTGTCTCCCTCTTCCTCTCTGTCTCTCCCCCTCTTCCTCTCTGTCTCTCTCCCTCTTCCTCTCTGTCTCCCTCTTCCTCTCTGTCTCTCTCCCTCTTCCTCTCTGTCTCCCCCCCTCTTCCTGTCTGTCTCTCTCTCTTTCTCACACTCTGCATTCTCCTCCATAGCAACACTTCCCACAAAATCCCCTGTCACATTGATCTTGATTGATTTTTCACACTCTGCTTGTTCCAGATATGGATTTATTTTAAGCATAACACTTGATTTGAGATGCAGTGCCATACATTGGCCATCATGCATCATCCCCTTATATATACACATATATGTATGCTATACTGCACTGTCTGTACGGAGAGCGCTCAGATGCCTGTAATGATCAAACAGGGGGACATGAGCGGAGCCTAATTGTCCGTTTATGGACTTTTGACCATCATACCAGCCGGGAAATACACGCCTGTCCTGCTCACATTGTTCTTATGCAAAGTGGTGACAATTAATGACGTAAAAAAGACAAAAAAAAAAATTGTTTATCTTTCAAGCCTCACACACATGATTTGACCAACATGCATTAGCATAAACTAACAATCTGCTCTGCATGTGTAGGTAATGTATGATTACATGACGGTACACTGTGTGGGAGGGTTATTTTATGATGATTGTGTGTGGGGGGAGGGTTTGGTGGTAAATGCTAATGAGGTGATCATTTTAAAAAGTCTCTAATGTAATGGCGTCTGTATCCAGAAGACTGAACGTCCTGCTTTTTTCCAGGATTTATAAGATGAAGATTTCACGTCTGCTCACCGGGAAGCCACATTTATGTTTAATGTTGTGTAAACCTGAATTCCTCACCTCATCCTGCCTTTCTCTTCTCTTTTCACCCTCCATTTATTTTACCATTTTCTTCATTTTCCTCATCATCTATGGCGCCGGTTCCCTGTTTGAAGGCCGACAGCGCCATCAGTGAGCTGAAATGCTGCTCGTCATCACCAGCCGTCATGTTCTTAATGTGTTTATTTGGATGAATTTAAAACACGTCGTTATTGAACAGGACAAACTGTAGAAAAAAGGATAACGTTAAAATAATTATCTCACACATTAGAATTGAGTCGTCAATGATCAGGTCATGTCAGAGCAGCAGAATCTGGACATTTCACACATTTATGTTGAGCTTTTAGCAATTTCAATTGTTTATCCATAACTTAAATAATAGTTAAAACTAAAATTTTAGCCTGCTATGTACATTACTTTAATCTCTATTTTAATAATTTATTCATTGCTTTTTTACTTAATGTCAACTGTTTATCCATTTTTTAGCTGTTTCAAACTGTTGAGACATTGATTTCATTTCATTGTATCTGTTACTAAACTGAATTTTTTAAACATACTTACTACCTATCTATTATAAAGTCCCCCTTCACTCAAAAACCATGTTTTTCTTCCTGTTCCTGCAGCTGAATGTTTGAGCTTCACTGTGCAGTTTGACGGCTGTTTTCACCTTCATCTGCTTTAAGTGGAAAGTTTCTCTGTGAAAATCCAGGCGGGCCTACGGGCATCACCAATACTCTGCAAGTCGATCCTTGTTCAATATTCAGCTTACAGTGAAGGGTGACGTGGAAACTGAGGTCTGACATTTCAGTAAAGTATGAGATGTGAGGAAGTTAAACTCTTGAAATGACGCATATCTGCACAGTCAGAGATGAGGAGTATTAATCATTCTAACAACATAATTGTGGAAAAAACACATCAGAAACACATTATTAGCTAAAGTGCACTGTTTTATATACGTCTTAAAACATCTTAAAACACCTTCAGACAATACTATTTCATCTGTTTATCCAATACTTTAAGCTAATTATTTGAACTGTTTATAAATTACCTTTAACTGAAACCATATACTCGTACTTTTAGTTAACCATTTCAACATTTCTGTTTATTTGTTAACAAATATTAGTTTTAATAGACTCTCAGTGTCGACCTGTGGCTTTAAAACCCAGCTGACTGCACTCAGCCTGTCATAGCTGGAATCTTATTATACATATGTTACCCAATTTGTCATGTTATTTGTGCTTATTTTCTTCTTTCAATTAAATCTCAGTATAAATGTTTTTTTTTTTCCATTATGAACTAGTAGGAATATTCATAAAGAGACCAAACTTCATCAACACTCCTTTGGTAATTATTACTCCATCTGATAGGAGATTCACAAGAGGCAAAGTCTGTCGTTAATTTTAACCATTCAGCAGCTTAAGGCTTCATCTGACTCTTCCTCTGACAGAAAACAGTCCTTCACACGGTAACAGAGCCTGCTGGTGCACGTCCAGGCGACAGGAGAGTCTACCAAAAACAGTTTAATGTCCGTATGAGCATGTGAGTGTTGTTCCAAACTAGTCCTTTAACTCACAGTATGAAATGCTCAGATTAAGTCTCCACATAACCTGTCCTGCCCTCTCATCTGCAGACTAACATGCACCCCTGCTCTGTTTCATTATTGACAGGCCATATTGACCCGTTTGTCTCCCAGCACTGATGAGAATGATTTGCCTTCCTGTTTGTCCTCCCAGAGCTGTGAGAAGAATCCAGATCCAGCTCCAGACCCATTAAAACCTCCTCAGTGATCCTGTCCAGTCCTGTTCCCCCTGTCAGAGGAGACTCCCACCGTCGATGTAGGATGCATCTGGATGTACCGAAACACACTTCCTGTTTCCATTTGAGAATGGAAAATCAACGTCTGGACTGGGTCTCTTCTGCTGGTGAGTGACATTAGATGTGCACATGTTCTGAATTCATTAACATCCTGTGGGCTGGATGAGACCCGCAGACCGCCATTGGACGATTGGCTGAACCGACTTACTGTGAGGTCCAGATGTAGACTGAAGTCTGGACTTTGAGAGGCCCTGATCTCGATGAACAAGCACTACAGCTAAGAGGAAAATAATGCACAGATTAGATTTTGGGGTGTTCTGCCCCTTTGACCATATCACGACCCCACAGATTTATCTTGTGACCCTTTGGAGGGGGCTCAACCCTGAGGTTGGTAACCACTGTACTCATTCTACATTTACTTTACAAACATAATACTTCTGTACTTTTACTTCAGTTTTTAAATGTCTACTTTTAATGAACTACTTTCAAATTGTTGTTTTGTTACTTTTACATACGTAAAGGGTCTGAATGCTTCTTCCACCACTGCGGAATTTCCCTGAACTTACATGTAGTTTTCTCTGCACACAGGTTATTGCTTGAAAAATGATGGAACAAATACTCTTGAATCTTATTTCTGGAACTTGATAATTCAGGATGAGTTATTTATTATTGAAGACATTTAGGCCTAAAGTTGAATTTCTCAGCTTTAAGATACACTAAATAATTCAGTACCACTACAGAAATGACAGGACATGTCAGCCCTTTGAAGACTGACTATACCTCAATATGGTTCCACCAATACTCCCAGTATTTATACTAATATTTATGACCAATTTATGGTTTATCCAGTTTATTTTTCTATTTGTTCTAACCATTTTTTGTGTTACTTTAGGTGTTTGTTCCATGCTCAATTCTTAAAATACAAGATCCTCTATGCCAACATAGCTGTAATGTACGTAACATAAACTATCCAAGTAGCTTCTAAATGCAAGACTTTTACTTCTAATGAAGTATTTTTACAGCATAATATTTGCACTTTTACTTGAGTGAAAAATCTGAATTTCTTTCACCACTGGAAATAAGACTATTATAAGAAACCATTTCTTGGTCCCTGCTGATCTGGATTCTGCCTTATCCTGCCCCATGCTGAAAAGCTATATATATAATTAGTTCTGCCTATAGGACGAGCCCTTGTGAAGTCCATTCATCATAGCGCTGTGATATAATGGACCAAATGTTTTAAGATCCTGCCTTCGTGCGCTTGCAGAGTCCATGCTATATCTGTAAGAGGACAGATGGCCGTCGCTGTTGGTGCGATTCTCCACAGCTTCTCCAAGCTAATACACCCGGCATATGGACATGCATCACAGGGTGGGGACTGGCATCGGGCCCTCAGGAGAGCACGCTGACAGGATAGGGGATGCGATATGTGGTGCACTTTCCAAAATGCTGGTCCCCAGCCACCGGAAACACTCAAGACCCAAAGCCCTTACCAGGCACATTTCACTTACATAAATGTTCCCGCGTCTCAGGAAAGTGAACCCGCGGGTGCTCCCTGGCAGGGTGTACCAACACCAGGGATTAGGTCACGCCTTCCTTGAAGTGGGGGGTGCTGGGGATGGTGACAGTCTGCCATGGGCCATTAGGACGACGGCAGAGGAGCAGTTTATCCTCATTTAGGACAACCTTGGTTGAAAGGTATCAGGATAATTTCCTCGTGCGCTGTCTCTATTCCCCGATCAGAGTGTACTTGAGCTCTCCTTCTGCTCTCCTCTTGCTGCCCCCCCAGCGCACCCCCCACCCCTACATTACTGGACCCATCCCAGCCGAAGGGATTAGCGGCCTTCTGAAGGAGTATCACAGGGAATCAAAACCTACTGCTCGAGTAAATTAATTTTACAGCTGCCATGTTGATGCTATCCACCTTCGACTTGCAATCAATCCGTTTAACAGTCAGTGAAAAGCCGTCACTGAGTCTGAATTCCTTGCTTGTCGTTGAGGTATTTGCCCATTTCAGAGCAGGCTGAAACAACAGTCAGTGGTGGAGAAAGGAACGGCAGCTGCAGACTCTGTACTGCCATCATGTGGTAGAAGGTGTGACATCTTTTGTGTCATCACTCCTCAACTCTGACCTCCTCTCTGAGATGGCAGCGTGCAGCCAAGCTTCAATCTGACCCCTAAAGAAACTCAGCGACAGCATCAGGACACCTGGAAACAGATACTGAAGCGATCACAAAAGGGAAACAGTTTCCAATCCGAGGTTTTATTATTTGGAAAATTAAGTCTCAAAAATTCAAGATACATTTGAAGAACAAGTGCACACAGATTCAAAGTGATGTAGAATATATGGCATAACAATGCTTAAGATCTGTCAAAATGTTTGTTTACACCAGCGAGAACTCCAAATCAGCAGCAGGAAATCCGTATCAGCCACGTTGACAGGTTCAAGTAAGACATGTAATTACAGTTTGTGTTAGTCCTTTAAGTTAAAAGCAATTCAAAAGAGAAAACACATCTGAAAGAGAGAATTAAAGAGGAGTGTTCTACCAACAGGAAATCCAACAGTGAGCTCAGCATTAAAGCTACAACATAACGTTAGCCTCATGTGCATCATCAAACTTAACTTAAATAGATCCTGAAAATATTAAACAACTTTTTACAAAGCTTTTAACACTGATGAACGAAAAGAGCTGATGGCAACAGAGAACCACAAAACAATTAGAGCAAAGAATAATTCTTCAAAATATTTTTTTAAAAAAAGAAAAAAGAAAGATTTGCAACCAAGAGCACATTTTCACAATTAACACCATAAAAACAAAAACTGGGTTCGCGATGAGCAGTTTTGGTCAAATTTACCCAATTATGTCAAATCAAACACTTCTTCATTTTTTTACATTTGTGTGGTTTCTTCCAGTTACAGAAGAGGTAAAGATACGTACCTGAATCCACTTATCTACTACCAGAATCTACACTAAGCAACATCACTGTGGGACACAAAGGAACATAGCAAATACAGGAAGGGTGGATTATTGTGGCCTTCAAAGACCTCAAACACGCAGGCAAACCTCCCAACTAGAGGGGCAACTACATGGCAAACCCATCGAGAATGATTTCTAAAAGATTATGTACAACATCAAGGCTGCAGTCCATTGGCATCCTAACATCTCTGACTGTTTAAAGTTAATTGGCTCAGTTACAGTTCATAAATATTTGAACCCGATTGACTAGCAACTACGTTACCTAAAGTCTATCCTTTCTCACTAATCCTGTTCAATCCCGGCATCAGTGGCGTCGGCGCAACTGGAAAAAAAAACATTTACATACAATTCAAAAACTACTTTACAACACATGTCCAGATACAGACCAGCTTCTTTTCTCCTCTGCTGAGTCTGAGAACAAACTCATCACACTGGACATGTGTGGGTATACAGTTCTACACATCACCGATAGCACTGACCAGAGGAATATACTGGATGTTAAGTGGCGGCACTACATTAGAGACAAGAGGAAAACTTCAAGGTGCATACAAGTTATTTGTTGAACACGGCACAGTCATTTGGTTGGTGTAAGGAATGGAATGAAAGAGGCTGTTTGTCTGTGCAGGCGTAGGACACATGCAGAGAGGTCTCATCGCTTGTTAGGTGGTCGGAGACTAGCAGGCCTCAACCAGGAAATCTGGTACTCAAATCAAGGCTGGGTCGCGATACCAACACTTGTCGGTATTACAAGTTATCCTTTCATACATAAGTATCCAGGTCTTCCAGCTTGAGCTCTGGCAAACTTTCTGAACAGGTGACAGGTGGTTGTAGTTTCTCAGTCTCAGGTGGAGGTGTGTGTTTTGTTTGTCAGTGTTTGTCAGGTGCTACGTGTGCTCGTCCGTTCTGTGCTGTTGTGGTTGGTGTGGCGCTGTATTATATGCCTGAGTGTCTGCCTCTAGATGTGCATGATTCTATGTGTACCAGTGTGTCTGAAACTGCGTCTGCAGCGCTGCTCTGCGTAGGTGGGACAGACTATAGGAAAGCACTTGGGTTTGCTCGTGGATCCTTCTGGTTCCTGTAGCGCACAGCGAGCCACACTCCCAGGATCTGTTGAAGACATTAAAACAAAGAGATGAAGGCTGCTCACACCTGAAAACGCAAAATTCAGCTGCATGTCATGGCGAGATATGTGGCGCTGGAAGCTTGGTGACATAGTGACGACCTGCACGACTCACTGGTGAACTACTGTAGCTGGTGAGCTAACTGCTAACACGCCACCCAGTCAGGAACATGCTAACACTAGTCAGTCACAAGCGCGTCTTCCCATTTTCTCAGTACTCTGCTGTTTATTCCCCCGAGGCAATTTGCTCTCATTTTGTACATCATCTCATTCAGAGTCACCAAACTCTGTCGCTAACGGGACAATCAGTTCGCAGTTTCAACCATCGACTCCCATCTCATAACTGTCATAAACATCCATTGTGTCTGTACTCTGGCAGAATGCATTGTGCTGCACGGTTAATAAGCTACAATAGCTTCCTCCATTTTTGACTTTGTGTTCCCTCAGAGGTCCAAACTGTCACGACAGTTTGTTATTAGTTAACAGCACAAATTTGTGTGCCAAAGTTCACCAAAGTTGAACTTGACCAAAAAGTTTGCGTGGATTTACTTCATCCTCGAGAGCAAACCCACCGACTGGAGCAGCTCCATTAGAATGAATTGATCTTGTCATTTGTGCCATTTTAAATGCTGGTGTGATCAGGCCTTTAGGTGGAACAATCAAAATCACAACCTTGTGATTACTGAATGATTTCCTCAACAATAACCTCACACAATTGTTGCATTCATTTGGCTAAACACAGCAATCAGTCCAGTTAAGGTGGAACGTTAAACTCAACTCAGTGTCGTCCTCTTGTCCCTCAGAGACCTACTGACGGGATGGTTAAATGAGCGGATGTTTAGCAGATGTCGGTTTGGGCCCGGACACTCACCTCCGTGAAGCTGAAGAAGAGTCCGACGCCCCCGAGGATCTTCAGAGCCTCTGTAGCGTGATTCAGCATCATATCCCCGCAGGTGAAACAGGAACCGTTCTTTTTGCACAACTGAAGTGGAAGGCACAAAAAAAGAAGACAAGGCCTTTAGTCTTCAGCTGGATGAGTCAACGGTTTGTGAACTAATCCAGTATTAGCTACCAAAATCTATTCTGAGCACTACAGGAAGGCCTACTTTTCACTTATTCTGTTTAAGGGAAATGCTTATATCACATTTTCTCAGAGGGAGATATTGTGTAACTGGATGTACGCTGTGAAATATTTATCCACGACGCCAGTGAAGATTTTATTGACAGCTATTTACAGACCGTATATAATCATATTGAAAAAGAAACAAAACAGATTCATTATGCAGCAGCTCAAGTCGGCACCTCTGCGGCTGATCTTCCACTAAGAAATACAGCGTTTTTCCTGATGGATGTAATGATGAAATCTTCGATATGTAAGACTTACGGCGTTGCAGTTTTGCAAGTCCTGGTCAAACTGTACCCGACTGCTGGTGCCGTTCAGCAGCCCGCAGCAGTTCAGCTGAGTCTCCAAGTCTGTCTTGGTCTTGTTTTCCAACATTCCCCAAGCAGAGTTCAAAAACGTCTCCTGGAAAAGCCAAAAAGACAAATATAATGAAGCACAAATGCATTTATTCACACAAACAAAGGGTTTTGGTATTAAAATTAACACGTAAGAGCCAAACTAAAAGTGTTCACCTGCTGTGCGCGGTTCATTGCCAGACAGGAACAGGACACTCCGAATTGGAAGAGGAAAACGATAAAAAGAATGACCATGTACTGGAAGCAAGAGGTCAAAGAAACAGCGCTGCAAAACATGGCACAACTGGAACACATAACAACAACACAGGCACATTTTCAAACCGCTGCAGCTACTGTGTCACACTTCACTGCAACTGATGCGATTATCATCTGTGAACTTGTGCATCAGTGCAGATGAGGGCAAAGGATACGAAGAAAAGCATGACTTGGTGGTGGTGCATTGCTCCGATGAGACCCACGATGGCGATGAGCAGCAGGAAGACGCCCACCGCGATGACCCCTCCGATGATGTGGATGCTCGACACCAAGCCGAACCCCTTCCCCCATGCTGCTACTCCAATCAGCAGCAGCCCGACCAGCTGAAGGGAGCGGAGGGAAGGAAGTTAACCAGAGTCAGCTGAGGCAGCGTGCGTCTGACGGACGTGAGCTGTCACATGGTCACAGCATCAAGTTCTGATTACCACAAACACCAGCTCTCCTACAAATGTTTGTTAGGTCTTTGGGAGCTCTGCGATGACTCAAGTCAAAGTGTTTGTCAAATAAATAATGCAAACAGACAGAAACAGGCTGACGAAAAGCTAGAGTTTAACACCACCAACTCTCCATGGGTCATAAGACCGCTGGCCTCTAGACAACGTGTCCTGTTTTACTCATCTGAAACAAATTAAAAACACTGAGTTTGTTGTTGTCTTTCTTTAGCTGATTAAACTGATTTAACAGAATGTAACACTAACTGCAAATATGAATTACAAAAGTGTCTGTTTAAATGTATAACCAATCATTTCAGAGACAGATTAGCAGGTATCTCCATCTGAGTTGCCAACACTGGTCTCACCTGTAACATCAGCAGCTTGAAATAATTACCCCTGATGGGAACAATGGGAACTGACAAACCATGACAGATTTCATACATGTACTGTCATATCTGTGATGGGAACTTAATCTTTTCATCAAAGGACTGTTTGCCCTTTTTGTCTTTATATGTCTTCTTGCACTGCTGCCACCATCCTTACTCTACAAAGCAACGACAGCATCAGTCTGATGACTGATGAGTTTCAGTGACTCAGCTGTCAAAATGATGGGTGTTTATGTTCCAAAGGTTTCTGATTGGGTGGGACTGGTTCAGCCTTACTGTCCCAGTGTGTCAACAGCAGGCAAACTATGCAGTTACAGGTTTACTCCCATGTATTTCACAATGTGTATACCTTATAAAGAACTAAGGCAGTAAGCAAAACCGAGTAAGACAAACAGGACGTTTAAGATTCAATACTTGATTTTAAAAATTTGATGACATTTTAGCTACGTCTAACCTAAAATTTGGGTACATAAAGGCCTCTAAAAATTATGAGGAACGCTTCAAATATGACACACCGAGGCGTTCACTATTCAGCTCACTACTTAACTGCAATGCAGCAATGCAGTATGACAACAACTATATTCATGGTATTTCCAGATACTGTGTGAGCCAAAAATCCTAGACGAAGTCTTATACCACAATATTAGGGCTGTAGCTAACATTTATTTCCATCACGGATAAATCTGAGAGTTATTTTCTTAACTGATCTATAAATTGTTAGTCTATATTACTTCAGAAGAAATGGAAAACGTTCACTGTCCCACAACTCCAGATGACATCTTCAATTTGATTTGTATCATCTGACAAACTCAGATTTGAGAAGCTGGAATTATCAGGCAGGCTTAAAAAACAACTTAAGCAATAAATAAATGATAAAGCAGTTGATAATTTTGTTTCAATTGGCTATCAACTTATTGTTCCAGCTCTACACAATATGAATAGCCAGAACAGATGCAAAGACATGACAGATCAGTCAAGCATTTATGTAATGTTCCCCGCTGACACACATCAACCAACAATACAAAAAACATGGCGGAGGAGGGGCAAAACAACTGTTACCAACAGAGTAAACACAAAATAAAACTAAACTATGATTACAGTGACAGACCAACACCACAGAACCAGCTGTATGTTATGATGCAGTGCAACAGCCCTGTATTGAACACAATCTTACTCAGTTTAACTGCTTGTCTTTCTGTTGACTCAAGTCCTTTTCGAGGTTGTACTTAGTGCTGAGCAGGTTGGATTGTGATATAGGAGCAAAGCTAAGATAAGATAGTACTTAGTTAAGATAATACAAATCTATACAGCACTGCAAATCACAGCTTTAACATTTACCATGCTGCCTTCTCCTCCAGACAGTGTTCACAATGTTTAAGTAAAGGTAATTTTACAACAGGACTGTTACACTGGATTTCATTTGCTCAGCGAACAGGGTTTCTGATCTCACGCTAACAGCTGCTCGCGGCGAGTTTCTGTTAGCTGAGCTAAAGCCAAAGTGTTGACTATCACAACTCACATGACTGCCACACAGAAACACCCAAACACATGAGCCGATTATATCTTGTTGTGACAAAGGATTGATAAGACAGTGGAGGATGTGGGAGATAAACTATTCAAGCGTGTCCATTTCACAGTTTAGGTCAGCTGGCCTCCAGCTAACGGTAGCTTCCTTTAACATCATGGCGATGGCTAGCTTAACGGGCTGCGAGGTTAAGTTAGCTAAAAAGCTAAGCATACTACAATCTACATTTTTGACTAGTTAGCTAACGTACACTACAAATATCTAACTTTTAAACGTGTAATAAATAGAACTGAGCCCATACCAGTAATCTTCTGCCAAGTGAAAACAGAGGCGTGTGAAGCAAAAGGCGAAATCATAAACGTTAATAATGTACGCTGTAGCTGAATTAGCAGCTAACATTACGCCAGTTTATTCAGAAGCTAGTTAGCCTAAGCTAACGTAGCTAGCTCAAACTTAGCATGATGATCCATTTTGTTCACTCACCATATAAACCACGTTCAGGGAGCAAAGCGCATTTTTGGAACAGGTGAAACCGCCACAGACCATATTCGAAAGACCTCTATCGGTTGAGTCAGGCGACTGAATAAGACTTTAAAAATCAGTGTTGTCTGGCTCTCCGGAGCGCTTCTGTCTGGACACAAATGTTTTTGGTCAGCAGAGAGGGCGTATCCGGTGACGTTACAGCCGCATGTGACGTCAGGATGTTGCCAACGTCATCGTCGTAGGATAAAACAACTGGCACAATAATGATAATAATAATGCTAATTACTGGTATAGATTTGAAAATGCAATATGCAACTCAAACTGAAGATTTAATTGACATCGTTTGGCATTTATACTCCCTCTCTCCCTCTGTCTCTATGTGCGCGTGTGTAGTGTAAGTATATCTATATCAAGAAAATGTATGTCAATAAACTTTTATTAGCAAAATTAGATATACAATCCAATAAATCTACAAAAAAGAACTTCTTATCTGTTACTACCTTGAGCATACATACAACCATACCCTGTGTATGGAATGATAAAACTGTCATGAGTTACATTTGTAAGCAAAGATGTTTTACAAAAACATACAAACAACAAATAGAGATAATGGTAACATATGAACACTTATATAAAGGACTAGAACACAGTCTGTGCGAACTCTTTGAGTATCACAGCATGGCAGCGTGTGCTCTCTGTGGTGATGACAGGACACTTGTTACACAAGGATTACACAATAGGCTTGGTGATATATCAGGGAGATGTGTGTGATACAGCATGACAAAGAAAAACACATTAGCAGTCATTTATTCACTCACTCATAAAATTCATCCAATTACCAACGCAACTGAGTAACAACCCAACTCAGTGTATTTAAATAACATATTTCTTTTTCATACAAATCTATTAAGTATTCATTGATACAACAATTAAAAGCCTTTTACCGTTTGATTTACCCATTAACTGATCAATAATTATAAACCTTTTTTTTTTTCAGAAAATGGTGCCTCTGGTACATTAAATATATTTTGTTGATTCTCTTGTACTTTTACATTAATAAAAACAGTTTGTTTGCAGAATTTTCACTTGTACAGTGTATTTCTACACTGTGATAATGTGATATTTACTCCGGCCTAAGTTAAAGATTTGGGTGTTTCTTCCACATCTGCACAGGGTTCTCTGAAAGCCACTGTTTTCATCTGTTGCATCTGATCTGTTCCTCTATTGTGAGATATTACAGTAGTAGTCCTCATGAGGGGTCCCGACCCCCTAAAGTTTAGAACAGTGCCAAACTGCACATAAAATAAACTGAAATATGAACTATAAACTCTACAGTATGGATTGATCTAACTATGATATGCACGTATCATGTAAAAATAAGCCACTGCGTAGGCTACATGTTGTTAGCTAGTTGTTGTTGGCGGATGCTTGCTAAAGTGAGTTAGCTGAGGAAGATAATTTGGTTTGTTTGGTGGTAAAGGCTGTGTGCTACAAGTTACACAACAGCTAACAAAATGCTAGTTAGCATAGCATGTTGGTAGCTAGTTGTTAGCTTGCATGCAGTTAGCTGATATGTTAGCTAGTGATGTTGTGTTGAAGTTTATGCTTTGTAGCTCTGCATGGTCTTAGTGGATGACATTAGCTAGCTGTGATGCTATTGATAGAAATGAATATAACTCATAACTAACATATATAAGTAACACTGAAGGTCAGATTCATGATCCATGGAAAGTTTGCTAATCAGTGATTATTTGTTGAATAAGCTAAATGTGGCTTGATAAGCCATGATGGTGGGCTGACTTCTCTGTCAGGTATTGAAATCAAGGCATGAGGGCTAGCCAAGGAAGGTTAGCCTAAGCAGATATGTAGATATAAGGCTGGATCAAGCTGCAGAGTGTCTGCTCTTTGTGTGGGTGACAGTAGGATCGGTAGTTTAAAGAAGAATGGTGTTATCAACGACTGGTCCCAGTAGTGGTCAAAACATCATTTAACACTTTTGGCACATTTGACTGTATGTGCTGATAACTGTACTGATGCCCTCTATTTTTTGCACTTTGCTGCTGTAATACCTGAAATTTCCCCACTGTGGGACTAATTAAGGTATATCTTATCTTATCTTATCTTATCTTATCTTATCTGTACATAACGGTCACAGATTAGGGAACCGTGCAAATACTGTATGCATCAATGTAGAGTTATCATGTGGTCTGATCCTCTGTGTATGGCCAATATGCCTGACAGCAGTGGATACTTCACATTAAGGCAGTCTACTAAGAGCCAACATGTGACAAAAACACATTAAATGTGATTGCAGCGTTATAAATTTGAATGTTTTCATATTATTGTTTCCTTTCTAGTGGCAGTTGAGCGTGTTATGTAAATTAGCAGCCTTTTCAGTGGTGCGGCCACCACAGCAGTGAGAGCTGCCCTATAGAGAAGAATAGCATGGTTTAAAATACGGAAGTGAATTCTTCAGTTCAGTTCAAACCTGCAGAGGAAACTGAGACAGTCGTTGTGAGCTGACTTCTGTGGTCTAGAAAGAGAGAGAGAGAGAGCGAGAGACACGCCGAGCTGCCGCCGAGCTTCTTTTTCTTCTTCTGCTGTGTCTTAAGTTCGTGTTCATCCTGTGGAACAAACGGCCGGGAGTTCAAATGGGCTGAAGCGAGCACCTTGCTTCAGTTTACAACAGATCCATGTGTCAGGATGAACAGCAACAGTAAATCAGTGAACTCCACTGCAATAAAAGCAGAGGTCAAGAGGTATGAATCTCTCCAGAGTGCAATCAACAGACTTTCCAAGCAGTTTGAAAGAGTCGAGGATCAACAGCTGCGCTCAGGCCTTAAAGTTTACCTCCACAGCATTCAAGGTAAGCTCATCCTTCCTGACAATCTTTGTGATGGACTTTTGCTTGTTGTAGTTCAGGACGAAAGCAGCACATTACCTGTAAGCTAAACTTCTTACTGACAGGTATTAGAATCTGCTGCATGGTCGGATCTTCAAGATGCTTAATGCATTTCTTGAAGTGATAGACAGATGGAAAAATCAGAAATGCAGACTTCAAAGTGAGTTCGGTTATTCTTTTTGTCAGCATTAGTCACAGGGTGTGGGGGAACATGATCGCGTAGGTGATTGATATCTTCCTCTGTGCTTCCTGTGTCAGTCAGTGCGTCTTTTCTGGGGAAGAGTTCCTCCGTCGATGTTCATTTTCATTCTCATTTCACTCTGAGGGCAAAGATTCACCTCCTGGCGTCTGGTATGTAGTGGCATTTACTTATCAGTCAGCCTCTGGACACGGGCAACCAATGGCAACATCCCTCAGCAGCCATCGCCATGGCAGCAGGATGAAACCTGCTGTGCGGCCTACTTCCTGTCTGCCAATCTGTAACTGCCCTCAAAGCCACTTCCTTTCAGACAAACAGGGCCTTTACATGTGAACCTGATGAGTTTTACATCATTTCCTCATATGTGCACTTCCCATCGTTTCTTGTTAATGTGACACAATGTGTCCCTGCCAAACCCGCTGAGCTCTTTGTTCTTATCTGCAATGTTTGTGTGTAGAAGCAGCACATGTGAGGTCGACAGGTGGAAGAAATACCACAGTGTAAAAATATTCTGATATAAGATCATGTCCTGCTTATAAAATTCTACTTGTACACCTCAAGTATCAAATACTGTGCAAATTGCCCCTTTTCAGAGTATTAAAGGATGGAACCTCAGAGGTTCTGAGAGATAATCGTTTTTATGTTATACACAACAATACGATTGTTCACCATTGATGGAAAATAACAAAGTGCATTTATTTAAGTACTGTACTTAAGTACAATTTTGGGGTGCTTGTAGTTTGCTGGAGTATTTGCTTTTTGTTCTAGGTTATACTTCTACATTTCAGAGGGAAATACGGTAATTTTTGTTTTGACACAAGGGAAGACAAGCAAAACATTGAGCAAATAACTAAGCACTGGGTGATCCAATGACTGAGACATGGCTGATAAGTACAACAGCCTGACAAAGGCTGGTGAGGAGATCCGGGTATTTATCCTCTGGCTGGTGATTAGTGGATTGGCTGCAGCTGTGGTGGCTGACTGGCATGAGGATCAGGTGTAGGTGAAACATGACTGAGGAGGGACCGCCCAGTCTAAACACACAGACAGGAATAACCACAAGGAGAGGACTCACAAGACATAAAGGAAAGGGAAAAAACACAGAGAGACACAAGGAAGGGAGGAGAAGGAGGAGGAGGAGGAGGAGGCATCCCAACAGAAGAAGGTCAAGCCAAGGAAGCAGCTTTAGTAAACCCTTCACCACATTTTAAATCAGCCAACAGCCTGGTCAGACACCAGCAGGTGTTGCCTCATGATAAGATGGTCACCTGTACTGAAGGCCTTTGGGAGATCAATAAAAAGAGCAGCATGTTTTCGGTGATCCAGTGACTCAGTGATATCTTGTAGGGATGCTGTAATGGTTCTTACTTGCACTGCTGGGTAGAGAACTGCAAATCTATACTTGAGTAAAAGTGTTTTAAGGGTGTGCAGGCCAGTGCAAAATAATGAAGAAACAGCACCTGTGGATAAAATGTTGAAACGTATGAAAGTAACGTTAATGCAGAAGTTGACATTATGTTTCAAAAGCACAACAACAGACCACTGGCTACAGGATGTCATCATCATGACATCACAGATTAATCTTACAGATGAAAAAATAACAATGCTAACGTTAGCCAGCTAACCACATTCTCCTCTACAGTATGTGCAACTTGTTTCAATGTGCTTTTGATAGTTAGAAGAAGTGAAATCTGTTTTAAAAACGGAGATTTGTCAGGAGGCACAGCAAACACTTCACCATGTCACTGTTGTCTTTTTAGATTGTGATATAAAAAGTGAGGCCAGATGTGGCCACGAACTGTCGCTGGAAGCTGCCTCTTATTCTGAGTGTTGCTCCGTCATCATTTGCATCGTGGTCAAAAGACAGGTGGTGCTTCTGTTACTTCCTGCAGCAGAGGTTCTCCTCACGCTCTCAGTCTGAAAACTCAATCCCCACATTTAGAGTAGACTGGTTATAATGACGGTACAAATGAAAAACGTAGAGAAGTAAAAGTAGATTACTGGTTCAAAAATATATTTGAGTGAAGAGAAGAAGTAGAGTTTAAAAAAGGGTCCTTAAAAAATACTGTTTTACTCGTGTGTGTTACTTGTGAAGTGTCACTACCCACTCATGCTGTGTTGTTTCTTGAAACCAGACTGGTTCACTGAAAGAATATTATTAGCACTCAGGAACTCCCTCAGTTGATCATTTACCAATCCCTCAAGGACCTACAGTTGTTAAATGATTCAGGGTCCCCCACTTTAAAGGTGTTTGTTGAGGGTTTATCAATAAAATCAGCAGCAAGTTTTAAAAGCATGTTCCCAGTTTATCTGACCTGCAGGTTCTTTGGTTTCCAGTGAAAGGCTGGGTCACTTGTCATGTTCTGCTTAAGTATAAAAATATGAATGCAAGACTTGTACTTGAGTCGAATACTCATGTGCTATTGACACTTTTTCTTCAGTAAAAGATCTCAACACTTCTCCCACCAGCATAGCACAACTGAAACCTGAGCAGGTCTAATCAGACACATAACTGAAAACACCTGTGTGGGCATGTGAGACCTCTAACCTATAATAACGCTTCCTATTTAGTAAGTCCATCATGTGTTTTGTATTCACAGGAAACACAATAGTTAAATAAATGCAGTAAAAATCAAGATTTCACTCTCAAATGTAATGTAATTGTAGTATAAAGCAGCATAAATTGGAAACTTTGAGGTCAGACTGGGTGGAATAACCTCGTGAAATATCGCTTACGTTTCAGGCCGTTGTTCTTACTCCACTCTTTGTGAACTGAAGGTCAGTCAGCCCCCGATGGATTTTGGTGAACTTTGAGGTCTTTTTAGGATGATGGCAGATCTTGAAACACTCTGAACGGCATCCCCTATGTGTAAACACATTCAGTTGAAGTTTTTTTTGTATAATTAGGCTGCTTTAGTGTCGGCACTGTAGTGAGGATCAAAGGCAGCGTATCCTCTGTGGGGCCTGGATCCGTGATTGTAGAGTTCACTGGTGCTAAAAAGAGAGCCCACCTCTCTCACTTAATAAGCGAGTGGGATGTGGTCGACTGATGCCAGGGAAAGGATGGGAGGTGAGAAGACGAAAGAGATGGAGAGGGAGAAAAGGGGTGAGGTGGAGCTAAATGAAGACATTTAAATGTGAATATGACTGGTACAGTGTTCACTGCAGCATGGCAGCAGAGGGGGAGATTGAAAAAGGGAAAGACAGAGAGGACAGCTCACAGTGAAGGAGAAATGAAAAATCACCCAGCATGACCACTGCCCTTGGCCAGCGTCCATCTGACAGCAGCCGCCCATGGGTGTCAGTGTATGTGTGTTGAGTTCAGCTTTGTCTGCATGCATGTGAGTCTCTTCACACAGAGAATGAGAAGCAGGGTGTTTTCTAAAAAGCCTGAAGACAACCTAATCTTCTGCGGTTTACGCAGGTGTCAATTTCAGAATAATCAGATTCACCGTGCGGCGCTTCAAACTGCAGCAACCTGACGTGCACTTTAACTCACACGGGCATGTCACATCCTGGCACTTGTTAAAAATGGATTTTACACACGCCTAACGTCACTCCCCTGAACATGTGTTTGGATTTTTGAAAAGCAGCTCATCTCTTCCTGTCTGAGGCTTCTTTCATGCATGGCTCTTCTTCTGCGTTGGAGGCTGCGGTCGCCGATGCTCTCGGGTCGTGCGTTTTCCCCTTGAGCCAAAGGCGGTTGTCAGAGGTCTTTTGTATTCAGTGAGAGTAGTTATTGCCCTCTCACTGACTGTGGAGGGGAGGGGGAGCGGGCTGAGCAGGTGGACAGTCAGATCGTGTTTTATGAGATGATGGTGGGAGGCTGAGAGTGATGCACTGTGGGTAAAGGCCTCTGATTTCACATCAAGGATATTTTTTTAATCAGAGACCAATTAACATGAAATTACACAGGGTAATAACTCAAGTGATGGATGTGTGATCGGGTTCCCTGCAGTGTTTTTGTTGCTGCACACAAATGCAATTACAAAGTATTTTGGCCTATATTATAAAAACGATTCATCAATTAGATGATTGACAAAATCAATCTGCAACTATCGATAAATCTTTTGATCACAGATTCAAGAATAAAATGTCACATTTTGTTTATGGTTTCAGCTTCTTAAATGTGAGAATTTGCTGAGTTTATTTTCGTCTTAAATTACAGTAAATTGGGTCTTCGGGTTTTTGACTGTTGCTCGGACATCCAATGAGTGATGTAGAATGATTAATTGATCAATCAAGATAATAATCTGCAGATTAATCAATAATGAAAATGATGGCATTTTATTAGTTGGATTTCACACAATTTCTGTTGCAAACAGGCTTTTTTTTAATCACAGAAGCATCTTTAAAAGGACATAAAGAAAATTTTTTCACATATTTCATCAAATGGAAAAATGGCCACTATGTTTAATACATTTGTTTTATTTACACAGACATAACAGTGTGTGTGTGTGTGTGTGTGTGTGTGTGTGTGTTTCTTTTAATTATTTATTTGTTTATTTTGCATCTGTGGTCCAGCTATTGATGTCCAATATGCTCTCATCCTCTCACGCTATTGCTTGGTTCATGCTGTGAGCCCACTTGTGCTAATGAACACATGCCATAGTAGGCAATAGACTACAGATCAATACACTCACGGGAAATCTCTTTCACTCACATGTACGCCACACACACACACACACACACACACACACACACACACACACACACACACACACAGAGAGAGAGAGAGAGAGAGAGAGAGAGAGAGAGAGAGAGAGAGAATGAAACCCTCACACAGAGAAACACCATTTTGATAGAGATCCTGGGAGCGATTGCGATACAGAATGTACCAAAGGGGGAGGAGGAGGAGGAGGAAGGACATGGAGGAGATGATTGTGCCACCAGAGCCAGGAAGATTGTAACACCTTAGCAACAAACAAGCCAAGCCTCCTACTGAGGAGGAGCCACACAGAGAACACACACACACACACACACACACACACACACACACACACACACACACACACACACACACACGAATAGGCAGCTGAAGGCAGATGGATGATTTTGATGGAACTATTGTGGCAGCTGTATAAATGAGACGGGGAGCAGACCACCAGCCCGAGTGTCTTCTACCCTCCACAAACATGCATCCATCTTTTTTCACCTCTCCCTGCTTCCTCTCTCTCCCCACCGCTGATATTTTCTCCTGCGGTCTCCCCTCATTTAGCAGGTCCCGCTCCTGTGTGCGCTGCTGCCTCACCACCACCCGTTATCCGCTGCCTCCCCCTCCTCCTCCTCCTCCTCCTCCTTCTCTCCGACACGCAGGGAGAGAACGATGGACGGGAGGGGATGGGGATGGGAGGGATGAGCAATAAAGAGCAGGGACCCTGCACAGGCTGAGAGGAGCAGCAGGAGAAGCAGTGACAGAGGAAATAAAGGAGGGAAAGAGGAAGAGGAGCAGGGTCCTTCTGCATTGCATGGATTGCCTGTTGGAACTAGGAGGGGCATGTAGAGGGAGGGACATCGGAGATTCCTATCAGTGTGTTTGTGAGAGGAGGAGAGAGAAACGCAGAGTGTGAGGGCGCAGAGCTGTGCATGTATGAGGGTGTGTGTGTGTGCGTGCGTGTGTGTGATTGGACTCGCTGAACCTGTGCGACGGTGTCTCTATCGGAAGGCTTCAGAGGCAGCCGGGGAGCTGTTTGAGCGGTGACTCGCCTCGGCGCCTCCTGTGTGCCGGTGCTGTGTTGTCATGCTCAACGCCTGATGCGCTCAGAGGACGCAGGCTGCCCGGGAGACAGCGAGAGGGGCGGGATGGCCGGACGCGCCCTGGCTCGGTCATGCATCTCCACATATCCGCCCAGGCTTCGGTTGGCTTCTCCTCCCGATCCCCTTCAGCCTTCATCAATGTCCTTCCCGTGCGTCTCCGCGAGGCTGCCTGCCTTCCTGCTGCCGCGTTCTCTGAATGGACGCCGCTGTCAACACACATGTGTGGCTTGCACTGAGAGCCCATGATCTGGACCGGACTGCATACAGCTCTGGGTGTACTGTGCCCCGCTCCTTTAGGGTGACACTGATGCATTTTTAAAGACTTTACCTTTTCAGGTTACAGCTGCTGTTGATCACATCCTTGATGACGTATGATGCGGGGCAGTTGTTATTCTGAATTCAATGAAGTGAAGAGGATGGACTGAGCAACATATGAGATGAGGTGCTGCACATAAAAACAAGGTCGAGCAAATAATTAGCATCAGGAATGAGGCATCAGACACAATAATGAAGATTTATTTGCCTCAGTAGCTGCAAATATATGCAGTGGACAGATTTTAATTGGGTGTTTTCTAGGAACAAAAGAGCTGATTGGACTGCACCCACAGTGTGCTGAAGGTTGTCAGGAAGAGTGGATTTCTTTTCTGTATCCAAGAGCAATGAAAATTGCAGTCAGAGAAGAAATCCGTGACTGAAATTAAAATCCGAAACAAAGAAATAGGGATTTGGGGGATGGATGAAACCAGCAGCCCCTCTGCTGTTGTATCTTCTGAGGAGAAACTTAATCTCCCTCCATGTAAGTTTTTTGTCACAGTCCTGCTGTCAGATTCTTTCCAATCCCAACACGCTGGCAAACTGTCAGTTGTTCATGTTGCTCTGTCTGGATTCATTCATCTGCCGTGTGTCTACTGAAGCCTGACCACATGAGCGGAGGCGGCGCCCTGCAGCAACGCACCACCTACCTCATCTCCCTCACCCTGGTCAAGGTAGAGGCTGTGGAGGAGAATGGAAGGGAGGCCAAGAACAGCACCCAGGGGAGTGAGGTGGAGGCCAGGCCGGGAGGAAGGGCGGGAGAAGAGGCCGGGCCGAGAGCGGAGGCTGAAGGTGAAGCTCCTGGTCAGACTGAGAATGGAGCTGGAGTGGATTTAGGACAACCACAAAGGGCTGAGGATGCTGCTATTTTGAAAGGGGGTGAGTTAACCAATGAATTCAAAGATGGAGAGAGAAAACCCATCAGCCCTCTGAAAGATAAACCGCCCTCCACCGGTGATGTCTCGAGTACAGGGAGTGACAAGCCTCCATGCGACCTCTCAATCCCCTTACCTGCTGAGAGAGTCTCAACCCAGAAGACGAAGTCTGCAGAGATCGATTTAACACGAGTCGAGAAGACACTTTCCACCCCGGAGGCAAAGCAATGCACGTCACCCTCGCTGACCACAACACCACCAACGGAGGGGCTGGAGCCCAGCCGCACCCCAACCAGGACCAGCCTCCCTATCCGCCCGGTGGGACAGCGTCCTGTGAGCCTGCTGAAGTCTCACAGCAGCGCAGCCACCCGAGGTCGCGACTCCAGGGAGGGCAGGGAACGCAGCCCTACCTCGGCGCAGAGCCTGGACCGCAAGGACTGCCGCATGCCGACGCGCTCACCAGGCCCCTGTAGGGCCTCGTGGGCCGAGGCGAGCAGGCCTGATGGGTGGAGGGACCTGCGGGATGAAGCTCAACCTGGAATACCTCTGGAGATTGGAGCTGGCATGGCTGCAGTGATGAGAGACATCCCCAGGAAGGAGAGACTAAAGACAGGTTCGGCCTCCCTGCCCGCGCCCCCTACCCAGGCCTCCAAACCGGCACGCAAAGGTAAAAGCCGCACGCTGGATAACAGTGACCTGAACAGCCTCTCCGAAGACCTGGGCCTGGCCAGGGAGGCTCAGCAGGCCCAGCAGGGCCAACGAGGCTCAGCTAAAGACAGGAAGATGCTCAAGTTCATCAGCGGCATTTTCACAAAGAGCAGTTCGGGGACAGCAGGGTCATCCTCCACAGCGCCTCCTGTCTATATACAGAGAGACTCCAGCGAGGAGGAAGGTAGGAGGTCACAGCACACACATGCCATCACTGTCACCTCCTCAGCTCTAAATCCATCCTTGGTGTTGACTACATCCATGACAACAAACCATTATCACAGACACTCCTGTCTGCAGTTCACTGCCAAACAATAATCAGAGTGTGACCCTTTCATCTGTGCACAGGCATCCTTTAAACTGAGTGTGGGTGGGGTTGAGCTTTTCCAAGAACCCCACACAGAATACATTCACAGGCTATAATACCGTCACGTGCCCGGGGACATTTTCCCAAAGCCATGTGCAACTACAAATTGATGACAGATGAAGTTCTTTGATCTGAGAAGTGACAATAGAATCATCTTGGACAGTCTTAATCTAATTCCCCTCAGAGCGGGCAGATTTCACACCGCTGGAGGGGTAATCTCTGCACTCACACACACACACACACACACACACACACACACACACCACACACACTTAAGCAGCGTCCCCAGCATGGGTTTAAATCTCATAATGAAGCCGAAGGGGAGAGGGGCTGATGCGCCCCTCCAGTTGATTTCTGCCTCGGCTTTATTTCCACGCAGCTGAAGTGGTTGGAAAGAGGGAAAGACATGAGGCGATATTTGTTCACCCACGTCAAAAAGGGAAGTGTGGATCCACAGCCAATCGCGAACATTTCTAATCCGGTCTTTGATATTCCACCCACTCCATGTTCTGCCACTACACGGGGATTTTTTTCCCTTCCCTCTCACTCTTTGTCTCGGTGTAAATTCCATCGTGTCGAAGGGAACCGTGTGGCATGTTAAGGTGTAGGGTCGCCT
This sequence comes from Chaetodon auriga, assembly GCF_051107435.1. NCBI lineage: Eukaryota > Metazoa > Chordata > Actinopteri > Chaetodontiformes > Chaetodontidae > Chaetodon > Chaetodon auriga. The sequence goes on from NC_135083.1 coordinate 3,089,435, forward strand.
GTTGTGTGCTGCCATCGCTGCTCTTTCCTCTGCGCCGCGTGTCGACGGCCGCAGCGTTCAACAGTGCGTCTCTTTCACAAACATGTTTGCCCAAAGAAAGAGCGAGTGTCAGCCAGCGGGAGTGTGCGCGCGCGTGTGCATGCGCGCGCGCGTGTTTTATGTATTCATTCACTCATTGTGTATTCACACTTTTGGATTCACTCAAGTAGTGACACCAGCCCTGCCGACTGCACATCCGCACACGCACGTACGCGCACGTACACGCACACACGCGCATAATCGGGGCAGGAGGAAGTGTTGCCATGGCAACCGGCAGGACTGCTGCTTCTGCTGCTGCTACAGAGGTCTGATGAAACAGAGGGGTGGAGGAGGTGTGTGTGTGTGTGTGTGTGTGTGTGTGTGTGTGTGTGTGTGTGTGTGTGTGTGTGTGTGTGTGACCATGCGTTGACACAGGCTGAGAGGATTCTGACAAAAATCCCAAAACAGAATTAAGTTGGAGAATTGTCAGTTTTGGATGCGAGCTACAGGCCACATTTGGGGGCTGCAGCGGATCACACATGATTGGTTTGGATCGGGGAGCGTGGATAATTGGCTTTCTGTTGAAATATGTGTGTGGAAGCAGCAGAAGGATCACACTGTCTGATCACTTTTGGCAACACGAGCAGGCCGTAAAGAGAGCTTTGAGTCAGGAAGACAGACAAAGACACACAAAGACTGTGTGTGTCTGTTTGTGTGGTAGGAGTTGCCCTTTTTCCCAGGGAGCTGCCTGCAGCAGCAGCTCGTATGTAAGCTCCTTTTTTCCTCATCTGAAGCACATCATCGCCGGCTGCATCTGTGCGCTGCTGGCCTGGACGCTCTGTAGATTTAGAACCAGGCTCGAGTTTAATCATCATCTGTCTTTGAAGGACAAATCACACATTCACACCCAGGATGGCGGCACTATATCTGTCAGCCAAGTCTGCCAAAACCTCCTGCTCTCCTCTGTTGTCTCTCTCTGTTTTATTCCTTTGGCTCTTGTGTATTTTCTGATCTGTGTTTTTTCTGTCTCTGAATCAGTGTTTTGTGGTGTGTTCAGGGCCTGGTCCGAATGCTACTGACTGCGCTCGCCCTCTGACTCCTGGAGCACCATGTCAACATTTTCAGTTATCCAGTTAAATATCTCAACACCTGCTGGATGAACTGGCATAAAACGTACAGACATTCAAGGTCCCCAGATGATGAATCTTAATGACTTTGGTGATCTCCTGACTTTTCATCCACAGTAGCGCCATCACCCGGTCAAAAATTTAATTTGTCCGAACCTTATACTCCTGCAAAATGATATTCAGTCATCATCAGTTAGTTTGAGTTAGAAAATGTTAGCATGCTAACATACTAAAATAAAGATTACGTCTGCTAAACATCAGCACAGTTCACTTGGTCGCTGTGAGCATGTTAGCTTGTTGACGTTAGCATATAGCTCATAGTGGCGCTGGGCAGCCTCAGAGCTGCTGGCATGGTTGAAGACTTGTTCTGATGTGCACTCAGGTGCCAGTTTATCAGGTACGCCGAGCTAAAGCTAATGTGGTCTAATACAACAGTCCTGAATGTACTTCAGTTGTTAGTATAAAGCAGGGGTTCCCAAACTTATTTAGCTTGAGATCCAAAAGAGAAATCTCCCTGAATTTTCCCCAAATTTACAAAAATATGTCCACATTTATAAAGTACTGATAACAAACCATGAATTTAAAACGTATAGGCGATAATAATAATACTGTATATGCATATAAAACCTCTCACTTGTCACCACCACATTAGTCACACACACATTAGTCCATCATAAAAACTGACACACATTTAATTAATACAAGCACACACACACATTAATGAGTCTTCCACCAACACACTGTTGAACAGATGCGCTCTGCTGCGTAATCCACATCAGGGACAAACCAGTGAGTCGGGGTCATAATGTCAGCATGTCAGTTGCGGCTAACACTGATTAGCTAGTCAGCGACACACCAGTCACCAGCTAACACACACACACACACACACACACACACGACACACGAGTTCACACGCTGTACAAAGAAACGCATGGCTGACTTCCTTTTCCACTGTCAAAACACTGTCTCTTGAAAGTCTCTTCTTTGCACAGATAAATTCCTTTGACTCGCCCCGATGCTGTGAATGCTTCCTTTGGAGACGTCTGTCCAGTTTTTTTCATTTTTTAAGCTTTTATTACTGACACACAGGCACACAGTGTCTGTCCTGAACAAGCCAGCAGAAAAGCAGAAGAGACATGTACTCACTGGATGTGACTCCAGTTCTACGACTGCGTGCGGAGTCCTCTCTTCTTCTGTAGATTAATTCATGTATCATATCATAGCATTATTGTGCATTTCACTCTCTCAATTGGCGGCCCAGTAATCCCATTTTGGGTCATGACCCTAATTCGGGAAAGGCTGGTGTAAAGCAACATATACAACTCAGCTGCACCACAGACTGCAGCCTCCACAACGCTCATACAGCTGAATCAACACCGCCCTAAAACTGCTGAAAAGTGAACATTACAACCATCATGAAGGTAGAATTTACTGCAGGATGGCTGTATTAGACTGCACTGCTTTTAGCTAGCTGTACCTAATCAGCCGGCTCCTGAGTGGATGTTTTTTCTGTCTCTGAATGGGTTTTAGTTTCACCTCAGGCTCTTTCTCTGCTCGCATCCCTCTGAAGCTGCAGATGGGTGTTTGGGTGTGAGCGTCACATCACATTGAGGGCATGCCACCTCTTTTGCCCAGTAGGGACACTGGCACAGCTGTGTGCAACCCAACCCCTCTGTACTGTACGTGCATGTGTGTGTCTACGCAAACGTTCATGTGGTTTCTTCAACACACACACACACACAAATAACACTCACTGTTTTGCCGCAAGCACGTCATATTTCACAGTCAAAAGGTTAAACGGTTAATCAAAAAAATTATTTCCCCAGTTCATCTCAGTTCAGAGGGGTGATGCTGCTCAGATCCACAGAAGAGTCTTTGAATGTTTGATTGGCAGCTGACCTGAAAGTAAAGGCCACAGTAACTCACCACACAGCTGTCCGTCACTTACGGCACAAGGGGAGCAAAGTGGATAACGAGTGGTGTGGCTGCACCTTGTTGGGTCCCCTGCTGCGACTTAAAGGTTATATTCATTAAGACGACCTGCCAGGCCACACATGTGCTTATGGCGACCAGTCACACGGCAGCTGTGTGATTTATGGCTCTCCCATAGGCCGTTATGATGGCTGCCCTTTTTACCGTACAGGATCAAAATGATGAATCTCTCTCCGTGTCTCTGCCTGTCTGACTCTTTGTCTCTGTCTGTCTCTCTCTAGTAAATATTGCCAACAGCCAGGAGTGGACCCTGAGCAGATCCATCCCAGAGCTGAGACTGGTGAGACCACAGTGTACACACACACACACCTGCACCAGAAACACAGGATTTACTCCTTAATTATTTATTAGAAATGTTGCTGTAAGAGTTCTCTCATTTTATCAGGATTACCCAAAAACTCACATTGTTTGAATTTTATAAAGTTATTACAGTTTTCTCCATATTGACCAAATGCACCATTGAAATGTTGCTATAATTATGATTTTATAAGAAGATATACACTGGGTGGCCATTTTATTAGGTACACCTGTACAATCCAAACTAATTCAATACAGCTGTTCTTCCATTAAGCCTGCTTTCATCATGCCTATAATATCAGTTTGTGTCGCTGTCATAGAGGTGTTAAATGGGATGGACAGAAAATTAGAAACACCTCTGAATATAATGTTCAGTTCAAAGCCTCCTGAGCTTCATAAAGAAAACAGAGATAAAGCTCTATAGCTGTGCCTAGTAAACAGGCCATTATATGCAGTTTTACTTTTGATTTTGGTGATGTATTTTTATTTTTTTAATGCAGGACTTTCACTTGTAATGAAGTACTTTTATAATGTGATGATGCTACCGAATACTTCCTCTTCCTCTTCCTCTTACTTACTGTTCACTGTATGTCAACACATGGATGACAAGAACAGTGAAGGAGAAGCAGGTGGAGATAGAAATTCATGCTCTGCTGACAGATTAAAGTGACTGAAAGGAACTAAAAAAAATGTCACTGGAGGAACTAAAAGTTTGTGTCTTAATTCATTCTGAGAGTTATATCTGATGCATTTTACCACGATCGTGCGTTCACACTCACCCTGAATGAACCTCACGGTATTGTATTTCCCTCCTTCTCTCAGGGCATTCTGGGAAGTCTGAAAAGTGGCAAGTCAGCGCTGGTGAACAAATACATCACAGGCAGTTATGCTGCACTTGAGAAGCCAGATGGTAAGAAACATAAAGTACATCTTTTAATGCTGGTCGGAAAGAGTTTGTGCTTTACAGATAACAATCTGTCTTCTTGTTATTGTCTTGCTGCTCAGTTTCATTTGTGATTGTTTTGCAGCTGCAGGGATGTGTGAGCATATTTTGTGCTGCCTGGTGTGTGATGTGGCTTCATCCTCCGTCTGCCACCAGCTGCTGAATAACATGTCTGTCACTGTCCTTGTCAGGTGGCAGGTATAAGAAGGAAGTGCTCGTGGACGGACAGAGTCATTTATTACTGATTCGGGAAGAAGCTGGACCACCTGATGCACAGGTGCCTCTTTGTGTGTGTGTGTGTGTGTGTGTGTGTGTGTGTGTGTGTGTGAGAGAGAGAGAGACAGTAGTTAGCATGCAAAACTGAAATACCTGCAGACTTCCTCATCCATCATCCATCATCCATCATCCTCCTCCCCCTGCAGTTCAGCAGCTGGGTCGACGCTGTGATCCTGGTCTTCAGTCTGGAGAACGAGGCCAGCTTCCAGGAGCTCTACCAGCTCTACAGCCAGCTCAGCGCGCACCGCACAGACATCCCAGTCATTGTGGTCGGCACCCAAGGTCAGCAGGTCAATCACAGCCGTGTAGTTTTACATACTCTGGGACACAGAAACAGAACAGTTAGAGTGATGTCAGACACAGTTAGTCTGACTCACCTGATGAAGAAAGGTGTGGAGATGCCTGCTACTGGCTGCTTTCTCCTCCACGTTCCACTATCTGCATGTTATCATTTTCAAAATCTGCCGCTACAGGAAACGACAACAAACTCTGAGCTATCAACCTACATGCTGATCTGTGCTGAAAATAGTGAGAGAAGCTCACCTGGTTGCTGTTGGTATGAGTGTAAACAAGCTAGCAGCTGTTACCTTTTCTTCTGCATGCAAATGTTCCACCAAAACAAGTCACGCTCCGACACTATTTTGCAAGGGCTGCATCCTGAGCTAAGTGCTGCCCAAGACGACTGTGATTGTTTTTTTCACCTCCATACCAGAATGATAATTATGTTGCACTGTGTCAGCGCTGTGGAGAAAGACTAAACACAGTGCACTGCCAAACATTTTACGCTGCTTCAGCTTAAAAGCACAAGTTTCAGCGCTGCCTCACGAATGTGAGTGAAGTGGACTGAAGTTAGATAATTAGTCCAATGAGTTGAACAACAACACTGAAAATGTAAAGTTCAGTCACAACTTGCAGGGTTCTTTTGACTTTTCAGTTCTCCAAAATGGCCTCTAAACCAAAGCGTACTGCATCAGTTCATATCTAATAATATCCAGGAAATTGAGGTGCAGCATTAACTCTGCTTCTTCTCAAACTAATTTGATAGGAGAGAAAAGTGGCTCTAGGAAATCTGGTTAATTCGGTGTTGTCTGGAATGTGAGACCCACTTTGCTGTGCCGCAGTCTAAACGTTAGCTCTCTGTCGGTATCATAGCAGACAAAACGTCTCACTGAAGCTGCAGCTGTGGATCTAAAGTGGACACCAAGGCTGTGCACTGCTGGTAGATTTAAGTGAAAAACAGATTAACCAGCTAAAAGTGACTAAGACACACAGCCGGCATGATGGGATCGAAAGAGTAATGACTGAGTAACTTCAGACCAGGACATTATCTCAGACATTTTGGACATTATGTCCTATAAATGAAGCAGCATGATTAGTGATTATTAGGAAACTGGTCAGTCGATTCAGTCATTCTTCAAGCAAAAACAAATCCCCAAATTGCTGCTTTTCTTCCTCACATACTGGACAATAATAAATTGACCATTTTTAGGTTTGAGTGTGTTGTGTGAAGCAAGAAAAGAATTGATGGATTAATCAAGAAAATGAGCGTCATACTCATCAATAAAGAGAAGAATCTGCCTAGAATCAAACTACAAGCCTGCGTCTTCTTCCAGATAAAATCAGCAGCACCAACCCCCGTGTGATCGAGGATCAGAGAGCCAGGCAGCTGTGCATTGATGTGCGTCACTCGTTGTTTTACGAGACCTGCGCCACCTACGGGTTCAACGTGGACCGAGTGTTCTCAGAGGGTGAGCTGAGCGAAACTCGCTTTGCGCTGATTCGCCTTGAGGAGAAACGTCTGTGTGGTCACTGATTATCGCTGGTGGTCAGCTGAGTGAAACGGTTTAATGGCCGCTGTGTGTTTTTTTCCAGCTGCCCAGAAGATTGTAGCTCAGAAGAAGCAGGCGGCGCTGCAGGCCTGCAAGTCTCTGCCCAACTCTCCCAGTCACTCTGGAGGCTCCACACCTGGATCAGCATCGTTCCCCAGCCAGGTACGGAATCCTTTTATATCTGCCTCATGATGAACACTTGGCCATTATAGGCACCAGTACACATGAAAAACCTCTTCAGCAGACAAATACAGCAATGTTATATACTTCATACTGCTATGCAGTGGTGGACTGTAACTCAGTATATTTACTATATGCTGTATTTAAGTACTGTTTTGTACTTAACTTGAGTATTTTAACTCCATTTATTTGCCAACATTAGATTCTTTGCAGATTTAGATTATTAGTGCAAAATAAAAATTAACAAATACCATCATAAATATATAAAATGATTAAAACGAGCACTTTCACTAATTGGAATTTAATCATATTTTGATGCTGTTGCAACACAGTATTTTCAACACTGCAGTAATTTACTACTTTTAATTAAAAGATCTGAATATTTCTTCCACCCCAGCTATTAAACTGCATATTTTATTTACTTTCAAACAGCTTTTAGTTACACAGTTTAGGTTTTTGTCATCAGCTGACTGCTCCTTATTCCCAGCAAACACAGACTGAAAAAAACGTTTTCATTATTACAAAATAAATCAGATCCAATCATTTCTTTATCCTGAATAAACTCTGTTCAGACGTCAAGAAGCTGATTGGACAGCTGAGCTGCACATCCAGTCACACCTCCCCTCACATGTCTCCTGCTGCAGGCTATGTAACAGCACAGTTTTGCACTGATTCACACATGGAAATATTTCTCAGGCTCTGATGGAAGGAGGAAAAAAACGCTCAGTTTTTTAAAGATCAAGCCCGTCGATTTGAAATCCTCCTTCATCACGAGCCGCAGCTTTCAGAAATGCACGAGCGCCGACTGCGAACGCGTTCAGGTGTGAAACTTCTTTAGCAGTTGTTATCGTTCCTCTGTTTGGGTAAACACAATCTTTCTCCAGTCTAGACAGATATTACATAAGACCTGATAAAAATAGGACACAGATGAAAGTGTTCTGCTGTTGCCATGCGGGTGTTTTCTTCAAAATTAAAGTATTTTTTGACTTTGGCTGAGCATTTTTTATTCTTCTGCTCAGTGTTTTAGTGTTCCTGACGCTCTCCTGTTGCCAAAATAGCCCACTTCTGTCTACATATATCCAAATTCATGAATAAAAAGACAAAAGTACCTCTTGGAAAAGGCATTCCTCTGAGAAGAATACGTGTATACATTTCTGAAAACGTGAGGACTTTTCAGATTCACAGTGAGGATGACGAGCTCTCTCCGGGCAGGTCTGATGGTTAAGCTCTCATCTGAGGAGGAGTTACATACATTATAAAGTTGAAATCATCTATCAAACTGAAATGTAATTTTCAATGCCATCTCCGAGGCCGTTCATCACTTCCCCCACATCCATCCCAGCATCACACTCCCGTCTTCACAAAGACCGACGACTGAAAAATTCATGCTGTCGATCATCACCCACTTTTTACAAATCTGTTTCACCAGTTTTTCATCTTTCAGCTCATTCTCACTCTCTCCATCTCTTCCCTCGCGCCTCCATTCCATCTCCCTCTTGCAACCTGACCTCCTGACCCCACCGTCCTCCCCCGCCCCGCTCCTCCTCCAGGCCAGTAATGGCCCGAGTAGCGGCTACGCCTACTCCCTCCCCTCCACCCCTGTGGTCAGTCACAGAGATCTGCGGGTTGCACAGGGAGAGGGAGGAGGCAGCTCCCGTTCCCTGAAGAGCATCCCCAGGCGGCCCTCCCTCTTCAAGGTCAGTTGTCGCCAACTGCCGCTGTCTCACACCTTTTAGTTTCCTGTCATCTCTCACTATCATTTCCCTCCATTCATCTCCACCTCGGCTTAAATCCTCTGCTCTTTTTTAACACGTTTGCTGGTTCGTTCCAGAACCGGGACCCGGATAAGAAGGCTGCTGATGGTAAAGGAGACCTGAGCGGCGCCCGGGGTGCTCCCATCAAACAGGTTTGGTCAACATTACAAGCAGCACAAGAAGTAAACTGAATTTTCAATGGCGCGTTTGACGTATTTGGTTTGCTTTGCAGCACAATAATTTGTAGCATCTCCCTCTTCAGCAACAAGGTGGGAGCAGAAATGTGTTTATTCATCTTACATAAGCAGCACAAAAAACATTTGTTTCATCCTTTCAACCTTTCTCAAGGGTGATCTATTAATATTGTGTTTTCAGCTGTTGTTGTCGGGCCGCTCTTTACACTTTGAGGAGATCGTCTCTGTTGAGTCGACTCTAAATTTAGGCAGATCTGTTTGTTTTGCGAGTGCAGTGACCTTGGTTGTTTTTGACAGAGCATCCTGTGGAAGAGAAGCGGGAGCTCGCTCAACAAGGAGTGGAAGAAGAAATACGTCACCCTGTCCAACAACGGCACGCTGTCGTACCACTCCAGCTCCAGCGTAAGAGAACACCACAAGGCTGATCAATAGAGCAGGAAAACACAGGGAGGGTTCAGCAAATGGCCGAGAGAGTTTTCACTGTGAGAGCTTAGCTGCAGCGTCTTAGATTTCACCACAGTTTCAGCTTCAGTGGCTGTGAATACAGGCCACATTTGTCTTAATCAGACCAATAATTGCTGTGAAACTTTTGCTTATTATTGGCAGAGTGATTCAATATTTGTTCAGTTGGTGAAGGAACTTTTGTCCACCTTAAAGGAAAAAATATGAAAAATAGGGACAGAAAATTCAAAACAGCTTCCTCCTGGTTCCCCTCCTGGTTGTCCAAGTTTATAAACTAAGTAGGTGAATAAAGGTAATGTCAGCTTATGAGGCGGCGTTGTTAGCCAACTCATGAAGCTAACATTAGCTTAATTAGCTACAGCTGTCAGATTGTAAATGCTAACATGTAGCCTAATTGTAGCTCAATGATGTGTTGTCGGTTTCAGGACTACACACAGAATATCCACGGAAAGGAAATCGACCTGCTGCGTGTGACAGTTAAAGTTCCTGGGAAACGTCCCCCACGAGCCGTGGCTCCCGCGGGCCCCTCACCTGTCCCCCCCGCCTCTGTACCTGGAGTTAACGGGCTGAGCAAGGAGCTGACGGCCGCTGATAACACCAGTACAGGTACACGAAAAGACCCTGCAGTGTGTGAGTTCGGCTCAAAATGCTTCCCGACTCGTCTGAGGCTCTCAGCCTCGAACCCTTCGGTTCCTGCTGAAGAAATGAATCTTTAAAAACAGGTCATCTATCAGGTGGAGTACAATTCTGAGGTTTTTTTATTTTACCTGAGTATTTCCGTTTTATGCTACTTGTACTCCACATCATTTCAGAGGGGAGTGTTGTACTTTTTGCTCCATTACATTCATTTAACAGCTGTAATTACTAGTTACTTATTATGTTATACTTATCTTGTAAAATATGATGCATTGTTAGAAATTAAATTACTAAAGTATATGAAGCAGTTAATTAGCTCTGCCTTGACCAGCTACAACATTCAAGTACAATTACATGTTAATGCTTTAATAATCTGATGACATAGTAGCAGAAAATATTGTGCATCATGAGTACTTTGACTTTTAATACAATTTGTTGCTAATATTGTACTTTTGCACTTTTGCTGAAGTAAAAATTTAAATGCAAGACTTTACTTCAAATGCAGTATTTCTATAGAGTGGTATTACTATGTTTACTTAAGTAAATAATCTGTATATTTGATCCACGACTGAGTGCGGTATGTTCATGTTGCATTGCTTTTTTAAAATAACACAGAATTTCGCTCCCGCACGTCACATAAATACGATGAACTGAGTGTAAACCTTCACGTCCTCTCTCGCTGTCAGTTCCTCAGCTGTGTCCCGCCACCCTCTCCGTGGTTGATGACCGCTCTGGTGGTTTGTCGCCTCAAGGAGGAGAGCGAGGACTTCAACGCTGCCCCTCCTCATTGTCCACCAAAGCACAAAGTGTCGGTACGTACGCGGGAATTAAAAACCTTTCAGTGAAAAAACACTTTGGGTATTACAAACCCTGCAGAGACTGCACACAGCTGCTGTCATACATATGCTGCATGATTCATTATTTTGCTTTAATTCTGTTGCACCACATGTCAGATGCCCTTGAAGGGGCAGCCGGTCCTTTCTCTGGAAAAGACGCCGGCCAGTCATCTCCCATGAGCGACAGGAAGAAGAACAGGAGGAAGAAGAGCATGAATCAGAAAGGAGACGCAGCCGTCGGGCAGGCTGAAGGTAAATTAAGGCAGAGATTTGAGTTTCAGGAAGTGTTCTTTGCACGAAATACAACTGCTGCTGCTCACAATGTGATAAAAAGACTTTTTTTTGTCAACTGTACAAATATATAAATGCACAAGTACTACAGTGAATGATAACAAGTATTAACAGGAAGATCAGCAGAGTTTTCATAATAAATAACTAGAAAATGAATACATGATTAAAACATTAAAGAATGCTTTCAGTGGCAGCTTTTGAGTCGTGCAGGTTCCTCTTACATATTCACATTATTTACACATTCCTACGCAGCTTTCCTTGTTCTTATGCCTCTATCATCTGCCCCTGCCTCCTCTGTGAGGATGTAGATTAGTGAAGGTGTTTGTCTTCCTCAGAATGTCTCTTAAAAGCCTTTTCTTGACGCTTGTACTTGTCTCTCTCTGTTTCTCTTTTTCCTCTCCCTGTGCTTATCTCTCGCTCTGCAGCCAAACGCAAAATGTGGAAGTTAAAGAGCTTTGGTAGCTTGAGAAACATTAATAAGACAGGTAACAAGAGAGGGTGATGGAGCTGAATCGGCTTGTGCTCTGATTTACATACAGTGTCTTTCCTCTGTCTGTTTCCTCTTCCATGTGCCTGACAGTTGACTTGTTTTCATCATAATAACCCCGAGATGTTTCTGTTCTCACCCTCCATCAAACTCCTCATCTGTGTTGTTTTGCATTTGTTTTTTGTACTTCACAATGTCCATTATGTTAATCCATGGTGAAATAGTTGTCTTGAGCTTATTCTGCTTCCTTTTCACTTGCAGAGGAAGAGAATGCAGACTTCATCATCGTGTCGTTCACCGGGCAGACGTGGCACTTCGAGGCTCAGAGCCTGGAGGACAGGGACTCGTGGGTGTCGGCCATAGAGAGCCAGATCCTGGCCAGCCTGCAGTCCTGTGAGAGCGGCAGAAACAAGGTACACCCACTTTAAAGGCCCCAAAAACATGTTTTCCCATCAGCTTCTTGCTATGAGCAAGAAGCTCATCGTCTATGTCCTAATGCCCTGTTAGCGACTGAGCTAATGAGCTTGCTAACTGACAAGTTTTTTTTATATATATATATTAGAGTGGTCAATAAAACTGTCGTTGAATGACTCGCACTCACATGTTCCAGCTGGCTAGCATATTAGCAGTTAGCTCACCAGCTACTGTTGTCTGGCCCTGCAAGTGTTTACTACATCACCAAGTTACCAATATATATAATCAGTACACATGATGCAATGTAATTATGTGTCGTAATCTAAGCACTCACACAGGCCAAGATGGATTTCGAAGGCCATTTGTTCTTGTAATATAAGTAACTGTGTGGACAGATAAACTGCTTCAGTCTGTTTGTTTGTGTGTGTGTTTTCTCCAGGCTCGGAGGAGCAGTCAGAGCGAAGCTGTAGCGCTGCAGGCCATCCGCAACGCCAAGGGCAACAGTCTGTGTGTGGACTGCGAAGCTCCAAGTGAGTTCTTAAATGTCGGCGTCTTTCCCTGCAGCTGCTGATTTCCTCTGGAGAATAATTCTGCTTTCATGCACCGTCCACAGCCCGCGGTGGCGACACACTTTACACACGGTTTGTTTTGACTGATTCGTTCATTACGGGTGTACCTCCTGTAACCGGTCCCCCTTCTCCTGCCCTGCAGATCCCACCTGGGCCAGTCTCAACCTGGGCGCGCTGATCTGCATCGAGTGCTCAGGCATCCATCGAAACCTGGGGACTCACCTGTCCCGCGTTCGCTCTCTGGATCTGGACGACTGGCCCGGGGAGCTCACGCAAGTCCTGGCTGCCATCGGAAACCACATGGCCAACAGCATCTGGGAGAGCTACACCCACGGCAGAACCAAACCCACACCTAATGCAACCCGGTGGGTACAACCCATCACAACAGTTACCCTGACCCTCACCTGAACAGTATTAAAATCAACTGGGTCAGTCAGTAAACACACTGTAACAAAGCTTTAAGCAGATATTAGGACATTTTCAAGGGTTTGTTTATGTATTTGCCACCAATTTAAACTTCTCTTATGAATCATCTATAACTGATGTTAACAGTTCATGAATTATTGATAACTTGTAATCACTTGATAGCTGTAATCATATTTAATATTATATGATTACACACATGAATAAATCCTTACTTATTGAATATTCATACGCATGTACGAATCATTCACGGGCGTGTTGAGCTATGAGGTTTCATCACGACTAAACTTACTCGAATCCTCCTGCACTTTCACCAGCATCTCTGTTCTTACACTGTCTCACAGGATTTAATCAACATGTCCACAACTACATTATACACCATTGATTAATCGCTTATAAACTGCTTAGAAGAAATCCCCGAGTATGTTTCGGGAGCTGACTCTCGTCCAATCACACGTGCTCCTGTCAGTGACCGGATCTCCTGTGTGTCTGTTTTACAAGCGAGGAGAGGGAGTCGTGGATCCGTGCTAAGTACGAACAGCGGGCGTTTGTGGCCGCTCTGCAGCCGCCCTCGGGCTCCGGGCTTCCAGAGGACAGCATGCCGGTGTGGCTGCTGTCTGCGGTGACTGAGAGGGATCTGCCCAGGCTGCTGCTCCTTCTGGCCCACAGCACCAAGGACCAGATCAACGCTCAACTGGCCGGGGCGACCTCGCCGCCTCGCACGGCCCTGCACGCCGCCTGTCAGCTGGGAGACGTGGTCATGACCCAGCTGCTCATCTGGGTGCGTATGATTTGTGCTGTCCTTCTTTGACTCATCATGATTTAAAGCCTGCAAGAAACCTGACTGTACAGGGCAGAGGGGTTAGACACTGGTGGAATATAACTAAGTACATCTAAGTACTGTACTTAACTACAAATTCAAGGTACTTGTACTGCACTTGGGTATTTCCATTTTATGCAGCTTTATACCTCTGCTCCACCACATCAGAGGCAAAGTTTTACTCCACTACATTTGTCTGACAGCTTTAGGTACTAGTTACTTTTCAGGTTACAATTTTTCATTCCCTTCCTGTCCAATGAAAACCTTGTATCTCCAAATTTGGTGAAATGAAATGTTCCTTAATAACATCACGCAGCAGTAAAGGCACAGAATGACAACACATCTCTGTGCTGTTGTTTCCTCTTTTTCAATGAGTCATCGGTCTGAGCCGCCTGACCTACGCAGGTCTTCACATGCGGTGGAAACACAAACAGGAAAGAGACTTCTGGTTCTTGGTTTAGGTCTTACTTTAGTTCCTGTGGTTTCCATAGTTCCTCCAACTTCACGGTCAAAGAGCTTCATAACTCCAGAGACTCAGGCACAAACCAGACCTCCAGTGCTTCATAGATTTAGCTCCACCTGAGCTCAATACAAACTCGGATAATATAGATTTTGATGCAGGGCCCCTCGACTGTACAAGACACAAGATCAGTGAAAGATGCAGCTCTCGCCTTATTAGCTCATATTGTACTTAAATGTTGCAGATTTCATAACAAGATTGCAATTAGTCAACTTTGGAAAGCATCTGACCTGCAGTGGCCTCCTGAGGCCTTGGTTACCTCCTCTTTGCTGGTTGGTGTTCTTGAGTTTTGCAGAGACGTTGCTGCACATGTTTTAATTGCCAAGAGCTTCATTTCACTGCACACACGGTTCTGCTTTGAATCGACATTTAATCTATAAATAAGCTAAATGTCATGCCTGTCTGTCTGCCCGCAGTACGGAATTGATGTGAAAGCGAAAGACAGCCAAGGCCAGACAGCCATGAGGATTGCCAGAAAAACAGCGAGCAAAGGCTGCATTGATATTTTGCTCCAACATGGCTGTCCCAACGAGACGTCCCCCCCCACTGCCACGCCCGTCCTCTCCCGCCGGTCCAGCACCGCCAGCCTGGGCCGGACCAGCTCCAGGAAGCGCGTGTCGTAGCGCGAGGACGCTACCGCACAGGAGGACTCCTCGAGATGAGAAACCTTTTCAAACGTGCTGACTCTGCAGAGGGCCGCTGCAGGACTATATCATAGTGCTAATGATTTAAAAATTTGTTTCTGAAGACTGAACAACATATCAAACAACTTAAAAGCAATATTCATTGGATTTGTTGATGACAGATATATTGCTGAAATACTGTGTTGTTGTTGACCTCATTTTAAAACGAGTAGATCTTTGTAGCCGTCTTCTGTAATTTTAGAGCAGACACTCCAACTGCTTCAGTTTCACTTCCTCCACAAGAAGTGCAATAATCCAGCTATGATGATGAAAAGCAACAAGTTTTAGGGCGAACTGTGTCGGATGACTGTTTGGCCGCTGGTGTGAGAGAATCAATGCATCGAGAGGGTGCTGCTTTCATTCAGAGTTGTTGTGACTGGACCAAAACAGCAATTATTTCCTTTGGCTTTACGAATAAAACCTACAGTATGTCATGTTGTTAGTTCTGTGTGCCTGTCGCAGCAGTATAAAGGTCAGTTTGGCCAATATAAACTGTTTTTCAGTGAAGAATCAGCTGAGATAATTCTGCTTAGACTAGAAAAATGAATGGTTTGGAATATGAAATATGTCAGTGTTACTCTCACAGGTCAAAGATATGACGTTTTAATATACTGTAAATGTAACTATACTACATGCTTAATGTTAAACTGTAACAAAGACACAACTGAAAAATCAAAGACTCAATTTTGTAAATGATTTCTACTGGTAGTTTTGAAGACATGTTTGTTTTTTCATTGTCTCTTTTAATTTCTTACATGTCGTAAAAGCATCAACCAGTAAAGAAAATGCTTTTATGTGTGTAAACATGTGGCTATTTGTTTTATTTGGGATGGCCAGACGACCGCATAAAGACTATGACGTTATTGACATTCATGTTACTGTTGTGTAGGTCTATCCCATGAGTTTACAGTGAAGTATGAAGAGTCGCAGGTGTCGCAGTTACTTCAGACACTTTTTGTGGGTCGTGTGAATCCCTCATGAGCTAAAAGAAATGGTTACCGGCATAAAATAAACTTTTTTTAATTAGCATTATCACCATCACTTGTTGTGTTTTATTTTGTATTTGCGTCTTTAAGCATCATTTGGCTGTTCTACAGCGTGTTTTTAGCCGTGTTAGCAGCGTGGCTACAGGGAAGGCAGAGCTGGTTGAGCCGCCATTTTGGTCCAGACTGAAATATGTCCACTGAACTGTTTACTTCTTGTTTCCCACCAGATGAAGCCTACTGCTCAAAATGTTTATTTGTCAAATATTTACTGGTTTATGATTAAATCAGCTTCCCGTCAGCTGTACTTTGTGTTCAGTGCTAATTAGCAAGTATTCACATGCTAACACATTTAGCTGAGATGGTCAACACGGTAAAGATGATAAGAAATATAATAAAAACTTTCATGGAAATGTATTGATTGTATTGGAATGCATTGTTCAGCATAAACGATAGCTCTAAAATATTGGATTCTAGCTCATAAAGTCTGATATGTGAATGGAAATTTTAATCAAAATAACACATTTGTGAGGTGAAACTGAGAGGAAGAGTTCCTGTAATGTCTTCAGAACCAAACAATAGATTTTAAGAAAGTAATGCAGAAATAATGAAAAAGAAAACAAAGAAAAACTGAGGACCTCCACAGGTTGTTTTTGTCAAAATTTCTTTTCTGTTCAGAAGCAATAAAATAAGTAAAAATCTTAGTCGTTTCACAGCACGTTGGCTGAGCCTTTTCGTTGCAATGACTCATCCGGACGTTAGGGGGAGCCTCCTGCGCGCTTGTTGTTGACATACGTCATCAACATGCGACGGGCGATCAAACGGGTTTTAATTATAGCGTTTATAATCCGTGGACGTCCACCGGAGTCCCTTTGAAATCATAATAGAAGAATGTTCGTCCCCGTCAAACGTCTTTCAATGGGTGAGTCCTGATCATGAGACAAACGGCGCGAACACTCGAACAAGGAGGTGATTTTTATAACGAATAACTGTGTAAAATCTGTCTGATTTAGCTGTTAGTGAGCAGAGTTACCGTAACGTGTCTGGACTGTCTGGGAAAACTGGCTAAGCTTCGTTAGCTTCTGCACTTCAAATTTAATTCAGAGCAGAAAACAGGCAGCAACAGTAAGAGAAACCTGCTGGAAGCGTGAGCTTCTCTGGAAAAGTGCTCTTGTTTGGGTTTGCGCTGGTGGGATGGAGGTGACATTGCTCAGAGCTTCATTTATGTCTCCATCACTTCTTTGTAATTAACGCACAGATTCATTTCTTTGAACAAACGTTCGTCCCAAAGTGTTTTACAGCAAAGTCCTGATATTTAAACTTCACTGTCAATGAATCAGCTGTTGATTATTCCAAGTAATGGACCAGTAATTGAAGACAGAAACCAACATGACAAACATCCATCGAGTCAGAGTGGCTGCTATTGTAACGGGGTGATTGAAGGTTAAATGAGGTGATTCTGGCATCTCAGAGACTTTAAGTCATTCTTATGTGGATCCAGAAATAGGATTTTCTGTTCTATGTTTGTTTCCCTGGAGGACATTTTGACTCATCCAGGCATTGATTTGTTTACTGCACCCACTCAGTGATTGCATGGGACCGCAGGCGCTTGGTGATGTCATTGTAAACCGAATGTTTGGGATTGTTGAAAACTTAACATGATGGGCATTTTCTACTATCTGATGTTTTACAGACAATAAGAAACAGATGAGTCAGGGAAAGAAAGAAGGACATCCCGTGACAGCGTGCAGTTCACCTGTTCCTCCTCTGCTCGCTCTGACTGTCTTTTCTGCTCCTGCAGTTGGACTGTAGCGCACCAGGAGCTGCAGCAGCAGGGATGAGGATCCGGCTGCAGGGTCCCGGCCACGCTGCCAGTCTTCTCACTGAGCTCAACCGCTGCCGACAGTCACGTCGATACTGTGACGTGATCCTGCAAGTCGGCAACCGCACATTCGCAGCGCACCGTGCAGTGCTGGCCTGCGCCGGGACGTACTTCCGCAACCTGTTCGCTCGGGCTCCGGCCCCGTCCACCGCCGCCTTCTCTCTGGAGTTCATCTCCCCGGCCAACTTTGAGAAGGTGCTGACGTTCGTCTACACGGGGGAGATCTTCACCGATCTCATAGATGTTGGGGTGCTGTATGAGCTGGCTGAGAGGCTGGGCGTTCGTGAGCTGGTGAGGGCCTGTCACGCCACCTTCCCTGACCTGCAGGCTTCCGTGTCTGCAAACTGTAAAGCAGGCAGTTCTGGAGACCTCAGCCTGGACTCCAGCATGGTTGCCGCCGCTGCGTCCTCATCGGCTGCTGTTAATGCAGCTTCTGCGTCTGCGTCGTCTGCGTGCTCCTCCGCCGCCTCCTGCTCGTCTCTGTCTTCATCCGCCGCCCCGACCCCCGCTGCCGCTCCCTCGCCTCTCTTCCAAGCCAGGATGCCCAGGGCCGGCGGCGAAGCTCACGCCGGGTCTCTGTCTCTGGACCTGAAGGCAGAGGACGTCCAGTCTCACATCGGCTACGGGCAGATGGCAGCAGATCATCAACCAGCAGGAGGACACAGTCTTCTAACCAGCAGCCATTCCAGTCAGTGTGATAGCGTGCTGCCTCTGGGACCAGTGCTCCAGCTGAAGACTGAGCAGGGGCTGGAAGAAGAGGAGGCAGAAGGCAGCTGTGAGGACGTTTGCAGGGACAGACGAATGGTTTCTGAGAGGGCGGGAAGCTGTCTGCCTCAGAGCAGCGACGTCGCACCGTCTGACTCCTGCTCCTTCCCTGACTCCTCGGCTCAGCTCGGAGGCGAGGCCTGCGACCCGACGTCGTCCTCAGGAGAACCTCTGGGCGGTCTGCAGGTGGGGTCGGTGGAGGGCGGCATGGTGGACGTCCAGAGGGACGGCAGGCTGATGTTTGGAGAGGTGGAGGAGGGGGAGAACGAGGAGGAGAGGGAGGCCCTGCAAGGGAATGGAGCAATAGAGGGAACAGAGGAGGAGCAGTGGAGGCAGCTGGCAGGAGAGATCATCGAGCTGAGCGATGATGAGAACTTCATGGAGGAGGGAGATGAAGAGGATGATGAAGACGACCTTGTGTGTGTGGAGAATGGAGAAGGGAACTCAAGCAGCCAGGTAATGTTTGTATTAGGACACACGACATATAAACAGTATGTAATTTTAGGTAAATGTGAGTCTGCAGAACAGGAATCACGTTGTTCACTCCTCCAGGTGACGGGGAACATGGCGTCATGTAAAGCCTGCGCAGTGCCTCTCCCAGCAGACCCGGCCGCCATCAGACGACACGCCGAGACCCACCTGACGGAGCTCGGGCTTTGCAGGCTGTGCGGGGCCTCGTTTCCAGACCGCGTCGCCGGTGTCGCCCACTCCCTCTCCCACGTCGGGGTGCAGCTCTTCACCTGCGACATGTGTCACTCGCAGTTCTGCAGCCAGAACAAGCTGCTGCGCCACCACCGCCAGACAGCCTCCAGCTACACGATACCACAGGGGGCGCTGACCAACAGTGGCCAGGGTCTGAGCCCCGAGCTGCAGTGTGCAGTGTGCACCAAAACCCTCTGCAAGGACTTCCAGGTTGGTGTGTGTGGGTGCAGTATGCAAAAACCTCAAGTCGATCTAAGACATTAGTTACTTACTATGGAGTAATACAGTCCTTTAATTTGGCAGGATGCTGACATTAGATCCATTATCGTTTAAGAGCGGTGGCTCTATTCTTGGAATCACATAAGAACCAGATAAAAGTGAAACACTTGGTCTCAAAACCAAACATGCAGTGTGTCGAGGCGTCTGCTGTTTGTATGATTAACGTCAGAAAACCGATTTCATAGAGTGACGTGACAGTAACAGAAATTCAGACTGTGGAATTACTCTCTAACCAACTGTTCGCCCCGCTGCTCTCGTCAGACTCTCACGTTTATTTTCTGTGTCTGACCTCCTTCACAGACTGTCAAAGACCACCTGCTGAGCCACGTGTGTCCTCAGAGCCTGAGCTGCGGCGTGTGTCACCTCCCTCAGCTCTCCCTCTGCTCCCTGCTGTGGCACGCCCTCACCCACCTCTCCTTGCCCGTCTTCAGCTGCCCGCACTGTGGCCGCTGCTTCGTCGAGCGCCCCCTGCTGGACAGACACATGACTGCGCACGCCGAGGAGGCGGCAGCAAAGGAGAGGGAGCTGAGGGCCCTCAGAGTCGTGGCAGATGGAGCCGGAGGAGGTGGTGTGGCAGGAGCGGAGGAGTTGCATTGCTTCCTGTGCCCGCAGACTTTCCGCTCCTCCTCCACCTTTCAGTACCACCTCAGCCTGCACACCAGCGAGTCCCTGGGACCCGGTGGAGGCATCGGGGGCCACGGCTGGCCGGGCAAACGTAAAGCTGACCAGTCTCTGGAGTGCCCTCCGTCTTCCTGCTCCTCCTCCTCTCCGCGGGAGGTCGGCGGCCTCGTTAAAATGAGCAACATGGGATTGGGGCTGGGGGTGGGCTTCAGCATACCAGATAAGTTTTTTCAAGGGTCCGTACACAGCCTGTCCTCCGGGGTCCTGACCAACGGGAGCTCGGGCCAGGACGGGGGCGCCGGGGTGGCGGGCATCCGTGGGAAATGGTACCGCTGCCGCTACTGCGGCAAACGTTTCGCCCACTCGGGGGAGTTCACCTATCACCTCCGCATCCACACCGGGGAGAAGCCCTACCAGTGCAAGGTCTGCCTGCGCTTCTTCAGAGGCCGCTCCACCATGATCTGCCACCTGAAGACGCACGCCGGCGCCCTCATGTACCGCTGCACCGTCTGCGGCCTTTACTTCTCCACGCTGAAGCTGGTGTCGTCACACATGGAGCTCCACAAAGACCACCTGCCCCCGGACTTCAACATCGAGCAGACCTTCATGTACAACGATCACTCTAAAGAGCCGCTGCCCGCCGTGGACACCTGATCGCCTGGCGGCCGGCGTTTCCCTCCCCGCCCCCCTCCCCTCTCTTTGGTTGTCGTGGACCACATACTGCATAGAACAGACCAGGGCTGCAACTGATGATTATTTTCATTATTGATTATTTTTTTATCGTTTTGATTAATCGGTTGTTTATGTCAAAAAATGCCCAGAGTCTGAGGTGACGTCTTCAAATTTTGTTCCGCCAACAGTCCAAAACCCAAAGATATTCAGTTTAAAATGACACAAAACAGAGAAAAGCAGCAAATCTTCACATTTGAGAAGCTGGAACAAGAGACTGTTGGCATTAAATCCACGATCAGAAGTATTGAGGATTTCTTTTCTGTCAATCACTAATCGATGAATCGTGCCAGCTCTGTCTTAGACTTAGACGTTTAGAATGTAGTGGACATATTACCTGTCAGATGCTGTTCGCTGAGTCGACCGCTTCAGGTTGATCTCTGTGAACTAAGATGAAAAGAAGCCACTTGGTGGCAGTGTGTCTCCTGTCGTGTGTCAGGACAGACGGACGTCAGCGCTCTGCTGCGTCCTCTGCTCTGAATCTGTATCTTTATAACGTCAATATCAGGATAGGTTTCTATGTCAGTGATTGATAATTACACTGTTATTAAAGTAGCACCTCATTGTAGCATAGAAATTATTTTCCTATATTTGCAGTCAGTATTTTCGCACACGCGGTTTTTTATGTGTCTTTTAAAGTTTAATTTTTCACTCCACAGACGCGTGAAGACGAGGCGTCTTCATGAAGGATGTGCCGTTTAGTCACATGCTGTGTTCACTTGAAGCATGTCGTGCTGTAAAAAACATTTAATTGCCCATCACATTTCAGTGTAACATACGTGTCTTACCTCATATTTATGGCGACAGTGCAACTATTTATTATTTTTATGCCTTTATACATTTCATTATCTGTTTCTAAAGCTATCTATGAATGTTGGCCTTTTTTAAACGTTGCTTTTGAAAAGAATAAATAATAAATGCCTCCAGGAAGACTGTTATCACCCCTGAATGACTTTTCTAATCTGTTTCGGGTGACTTTTAAAAGCGTCCCGCACCACAAAATCCATCCATCATCAGAATTTCAGTGATGAACTTGCAGAATTGTGTGTCGTATTGTGAACCTCCTGCTTCCAGGGGCTTGTGACCTTTGCCCTTTAAAGCCCCGTCTCTTCCTGTTATTGTGCCATCTGTGGACTTACACCCCCTTTTCCTTTTTTCTGCCTTCTTATCGTTTCAACTGTTGAACGTGACACATTCCAGATGGAAGTAACTGTAATGAAGCTCAACAGCAACTGCGAGGAGATAACAGAGAGCAGCAAAGTGTCTCAGTGAAATAAACACATGAAGCTTCCAAACATGCATGTCCCACAGCCTTTTCATTGCTCTGCTCTGAGTACAAAGTTCAACTGAGCTTCAGTGGATACACACAGTGTTTGATGGAGTTTTATTGCATGTTAACAGGTGACCATGTTACAGCGCAGGAAGCCTACAGCAGCGTCCAGAAACAGATAAATAAGCGTCGAGTAATGTGAAGTATCTGTTAGATTTGTTATGAAAGGAAAACACTCATCTGTTCAGTTACATTTTCATATTTGCAGGATGTTTGTGTGGTTATGAGGATCGCTCTTATCTGGCGCTGGACAGAGTTGTTTACACACATTCCTGGTTTGGCGCTGAGATTTTAGAGGTTGCCATGAGTTCCTGTGGGAGCCAAGCAGCTTTGAGGAAAAAAAAAAAACAACGCTTTCCTGCTTTCCTGTTTCAAACTGATCAGATACATGATAAAAAAAACAGGAAGTGGATTATTAGAGGAAGGTGTCGGAGAGCCCATCTGCTCCGTAACAATCAGCACAATGAGTCTGTGAGACGAGACGTTGAACAATCTGTGCCTCTGGTGTTCTGAGGCACCGAGGCTGGATTCAGTTCTGTCGGATCTGTCGAACTCTTTCTCATCTCGGTTTTTTCCTTACGAGCAGATGTCAGACTGGCTGGTGCTGGCGTTGCTCAGCTTGCGTTGCTTCCCCGGGTCTCTGCTGCCTCCGTTGGGAGCGCTGGGCTGGATCCCCGCTCCCACCAGATCCTCAGTTCGCTCTCTGGGTAGGTAGTCCACCACAGCGTTGATCAGGTTGTTGCGGAAGCTCTTGCTGAGGAAGTTGTAGAGGATGGGGTTGGCGACGCAGTGGAAAAGAGACAAGCTCTGCACCACGCTGAAGGAGAAGTAGAGGACTTCCACCATGTTGCAGCTGAAGAGGAAGGGCTCGAGGTCATCTATGATCATCAGGAATAAGACCATGTGGTAGGGCAGCCAGCACACGACGAACACCAGGGAGTACACGTGCACCAGCCACACGTCCCTGCGGCTCTGCACATCTGGGTTTGCTTTAACTGCGCGAGCGATCAGCACATTGCAGGTGATGATGACGGCAGCGGGACCCAGGAACTGGAAGAGCAGGCAGAGGAAGGCCACAGAGACGAACCATGCGGTGTAGTTGTACTCGGGCAGCATGTAACAGCCTGGCTCGTCCCACTCTAGGAGGTCCACGTGGACGTTCTCCATCAGAGCCAGGAACAAGGAGAGCGCCCACAGGCCTCCGCAGAGCACCCAGCGGCGCCGGCCCACCGCGGGGAAGAAGGCCGGAAACGAGGGTCTGGTCAGGGACAGGTAGCGCTCCAGGGTCATGAAGGCCAGGAAGAAGGAGCTGCTGTAGAAGTTGACGACATAGATGAGGTTGGTGACCTTGCAGAGGAAGCGGCCCCACAGCCAAACCTTGTCCATGGTCACCTCCATCATGAAGAACGGCAGGATCACAATCACCATCAGGTCCGACAGGCTCACGTTGATGATGCAGAAGAGGACGCCGCTGGCCGAGTGGCATCGACGCCAGTTGACCCAGACGACCAGCGAGTTCTCCAGCAGGCCCACCATGAAGATGAAGAGGTAGAGCAGGAAGAGGGCGATGCGGCGATAGTCCGTATTCAGCTCGATGGTGCACTCATAGATGAACCACGGCGTGCCGTTCAGGTAGTCTAATGAGTGGTTGTGCCCGTGAGTGCTCATGGTCTGGAGTGAAAAGCAGAGAGAAACTGTTTCATATCTGGTAAGAGTTCAGATTTACTTTGGGGTTAATCAGATTATTTTTCAGACGTTGCATAACAGAAACACAGGAGGAGGAGGAGGAGGAGGAGGAGGGCGGCTGGCGTGCTGGGTTGAAATGGGTTGAGATGGATACTAAAACCACAACAGCTCATTAGAAATTCATTTCACAGCCTGCAACATGCAGTTCAGAGAGTAAAGTGTCTCACTTTGGGGTGACGTTAGTGCATGCTTGGACTGGTTATCACACTCCTACAACACTGCAGGACTCACGATGGACGGTCTAAAAAGAAACTGCAACTGAATCATTGATATCATCTCTTTTATTGCACATGTTCTTCATCTTATTCAAAACCTGGAGCCTACATTACCCACAATGCAACTCAAATACTGGAAGTTTGGTTGGACGTTCAGGTGTCTTGTACTAGTAGCGGCTAATAATCCTGGAGTCTCAGGCCTGCAGCAGAGATGAGGAGCTCCAGTCAACTGAGACGTCGTGCAGCTTTAACTAACTTTAAAGCTTAAAATCAGTGGAGTTCCCTTTGTAAATGCAAATTTAAGGTAGAAAAGGTTTGCAGCATTTCCAAAAAAGACAGAAGTGGACTCGACGTACCTTACTGTGATGATGAGCGTACTGGGGATGAAGAGGGCAAGTCCCTCCCGAGGCCTCGTTGTCTTCTGGAGAGTTTTCTGCGTGAAGCCTGCAGACGACTCCTTCCAGCTCTGATGTGGAGGGCTATCTGAGCGATCGAGGAGCCAGGAGTTTCTACCCTCCCATTTCTCATTAACACACACACACACACACACACACACACACACACACACACACACACACACATCTATCTAACAGGACATCCTCAGCGTGGCCACACAGCAAAAGGAAATGTGTGATAATTGAAGCTGGATGACAGAAAGGTGTTTCCAAGAATATCTGTTCCAACGAAGAAGACCTCACACAAAAACACTTCACCCAGAGCTCAGCCTGCTCTTTGCATCGTTGCTTTTCCACAGGCCTTTTTTCTTATTCAACATTTGAACTTTAAGAGATCTGCAGGAATATCTCTGCACAGGGAGAAATTGAAGAAACTAAAACTCAGTGTCCTTCACATTAAACATCCCACCTTCTCCCTCAAAGCTGGAATATATGGACAACATCAAAATATGTGGACCTTAAGGGTTAATTTTCCAATTAGTTTGAGTTTGTGTTTACTCTGTGGTGATGAGTTTCCCCAGCGAGTTACCCTGCATGATCCTCCAACAGTGAAAAAGGCACCACATGGTGGAGAACAATGCCAGGAAGCCCTGGAGCTCGGTGAGTGGAGGTAGAGGAGGTGGGAAGCCCGGGGCACGTCCCCTGAGGAAGGGGGCTCTTTAACCTGGACACACACACACATCCTCATTATCTCTTCATTTCAGCGCTCGTTAAAAGCGAGCTGCAGTTTGGCTTCGTGTCAGCCTGCGCAGGCGATCACAGAGCAGATGTGCCTTCGCTGACTTTATTCATGTGTTCATCCAGAATGTGCGGCGACCCCTCTGGTGAAATGATGCCACTGAGCAAAGCCGAGCAGCTCCTGGTGACGGAGCCCACATGTGTCCTCGCTTGAGGGACAGTTAAGGTCACGGCTGAGGTCAGCGTCATACTGAGACAACGCAGGAACGTTTGTGTTGGCTCTGATTCGCACTGATTAATGGGATCTGCCCCCTGGACGTGGTGATCCTACTGCCTCTCCGGATCGTCAGCAGTTTGCAGCTTAATGACCCCTTCAGCGGCGCCCTCCTTCTGTCTTGCTGCTCATCCTGCCTGAATCCTATTGTCTCAGTCTGTTCAGTTTTCTGGTGCAACACGTTGATACCAGTCAGCAAATTCTGTCTCCTCTGATGAAACAGGAAGGAACCAGTCAGCAAAAACACATCTGAGTGAGACAAACAGCAGTCCCTGACCCTCACCAAGCTGTTTAGGACTGGATTAAAACATGTAAAATAATAAAAACACCTTGGGTTTACCTGAAGTGTGACCTGCAAAGTAAATGACCTCTCAGGATTTAATTCCCTGCAGGTACAGCGAGGCCAACGGGCTGCAGCCATGCAGGGAGGCTGTGCTTTCAGCTAAATGCTAACAACAGCATGCTAACATGGTCACAGTCACACTACCAAGGTGCAGGACGGGTGTCATGATGACAACCCTCAGCGTCTTAGTTTCCCCTACAAAAAAACAAGTTTCTTCAAGTATACGCTCAGTATACTTTAACTTTTAAACTTGAAGTAAGAGAATACTTTGAGTGTACTTTTTATGTATTTATCAGAGATACACTAACAAAATTATCACGATTAAAAATTTGACAGACGCTTTTATCCAAAGGGACGCACATATGAATTTTTAAGTGTACTTGGCTCATACTGACAAATATCCAGAAAAGTGTACTTGTACTTTTGTTTCTATTCTTGCCTGATGCTGAAAGTTTAAGTATACTTTGCTTGTAGTTGTTCTTGTTCAGTAGTTGCACTTTTTCAGACATACTGGCTTGTTTGAGGCAGTACTCCAGCACATGTTTCACATGCTTTCATATAATCATGTTCAGGTTTTTAGTAGTAGCTTTGGGGTAAATAGTACTGAACCTGATCTTTTGTGTGCACAGCATCGCTTAACATTTGTGAATGTGGCAAAGAAAAAGCAAAATCTCACAATGCTGCAAACAAATGAACGATACTACAAACTAAACTGATGAGGGGATGAGGAGCAGGTGGAGAAACTCAGGTGAGGTGAATGAAAGGAGCTGATTGGCCGAGGGAAACACTGGGAACAGGGCAGCACTAACGGGGCTGATGCAGGGCAGGTGTGGAGGCTGTTTTGTTTGTGTGTGTGTACCTAAAGACTGTGGTCACACTGTGTGTTTGTTCATAACTGGGACATGAATCTGAGCTGTCGTTGTTCTTTTATTTTGCCGTCCAGTACAATAAGTTTCAGGGTGAAGATATTCAGATTCTCCTTTTGCAGCGTAGACGGGGAAAACTGAGTTTTTGGCTTCTTACGACCGACTGTGCATCATTTTTTCCTGGTTTCCACGAGAGTTTCTGTGGACTTTTTGCATGTTTACACATAAATGTAAAGTCACTCTTCCACTTTCACTGAGGAGCAGAGGTGTCAGAGTGGACTGGAGAGGTCACCGCGACATAATCCAACACTCCCTCGACACAGACCCCCGACCAACATCGCTGGTTTTGGACAAGACCCGGTCATGTGTTCACTAATCCTACTATGGAGTGTTTTTGTCATTGAGCAGTCAGACCTCTAGTTGCAGGTAGAAAGAAAGAAAGTTGACTGATGAGGGTTCAGTTCAGAAGAAATGTGAGTTTGATGTTGCAGTTAATTCATGTTTGGGTCTCAAATGTTTTTGTTTGAGGGGTCCGGCGATGTACCTGATGAGTGCAGCCTGATGGGTCACTGTGGTCAGGCCCAGGCCTCCTTTCCAGGCAGGATTTGTGAGACCATGGAGGCTGCAGAGGGTCCGTGAGCTGAAGCCTGCAGGCAGCTCTTCACAGTTTAATCGACGGTGTTTCATCAGGCACAAAGACATTTGAAGAGTTGTTAAGTTAACTTGAACTGCGTGGCTGGCAGTATTTCCACCTTCATAAATGAAAGGTTCTGACAGATTAATGCTTTCATGCACGAGTTCCTTTCAGAGACACGACCAGGTGACCCATCCGTCTTCTCCTCCTGCACACTCAGGAAAATCTAATCAGGCCGGTTTCATCACCTCTGAACGTCGTACTTGGACTGAACCCAATTCAGCAGTTCTTGCGATGACTGCCAACCAAAAGACAGATGTGACAATTCAGCATTTATCTCTGACGGGTTTCTCTCTCCTCTCTGGTCAGATGACAAAGCTGCAGTCAACGTTAGGCGAGAACCGGCCTCTTCAGCCTCGTGTGTGGGCCTTCTTCCTGTGCCACTGATACTGGTGACACTGTTGTTATGAGAGGGATGTATTTGCTTCCCTTCTTTGTTCCACCTCACACAACAAACCTGGTGTGGGGTTTGGTCTCTGGTGACACGGAGCCCCCGGTTGAGGAGGTGGACGTGATCTTTGCTAATCATTCGGATGATTCCTCCATTTGTCAAACAAGCCTAATCACAGTTTGTCACCTGGCTTAAGAAAGCCTGTGAAAAATGATGGAAACATTGCCGAGCAGCTTCAGATCAGGTGATCAGGTTCTTGCTTTGTTTGGTTTGCTGTTTCAAGCTTGGTTTTCTGGTCCTTTCATGTCACGCATCAAGTTTTCTTCCAGCATATTACTGAAGAAGAAAGGTGTGCAAAAGGTAACTGTATTCAAAAGTGATACTGAAAACCAACCTGCTGGTGGTGCTAAAGGAAAACCAGCATCGTCGGGAGTCATCCTCTGCTGCACCACAGTGACGGACTGGCTCACTGATTGACATTTTTAAATAATGAACACTGAAAGTTCGACTGAGGCTAAAATGAATTTTTTAAAGGGATTTAGTCATAACTCAAAATCTCATCTGTCTATAGTTTATCTGCAGGTGAAATGTTCCCACAAGAAATACTCCAAATAATAACGACTCCAACACTTTTCAGAAGTTCTCTGTAAAATATATTTTGGTCCAAAAGCTGATTTGCAAAAATACAACATGTGCAATCATGGAGTAGATGAGGCATCATACAGACTGCTCTGTGTCTACGCTGCCTTGCCAGTGTCTGGGAAAGCTGTATCATACCACTGTATTAAGGCTAACTGCATTAGCTACTGTAGTGAAATGTAGTGTTATTGTCGATGTTTTACACAGTACCCTAAATCTCACACGTCATTACAATACACAGACAATAGTTTCTAGTTCTATTGCTCTATTTTTCTATATCTTGTCCTATCACAATGATTCACATAGCACACGTTTTCCATTTTAATGCACAACACTACATGTTCAAAAAGGAGGAAGTCCAGAATGACGAAGGATGGGCTCATTTTTAGTGTTCTGAATTACGTCACGTGAGGTTTCTCATTAAAAAGGCAGGACTGATCCTAAAAGGCGGACAAGTCCCTTCCTGAATGTGGGCTCAGCTGTGGGTGAAGGTCAGCCGGCCCACGGTCTCTTTACAGGCTGTGGCAACTAAACGATGCAGGGCTGCCAAAACTGTTTACAGGCTGGAAAACACAATGTGCTTTCTGTTTAAATACCACACATTTACCTCTCCAACTGACAAGGCTGTGCTGCACGTTTTCTTTGTCATCTAGACTTTGGTGGAAAACAGGATTTGATCTGTTCAAATTGTTTCGTTGACTTAATCGTATGCAAAGTGCAAATCCTGCTCGGATAAAGCTTTGATCCCACACATTTGGCACTCTAAGCGTTCAAATAGCCTGCTTCAACACATAAATAATATCTCTAGTGTAGAGTCTGCTAGCATTATTTTTTAAACACCCATCTATAGTACAGATTATTCATTATTCTAAGATTTAAGGAAAAGTTTGACATTTTGGGAAATGCGCTTATTCGCTGTCTTACCGAGAGTCTAATACAAAGCTACCAGTAGCCAGTCAGATTAGCTTAGCATCAAGACTTGAAGCAGGGGTAGACAGCTAGCCTGGTTCTGTCCAGAGGTAATGAAATCCACCTACGGGCACCTCTGAAGCTCACTAATTAACATCTCATTTGTTTAATCCATGCACAAAGCAAAATGCTGAACTGACACATCGCGTGGGAAACCTCTCAAACCAAACGCTGTCGTCTTCAGACGTGATGGCAGGTGAGTGTTGTTAATTTTGGACTGAACCAGCTGAGCTGCTTCCCACAGGTTTCAGTATGTATGCTAACTGCTCTGCTGGTCCGCCTGTGGCTTCATATGTTAAAGCTGTGGCGGGAAGATTATTTTTAGCGTTAGCACGATAGCATCGGTGCACTCTTGTTTATTTTCCCGCCATAAATTATATTCATTCAGCTCCATATTTCCTCAGTGGATCTGTGGGGTTAGAGTTAGAGTTTGGGGGGTCGCCCCCCAGTTTGAGAACCATCCATGTTTACTCGCATGCAGTCGTCTTCTTCACTGCTCTTGTTGGTGCACTGCTGTGATCTCAGCATGTTCCCACCTGTTGATCAGTGGGACACCACAGCATGCAAGAGATGATCTAACTTTTGGAAAGAAAGCATACAAGCGCCCAAAATTTCAAACTCTTCCTCGTCAGTTTAGTTCATGATGGGGGAGTGAGACAAGAGTGAGTGAAAAAAAAAAAAAAAGAGAAAAATATTATTTGATCTGCACTGATGTGGTCTAACACTTCGAACACTGATCAACAGCAGTTTGTTTCCATGAACTTCACTGAGTTATTCCATTAACAGTGCTTAACATCTATGAGAAATGTTCCTTAAATCTTAAAAATAAATAGATGCATCAGAAGTAGTACATTATATTGCTACAACGTAAATAGTCCCACCTCAGATCACTACGCTTATGTAACGATCTGCGAGCGCAGACTATTTTTGGTCAATGGTAAAATAGACTTCGAGCTCTCAGCCGGATGAACTTGTGGCAGCGTTCAGAGCCGAGCGTTACGCAAAAATGTTTGAGATGAAGTCGCGAAATCGCTTGGCATACTGCTCGGGGTGGACCGTGGAGATTTCAGCACCAGCCTGCGAAACAGAGAGAGGAGACGTAGACAAAGAGCAAGGACAGAACGTCAGCGTCGTCAAGAGCAGCGTGGACTCCACGACATCAAACGTCGGCAGGTACGACTGTTCAACCAGCCGAGCGCAGCCCTCCACCTCCTGCGATACTCACCCCGTGTTTGACAGTTTTCGCTGCGTGAGCGGCTTTCTTCTTCGTGTCGTACTGAGTAAGGACGTCAATCAGGCCCATGAAGTAGACCTCCCTCTGAGGGGCTCCTGAGACGAAAGGCAGAGGACAATCAGAGTGATGTTAGCGAGCCTGGACTGACTGAATATACAAGCTACTAGTGAAGAAACAAATGTTAAAATCTTTGAAACTAAACTGTTGTTTTCCAGGTGATGGGAGTGGGGCTGAAAGTAAAACACGTGCACATGTGTAAAAAACTTCGGAGGAACATTTAAGACAGACGGATCCAGGCTGACTTTGGAGGCGTCCTGTTAGAGGAAAGGTCACTGAGATTCATCCTCCGGGGACCATGAATATCAGAGAACACCTTCAGACGTCACAGTTTAGTATCAGTCTTACATGGCGTTGTGTTGCTCACCTGCACAGCTCCCGATGGCGTACACGTCCACGTAGGGGTCGAACTCGCCGGGCCCCAGAGGTTTGCAGGCGGACATGTAGCCAGCGATTCCCTCTGGAGAGGTGCCATAAGAGCCCACCGTAGCGCCCGGTGCCAGGCCGTTCTCCGCCTCCGGTTCTTCCTCGTTGGAAACCTCCTCGCCCTCCTCCTCGTCCCGTTCAGCTCGACCCACATCGTGGATACCGAGCAGCAGGCTGTAGTCCATGATCTTCAGCCGCACCAGAAACTGGAGAAACAGGAGCCATTTGATTTACTGACAACACTGATTTACTGTCAGAAGATAGACGGTTAAACTGTGTCACCAACAGATGATTAACTAATGACAGCCGAGAAACTGGCGACAATTTCTGATTATCAAGTAAACGTTTTGGTCTGACATGGGAACACACTATGGTTCACGCTCAGGCTGCAGCTAACCATTATCTTCCTTATCCATTAATCTGCAGATTTTCTTCCTGATTAATCAATTAATCCACTGATCTCCTCAATTCACCTCCATCACCACTAAATGAACTTCTCATCCACCCTCCTGCTGCCAAAATGGCATCACAGCAGCCGTTCCTCCCTGACCAGCCGATGCTGCCGCCGTGTGGCGGAGCTGTGCAATGACAGCGAGGCGTCACCCACCTCCACGTCTCTGTTGACCTTCTCCATGAACTTCTCCTTCTGCTCCTCGGTCACATAAACCTTCTGCATGTTGTTCCTGAAGTCCATGTCCTTGAAGGTCGGAAGCTCTTTTCCCTTCAGGCATAAAACACACGTTTAGGAGGACATCTGCTGAAAAGCAGACAACAGAAATGGACAGAAGGCAAGAGGCTTCTTTTACCCGTTCTTTGTCACTTGCTTCACGAGCCACCAGAGAGCCCTGCAAGAGCAGACGTTAGAAATACAGTGACTGATCTCAGGCAGACACCAAGCATCACTACTTAATCATATATACATCATTGACATGTGTGATTCCAGTGAATATTGTCCAGTTAGAAACACGCTGTCTTCACTTAGAGACTCAGAGGACTGATAGAGAACTTCATCACATGGTGCAACGACAATCACCTGAAGATCAATATCAGCTCAACCAATCAGCTTCTGCCGGACTACAACGCTTCAAATATGGACGCTGCTGCAGAGAAGCTACAAACACACACAAGTTCAACCTGACAGCACAGAAGATCTGAACAGTCGGACAGTCTGAAGATCTGAGCGGATGTGAAACATGATCACAGTCTGTCCTTCAGGTCCTCAGTGTTAGGATGTCACAGTGAATTTGACCTTCGGGATTTAAAATGTCATCACTTCATCATTTTATCATATTTGACGTTACGAATTCTTGGTGGTCAAACGTGTTTTGTGAGGTCACAGTGACCTTTGACCACCAAAATCTGATCACTTCCAAGTGAACGTTTGCACCAAATCTGAAGAAATTCCCTCAAGGTGCTCCTGAGAACAGGACGGACTGACAACCTGCAAACACAAAGCCTCAGCGCTGAGACTTAATAAAATCAGACAATTAAAATAACAGAAAAATGGAGTGAAATAAATAACAATAAAGATAAGAACAATAAAACAGTTAAGACGTGTTGGACATACACTTCACTGTGTCACATGCACCTTGTAGTCTTCAGTTCATTTGCTCTTGTTTGGTTTATTTTTATTTCATATATTTTTCTAATTATTTTTTACTTTCTCCATTATCTGTACTTATTTCTGTCCCTGTGCTGCTGCAACATCTGAACTTCTCCTGTGGAGATCAATAAAGGCTTATCTTATCTTACTGTAAACAGGATATTAAGCCACTTCAGGTCTGAGAGCTGAAGGTGTGAATTAGCGGTTTGTTATTTCCTGTGCATCTCTGGGCCGCGTGAGACAAAACTCATTTCTGCAGGGACGAGAGGCGGCGTGTGTGATTAAAGGTCGGGCGTTCGCCGTGCAGTTCCTCCTCACCTTCAGGTCGTACTTCCTGTGTACCACCAGCCTGTGGCTGAACATGTTCCTCATGACGATCAGATAGGTCTCCTCGTTGTCCACGCTCACCCGGTACATACCCAGGAACTGTGGCAGCAGGGTGCTGCCGTGACACTTCACTATGTGCTGCAGAGAGGAAACAGCGGTCAATTTGCATGGCAGGTACAGAAAGAGGAATTCTGTGACGGGAAGTCTCGATGCTAAACGTACTAAAATACAGTAAAAGGCAGCGTAAGCCAGTTTTAGAGGCACGGAGGCTAACACTGGCCAATTTCAGAGGTCACTTTGAATATAAACCAATTACTGCGTCAGTTCAGGTTGGGCTGTCAGCCGCGCTCAGCACTCGCAGCAGTCAGTTAAAATAGACTGACCTCATTCAGCGTCCCCTGAAACACGCTGGGCAGAACGTTAAAAGACATCACTCCACACGTCTTCACCGTGTTTTTGTTTGTGCGTCGTTATTTTAATCTTGAACCCTCCTGGAGCAGAGAGACGTCCGTCTCTGCACCGGGGGCACCTGAGCACGTTGGACAGGTGAAAATCTGTGGTGGGCGACTGCACAGGTATCAGAGGAGACACACGGCAGTCTACGCCAAGGCCGCAGCAGTGTGTGTGTGTGTGTGTGTGTGTGTGTGTGTGTGTGTGTGTGTGTGTGAATGAGAGGCCAGTTGTAAACTTGTCCATTAAGGTAGTAAAGTGCTATAAAGTGCAGTCCAATTAATATTATTACTTATTATTATCATTACCTTAAATTATTATTATTTTCCCAATTCATCAATTTATCACTGATTCATGATAAACACTTGTTTTGTCTGGGTACCAGTTCCAGATATTCAGGTCACCATCACACAAAACAGAGAAAAGCAGCAAATCCTACAACCGATAAGCTGGAGGCTCGAATCAATTATCGAACTAATTGATGATTAATCTTCGGTTGATCCATTAAATGGATTAATCGACTGATCCTCGCAGCTCTGCACCAAACTGAGTGACAACAGCATGAACCAACATAAGAAATGGTGCCTTCAGGAATGTTTTCACTTGACATAAGACGCCAGGTTCATTCGTCATCAATAATGTGAGTTTAACTAATGTGGTCAGAAAGTCGCTGATTTGGCCTTTAGAGGCTGCCATAGAACTATGAAGCACAATAACAACAGACTGTTTGAAAAGCTGGTCTCAAGACCTTGAGACAAAACCCCTGCAGCTGCCAAAAAACAAAAAACCTGATCCTCAACACTCTGACAATTCACCCAAAATACGCCTAAAAGCCAGAAGTACAAAAGGATAAAGCCTTTACTTCAAAGCTACGGTGTCCTGATACTCAGCTGAAAAAACCAAGACGTCCCAGAGCTACAGTGATTCATTTGGTTCACACAAAGCAGCTGTTCATCACGTCAAACACACACCCCTGAAACTACACCACGAAAACTGATAAGATAAACTGTCACGATGAACGCAGCAAACTGCGCGATGCCAACGCAGGAGCTCCGCTAACAACGAGCTCATTCAGGGCAAAGTGAATTAAAAAACAGCCTGAAACAGAGCTGCCATTTTCCTCGTCTCCCTCCCAGCTCTCTGTGGGCCGCCTAACCACAGGCTACACATTCCAACAAGAGCTCAAAGCCGCCAGAAGTTTACTCGCTGGTATGTTTAGCCTGAAGTGAGACCCAGTTTTGAAGAGTCCAAGCGACTCAGGCCGGGCAGCGAATGTGAAATTAAAGCTAATAGAAAGAGAAAACTGGAGGTGGAAGCGTGTCCCCTCGCTCTTATCTCACCTACAAACGCTATCTGCTGTTTCCAAGAGCACAGATGTGCTGATACCAGCATTTGAATATCTTTAATAAACAGACGATCATATAACAGAGCGTTTGTTCTCTGCCCTGAGCTCGGTCGTGCTGTTGATGACCGGTTTCCCCGCAGGGAGGTCAGAGAGTCAGGTTTAGGGTCTTGCTCAAGGACACGTCGGCAGGACAGATGCTTGCCGTCCTCGGGTCGAACACGTACGTGTCTTCGCGCTCGCTGCACCACTCTGCTGCTCCTGGCAAGACGCTTCGTCTAAAAATAGTCATATTTGGGTCAACTTCCCTCACCCCAGGAAGTGCTCGTTTTAGGAACTCTGTGACAAAAGCTCTCAGGAGCTTCAGCGACAAAAGGTCCAAACAAAGGTTAAAGAGAAGTGCTGTAAGTAGGACACAGAGAGCCACAGATGTGAAGCTTCATGCACAGTTCAGGACAGCAGACAGGAGGCGAACGGTCCCGGCTCCGTGTGACGTTACTGTGTGAACGCTGAGTGAATGAAGTCAACCTCAACCCTTGAATGAATGAGCAGAAAGCAGGCGGAGGAGAAACATTCAGAGACGCTCGTGAGGAGGTTCAGACGCCATTTTACACCTGCTATTAACATGAGATCTGTGTCCGGAGAGGCATGTGAACGCGAGGTCTGGCTCATATTGTGTTCAGATCTCAGGAGTAAACACAATCCGTGTAACGTGATGGCATCTGTACACAACAGAGGTGTTTGTTTTCAGCCAAGTTTAGAGAGCGAGAAGCTGGAAGAGACACGCCTCTGATGATTATACAAGTATTCTGTGCGACGACAGCTCCGAGCATGCGTTACTCAACAGAACTGGTGGGAAATGAAAACAATCCGGGTGGAAAATAAATGATCCACAGTAAAAAATAAGTGTGTGAGACGCCTTGCACTCATCTGTGCAGCTGATCTGCTGTTAACAAGGTAGATCATTTATCTAGTCGATGAGTCGCCTGCACGCTGGTGCTGCAACACCCCGGACAAACGGACAAGTAAAGGAACAACTTAATGCCGCTCACAGAACTCTGATTTTTGAAAGGGAGTCTGGATGATCTGCCGCCACTTCAAATGACTCAAGCACTGGTTTGATCTCAGTGAGGATAATGAATAATAATAACGTTATCTGAGAGTACATTAGAAAATTGGAATTCAGATTGAAACCTCAGTCATGTGTGAATGTTTAAGGACACGTTGTGATATTTTAGATTTCGCTTCAATCTGAAGTCTGCTGTATCTTATTCCTCTGTGCCAAAGAGCTCCAATCAAAAGCTATCTAAACTATTAAATACACATTAATTAACCACACTATTGCACTGGGTTCCTTCATGACCATGAACACTGCAGTTTAATTTGACTCAATCGCACATAAACCGTCCTGCTGCCCCAAATACCCACTAAAGGACAAACTACAGGGACCAGATGAGACTGAGTGAAATCGGGAACAGGGGAGCTGGTGTTGGGCGTGGTACGTTACACTCAGTGTCAACAAACAGCAAAACAGCTGAAGCCGATTATTTTGAGTCATGAAGTCAACTGTCTGTCATCAGGAAGAATGTGTTGTATGCAACAGTGTGTAAATCATCAACCAGTACATAAAACTCCCATCAGTGAGTTTCATCAGCACATCTGTCACATCTGTCTGTACAGTCCCTGCTGCAGCCAGTGGAGAGGCGGATCAGTGCCCTTCTGTGGGCGACACCGGCAGAACGTTTAACAATGATCAGTATTCAACGCTTCATTAGGCCACAGCTGATCAAAACTCAGGTTTGTCTAATTTTTGGGACAAACAGGACAGAATTCAGGATTCAGGACAACTGTTTGTAATTCAGGACTGTCCCAAATTTCGGGGCATCTGGTCACCTTAACTCCAACAAATGCTCTATTTACTCCTGTTGGAGTAATGTCTCCTGATGAGTGCAGTGACCAGCTGCTGTTAGGAAATTTAAGCTTTATTAACAGTGAAAAGAGGGCAGAGCTAGGTGGCCAAAAATCAGAAGCTTTAGGACACAAAAAATATCCCAAAAACTAAAGAGAGCACAGACATCCAGTGTGACAATCAGTTCAGCAGAGATGGAGCACTAAACTCTGCACACTAACCCCTCTGCTCCTGTGGTTTGTGTTTCCGGCCCAATATCTGCAAACAGCTAGCTAGTTAGCGTTAGCTGCCCAGCAGGCAGGGACAGACTGAACAAAGCAGAATCTGCAGACCTTTCCAGCAACTCCCATGACTCCCATCACCTCTCGTGACCAGATGATGCCTCGTCAACAAAAACAAACCTAGAGACAGCGTAAGCTAGCCACCCATAGCCGCAGCAGTGCTGTAAACTTTAGGTGGTGCTTATAATGTGTAAAACGCTGCCATCACAGTTTACAGGACTGTACGGATTGAAGAGTCAGTGCATCCAGCCATCATTTACGTGACATTTTTGTACACGTCGTGATAACTCGATTTTCACAATATAGACATTTTACACATTGTACAAAAACTACAATAATAATATCCCCAACTCAAAACTTTTTGTTCATGACACATTTTTAAAGATCTGCTTCCTCAGTAGGAACCAATGGGCTTAGGGCTGAGTGCCACAGACTCAGTCAGAAAGTACTGACAGGCAGACAGACTCTTTTGTGTTGTGATTTCTTGACAATAAGAAAAATAGCAGACTTTTCCTTTAAGCATCCAGACCTCACCTGGTGATACTCAGACAGGATGTTGTGCATGTCGGCAACGTCCTCGCTGGAGATCTGCTTGATGACCAGCGTTCGGTCGTAGGAGTTGAGGAGAAGACAGTCACCCTGGTCATCTGCACTCCTCATCGGGGGGCTGCGGGTCAACGAAACCTGGAGAAGAAGAAACGAAGAGCGCAGGTTAAGTGTTTCATCCATCATTAAAGAATCTTCTAGATCCATCTCCTTGTATTTACAGCAGACAGCCAACAAAGAACATCAGAACACTGATTCAACAGCACACACGTACCTGATAGTCCAGATCCTCGATACCAAACCGTTCCCTCAGATTGCGGAAGACCTGAGGACAGTATTCTTTGAACTTGAAATGTCCTGGAAGGTTTTCTCTGCATGAGGGGAAGAGGTCGGAAAGTGAGAAGGAGCCGGCCGAACGCACACAAACAAAAAAAAGAACCAAACATCAGTGAAACTCTAAAGTCCAACACAGACTTCAGGACCGTGTCGTCTGTTCATTCGTCAGGATGTTCGGCACAACAAGAGCTAACGGCCACTGATGTTATCTCACAGGAACCAGTTTTTAGGAAGCATCACAGGCGGTACGTTTTTACATGTCTGATTTGTTTACGTTTCATCCAATCCTGCTTCACTGTGCACGAATGTTGGCATCTTACTTGTTGAAGAGGTGGTTGTTGACTTTGATCTTGGTGTTGGCTTTAAAGTCATCAGGCAGCAGCATGACGGGAACAGGCACCTGGTTCAGATCGTTGATCTGAAAGAAGGGAGGTGATTGAGATTAGATAAGAAGAGCCCACTCAGAGACTAAAACAGAAAATTTAATCTGCAAGCTATATTGATAATCTATCAATGGTTAAGGTCATTTATTCAGGTAAACGTTGGTCTCTGGTTCCAGCCTCTCCAGTGTCTCATATTCTCTCTGTTTTAAATCATTATACATTGAATATCTTTGCAGTTTGTAGATGGAAAAATCTGAACATTAAGAATTTGTTATATTGAACTCTGTGAACTGATTCCATCGATTGATCTCAATGAAAAATGTCCATCACAACATCCTTCATTTACTATGATCTAAGACTGGTTGGTTTCTAAAATGTCAAAAAATGTTGAAAAATGTCAAGCAGTGTATTTCTCAAAGCCCAATATGACGTCCTCAAGTGTTTTGTTCTGTCCACAACTCAAAGATAATCAGTTTACCGTCACAGAGGAGCAAAGAGCGAGAAAATGTCCACGTTTAAGAAACTGGAATCAGAGAATTACTCAAACTGATTAACCAAAATAAAATAGTTTCAACTAATCGATCAATCGATCTAATCTATCAGCTATATTATGGTCCAAGAAACGAAAACGCAGCAAAATTCCCAAAACTCAAAACTGTTTCAGAGCAGTTTTCAAACTTCAGATCTGGTCTACCTTTACATCCACCTGAGTGTAACGTTAGATGCTGTTACACTTGTTATGCTGCATTCTTCCTCCCATCAGATTCAATGAAATGATAAGAAATTTCTGCTAAGTCTCCAAAAATCTGTTAACAATCGCCCCTCACTGGATTTTTATGGCCTTTACCAAACATGCTGAACCCATAGTAATGTTATAGCATGTTAATAGCTGTTAGCTGGTTGTGTATCTGTGTAACAGACACGGGTGGACAGATGTGTAGGAGTCTGACTGCAGGTCAGCGGTAACCACCTGTGGATATCTGGTCAAAACATCGGTGTTTTTCCGGTCTGGACCCGCTGAATCTGACGGGTCACAGGTTTCGGTGTTGAGACCAGCTGCTAGTCTGTCTCACTTGCTAACGCTCCTGCTAACGGAGCTAGCTAGTTTTACATGACACTGATACAGTGCGGCTACTGTCGGCGGTAACGTTAGCATTCACCGCAACGTTAGCTTCCTGCTACTCACCGAGTGATTGACGCCCCACATGAAGACACTGAGGACAGGGTCGCTAGCTCGAAACACCTTCACCTTCTGCTGCACAAAATGCTTCTTTTTCGTTTTAGTCTTGGGCGCCAGGATCACCATGGGACTGGAAGAGGCCCCCGAGTTCCCGAGGGCAGCCATGACCGCAGACTGGCTCTCCTCGTCCCTGCTGAGAGAGCTGGTGCAGGCGGTGACACTTCTTCCTGATGGCTACAGTTACGGAGCTAAACGAGCTAACGTCTGCCCAACCGCTCCTCCCCGGGTCTCTCAGACCGACACGGCGACGACAACCAAAGGTCACCCGTTGAGCTCCGGTTGTGTTATAACGATACCGACGCTGTTTTCCCGAAGCACGATGTAATGTTTAAGCCTGTGAGATGAATCATTACTTAACTTCATCCATGCGTGACAACATATTTTCAAATAACTGCTGACAGTCCACCACCGCCCCCTCGAGCCCAGCCATGTTATTCTCAACCACGTGGTGAGTTTGTGATTGACAGGTGGCAGGGACCAAATAAAATCGACGATTACGCATCAGGTGACCCTCAGATGGGCGGGCACATTGTGTTGTAATGGTGCGTTCCCGTTACGGTCTACGATCGGAATTACCAACTCTCTACGTAACTTCAGCACTCCGTGATTCGCTCACACACCGTGAGGCATTCACGTCACATAGATTTACGCTCCTTATGAAAACATTTGGGGATAAATCAAACGTTATTCTTTACGTATTATCCAGCAGCGAGTTACATCTTTAGCCTCAATGTTGTCATCTAACACATGTCTACTTTCATCGCAGATGTCAAAATTTCCCAAAGTCAAACAACATTTACATTAAAAAAAATCTGCAAACTGTAATGTGGTGGAAAGTAACTAAGCAGATTTACTCAAGTGCAGTTTTAAGGTACTTGATACTTGAACTCCACAACATTTCATAGGAAAATATTGTCTGCCAGCTGTGGTTACTAATTAGTTTTCAGATAAAGATTAATCAACCTTTTTGGCAGACACCTTATAAAAACAAGTGTCTTGTGGGCTTCTTATCATGTTTCCATTGAAGGAGAGATTGATCCTTTAAACATTTTAGATGGTCTCATTTAAATAACTGTTTTAGGCCTCTCAGATTTATCTGATGACACTTTGGACGGACCTGACCCCCCAGGTTTTATTTTAAAACACATTTTTTCTGATAGTCTTACTGTACTTTCACATAAGGAGGGTTTTGAATGGTTTTGAATTTCCTTGAAATGAAGTATTTTTACTTTGTCCCATGGGTACTTGTACTCAGTACGTAAATGATCTGAATACGTTTTACACCACTGGGGCAAGGCCTGTAAGGGCAGAGAAGCCAGGGTGTCTAACTATCGTCATGACGTGTGTAATGAAGTGGGTGCTGTGGGAAAGACATTGGTACTGCAGGCTGCAGAAATCTCTCAGTTGGTCACTGAACAGACTTTATCCAAGTAAACCTCACCTGCTGTGTGCTTAGATGACAGAAAGTCAGTGGACTGTTCAGTTAGCTGTCATAGAAATTGATGTGTGGTTATGTTGACCTTAACAAGGTGGTTTGTGTTCAGTTACTCATTGTACCATGTTTCTAATTTTAGCTGCGGTTAGGGGGAGTTTTCACAACCTGGCAACTCAAAAGTCGTTCTGTCAACAGTAGCAGTAAATTATTTATTACCCATTAGTAAAGTCATTAGTGCAGCTTAGACACCCGCTATCAAAGGTGTGGCACTGGCAAAGGATGGAGTTGAGTCATAATGGCAGATAAAGACGATTTAAGTCAGTGAATTTCCAAGTTATCTTAACCATACAAGTTATTCATCCAAGATGATTTCAGTTGAGTGTTTTTGATGACCTACTTTAGTTAGAACATCCCAGATGTATGCAGATGTATGGAACAAGAGCTTTCATCGTGTATGCCCAACACATTTTTAACCTCTAGGGGGCAGTAAGATCCCAAAGCAAAGTCTCAACATCATGCTTTGAGGTACATATGAAGACATCTTAGGGACACAGAGCTGCCCACAGTTTCATATGAAGCACAGTTAAGTTTTGTCATTCGTGCTGCTGCTGCAGCAGCGTGGTGTTGCACTTCCATAAAGCTTCTGGACTTTGAGTTTTTAACATCCAGACTTTTGGTTCCTGGTATGGGAGAAGCTCCAAAAACACTGGATCCCACATTTAACCTTCTGCAGCTGAATGTTGTCCTTCATGAGACCCGTCCTGACCTGTAAACACCTGAGATGAAGATCTTTCAAACTCCAAACCTTCAGTTTATATCAGACTTTGAGCGATAATTTTATCATCTCCAGGCACAAAGTGAGATAACCCTGATGACACTGCTGTGTCAGCATCATGGTTATTCTCTCGTCACAGAGTCCTGGAGTACACCTTTACATCACTGCAGCAAGGTGAGACATTAAACCACCAGAGGTCAGCAAAAACATGCTAAAAGGTGGAATGCACCTTTTATTCAATCTGAAGGCAGGTTGTCTTTCTGTTGTTTTGCAGGTTCAGTTTTTCCAATGTGCTGTGAACGCAGCACTGTTTCTCATATGTACATACATATGTGCGGCTCTTATGACATGAAAGCCCACTCCATTGTTTGCTTCTTTTAATGTTTAACATCAACCTGGCAGCGGGCTGCAGACTACATTTGTCTTATGGTTAAATCTGAAACATTTGCATCATATTGATGTTTATGAATGTGTAAAGAATTAAATAAAATGATGTGAAAATCTCATGTGAAGACAAAATGAGTACAAGATCTTTAGTTCGGACTCTCTGGGGGACTTTACTTGGTGTTTTAGAACAAAGTAAAAAATGTATGATAGAAATATTTGGAAATAACTGACAGTTTCTGCCAGTTATCAGCTTTAACATCTGGAAATGTTGTAAACTTTGCCACAGAGAATTGAGCAACTCCAATCTATCTGCATCCAAGACTCTTAAAAATGTTTAATTTTGAAACAGAAATGTGCTGCTTTTACCCACAAAATAACTGTGCTGTTTTTCATCTAGTAACACCACATACATTGTGCTTGACAGACAATATCACCGGCTTCATCTCATGCTCAATGCACAGAGAAGAATCTCCAAGAATAGCAAATGCAACCACCCTACATAGAGAAGTAGGACGTGTGGTGGTGTGATTCTACAAAGGATCATGCTTCTTCCTTCATTTTCCGCGAGGCCTTCGTTTCATATTATGCATGGACAAATGGGATATTCTATGCGGTTACCTTGGAAACAGGCATGTATTCTGTCCCAGTGTTGCGAAGCAGGAGAAAATGATCCTTTATGTGCGTAGTAATGGCAGAAAAGCAGCATGACTCTAATGTGCTGTAATGTGTCATTTCTGTTTCCCTGCTGGTGATGGGTTACTGTGACTGCAGAGGGGATTCTCACAGACAAACCGATAAGAGCATAAAACCTCAAACGGAGGCTTTTTGAATCAGTAATACAGAGTAACCTGTTCATGTGCGGGTGATGATTCAGAGAAACCCTCAGCACAGCAGCCAAGGCTGCAGGAGTGACTGTGCAGAAGTGTCTGTATTTGTTAATGGCTTTAACACACACATCTATGAAATGAAGAAAAATCATCAATGCTCATCCTCCAAAATCCTCCCATACCTGATTTATTGTCACACCTCATCATCTTCATCACTATTGTCACCATCCTGGCAAAACGACTGAGCAGACTTCATCTCATAAATATTTATGATTTGCTCTACATGCCTCTCTTTCTACTGAGCTTCATCTTCAGCAGCTTGTGAGGAAGCTAAAGATGGAATTGGGTTTTTATTTTCAGGGTGAGGAAATTCAGATCCTGTGCCACTTCCCCTTCTGTTGCTGATTGTGGATCAAAGTCCAAACGAACTGCTCAGGCCACCTCACGCTCCCAACCTCCTGCTGGGATCCACTCGGGGCAGATTTTAGATGTATTACATGTAAAATTGCAAAATATGAGGAATTCAAACAATTGCTGCAGAAGCAGAAATTTCTCTCCTTTGACGTACTGAATAATCTTCATGTGTTTGTCTGATGAAGTTATCGTTCTACATTGATCTTCTACGTTGGTCAGTCCACCAATTATGTCCAGACTGAAATATCTCAGCAAGAAAGAGATGGATCACTTTGAATGCAATGATGAATCCCCTGATTGTCCCTCCAGCGCCACCATGAGGTTAACACTTTTGTTCTTTGGTGAAATGTGTTTTGGATGGATATGCATCATGAAATTTGGGACAAACCTTCATGATGCCAAGAGGAGGAATCCTGATGACTTTGGTGATCCCTTTTTGAGCTGATGCCACGTTTTTACTTATCCAGTAAAACATCTTGACATTTATTCAACTGATTGGCACCAAATTTCATGCAAACGTTCATGGTTCCAATACAATGAATCCTGATAACTGGTGATCTCTTGACATTTCCTATGGCGCCATCTTGAGGTTTACATTTGTGGTTTTGAGTCTGAAATTTAGTGCAGACATTCATGTCCCCTCACTGGTGATCCTTCATCCTCTTCTTTTAGCGGCATCATCAGGCCAACGCTAAATGCTATGCAGTATTTTGGCGTTCAATCAAATACCTGCAAAACTAACAAAATTCCCATCAACCTCAATTGTACTTTGTGTTTTAGTGCCAATTAGCCGAAGTTAGTATGCTAACATGCTAAACTAAGATCTGGAACAGGCAAACATTATACCTGCTAAACACTGTCATGTTAGCATTATCATTATGAACATGTTGCCATGCTAGCGTTAGCTTTTACCTTAATGCACAAGTCGTCTATGGTACAAACTCACAGGGCCTCTGTCATGGCTGCAGACTCTTATGGTTAACTTCTGCATTATTTTAATGTGCAATTTAGGATGAAATCTTTTCATGATTTTCTCACCACATTTCTGTGTAATTCTA
Source organism: Chaetodon auriga (assembly GCF_051107435.1). Taxonomy (NCBI): domain Eukaryota; kingdom Metazoa; phylum Chordata; class Actinopteri; order Chaetodontiformes; family Chaetodontidae; genus Chaetodon; species Chaetodon auriga. The sequence continues at coordinate 3,133,777 of NC_135083.1, forward strand.
ATTTGTGCATTGGTGAAATATGCATTTAGATCACTTACATAGGTAAAAGTAGCAATACAACCATGTGAAATATTCCTTTATAAATGCATTCAAATCTTACTTTAGTAAAAGTACAAATATTATTGCCAAATGTACTTAAAGTCAGGTAATTCTAATTACTTTCTAAGCTATATATCATGTCTTATAATGGTAACTGTAACTGTTGCTGTCAAGTAAATATATTAATAATTCCTTCTGAGATGCAGTGCAGTGGAAGTGTAGTCGCACAAAACCAAAATATTCAGGCAAAGTACTTAAGCAGATGAACTCAGTTACTGTCAACCACTGGATTTATGGCAATTTTGGGGTCATGGGACTGTATTCATGTGTGCTTTTTAATTTCAATGAGGTTTTCCTGTTAAACAAAGGTAAATTTTTATCATCATCATAATCACTATTCTCATCTTCTTCTGCTGCATTTGCAAAAAGAACACACCGAACAGCCGTTGTTATATTAATATATGTTTAATTCTTCTCCATTTTTATTATCATTATGTTTTATTTTCATATTTGCAAATCTTACCGGTCCTTTGTGCATGGACCTATCATCACGGCACACACATTGGCACAACAAGATTGTTCAGAAATAGATAAATTCTAATCACACTTTAATAGCACACAATTTCATGACTTTTGCAAGGACTTGGGAAAGACATACTATAACAATAACAAATTTGATCATTTTTTTTCCTCTGTTGAAATCAGAATTTGTTGTATGATGTGCCAAAATAAAACATAATAGTAACATGGACATTCTCAATTCTCAAATAAACAAAGCATAAATAAAAAAGGAAATTAAAAACATGAGATATAACCATAAAATGTGCAGCAGTTGAATAGAGCTCTGATGAATGTGATGAGTTTTGCCATAAAGGTGCCTTTAAAGCACAACACTTCCCCTAACATGAAATAAAATAATCTCTGTCTTTAAATAAGAAACTGCTGACAATATAAAAATACATGGCATTGTACTGTAGTTCATTAAATAAACCAACAATTCATATATAAAATATTATATTGACGTGTATAAAAATATGCCTTACAACTTTTTGAAAAGGGTAACAGCCGTAAGCTTTTTGTCTGCCACTTCAGAACACACAGTCGACCACAAAAATCCAACATATGTACAAACAATCAACTAATAAGCAGTCAGAACGCCATTTTGACAAATAAAATGAACAGAAGCATCCAGGATCATATTCGTATGACTATTTTTTTCTGACTCGACATATATAAGATACTGTAAGATTCAAGCAGTACTTGATGGAAATACAGACTCAAAAATAAATTAATAGAAAAGAAATATTCTGTCAATTAGGTATGTTGATATCAGTGTATCTTTGGAGAGAGGGAGAGAGGACGGTGAGGGAGACACATTTTTCAAACGTTTGTGTCGCATCACCTGCGTAACAGTATTTCAGCCCACTGAGATCAGAACAAACACAGGCAGTGTCAGCTATCCTAAAGTAAAGAGGAAAATCAAAATCTACCAGAAAGCCAGGACAAGAGCCAGGGAATATAGAGATCATTCGGAGTAATACCGCTTGGATCACTGAGGCAGTTCACGGAGCGTTAATGTGAGCATGCAGCGTGTCACCAGACGACGCAGAGGACGTTGCTGCAACTGTTGAACATTCAGGCAGATGTTATTGTTGCTGCTGCTGGACTGTGAGAGTGTGTGTGTCTTGCTTCTAGAGAGGGCATGAGCGTTAACTGGTGTGTGTTTTCCGTAGGAAGTGGTTTATCCCTGCTACCTCCTGTCCAGGCAGTGTCTAGCACATGCTAAAGCCACCCCCTCTCCCTGTGTTCCTGCTCCTCCACCACCACCTCCTCCTCCTCCTTCTCCTCCTCTTCCTCCAGGCTCAGAGCAATAGGACAGACTCATCCCTCACTCCCCATCGCATGGTAAAGTACCGTCTTCGCTGGCACGTGAGGGCACGGGCGTGCCGAGCTCATCCACGCACCAGCAGTGGCCACGCTGCATGCCCTTGGAGGAGCGGCACTGTGTGAGATTAAAACACAGAGAGGGAGATTTTGAAAGGGAAGGAGGGCGGAGATTGAGTGGGAGAGTGGGAAAGGTGGCGAGGGAGGAAGAGAGAGAAAATGATATGTCATCATAGCGCAGTACTGATTCTCCGAGCTCACAGCTGGGCGGCTCAGGGAGAGAAGTGTCAGTTATTCTCAGCCCCTGTGGTCACAGACAAATCTCTGGATGCACCGAACAGAAAGCTGCAGTGGAGTGCAGCTCTCACACTCAGAAATACATACAGTGGCACGAAGTCGGTGCGGCAAAGACACATTTTCCCATCACATCACAAGAGCTAACAGCCGGCAAAGTTCCAGCAATATGTTTCACGATGCTTCAGGTGACCGTAACACTCTACCTGCTTTTTCCTGTAGAAGCCACGGGTGTCACAGTTGGGTATATAGATGTCACGGTCAGACTGGAAGATTGTCAGCTCCAGACCCCTCAGGACACTATTGAGCAGCTTGCGGCAGGGTGCCTGAAAACCACAACGCAGAGTGTGACTTCAAACACCACCAGAGGCAAATACAGAGAACCCATAAAGAGTGGCAGTGGCAAGCTGCTATCTCCCCTCAGGTGACTGTGTTGGCAGAAATCCTCTTTGATCACAACACATGTGGATGTGAATCACAAAGGATTAGCTACAGTGATGCAGCATTAGAGCCAGAAGCAGAGAATATGTATATTCATATATATTAGATGTCACATATTGTATAACATTATATAACCATATTGTTACACAATGCTTTGGCTTTTCAGGTCACTGAATGGTTTGAAGTGACTGTGCGTTTTTGGTGTCACTTTGTGGAATGAAACATCTCGATCAATTATGTGACCACGGTTGGTGCCATGATAGCACACATATCAGGTCGAATGCTGCAGATCACCCGGCTCGCAAAAGTGAAAAATCTGTGGCGGCAGCGGCCGACTTGAAACTTTCCTGATTCACATCATGCTCAATTAGTTCTGCCGCATAGCAGCACACACATCATGCACCATAATGCATGGCTTCAGGGCAGAGTGTGTGTACATGCCACTGCAACACCCCAAACAGCAGAGGATCTATGGTAATAACTCTCCGTAATACAGTGCAGTTCCATATACAACCCTCTCCATCACATACGATGTGTATTTATACAGTCTTGTTACAGTACATAAAACGCTTTATGCATCTCAGTATTTTGGTCATTTAGGTGATGATCCATTAGCTTCACACAACAGAGACTGTAGAATAAGAGCATGAACTTACTCTTTCAATGTCACCACTGTGTGAGGGATGGGGACCTGAGAGGAAATGACACACCGGCATGAGAATGTGACATTAAACCATCATAGCCATTAACATCAAACCACATCCAATGTCACGTTTTACAATATATGCTGCAAATATAATATTCACACTTTGGTATCTATCTTTGCACCTTTTTGCAAAGGACATTACTAAGCAGTCACTCAGATGAGATCTATCTGGGGTGGTGTTTCAACGAGACCTAATTTCCACCAGTATATTTCCTTTCCACACAGTTAAATCGCAGTATCTCAGTTTGAACAGTAGATGGAGATCACTGCAATAAAAAGCCGCTTGATCAGGATGTAGGTGACACTGTGACAGTTTCACATTCATTCGAAATTCTCTTCAGAGAGCCGGACTTGTAGGACAGATCATTGTCATGCACCCTGTCACTGAAATGGATTTAATATATTACACTGTACAAATCATATAAATGCAGGAAAACGCATCTTCACTTATGCACTGTTGCAACACCCCAAGACTAAATACAAGGTCCTTGTTTTTAGTGATTTGCCACAATTCCTGATGAACAAATCACAGTCGTTTTACAATAGGACAGTAATGACAAATGGCATTTTTATCACAGTGACTCCAGAGGCACTGCTGAGCAGTGTTAATGCTAGAGGTTTGCAAATTCATCTGTGGTGCACAAAATGCATCCAGGCTTAAATGTCACACACTAATTGGCCTTTCTTTTTGTTGGCGAGTGACACAGCATCACAAGCTATTCCCAGCAGTACAGGACACACACTGTAAATACACTTATGTGTGGTGCACACGTCCAGCCTACCTGCAGTGTCCATGCATGCGTCTGTTTGCATCTGTAGGTGCATGCATGTACGTGTGCATAAGAGATTTCATGCACGTGTGTGTGTGTGTGTGTGTGTGTGTGTGTGTGTATGTGTGTGTATACAGTATCTTACCTGTGGGGTGGGGCCTCTCAGTGGGACTAGTCCTGCTGTGCTTGGCGCAAATGCCCCTTCCCTGCAACAGAGCCTGGAGGGGGCTGTGCTCCCTTGGTGGGGGAACACAGCGGAGCCCCTTGGCACAGCTCAGGGTGTACACACCACAGGGCTCTCCCTGGGCCAACACTGACGTGCTGCCAGCAACATTATGGTCCCTGGGGGGCCGACCTGCCCCCAGTGGATCCCTGCAGGAGGGACAGACCTTGAAGGGGCCCAAGCGATTTGCCCCGGTCCATGATCCGCAGTGAGCAATCAGCAACAAAACAACGGTTGTTAAGTTAGAAAGGATAGGCATTTTCTGTCCAGGTCTCAGGTTCTCCACTCTGTCACTCTCTGTCAGTTAAATGTGGCTGATGCTATTTCTGGATGTATATTTCTCCCTCTCTCTCCCTTTCTCTCCCCTTTCCTCAGTCTTCTTCCCGTTTCTATACAGTAGCTTTCCTTGGTGCTTTGCCGGTTGAGTCCCCTGCAGTGCCAGAGGAGACAAATGGAGATCGAGAGAGACACAGCAAAGCACCAGCTTTTAAAGATCTGAAAGGCGGTGATAGAGAGTGAGTGAGTGAGAGAGAGAGAGAGAAAGAGAGAGAGAGAGAGAGAGCACAGTTATGACACCTTCAGGGGCTGGGACTCAGAGAGAGAGAGAGAGAGAGAGAGAGAGGGAGAGGGAGAGAGAGAGAGAGAGAGAGAGACAGAGAGAGAGAGGGGGAGGTGGCAGGGAGGGAGAGAGCAAGTGGGGGGTGGATTATGTTCCTTTCAGAAATTATCAAAATCTCCCCACCCTTTCCTGTTATATACGTACATCTAGCCCTTCTTCTTACATTACAAATGCAGGAGTTGTCATGTTGAGCTTTTTGCACTTTCTTTCCAATGTCAGGGACCTTTCTGGAATAATATTTGCCATGGTAACAAATACACATGTACATGTGCCTCCATCAGCCTCGCCACTGCAATGCCATTTGCTACAGTAAATGCACAGCTGCGTGATTTCTCCTCCTCGCATTCTGTTCGAGGTTATGACAGAGAATACTTCCTGTACAAACATGTAATGCTACAGCTGAGCTCTGCACGTGAGATACTCGGTCCTGTTGTCAAATTACAGAAGCACGCAGCAAATATCAAAGTTTAGAGAACGTTGAGTTAATGAGTCTATGCAAAATAAACCAAACAGCAAAGAAAGTGATCTCCTGAATGTGCTTCAGACATGTTAGTTTATGAACAAACAGGAGTGCAACATACTGATGTGTGATTACTTCTATGTAGCACACACCAACTGAAACTGTGCCTCAGCATAATCAAACCGCTGCTGAGTCAGGTATGTATTGCATTGCCTCTACAAGAGGGCTAATCCAGTCTTTAATAAGAGTTCTAGATTACATTTCAGCAGATATTAACTGAGTACAGGGACCACATCACATGTTGAAGTGTGTGGGCCAGCTGTTTGAAATGGAAGAGTAATCATCTGGATAATTAGGAGGAGGGGGAGGACTCATTTTTGCAGGAATGCACATTGACCAGCCCGAGCCAAACTGCTAATAATGCAATCCATCGCTCCACTCAGCCAGTTAGGATTTTCCATCTTCAAAAGATCACCGCTGAGTCCTTCACCCCTCTACTCAACACACAAAACGAGATCCTGCCATGATAAAACTGTCACATCTGCACAATTTTTTGAGGTATTCTGATGAATACGTACAGGTTATTTGGTGTATAGGAATAATGTTGTTATACTATGTTATCCAAGGCATAATTCTTTCACTTTTGCAAGACAGATTCAAAAATGAACTTTGCAACTGCAGTCAAAATTCATAACACTGAAAGCAAAGTCAAGGACCTGCACATGAAGATCATTCCTAGAAGTTGGCGGTAGGTAGAGTGTTGAGGAATTCCTCTCTTATCTAGAGTCCCACTGTCTCCTGTGTTATCTGACATTGCCTCTGAGGACAGATGCAACAAGAATACGATACCAACATTTTTCACAGAGCATAAACTGAATTCGGGCATTTACGTTAACACTGCTGAGGTGCAATGGTGTCACGTTACCTTTAAAATTAGCAGAACACAGGACACAAAAAGTGCTGTGTGCATTTTTGCCTGACACAGGGTCATTTGCTCCTGCAGTAGCACAGACATGACAGAGCACACCAACATCCCCACTGACCTATACTTGCTGGAATTCAGTGCTACACGAGGCCGAAGCCTGCTTTGCCATCAGCAGCCTGTTGTTCTGATTAATCCTGGCATGGAGGGCAGAAATCACCTGCCGTCTTGTGTTCCCATCAGCTCCAGAGCTACAGCGCTGGTCTGTTTCCACATCAGGAAAATGTTCCAAGACACACGCCAGACCAACGGGGGCTCTCTTTTCCACAGTGCCCTGGGTTATTCATTTTTCCTCCTCCAGCCACACTGTTTCTTCATCCTCTCTCTCTCAGCTCAGGTCGACCCCAGCTGGCTCAGAAAGTCTCTCTGCTGCCACTTCTGCTTTCAACACAGCAACCACAATCTACATAAGCCCTGTGGTGGGACACTGCTCTGCCCTGTTGAGTAGCATCCCCACTGACTTTGTGTTAAGCTGAACCCCTACCTCCTTCAAGTTTTTGATGGTAATATTTCAGTTTAGAATCATGAAGAACACTGTGAACAGAATGGGGAAAATGTTGTGCTATGATACTCACCAGACCTACCAGAAACAAGCTGATCCATACATTGGGTTGTGGGTTTTCTTCTAAAGGATTAATTATTCTGAGACCCAGCTAATATTTTCATCCTTTTAGATGTTGGGAAGTCAAAATAAGACACACACAAACCCACACACACTTTGAGTGATTGGATTGGCTGAATGCTTCTCACCATTTCTCAAAGCTCGATGCGATTGGCTATTTCAGCAACGAGCGTGTGACGTCACTGGGAAGCGCCGAACTCTAGTTTCCAAAGTTTTCTGTGGTGCTATGGATAGCTGATGGACAAAAGTGGGTTTCTGTCTTATTAGCCACGTAGATAACAGGTAAGCGATTGACTAATCGACGATGACGCCTATAATAAGTCATTGTTGTGTCCTCCTCTGTCAGGAATCCACTTGCTAAGCATCGAACCCCAGCTTCAAGCAAAGAAGCTATCACATTAGCAGCTAGCTAACGATGCTAACTCAGCTTTGCGACTAAATAGACTGCTCGTCACCAACTGACGATTGGATATTTAATTTTTTGAAACGTTATTTAACTATTACTAAGCTACATCCGGTTTTCGGGGATCTTGGAAGCAGTTAACTCTCTGGACATTCACGCTAGCTTAACTTGAGGTAGCTTTATCGTTAGCACAGTGCGTTGCTAGCTTACAAACCATAACAGCGTTAGATGTAAACATTGGCACGCCCACTTTGCCTCGTTGCGGCTTTTTCGCATTTTCTGTTAAAATGACTGATTTATTCCTTGCAACCATTGGAAAAACTACCTAAATGGGGTTTTAAAGAGAAGAACGTCGACACGGTGTGTAAGTTTGACGTGTTTGCTATGTCCACACGATATCATCCAACGTCACTGCACGACAGCAACTGAATACTGACAGACCAATCAATGCACAGAATACGTATTGATTACGGCATCTTGAACTCTGTGTGTGTGTGTGTGTGTGTGTGTGTTAGATAGAGTGTGTTCTTTGGTTGGCCACCTGTTTCCTCTTGTAAATACAGGTTTCTTAGGCAGATGAGAGAAACTATATCATTTCCCCGTCATTGCAGGTAAATACAGCACAGAATAAGGTCACATGGGGTTTATACTGTATACATATGGAGAGCTGATTTGCTTTACCCAAAGACCCATTCAGAAAATTCAGTAAAAACATAGGAGAGCAAACAAATATGTTCCCAAAGACATATAGACATAGATGACCTGTTACTTAAAGGGATCCTCAAGTTATATTCATTTCAGAACGACCAGTTCAGGAGCTGAGTGTTGTACCTCCAACTACTGTCTTATCAAATGACTTTCAAGTTTGTTATGTAATTGCAGTAATTAAAAACTCAATTCAACATCTTGGAATCGGTGCCTTCAAACTATGAAGTGACCAGGGGACATAAGTATGAGAGCAGTTGGTGTCCAAATGTCCATGACAGCAACAGCAATTCTTCTGTAATCTCATCTGCGGAAAAACACCAGAATTTCTTTATCTGTGTTAGTGTGATCGCAATGAAAATACTGTGGTTCCGGCTGTTGATATTTTCAACCTGCCTCAGTGCCCTCATTGTTGCCACAGAAACTTAAAAGCAGCCATGGTATAAAAGAATCTGGAGAACATGCATGAGAGGAGCTGGGTAGTTGGTACGTGGTAATTACCCTGTGATTCAGCTTCCTCCTTGCTGTTTTTTTTTTCCCTCTCAGGCACCAAACAGCCAGGTCAGCAAACATTGTACAGCCTACTGAACTTAAGTGCCAATTTTTTTTCCACTGTCTCATTTTCTTCATACAGATGGATGACATCAATGTACTACACCACAGATGCCTCCTGAATCTGAGGCGTCGAATCAGAGATATTGGGGATGGGCGCCCAGCACAGGAACGATATATGAGGTTGCAGAAGGATGGAGACACGCTCAGGTCAGCCTCAGATATTCATCTTGCCTGAGTTGGGAGTGATTATGTGACTTTGTTGGATTGGGTGAAACAGAGCAGTTCATCTCAGAAGTGTGCCTTTGTGTTATATTGTGTTGGTTTCCTGCCCTCTCACTGGGGGACTCTTTATCATGACTTGCAAAACTTCTGTGTGCCATTGTCGGTTTCTTAAACATTTTAAAATTATGTAAAATTAGTTATGCTTTGAAAGATCCTGAAGGTTTAACATGTTGTCATTATCAATATGCCCACAGGAGTAGGGATGCACAGGCACCCTCTATTTCCCATATTAAAAACCTGTATTTGAACAGTATCTGCACTGATACGATTGGATGCATCAGATAAATTCATTCCTATGATAGCAAGGAGGTCTTTGGCTCGTTTATACCCTTGTACTATATTCTCTCTCTTCTGTTTTCTCCAAACTTTTAATCTTTGTGTTTGGGATAATTATGGGGCAAAACACCATTGGCTGTGTTTCCTTATAAATGACAAGTGAATTTGAAGAAAACTTTTGAAATGTTGCAAAAACAGAAAAGAGGAAAATTAGGTTTGTTTCCATCAGCTGGTTCTGAGTGAGTAAACAAGGCCATGCAAAGCATCATTTTGTCAGAACTTGGCGGTATAGACTGCGTTACGCATGGTTACAATAAAGTACAACTCTGATGCCAAAAAATTGGGACGCTGTGTGAAACATAAGTAATTTGCTAATCACAAACACAGTACAAAGACAATACATTTCATGTATTACTTCATCATTGATTTTTGTAAATACATGCCTATTGTGAAACAGGCTAATTGGTAACAGGTGATAATATCATGATTGGGGATCAAAGGGGCGTCCTTAAAAGGCTCACCAGCAAGGATGGATATTACTGCATGGGCTCGGGAACGCTTCATAAACCTGCTGTCAGTGTACACTGTTGGTTTGATCATTTATGTTTCACACCTTCACACCATCCCAACTTTTTTGGAATCAGTATTGTAGAGGAAATAGAGGTCACAAACCAGAAACACAACCAGCTGTTTGCTAAGCACCAAAAAACCTCAAAGAACAGGAAGAGACCTGTCGCTACTACCAGCTATGTTTTTGCACACTATTGGAATATCCGGGAAGCCGTCGACAGCGGAAGCAGCTTCTTTCTTTTCTTCTCTCGGTGTGGAAACGGCTGATCAGTCATTTAAGTTTGCATCTCCCATTAACTTTCTCAAAAAAAGTGAAAACCACCTATGTGATACTTCAAAATTTGCATAAAAATATGCTGATGGAATCACTGTGGAGGTAGAAGATGGAAAGCAGACAACTTGAGGTACACAAATAGTTTGTCTGTACATTTGTTTTGCCTTGATTAATAAACCCAAACTGTTCTACTTCTGTCCTCAAAACCACTGATCTAAAAAAACGTCATTGTCAGTAGAGGCTTTTTTCTAGGTCAGCATAACATGAAGTGCACAGACACAGCATTTTCCAAACATCTATGCTGTCCCTGCTGAGTTGTTGTAATTGCTTAAGTTTGAATAAAGTTTTTCTTTGAGTGTAAACCTCAGAGGTCCAAAACTACTTTGTAGATTAGCTCCATAGTCCTAACTTGTGAATGTAATTCCTTACTTTGATTCAGCTGCTTAATACTGTGTAAAACATTCAACATACTTCGTTGCTCGTCAGAGCTTCTTAAGCTCCAGTGGTTCTCAGGAAAATCTGTGTTTGTCCTTGCACATCTCCAGTTTCCCCTTCCTTAACAAAACTTCCCTTCTTACATAAAGCTGCTGATCATCATTTCTTATAAAACAGTAATGCCAATAATCATATGCATGTCATGTGATATGTCGTCCTCTAATCATCTGGATGAAACAGCAGCTCTACATCAGCTATCTTTGTCTCATTTAATTGTAATAAGCGGGCTCGTATTTGCATCTCATTTCTGTTGCACATGTTGGTGCATGTGATTACACTGTTAGTGTCTTTCCATCAAAAGATCAGCTTTTTCTTGCAGATGTGTTTCTGATGTGCATACAGCAGTCTGACCTAATAGAAATCACCTATTGTTAACCTGTAATTTCTCCTCTTTAGTTACCAAGGGAACTCTGAAGAGGTGGGTTGCTATGTGGCTGGCCATCCTTTATCAAAGGGAAATTGCTACTTCGAGGTAAGGCTCATTGATAGTGATGCTGCAAGTCAGCGTCTCACATTGTTATTGTAAGTTCTGTTCGCTCTCCAAGGTTTCTTTTTTAATTTTATTGTGCATAATTAGCTCTCATGATCACCACTAGCTGCTATCTCAAACTGTGTTGCTGCCCCCCACGTTCTGTTCATCTACTTTTTTAGATATGTGGTAATTATTAGAAAACAAGTAGACCGCTGGTCCTTTGGACAATCCTTCATTTTGAAATGATGGGGGATGGAAGATTATTCACAATATGATAGGCTTACCACATACCATCGTCCCTGTGTGTGCCCAAGATTGCTTTACCATCCAGCCAGCAATTTTATCCTCTGGAATCCCATTGCTGACAATTTTCTCAACTTCATATTAAATTCTGTGCCCCCCCACAGTCCCAGTTGAACAGTGCAAAACCACTACCTCAAAAATGTCCAAGCTGCATTGGAATGAGGGATAGGGTGTGGGTTAGGTGGTATCTTTGAGTACAAAGATTAGTCTAACACAGTGTTTTTCAGCAGACTGGCAGGCGGACTGACAGCAGGAGAAACTATTGGACATTTAGCAAATCTGAGGTGCCCCTGTGTATCAAAACCTAATAGTTTTCATACGTACTGAAGAGTATGAGGGGGGGAAGGATCTAGGTGATTTAGCACAGGAAAGTTGCAAGTGTGCGGTCATAAATTACATGCAGAGGGATGCAGTGTGTTATTTATGAGCCAGCTTGTTTGTTGATGGTGCACGTCAGAGTAGGCCTCGTGACGTGCGGCTCAGAGACAGCAGGTGAGGCAGGCGTACTTCCTTGTCTGGGTTTTTAGGCTTCAAGAGGAAACATCAGGCCATACATTATCCTGTGAACCTACGTCATTCTGCTGAGCTGCAAATAGAGCCAGACAGGACCATGCAGCGTCTGAGTCTGGTAGCTATAGTAAGCCCTCCTGTAAATGATTTACGTCTTCTGCTATTCTTTTCAGGGTTTTTTTTTTCTTTTTTAGAAGCAACATTTCGGACATATGTTGAAATTTCAGATCTGCTTCAGCAGGATTTTATGCAGGCTGACGATGCGCTTGGACATTATATATCACGGTTGTGAGGTGTCCTAGATTTGGGCCAGATGTGACATTTGCTTTAAATGTGATGTCAAACTCTCATCTGACCTCCAGATCTCTGTCTCCACCGTAGCAAGAAAAGTTTAGAGATAACAATGTTTATATTTAAATGAGAATAACATTTGGAGCCTAATAGATCTCCCTGACATTTAAACAAGTGGATTTTAGTGTGGTCATTACCCAGAGTTTTATGCTACATTATTCTCCACTCTGTGACGCACATGCTGTCAGTTTCCCAGATATCTCGAAAATTTGGGAGTGTTTATTCTGACAAAGGTCAGGCCTCTGTCGAAGTATGCGTCACTGCTATCCTCGTGTTTTTCCTCGTTCTGCTTTCACAAGGAATCCATTTCACCTCTGTCACTGCTGCTGCACTTTTTCCATTTTTTTGGTCATCTGTCTTCTTCAAGGCCAGCTGAACATCTGCAGCATTCCTCTTGTTTTAATAGATTTATTCAAAAAATTCATATCAATATAACTTAACGGCTCATCAGTGAGTCGATTCCTGCTCTTTTCCGATCTGACGTCAGTCTCACGTGTTTTGAAGCTTTGAGTTCTATTGTACAGACACAAATGATAATGAAACAGTTTAAGTGTGGAAATGATAACGTGTCATGGCCAAGATTTGAGTTCTTCAGCAAAGCAGGAGTGGGTTATAGAGTAATATCCTTAAAGGACCAGACTGGAAAGGACTTAGGCCTGGAATTTTTAGTTATAGAAGCCCAAGAAGTTTAGTTTCATGTGCTGATAGTTGTCCTGCAGGATCAGTGATTTGGGGTTCTGGGCTGAAGAGGGAGGTAGAGGCAGATAAGAGGGGAAGGGGAAAAAGACATGTGAGGAATGGTACAGTGGAAGAAAATTTAGGGGGTGATAGATGACTTTGAGAAGTCCCTGACAAAGAAAGGGATCAAGTGTAGCCTCACATCGGATGGGGTTACTCTCCCTAGTTTGGCTGCATTACCTTTCACCTAATTCTGCTTGGTAGTGTGTGCCATTTTGCTCTGAATGGGCTCAGCTAGCAGGCTGGCGTTATGTGTGAGGGGAGGTGGTTGTGGAGGTTTTTTCCCTGCTGTTACCAGGGCTGTGAACTAGATATGTGCAGGTATAATGTCTTTTTTTAATATATATTTTTGAAGCTTCTATTGAGGTTTTTGAATAAAGCTTTGAATGTCTGTGGTCATATTTTATGATGTCACCCCCCCACAAAAGTGAATTATGCCTTGCTTTACTCACACAAGTTTGACTGTGGCATCATTTGTGTTTTTTCACCCCAAACAGACAGAATTCTGTACACCGAGGGTGTGTGTGTGTCTGTGTGTGTTATCTGTTCAGCCTCAGACTAAACTCAGCACTCAGACTCTGGTTCTTTTGGTCGTTCTTATTTCCTCTCGTGAAGTGAAGTATTTTTCCCCTCCAGTAAGCAGTCAATGAAGCGAGACTAATTACAGGTGGGCACCTTTGTGACTCGGTGCTGCAGACAGGTCGAAGTCAAGATTAATCCACTTTTTAATCCCAAAAGTTTAAGAGATAAAATCAGAGCTCTTCTCCCGCCGGTAAACAGCTCCGGATCAGGGCAGGATCCGGTGCGACTCTGGGTGTTTATTCCTCCAGAAGCTCCCCATTTCAGAGCAACTGTCTGCAGGTGTCAATTGAATTGCAGTGTGCAAGATTTGTAAGGGATCCAACCCACCTGTCTATAAGATTTTCAGCAGTGCAAGAACATCGCAGTAAGTGTTTCCTGCTGGGTGTTGACAGTTAAAAGGCAGAACTTTGGAACCAAATAGCAATGGACCCCGCAGGACATAATAGTGATTGACTGCATGCAGTTCTATTGTGCTGCGTTCATGGTTCCCTCTAAAAATGGTGCTACTCAAGGAAATGATGGAGGCTTCAGGTCTCTCAAAACCACTCCCCCAAAACAGGAGAGGGCACTGGGAGAGGCCTAATGATGAGAAGACCAATTATTTTTAATAAATAAATAAATAAACCACTCTGTTAAAGGCCACACTCATATAAACACAAGTAAAATGGTCTTTCTCTCTCTCACTGTCTGTAGGTCACAATAGTGGACACAGGGGTGAGGGGGACCATCGCTGTGGGTTTGGTGCCTAAATTCTACCGGCTGGACCACCAGCCTGGCTGGCTGCCATACTCTGTAGCTTACCATGCTGACAACGGCAAGTAAGTCAAACCACAGTCATCTCTGCTGTACAGTATATACAGTACAGCCTTGGTTTTGTGCATGCTTAGAGAAAATGGCTTGTGGCCTGGTGATGCTGCCTCCACACATAACTGTAGCTGTAATTCCCTGCATCCTTCTCCTCAGCTCTTACTTTTCTTAGCATTTTTCACCCGCGTAAAACTCGCTGGTTGCAGAAATATTACTTTTGGCTGAATGGCTCCGAACCTTTCACACCTAATTATTGTTTGTAGGGCTTCAGCGAACAATTATTTTCATTAGAGATTCATTGGTTTGATTTCTTTTTTCTTTTTTTTTTTGATGAATCATTTGGTCTGTATATTTATAATAGTAGAAGAGAAATGTAATAGAAAATGAAAATATTATTTCACTGGTTTTGAAAAACTTTCAGGAGAAAAGACTAGCAGGGAGCTAATCAGTTGCAGTTGTATTTCTGAAAGGGTGCATGTTATCTGCAGTGTTATATTTTTTAGCATTAACTCAACAGCATTTATGTGATGAAGATTTTTTTACATCTTCATTGATCCCAGACTCTACAATGGAAACCCTGTGGGACAGCAATTTGGGCCAAAGTGTGCTCGGGGTGACCGCATTGGTTGTGGAATACACTCTGAAAACATTGAAGCAGGTTTCACAACCGTGTTTTTCACCAAAAATGGCAAAGAGGTGGGTGTTTTTAATCTGAATGGCATTCTGTAATGCAACATTACACAAACACACAAACATGCGCTAGAGTACAGAACTGTCTCATAGAACAGCTTTGGGTCTGTTTCTTCACCTGTTGCTTCCTTACATTCATCTCCCATCCAGGTTGGTTCGGTGGAGGTTCCCGTGTCTGCAGAGGGGCTGTTCCCAGCTGTAGGGATGCACTCCATGGGGGAGGAGGTGAAGGTCGACCTGCAGGCTGAGTGGCTCCTGGAGGAAGACGATAGCATGATGATGGTGGACAGCCATGAAGATGACTGGGGACGGCTTTATGACGTCCGGGTTAGCGGCACGGTAAGAAGGTTGAAGAATACTCAACATTTGAGTTCTGTGCATTCAGAACGGAAATAAGCAGTTATAGTACCATACTAGTTTCCAGTTGCCAGTGTCGGCGGGCTGACGGCTACATACAGGTCCAAGTAGAACTGCAAGTGACAGTTATTTAATCAAGTATTAGTTATTTAAAGCATCAGTGTATCATGAGGGCATTCATGATTTGAAACATCGGTTACAAAACCCCCAAACTGAATCTCATTTTGGCAAATCATAGCAAACAAACAAACTAGGTCTTGACTGAGCATGATGGAGAACAGAGCGACTCGTTTCTGTTTGCTGCTACGACGCTCTCAACTCTCGGGGTGAATGTTAGCAAAGTTGGCTAAACTGCTTTTGAACCACACAGTGCTACGACCTCCTCTCCTACTGCACAGCTGACTTTTCAGTTGACAGCTGCGCTGCGAATTTTATAACTGAATTACAACCCGGAGGCATAGTGTTGCCCTTTTCCACTAAATTATCACTGGTTCTTTAACCAGTTAACTTCAGGATTCTTTGAACCCTGATGCTGTTTTGCAAAACAGCCCGTGTTTCCACCAGTTTTAAGCAGAACCATCGTAAGCAAAACGTTTAGCGTTGCACAATGCACAAGGGGTTGTAGCAAGATGATGGATAAATTGATTACCTGTGAATCATTTTGTCATCACAGATATTTGTTTTTATCCAAAAACAAGCATGAATCAACATTTACTGGTAAGAAGACACAGAAGGCTGTTAGGAAGTCAGGAAGAATGGCGTTCTCAATACTTTCTTTCCAACCTGTGCAATAGGACACACCTACTGATGTTTGTGGTTCCAGCTGGGAATGAATGTTTCAGGTTCCAGACCAACTTATTTGTCATCAAAGTGCTCCGAATGGTTCAAAATTAGCTGTACAAACCACAACACAACCCAATCCATGTTAGTGGAAAAGTTTAACTTGTGTTACAGGTAAAACAGGGTCATAGGAGTTTACTGTGAGACGGTGGCTTAGCAGGTGAGCTGGACTGTACTGTGACTGGGTGGAGGCCGTGATTAATGTATTTCTCATAACTTTAGGTGAGGTGTATTGAAGAAAAAACATTGGCACCCCACCGGGCCTGGTGACTCAAAGTTGACTTTGAAAATTCTGATTCAGATACAACCCTAGAATCTGCTGACTAAGATGAACTGTTGAGACTGCAAGATGTGAAGTAAACGGATGCATCAGCAGAGCCCAAAGTGAATTGATTACTCAGTTTTTACCAGCAGCCCGACAAACTACAAGCTATTCATTCATGTGAGAGAGAAAAGCAAGCAAATCTTACTCATTTTTGAGACTGTACCACTTTAAGATCAAGCCTATATATAATACACAGGCTATAACATTTTCTAAGTTCACACAATGATTTTTCTGTTAATCGTTTGAGCACTATTTTCAGAAATGTTGAACATAATGATATAACATTCTAGTACATTAGTGGTTGAAATATGTGCCAGCTGGTTATTTGCGTTCCTTCTGTTGTGAACACAGAGACAATGTATGTGAAAACAAAGAACTCACATATATTTTGTGTGTTTTTCTATCATGTCTTTTGAATAGGACAGATTATAGTGTGGTTTTTCTGTTGCTTGTACTTCTGCCGGATTGTTGCCAGTTTCCCATGTTTGTTTTGTGCTGCTACAAGATCCTTCAACTGCCTGTTCTTTAGCAAATCCCTCTTTGTTGACAACTGTACTTAATGCTCGCTAAAATTCAGGGAAAGCTGTAGACACAGTCACTTGAATTTTAATTATTTTGTCTCAGTTGTTGAATGATCGTGCCGGGACTGGATTTGGGTCACCTTCAGAGTGTTTTTGCAGATTGCTTCGTGACATCAGCTCAGGGATTTTCCTCCACGTTCTGTAGAAAACAGGTTCAGTAACAAGATAAACAGCAGACTCACAGTGAAGAGTCTGTTTCATTCCCTCTTTGCTACATCAGAGTTGGAGATTACGCAACAGTTTGGCAAATCTACCTGCAAAGCTTAGGCTCATAAGCAGGGTAACACACCAACTTATTTATCTACAGATAAAAGTGCAGATAAATCAGGATTGGGATCTTCAGACTTGTCTGATGCAAGGTACCTCCAATAGCTTTTGGTTGCCGGATGTGGCGGACTGGTTGCCACATTGTAATCATTTTAATTGGAGTAGTGATTTACAGTCATAATATTCCCATGTTATTATACCCCCAATTAAACCTATTTCACATAGATAATTTCTTTTGGTTTTCTCTCATATTTTCTGTCTCTCAAACACACACACAAAATATTAAGGCTGGCTTATTTGGGCCCCCCGAGAGACAGAAGTGCTGCAGAACAAGCTGACAGACGCACAACTGACAAGATGTTGTGGTAAATATGTTAGCAAAGGATGGAACGACATTACCATCCCAGTATAGTCCTGTTTGTGGTCACCTGATCAGTCGAATACGAAGTGTTCTTGAGTCCATGTAGTAATCATCCAATCACAAAGTGGTGAACCTTGCTCCATCCTCGCTTGTGAACGACTGAGCCTTTCCAGGATGCCCCTTTCATACCCAATCATGATACTCTCACCTGTTACCAATGAACCTGTTTACCTGTGGAATGTTCCAAACAGGTGTTTTTGGTGCATTCCACATCTTTCCCAGTCTTTAGTTGCTCCTGTCCCAACTTGTTCAGGATAAGCAGATAATTACAAAAATCAATGAACCTGATGAGGTCAAACATTGAATATATTGTCTTTGTGCTGTTTTCAGTTGGGTATATGTCAAAAGGATTAGTTTTATTTACGTTTTACACAGTGTCCTACCTGTTTTGGAATCAGGTTTGTACATGGGGAACAAAGAATTAGACACATCAGCATAATTAATACATCAGCACCTCAGGCGCAAGCCTAAAGAGTGACAATAGAGTTGGATCTAGACATATTTGACGGTGCCAACACCAAAGCATGTTTCATAAAGGTAGTATTAAAAGGACTCGTGTATTGGGTTGCATTAGACTACTCGGTTTTCTGTTCATTCTGTGTAATTACCTCCTGCAAGCCTGATCAGGTTTGTAGTTTCTCAGTTGTGTCAGATCAGAGCAGCTTTTGATCTGGAGATGCAGCAAGAGAGGTAAGGCTAAAACAGCTCTTTGTGTTTGTAGAGAAACAGAAAGTTCTGTCTTCATAGCCTGATTTCCTTCCTCTAATTTCTTCACCCCTCTTACTTAACAGCCCTGCATCACCTCTTGAGGTTTGATCAGTTTGACCACTCTCTGATTCCTTGTCTCCATGTCGATGCTGTGCTTGGGGTTGTTCAGTGAGGCTGACAGGGCTAAACATTCTTTCATGTTGTTTCAGTTCTTTCAGAATAACCAGAGTAAATCAGTGTGACAGCATCACTCTCAGTGTCTGGACAGACCATTGTATACTGTGGGCAGAGAATACAGCATATCTTTTAAAGTCTACATAATACAGGAATTAAACTGTGACCAAGGTCAAAGGATAGGGGGTGTTGTATGATATACAGATGGTGAATCCTTTTGAGGCAAATTTCTGATTTTGGGCTATTAAATGAAATGTTCTGGACTTGACTTGATGTACAGTGGCACAAATCGGGCTACCCAGGCCAACTGTAAACACCGGAGCTGAAAATGCATCTCCTCAAAAATGCAGCTATGCATCGGGGTGCACAGTGGTACGTTGATACCACATCTACAGAGACCACAAGAGCTGTGATTGCTCAACTTGGGAGGCTTGTTTTTTCTCCAACGTTGTTTGAATTTAATGTTGAATGACAGCATTAAGCAAGAACGGTTCAGTGATCTAAGTTTCAGTAACAGTGCACAGTGTGTTACGATCTGTCAAAGCTGTTTTCATTGCAAGCTGTCTGCTGCTATTATTTTCTCTCACAAAGTGAATGAAAGACTTTGGGGTATATAATTAAAATATGACACAGCAAGATAATGTATGACATGTCTCTAGTGTTGCGTTGGCACTACTGATGGTGAACTTGAATGTTGAACTATAAATCTGTGCGATTCCTACACTGTGGCAGGACCTCCGTATGCAGTGACAGGCCTGTATATGGTCTGTCAATAAGCCAATCTGTAGAATGACCAGCAGATGATGTATTCATTGGAACAAGATACTTTATATTAGTGCTCGTCAACTGATGGCCCACAAGCCAAATTCAGCCTGCCAAAACTTCCCATCTGGTCCACAGAATATTAATGAATTCATAAAACGTTACTCACCAGTGGAGGAGGCGCGATCCGTTCTTAGAGTGACCATTGATTGGCTTGCCAACCCATGGCACCAAACCAAAAAGTCTGTAATTCATAGTTCACTCGTTCTACAGAACTGCATTAGTCTCCAACTCCATCTTCTCTACTCCGTGGACACACCATCAAATCGCTCAGTTCCCAGACCGATCAATCCCTGGAGTCTACAGTACCATGGCTCCATGGATGGCAGTGTCTGAAATATCTCAGCAGCTATGGGATGGATTGCCGTGACGTTGGGTAGAACTTCACAATCCCCAGAAGATGAAGTATACAGACTTTGGTGATCCCCTGACTTCATCTATCTGCACCATGAGGTTGACATTTATAGTTCCGAGTAAAATGTGTGACAGTGATTGGATAGAATTCCCTGAGATTTGATGTAGATGTTCGTGCTCCCTCAACTTTGTTGATCCTCTGACTTTCATCTAGGGCCATTATGAGGTCAGTTTCCCTTTAATCGTTGTGCTTTATGACAAAGCTAATGACATTGCCTTCAGCTGCGCTTTGTGTTTTCTGCAGATTAACAAACATTAGCTAACACGCTAAACTGAACCTTGTATTCCTGCCAAACATTGACATGTTGGCATTTAGCTCAAATCACTGCTGTGCCTGGGTACAGAATCGTAGAGCTGCTAGACTCTCGGTCTCTTTTCGCGCCAAGCGTTGCGCAGTGATTAATAGTGACTGATATTTGGCCTTGTTGGTGTAGGGTTCGGGGTTTAGAGTTCAGGTTCAGGGCTGTTTTCTCAGACACAGACTAAACTATAATTCAGGTAGTTTGTGTTAGCTTGAATGGAATTCGTAGCTGGCATCAAGTGTGTTATCAACGGTATCACAATGCTATATTCCCAGTTTGCAGTAGTGAACTGTAACACCTTTGTTCTGTGTTAAGGTGTGAGCTCTCATCGCCCACCTCCTCCACCTTCAGAAAGTAACCACAAGACTACAGTCATTGACACAGGAGAGAGGGAGGCCAGGCTGTGTGTGGGTCCCGTATGTGGTTACGTGATAAACGTGTCTATCTGCAGTGGCACACAATCATCTGCCACACACACACACACACACACACACACACACACACACACACACACACACAAAACGGAGGCCATCATCTTTTCTGAAAGCAGACAGAGGTAATAAAAGCAGAGAGCTGTGGGTGAGAAGGATGATTCAACCAGCAGTCTTGCTTTCTGTCTTTCTGTCTGTCTCTCCCTTCTGTTTTTCTGGACCAAGGAGTGGCAATGGCATGAAATGTGTTGGTGGAGCCAAGTGCCTGGCAGTCCACCAGGTTGTAAAAATTCAATAAGTGGAGTAACGGGACTCGCAGGAATCTTTTACTCTTTCTCATGTGGTTGGAGGTTTTCACAGCTGGGGTGCCCGGCTGCATGGTCCGCTCAGCAGTCCAGCAGTGATTTCTTTCCTTTGCTTCTTTCCTCTCTTTCTCTTTCTTTTTAGTTTTAGTTTTAAGCTACCATTAGCCCGTAGACCCATGATGTGGTCATCACTGTGAGGTTCTAAGCAGGTGATAACACTCAAAACTGATAAGGCTGTCAAGTTTTGACAAGTACAAGGGTTTGGTACAGAGACAGAAGACGGGGAAGGGTGTGGGACAGAGCGGTGTCTGTTTCCTGTAATAACAGAGAAAGTTTGGTTTGTAGAGCAACAAGAGAAAGAAAAGGAAAGTGTGGCAGAGGAAATGAAAAGATAGGAGGAGAAGTAAGGGGAAAGAAGAGGGTTGTTTTGAAGGCTAGAAATCTTTGTGTAGCACGATTAGTGTGAGGTAAGATTATGCTTTAAGGGCAGAGCGTTATATCAGCCGCAAGGTGGTCTCACTTAATCTCTTTGATGGTTTTGACTTCTAATTCATTTCATTGTGTGGTTTAACCAGCGCTCAAACTGCCTCCGTTTGCCTCAACTTTTCCAAGTGTCTACTTTGGATCTGTGAACAGAGGACTCTCCTCTCCTCTCCCCTCCTGTCCTCTTGTTTCCTCTCCTCTATCATTGTCTCCTCTTATTCTCTCCTCTTTTCTCACCTCTCCTGCTTTCTTCTGCTCTTCCATTGTTTCATCTCTTCCTCTCACCCTGTTTCTTCCCCTCTATCCTTGACTCGTCTCCTATTCTTGACCAATCTCCTCTATCCTTGATTCCTCTACTCTATCCTCGCCTTATCTCCTCTATTCTTGACTCCTCTCCTCTCTGTCTGTTTACGACGTCCAAAACGCCTATGGATTTCAGTAACATTTTAGTTGTCAAGCCCGTAGCTGTGAGCTATATTTTAAGGAGCATGGAAAATCTTTCCTCCTTTCTCACATGTGCAGCGGCTATGCAACAGATATTTCCAGTCTTGGTGGTTTCCGATGACTTACAGATCTATCGTTTGGTTGCCATAGATGAATTACACCTCTCTGGATGCTCGGCGGTTTGTTTCACCCAGCAGCACTTCACGAACATTGCGTCAAAACAGTGAAATAGTTTTTATACGTTGCTATTTGCTAAGTGTGGATAATCACTGTTCCGGATGATAGCTGTCCTTACTGATGGTTGGGGGGAGGTGTGGGGGTGCAGGATGACGGAAAAGATTGCTGCAAGATAAATGACTTCTCTGACTGGTATGCTTTTGATGAGACAGTACTGAGAGGTGCAAAGCCGCAGACTTCAGAGTACAATGGTTGGGGTGGGGGGTGGCACTCCTGTTTAGATAGGTGGGTATCTGATCCTAGATTTCTGCCTGCTGTACCTTGCCAAATATTCCTGCTCTATTCTGTCTAGTCATGTATTTTTCTGTTTTATAACTTCCTCGTTCTGTTCCTTGTTGTGTATTTGCGTCACTCGTCTCAGTTGTCCTCGATAAAGTTCGTACAAAAGAAAACTCTGACGATCCTTTTCAGGGAGGTTACTGTTTTTGTTCTGACCTCCATCATATTCTGACCATCATTTATTTTGCTCTTTGTTCCTTTCAACTTTTTAATCACTCATCTGAAGGCCATTTGTTCGAGGTAATGAACACTCTGCCCTCGTGGCTCTTGAATGGAAAACTGAAGAAAATGGAGTGAATTTTAGTTTAATGACTTTGCCCTTGTTGGCTCTGTTTAGTTTCACTGGCAGCTTGATAGGAGATGAAAGCAGCACTTGGCATTGTGCAGAATGTAAACATAAATATGTGATGCCTGTCAAAGCAGCAGACATCCTCAACTCCTCCAAAGAGCAACAACACTAATGAAGGTTTGTCTCTCTGCAGTGCGATGATACTGCACTCAGTGTTAGTTTAACCTGTAATTGTTAACCAGCCTCTATATCTAGTAACCAAATACTTTAACAATAAATTGTACAGCTACTTCGAAGTACAAGAAAGCCACAAGTGACAGAACCCACACACTCCTGTCACCTTCCCAATTCTTCTTTTATGGTCCACTATATGGACACAACAGCAGAGCGCAGTCAAGTGTGCTGATCACTTTCTGTATTTTTGTGATGGCGAGCGCAGTGCGTTTGGGAATGAGGTTTGAGAGGAATCTATTATCATTATCAATGGGTGTGTTAAGGGCTGGATTGAGTCATAACCAGTCACATCACCTCCCGTTTTGAAAGCAGTGCCACGATGCGTTCAACAGTCCAGAAGAGAAAACTTTATTCTGCTTTGGAAAGCACATAATGCTGCCAAGTGCAGCAGATGTCTCTTTTTAAGTTGAACTTCTGGATATATTGAAAGAGCAGACCATGTTTTTTTTTTTTTTTTGTTTTCCCTCTCTATAACGATGCACAGATTTATCTTAAACAAAGACATCCACATAGTAATGATGGGTACAATGGTACATGTGTTCTGAAGTACAGTTAATTAAAAACAAAAACTTCCTCAGTCCTGGAGTGATTTGCAGCTCGTTTTTTCTTGGACTTGCAGGGATTATGAAGGTTGCATTAGATTAGACATGGCTGCATTTACGTGCAGCAGTATGTGCAATATATCTATACTGCCAAAACTGGGACTGAAAATCTGTCTGACCTTTACAAGTTGATTTGATTTCATTTGGTCTGAACACACCAGAAGAATTGTTTTTCAGTAATGCTTTTTAAACATGTTTAGTCTTTTCTTTTCTTATGGCCATCTGTGGGACACCAGCATGTGTTTACCACGTCTGCTACACAAACATAGATAATGAAAATGCCATTGTGAAACTTTAAGTTGATCAGTGAAGTTGTGGACAAAAGGAGCTGCCATCACAGAGAGTTTGACTAAAGCTGCCAGTATGCTCCATCACAGCTGCTCGTTAGATAGTCGAATAGCTTCAGAAAACCCCCTCCCCCGACACCGAAACAGACAATTTGACATTCACACCCCCTTCACTCAGTGATTGGCCAGCTGAGCGGAGGTGAGACAGAAAGTTGGGTTTGAACTTGTCTCTCAGGCTCTCTTTTTACCTTCCAGGAAAGACCCGTCCTGGTCAGATTAGGTATCAGAAGCATTATTTGCTGGTACATCACCACCAATTAAGTGACGTTAAGAACATTTGTCTTTAATTAGTGGACAAGATTAATCCATAAAAGTGTAGTTGATGAGCACAATCCTCCTTTTTTCAGATCTGTTATTACACGAGAGAAACGGGAGCTTTAGATGCACTGTAGTGGAGTGTTACCTTACAACTGGGTGTGGTCACAGACCTTACCTGAATGCGCCAGCAGGTTAAACAAACGTTGACCTTTCAACCAACAGAGGTCAGTGCAGCAACTCATTTCAGTTAGTTCAGTTAGTACTTCAGCCCCTTGATGGAGGAAAGAAAAATCATTTTGATCACGAACTAAAACCGCTAGTTTGAACTCTTCTGAAGCCATAAATTTAATGTTCCTTCACAAGTGATCTGACTTCTTGATTGCTTCATTGCACATACATTAAAAGATCTGACAGATATATTTTCTTTTTTTTCTGCTTGCCACCATGCTCCTGCTCTGCTGTTTTTCTTGAGAGCAGACATTTGGCTGGCTTTCCACTGCGTACGTGCGGCTCAGTGCGAACACGAGCCTCCAATCCTCTGCTTCCTGTTGTCACAGCAGTCGCTGTGCCCACCAACTTAATCCCCTCAGCTGCGGATGAGCGGGCCGACAAGTAAGTGGACAGCACCTGAGTCTGCAGTTATCAGTTTTCCCAAATGTACTGGCGCTCCCTCACAGCACATATCTGGCATTCACTTCCTCCCCCTCTCTCCGTCACTCCCCTCCGTGCGAAGATTAAAATGCTTCTAGATGTATGTATCTTACCCTCTGACACATTTTTTGTGCTGTAGAGGTGCACTGAACTTTTTCAAACTTGGCTGCACACTGCAGTGTCCTCTCCAGAGCATCTCCTCTCCTGCCCCAAAGTTTATGTGAGTTTCAACCCCACCAATCATTGTCAAGTAATAATCATTATTGCTCCGTTCCTCGTTGTACCTTTTCCAATTGTCAGAGCCAGCTGTAGTACCAACGCCCCTCTAAGGTTGCCTGCTTCCTTCCTTCCTTCCTCTGGAAACAATAGTCATGAATCCCAACATGACACTGCTCTTGGATGAAAGTTCACAACTTTCCCATCAAGTTGTTGTGGTTGCAACTTCTCAGGCCTAGCAGTGGCACCACCACGGCCGCCTGCCGTTCTCTGAACTGAGCAGCGTGAGAAAAGAGGAAACTATGAATAACTTAATCCAAGAAAAGTCGATGGACTGAGTGGAAGTCGGCTGGCTGGTTCTGGCAGAGGTTGTGGGCCTGCGTCACACAAGATGAGCTCGATTTATAGCCTACTCAAGGAGTTAACAGGAGTCCTACCATGATTTATAGTTGAGCGTCAGATTTCACCCATCATCACCGCCGCAACACTACATGCCTGTATTGTACAGGATCAGGCCGTATCATGCTTTAATTATATTTCGCACCGCAGCTGTGTTTACATTCTTTCACTTTGTGATATAGAGTGACGATGGGCTGCAGACACTCAGGATGAGACCTCTGTGCAGCCGCTGTGATAATGCTCATTCATTCACACAGAGCGGCGATCGGAGTGAACACAAGGTTTGCAGTGAAATGACTTTGTTAGTTGTGTGTCACTGAAAAGGAGACTTCTGAGTCTCCACCAGTATGAAAATGTTAAAGCAGAAAACACAAGCAGCCCAAGATGACCCACCACAGTTCTTGCAGTCTCCGCCGACGCCGCAGCCCTGACTTGTAGTAACATTTCTGAGGAGGTGCATGTCAGCCGCGATGTAGCCTGTGGCTGAATTTGTGTGCACTACCTTTCCAAACCCACAGAACCATGCAGCTCATTTGTTTTCAGCTTTGTCACATACAGCTGATTATAAGCTGTGTTCTCCTGGAGGTGTGTGTATGTGTGTGTGTGTGTGTGTGTGTGTGTTTGGAGAGAGGACACAAAGCTTTTGCTGTAAGCCGTTGTACTTTTAATAATGCATTGTCAGAGAGAGGAGAAAAATTAGGTCATTCATGGCCGTAATTAGGGGATTTTAGGAAGAAAAACAATTTCAATGTATTTTGTGTCTTTGTTCTTCAGCCAGCTGCTAATTTGTATCTTTAATAAATAGTTTTGTCGTGGTATGTAATAATGTGCCATGCTGAAATTGTTATGCAACACCTGCTTTTACATTTACTCTCAGCAGAGGCTCGCTCTTTAAAACCGTCATCCTGGCTTTGAGTGTAGTGGTCGACTGGAACCTTTCTGTGAGAAGTTTGCATGTTCTCCCTCTTTTATGAATGTCTTCTGGTAAAGAAATCAACTCTTTATCC
This sequence comes from Chaetodon auriga, assembly GCF_051107435.1. Taxonomy (NCBI): domain Eukaryota; kingdom Metazoa; phylum Chordata; class Actinopteri; order Chaetodontiformes; family Chaetodontidae; genus Chaetodon; species Chaetodon auriga. Next base: position 3,160,223 of record NC_135083.1, read on the forward strand.
AAGGGTACTTTTTTTTCTGATAATTTCCTGAAACATCGCTGCCCCAGTCAGCTATGTATTATTATAATATGGATATTACGTTATATATATGGATATCATGCATACTTTGCCTCTTTGTGGCCAGATTTCTTTGTTTTACAGAGATTTAGAATGTCATGGTGATGATTTCACTCACTGTCACATTTAAGCCTTCAATGTAATGTTTCTGAAGGACTGCATATACTCCAAAACTGACTCTGTCAGCAGACACTCATGATTCTGTTTTTACTACTTCTGGCATCTGCGTAAGGAGCTGGGTTCACACATGTACATTCTACACTGACATCAGTTTTGGCCATGTGGATGTTATGCATCAAACCTCGTGGGAAGATGAAGAAATTTACATCATTGGGACCCTCACAGCTATGTGGACATGGAAAATGTATGTGTGCTTGACTCACTCTGCACCTGGAGTTGTACATCTTATTCAGCAAACCTGAGAATATACTGTACTCATTTTGAGTAGCAGACATTTTCCTCGGGTTGAGTTCCACATGCAGTTTTTGACCTCTAGTAGTGCTGTGGGGCTGTTTTCCCATGAGTGGTCCCCATTTTGTTTATCTTGCGCATGTGCATAAGGACTCGCATGCATGCATTTGCACATGGGTGATGCTATATACATTCTTCCCAATGGTGTTCCACTGATCCAAAGTTTGGGGTAACATTTGAAAGATTGACATAGCTACAGATAACAACATTGTTGAATTGTATGATTGTGCAAAGTTTTTGAATTATTTGCTTGTTTCATCTTGACCTACATTACATCTTCAATCAGAGAAAGTTACGTTGTGTGTTGTGTTGCCAATTGGTGCCAGTCCAAGTATCCTGGAAGATTTCAGTGCCCTGGACAAACGGGAGAAATTCTGGTCAAATATTATCTGTGATTATGGACCCTGTGTTGTTGTTTGTAAGTGACTAATGGAGACATCGGTTTTTCAAACTAGTCCAGGGTTGAACATGAGCACTGCAGCCTGCTGCAGTGTAATCCCCCAGATGTTTGCACATTGTCAATATACGTATCCACTGAAAGTGTTCCCAATTAGCCAAAGAGAAGCGAGAAAAAGGGTGGACATCAGAGAAGCAGCAAAAACAGCTTGTAGAGCTGGAACTCAGTGCAACATCTAACTCAGTAATTATTTTCACCTGAAGTTATGACCAGATAGATTTAAATATGTTGTACTTAAACAGATTTCCTCCCTTTAAAAATGGTTATAATGGACAACAGAAGCTCTGGTTTTGTGACTCTGTTCTGTCAGTCAGTGCATCCACTGCAGCAGAGCTGCTTTTTCACACAGTTAGATATTCATTTTCACAATTGAATGTTGAGCTTTTTTTTACAACTTGATTATATACCTGAACTTAAAATATTTGACAGCCCTGAAGGAAGCACAGATGCATTTGGTGAGTAACACTTGATGTAAACAGAACTTTTACTTGGTTACAAGCACACCTTTCATTGTGAGCATTCCTGTTTCAGCATCACTAGTCGACATTATAATTTGTTTTCTGAACTCGTGCCACACTGAACTGTGTTTACTGCCCTCCTCCTCCTCACATGTAACTGGAGGGCACTCCCAGGAACTTCATCATGAGCTACTGTCTTAGTGAAACCTGGTGGTAAATACTCACAGATCGTGAGTGCAAATTCAACCTGTGCCTTTTTGGTTAGTTGGAATAGTTTTTTCAAAGCAGTAGTCGGTGGACAGCAGTATAGGGGATTGTTATAAAATATCACCGCCCTGAATAGTGCACTTGTTTCAGTCAGTACTCACATACAGCATTAGTTTGGCATCATAAACCACTGTGAACACATTGTTCTATATGTCTTGCCGTCTTTTCATGGCATCGTCTCTCAGGTGCTATGTAGCACTTACCCAAGAGTGATGTGTTTTTCCGAAGGTGGCAACATTCCTGTAAAACTGTAATTTTTAGGACTTTGTCCAAATAAATCAGCACTGGTGGCAATACTTGCTGGCACTGGAGCCACAAGTTAATTTGGGCAACATCTTCCCAGCAGTGGTAATAGTGATAATAAATGGAGTGTATTAAAAGGTGATGAAAAGCTCCACTTGGCCAGGGAGTGATGAGGTGTCAGTTAAGGGCAACAATGTGGGTCCTTGGTTCTCACAGGTTTCAACGGAAATCTCAGAGGGACGATTGATTGATTAAACCTACAAAGTGACTATGTATGTCTGTTCTTTAGGGCGTTGCTTCGTTAAATAACTTGTGGCAGTTGCCCAGTGTTCACATGTTATTGGCGATGTCAATACCACGTGGTCACTATGTGAACATAAAGTCAGTTACTTTCTGTCTTGCAGAGTTTTAAAGTGAAGCTGCCATGAGGCTAATATCATCTTGTCTTGAACCAGTACAACAGTAAATACTTTTTCAGCTAACTCTACCTCACTTACTGCGTCAGTGCTGTGGTAATTACAGGTTGTGTTTTGATTTAGCATATTGTTTTGATGTAAAGTACCTCTTAAAACTTCCTAACCCAGTTAAACGAGGTCAATCCCACAGCAGTCAGTTGTGATATCACATGACACATTACACGCTTGAACAAGAAAGTTCACGCTGTGTAACGACGAGTGAGTGATTTGTTTTGAACGTACTAACGTAAAATTACACAAAAATTTGTTCACATTTAAAAATGTGCTGCAATCATGCAAATGAGGCTTTTGAAGTGTTTGAACCTGCTGCTGAAGCGTTTGAGCGTGTGAGCACTTATGGTGCTTCAGAATGTCTGAACGAGTAATGAATAGGTGGCAGCCAATCGTAGTGGTTTTCCTAAGGTGATTTATATCTTGGAAAAAAAAAAAAAACGAGCTCATGTTGAGCGTCTCATGTTAATATAAACAAAGCCATGACATGGTTTAGGTAGAGTCATTTTAACACCGCTCAGCACTCGTGGATGTATTCATACAAACATCACCTGTTAGCTGCTAGCCCATTAAAAAAGCTGCAATGACAGAGTGGCTTTAACCAGCTGTGGCATTATGACGGTGGTTTTTAGTCCAGGAGGATATTCATCTCGGTTGCCTTACACGCACAAAGATGACTGATGGACAAGTCAGATTTAGCTACTGGAGGGAATCCAACCCAAGTGAGAGATGAATTAGAGCCGGGAATCACAGCCACTGGACAAGGACAAGGCCGGCTCATTTTCCAAATTAAAGTGGTGCATTTGGCTCAGATCCTTCACATTTTAATGCCCATATTGTAGTTTTCAAGCGTATAAATTGTAAGGATTTATTTTGAGAGAAGAAATAACAGTGAAGAAATGTGCAGGACGAGGAGATGAAAGAAAAGGGGACAAAAACACTTTTACAAGGACCACAAGTGAACAGACAATGGGGAAACAATTAGAAATACACAAAGAAGCAAACCCATGAAAAAAATGTAATGAAAAGAATAAAAATATAAACGCAATAAAGAAAGTCATCATATTACAGCTCTTACACGATGTCTGATCAGATCAGAGTGTGGTTGACAAGTGTGAACCACCTTTAAATAAAGGTCTATTAATTTCAGTTTCACCTTTCTTTAAGTTCCCCCATTAGGTGTGACAGGAAACTGGCAGGACCACTCTCTGGGCGTTACATCTGTTTCCCAGGCAGCAGCTCAACAAAACATGGCCTTGCACACCACCATCACCATTCTCACCACTCAGAATTACAGGAGTGAGTGAGTGAGAAAGAGGGAGAGAGATTGTCAGCTATCTCAGTGAGGCATGCTGTGCTCAAGGCTACGTCTCTCTTTTTCTGCCCTCTCGTCTCTCTCCTCCTTCCATTACTCAGCAGCAAGAAGCAAAAAAGGTGTGACCAAGTGCTCATCACACCAAACTCTTTCCTCCTCTCCAAAAGAACAGCAGTTGTCCAGGCATGAAAGTGCAGCAGGTTAAGGAGACACAAGAGCACACATGAAAGCGCAGCCTGTAACAAAGAAGGTGGAGGTTAATGCTGTTGTCCGTGTGAACAATTCATCAGCAGAGTCGTATAAAGAAACAACGCGTAAAGAAATATGGTTTGTTCCAGGATCATGAAGAGATTGTCTTGTCCTAATTACAAGGTGTTCGTCTATTGGATGTTTCACAGTGCAAACATAGATAGACATCAGGTCCGTGGAATACAGAATGACTTTGGTTTAACAGCAGCATTGTTAAATAATTGCTGCCCAGGTCTGCCTGCGTTTTCCTTGCTGTTGAAATTCAGAGTATTTCTGCAGTCTTTATGCAACCAGACTGACAACCAGTAGCTGATGAAATTATGTAACTGTAGACACAGGCTTTAGTCTAATAATCCTGTAAAGCCAACTCAGTTTATGCACGGTTCTTCATAAGGTGTGATCCTCTCATATCATATGTCTCTACTTATTTGCGGGAAGTCAAGTTCAGGTTATTAAAATGACGCTTTGTTCCAATGAATTTGAATGTGCTCTCTCAGCCCCAGCCTCATGGTAGCATCAGGGGCTGTGCTAGGTCTGACCTTCGAGCTTGCTGCTAAGTGCTTTGCCTTGAGATGGTATTTCAGGTTTTGAAGTATTCTGATGATATGTAAATTCCTTCAGGGGCAGCTCTCCAGAGTCATCATAGAGCGCAGTTACTTGGAGGTAATGTTTTGATTGATTGGTTGATTAAAATTAATGCAGTATTTTCTTCAAAAACAATACCAATGGCCTGTATATCCTTGCATATACAGTAAAGCTTATTATTTTATCTGTGATAGAAGTTTATGATCTTCTGGCATGGGGCCTTCTGAGTGTGACGAATAGTTGGCAGTCAAATGAAGTTGTACACTTGACGTGACGCCGCTCACCTGTGGTGCCTCAGCCGCCTCACTTGGATGGCAAGCTGGGAGGTGAGTCAACGGATTTGTTGCCTTTATAGAGTAAGATGGCTGCTTTGTGCAAAGTCAACAAACAGTTACTTTGCTGTCTAAAGTGTAGAACCCAGCACACCTTTTCTCAGGTGCTTTGGTGTCATGATTTTCTGCTCAGGGCTGCTTTGCATGTTGGTGTCGTCCATTTTGAGATCACTGAGTGATCCTGCAGTTCCTACAACTCCAGGATTATACATCTCCTCTCTTGCAGAATGTGTCACGTCAGTTTCAGGAGTTGGAAACTCCTAATCAAACTTTCATTCATATCATATCAATAATTCAAGTGAATCAGCTCTTTAGTTTTGATCCAAGACTTCCAGTATTTGGATGAAGAGTCAGGAAAACCAGTTTGGGACCTTTCGACTTCGAATGAGATGACATGGAAAACGAGATCCAGGATGACCTTGAACAAAGGTCATTGGGCAGATGGGTGATGTTTGAGTTTACGCCCCCTGTGATGTTTCTTATGTCAGTGAATTACATTGAAATTTAGAATTTTCTTTTGAATGTTTTTGAAGACTCAAACCTGGGAGTTCAATACGAGCAGTGCTTCTTTAACACGGGATTAGCGTTTGATGCCATTGATTTATTTTTTTCACAAGAGTTAGAAAAATCTCTGATGTTGGTTATATTTTCCTCAATGTGATTATGGTTTGCTGCACACGTCAACCAACAATCCCTTTTGTTTCTGATCTCTTTGGATTAACCAAAGTTGGCTTTTAAATTTTGTACATTGAATAGTATAACATAGAGCTACGTATGATCTATACATGTACTCTTCTCAGGAGCAAACATCAAGCTCAAAGACTGAAATGAAACTTTTTGACTGCCTCATCTACATCCGATTTATTTTCAGTTTGTATCACTAAGCAACAGCAAATAACAAAAAGGAAAAATGGTAATAAGTTAATTGAGACACTTGACTTTTTTGTGACGTAGATTTTGAATAGCTGTTCCCACCAGGTGTGTCCTTCAAGTGGCTGGCTAGTGGAAAACACACACGCAAACACAAAGGCTTAATGCAGAAGTAATTTTGTCCACCCCCACCTTGTCTGTCATCCTAGCCTTTCAAGCTGGGGGCGTATTCTTCATTGTGCACATACTCACAGTCACACACAGGCACTCATGGCATGGAAACACTGCTCAGCCTAAAGGCTTTGTGGTTGCCTAGCTGCCCACCTACTCACCTGTACCCACCCATCCTCACCTGTTTAGATGCTTAAGACCAAAATAGACCTGAAAGTAATTGCATTGTCATTGGGTTCTGTACATGCAATCTCAAGTGGCTGTTGATACTTGTAGGATAGTCACCATGGGTGGTTCAGTGAGGGTTTGTCGGGGTTTGGAAGTGTCAATCTGTCATGTTGCCCACTCACTTGGGACACACTTGCAAAAGCTGGTTTGCGTGGTTAAGTCCCTCGCCTCTGGAACAACACTGAACAGAGGATCCTGCCCAAGCTTGATCAGCGTGTCTTCAATCCTTTGTTTTCCTCTCAATGTTACCTCTTGCAAAGACTTTACATTACTGCTGGCCCTTTGGGCCTGATCACCTAAATAACCAAATACACTAAGGCTGAAACAAAGAAAGCCAGGATAAGTAGATGACAGCACTAAGTAGGTTTACTGAGAAACTTAAAGCTGAAACAAATGCATGAAACAACCGAGTTTGTACAACATGGGCTGCAGATGTTCTGAATGGACATTCTCAAAGTTGACATAAAAACCCTTTTGTCACAGCGAGGAACAAGGGGAACTCCTCAAATGCATCCATGGTTTTGACATTTTTTGTACCAAAACTTGTTGTCTGCAGCCTTGTTAGTGGCTCTGTGAGACTGCACAGCGGTGCTTTGAGCCAATGACAGAGAGAAAGCTACCATGCTGATGTTCGGCAGGTATTGTGCTTAACATGCTCTCCATCTTAGTTCAGAGTGTAAACATGCTGACATTAGCAAATAAGCACTAAACGCAAAGTACAGCAGATGAACCATGATGAGGGAGCTAGATGAACTACTCCACATTTCAATCCATCTTGTAGATGTTCGGAAAGTCAACACGATATGTAACATATTAGACTTTTCATCTATGTTTCAAACTGAGGCGCGCCCCCTCGGGGGGCTGTGGAAGAGTTACATGAGGGGCGTAGAGACAGATGTGAGGCAAAGATGGAACAGGTGCATGCAGGTGTTGTAAAAGCAACGAGAAGTTAGTTATTGCAGTTTAGCCGTTGATTTGGTCGGCTTACCAACACTGCAGCAGTGGCTGTGACAGACAGCTCATGAAGGATGTGAAGGCATCAAAAGCCTTATCCACTGATTGCTGCAGTTAGTGTTAGTTCAAATGTGAGCACACAAACCTGATGCACACATTTTTAGCTTCTGTGTCATGTACCTTCTCCAAGGATCATATTGTCTCTGATGTCCATCAAAAAACGTCCGGAAATCCGTTTAGAAATTATAGAAAAAAATACTCCGGACCTTCATCATCCCGTGTTTTCTTCAGTATCAAAATAATCCAGTGATAGTTCTGTGTACATCTGTGAGGAACGCCTAAGACCTCATTTGGCGTACTATGAATGCTGCCAATTTGCCAAAATGTAAACAAATATAGTTTGGATCATCAATTTCAGTGGGATTCATCATATGAGGACCCTGAACGTTTGTACAGCAACGCATCCCTTTGTTTTTGAAATATTTCATTCTGGGCCAAAGTGACGGACAGACAGACACTGCCATCTCTAGGCTCATGCTGCTAGGTGACCAATGAAGGCAGAGCTTGAGAGTGAAGTATTCTGCCTGCTAGCTCACCTTCACACAGCTCGGACTGGTTTTGGAAAGTAATGAAATTCGTCAGACACAGACTTTTCAGTCCCAACACTGGAGAGGTATGAGGGCAGGAGGTGTCAGATGATCCGTCAGTCACTTCCTCTGAGGTGTACTCACTCAAACATGACCGTGATCTTCATCACTATTTGCTGTGTGTAAAGGAGCCTTGTGTTTGGAGTTTATTGGGCAATAACACAGGTGGAAATGTGTCTGTATTTTAACATGTTTGGGTTTAATTAGTCCTTCTTTTATGTTGTTTATTTCATAGCGTATTAACCCCATCCTTCTTTCTCGCCCTCTCCTTTTATCCCCTTTCCTCAGCTTTTGGAGTATGTTGGAAAAGGAAAGAGCATCATGGACGTGGGTTTGGCCCAGGCCCGCCAACCACTCACCACCCGCTGCCACTACTATGAACTGGAGATCATTGATGCTGGGGAAAAGTGCTATATTGCTCTGGGCCTGGCAAGAAGGGTGAGATTTATAAGAAAAGAACAACTTTTGACAACTTTACACACACCTACAGTCAACAGAGGAGCATTTGGATTTGGCCCTTTCCCCTATTTTTCCATACTGTTATATATTAGGCAGTATAGCTCAATGAACTCAAGGGATGTGGAATCCAGGAATAAGCCTCCCACTGGCTTGCTTTCTTATGATCTTCCCCCTCTGGTCCCCATAGTTCAACAAGTCTTGGGAATGTTGTAAGCTTGTCCTAATGGAATAGCAGCAGTACTCTTGTACTTTTAAAGGTAGGATTCCCCGCACACATGTAAATCACAGTGTATGGAGAAAAGATGATGAGAGGCTGAGCCCGTAAAACCCTTTTTAGAGGACAAAAACTTTATTTTCTTTCCCATTATCCAGCAGTGTAGCTGCTCTCTTTGGATCTAATAGCGTACTTTGGGCAGATGAAACACCCCCAGAGGAAAGTACAATTAGAGAAATTTTAACACCTCTCATTTGAGCCCTTATTTCTTTTTCCAAAGAATGCACATGCGGTTCCCATTTCTGCATTAAACTGCAGCTCTGCAAGTGACTATTACCATGTTGAACTGCTTTGAAGAATACAACACAACCTACAAACCTGTAGATGTTTGGGCGCCGAATGAGGCGGACGCACAAGAGACAAAGAGAGACGCAGAGATTGGAAAGAACAAGGGTTAAATTATCAAGACATTTCAATACACAGACACAAGGATATGAAGTGTAAGTAGTAATAGTTTACGATCTCGCAGCAGTTACGCTTGGGCTGTTTTGAATCCTCCTTACTAAGCCTATAAAGAACTGGATTAAACTTGTATAGATGCCTGCTCTCTGATCGATGGACTCTCTCACAAATCCTATTTGCATTGCATTTTTACATTCCATTATTCTTCTGACTCAGGAACTAGTTCTTCGACAGTACGGGTTCATGATTTGTGAGTGTTTTACGCCCTGTAAGTTTAGCCTCGAAAGTGTTATGAGCGTGAAATATTAGAGTCTGCCAAAGCCGTGGACTCTGGAGGGCTGCCAGCTCTGTCTCTCCCAGGGTCAAAACTCTGCTCCTTTTAATAACAAAAATAAAAGATGAAACTTTTACATCTTTCAAGGTCTCAGAAGCAATTTATATAAAACAGGAGCAGAGAGATGTCACTGAGTGAGACAAAGAGAGCGATAGATTCACACAGACGGGGTAGAAATATACCTGCACTGTATGTGTGTGTGTGTGTGTCCTACTTAGAGGTTTCCATCCAAGCCATGCCACATTGGGATATTAGTAATGTCCCTGTTTGTGGACAGTCCTTTTAGTGTTGTTGGCTTTTCAAAATTTGTTGTTGTTGAAGCAATAAGACACAACAATAATTCAACAGTGCTGGCATATAGTAATCCCATATGTTGCTTGTCAAACCACCCCACGGACAAAGGCAGCGTTACCCGTGTTTCACCCTTAGAGTCAAACTTTTTTTTTTACTAAAAACAAACTACAATGCTGTGGCTAGTTTGCATATTTTTCCATTTATTTCGAAAGAGGATAAAACAGTTGCTGGACATATTCTTGGAAACCGCTTCTAAGCTTCAGGCCTCTGGGTGGGCGTTTCCCATGGCAGCGGCTGCAGGCATCTGAGAGCCAGTGTTGCTGGAAGACTCGCTATCAATTTCTGTGGTGCGCTACTGACAGGAGCACCTCATGCTGGACATTACATGAACATTGGTACACAGTGTTTCTTTTCCCCTTTCAACAGACTCACGTAGTGTTGGTTATGTACAGATATGACTGTTGAAACTCACAGCAATGCTAACAAAGGTACTGAGTCACAGGGTATCATGAGCAATGGGTGACAGCATCGACCCCAACCCCCCCAAGCCACCAACATTGCTATTGCACCAATCAAATTACGATACTGCTGATATGTAATTTTCAACTGATGTTTTTTCCTGTTCTAATCAAAAATTGATTTTTCAGATTTAAGCTGTAAAGCCTTTAAATCATACCATACTCCAGATCTACATCTTATGATATTTTAGAGACAAAACCAGTAGAATATCCTCCGATGGAGCTAAAAAAAGAGTCCATGCGCACACATGCTCTCAGTTAAACACATACAGACGGTGCTCTCATGGGTGAGGAAGACGTTGAGTGGTGATAACTCCAGTCCCATTACCTCCTCAGAGTTCTCCTCTTCTTTCTTTTTGCTCCACTACTTTTCTTCTCTGCATCTGGGTTTCATTATAAAGACATTAAGCTTAAGTCCAGGAGAGGTGATAAAGTAGCAGATTGAAGGGCTTGGGTAATGACTGTTTACTCAACAGCAGTCACAAGTTTGCATGCTGGTCTTTTTCACATAGCATCCCGTGGTAAGACAGAAGGCCTGAATATAAACACAAATCCACCCATTAATGCCCCGCAGACTGCCACATTCTGCCTGTCTGTCTCTTAGTCTGTGTCTCTCTGTTTGTTGTGGTTGCTGACTTCAGGCTCAACATTGTGTTCAGCTTTCTTCACTTTGCAAATCTTCTTCTCCCCCTGTGCTCGCTCTGTCTTCCCATCTTAACATCTGCAGTAGCCTCTGAAGGAAAGTAGCCGATTTTAATTTACGACGCGGCTCTTATGATTACACTGTTGGTCAAAGCTTACTTTCGTGACCCACTGATTTCTCGTCTGGCGCCACCAGCACTGCAAAGTTTTTAGTTATACAATGGTACATCTCAACATCATGGATTGGCGCCAAATTTTGTACAGACATTCATTGTCCCCAGAGACAGAAGCCTGATGACTTTGGAGAGCCACTGCCTTTCCCTCTTGCACAACCATTAGGTTGGCATTTGTTGTTGTGAGTGAAATGTCTCAATAACTATTGGATTGCCATTAAATTTTGGAACAGACATTCATGTCCCCGAAATGAGTCCAATACTTTGGCTTATGACCAAATACCTGCAAAACTAATGACAATCCCGTCAGCCTCAGTTGTACTCTGTGTTTAGTGATAATTAGCAAGAATTAGCATGCTAATGTGCTAGCACTAAGATGGTGTACAAGGTAAACATTATACTATACATACCTTTTACCTTCATGCTATTGCTATATATTATATACACGCTGATGTTAGCATTTGGCTCCAGCCAGTCCAGCCTCACAGAGCCGCCAACATGGCTGCAGACTCCTCCCAATGCAAAGATGCCAAATAAAGGGAAAGTCGAGGTTCAACATGTTAAAATCAAATTAGCTGGTTTAAAAAAGGTGGAAGTAAATTTTTGAATCCCCCAAGCCACTGTTGCCAGTTTCCTGTCCGACAGGGAAGTCGGAGGAATTTGTGTGATGTGATAAGTTTGTATGCTTTGTATGTAAGGTAAATGTGTTGTTTTGTGTGTTTTGTAATCTAAGATCTGTTTTGACCCCACTGCAATTCCTAGACCTGTCATGACCTCTCGCTTCCTCTCTCATTCCTCTGAAGATAAGGGTCTCCATGAATGTACAGCATGCATATGCTTGGTAGCGTGGTTGTTTTTCATCCGGTACACACACTGGTTGCTAGGCTGTGGGACAAAGAGAGATCTAGGCTTAGTTATGGGGTGGGAGAGTGTGGCTGGTAGATTGGAGTGTAGGGGGTTGAGGAGGTGGGGTAGCAAGGTAAAAGTTGGGAGGTAGAAAAATCAAGGGAAGCTATTCAGAATATGAAAAACACAGGAAAAAAGCAGGAAAACCCTCATGTCCTGAAAAACAAACAAACCCCTAAAATCCTACAAAAAAAGAGAAAGAGCATAGCTGAGAGGAGTGAGAAGTGAGGGAGCAGGTAGAGGAGAAGGCTTGAATATGGGACGATGAATGGACTGGTGTCGTTGTTGTGATGGAGGACTGAGGGACAGATACGTGGCCCAGTGTCTGAATGAAACTGGTGGTTTACTCAGTTTCCTCGTGACCATCTGTCTCCGATGACTGCATTGACTCACTCTCTGTAAATCTATATAAATGCAGTCATCAAGCCAAACACACAAACAACAGAATGCCCTCTTAAACACAAACAAAACAGCTCAAACTGGTCAGGAGACTGGAATGGCAGTGTTTCCTCTGTCCTGGTTTGCCCCGGGACACGAATCCTGGGAACAGCTCGCTTCCTCTTCCTCCTGTGATGCAGCAGTCCTACTAACCTTTTTTCACTGCTGCTCTTGTGCCTCTGATCTGAAAGCTGAGGAACACTCAGCTCCACCAGCACAGCAACAATGTTTGAGGCGGTCTTTGGTAGGGCTGCACGATATGGCACAAAAACATTCCTATTCATTTTTGTCACACATTTCATCTGTATCATAAAATGCATTTGGATTTTGCCATATTTTGATTTTCGATGTTCAGCCCTACGCCTTGGTGTAACTGAGCGCAACAAGTCAGTCAATTATTCAATTAGTCGATTGACAGAAAATGAATCAGCTAGTTTGAGAGTCAAATAATGATATTTTTAGTCGCTTTTTAACAAAACTGCCACAGTTTTATTAGTCATGCATGACATTATTATATCTTTGGGTTTTTGGACTGTTGGATGTCGTCAAAGAAAGACCTGGGACGATGTAAGCCTGTGCTGTTGGAATTTGTAATTTTTTGACTATTTACTGACATTTTACATGCAAAATGATTAATCGAATATCAAGAAAATAATCTGTAGATCAACTGATAATGAAAACAATTATTTCCAGCCCTGTATTCGACAATAATAGTCTGAGGAACTAACCACAGAGCTAAATCAGGGACTAATAGTACCTTTAGCATATTAGATTTTGTGTTTCCATTCAAGAACTGACGACTGTGCAAATTAGACTGATAACAGATTTAAAAAAGGCCATGTGGTTTGAGGTGGAATTTTTGCACATGAGACAACACCACCAAAGTCACGATGATCTTCATAATTTATTGTTATGTGTCTGTGATGATTGAGTAAATGTTGGAGAGGAGATGTGCCGAAGTGGAAAGGGAGTCTTGCTGGCGTGGCTCTAGGAATGGCCAAGGTCGCTCCGTCAAACTATGTAATGGAGACACTGTTTCCAAGCTAACGCTAACATTACTGTTTCTCTTCTGCATTTTCTTGTTACTTAGTAATAGGGTGGAAGAGTGTAGGGAGTTGGCCGACATACTGTATGTACCAATATATCTGCTGTAAGCTAATACCGGCCCATATGTCGGCCTGACAGATTTATCAGTCTAGCTCTAATGTTGACATTTGCATTGAGCTGTGTATAAGTACAGTCTCACAGAGCTCACAGAGCTTATCTCCTGCAGGAGAACTGTATTGCAAGTTCGTCTTGTGGTTTTGCTGTCCTGCCCACAACTTTACTCTTGATTGACTGTCACTGATCTCACTGTGTTGCTTTCAGCCTCAGCAGGCAGCTGTTTTCACTGAAAAGCTCTAAAAACCGACTCTATATCTATCTGCTCCGCACCCAATGACTGACAGACGCAGAGACTAGCTGGTGAACATAGTCGACCGTTTAGCAGTTAAAGAGGCAGATAGCGTCATCTCGTAAAAATTGGACCTTTGTGCGTGCAGTCAAAATGCAGGTAACACCTGAGTGACCTGAGGTTCCCTGAAGGGTATATGAAAAGACTTTTGGCAGAGGCCACTCATTCAACAACAGAATAACCTTAGTATTTTCAGTTTTGTTTGTATCGAGAAAGCACTTGCATCCATAGAAAGTGATGAACGTGCCTAAACACATACACACAGATGGGCTGTTGTTCACCTCACTCCAGTCAGATCATCAGCTAATGTCAGATGGTTGTTGATGTCGTGTGAGGAGCTGAGGTTTTAGCCTGATGACACGAGGTTATACAAACAGACCTGCATTAGTTTGCTGCCCAACCCCTATAGGTGAGGTTGTGTGGGCACGTACAAACAGAAACGCACTACTTTCCCTCCCTGCAAACACACACACACACACCCATACACTCACATCCGTTGTAATTCATGGCTTAAGTTATATTTTTAGACAGCTCTGTGATATGCCAGTGTGATAACTGCTGTAGATGATGGGTATCTGCTTCCACATGGTTCCCTGCTCGGCCCGCACCTTTCCGCTCTTACTGTTTTCAGACTTGTTTACTCTGCCACCGTGTGGAAATGCAGGCTGCTCTGATGACACCGGTGTAGCAGCTGTGGATCTGATATTGCAGGCCTTTGCTTTGCCATGCCGTGGACGCAGTGCCAGTGTTTGTTGTTCTTAGAAGCAGCTTGCATTTCTCGGATGGCTTCTGCAGGCCAACAGGGGTAGTGACCATGTTTTGAAAGTTTACAGTACGTGAGATTGGGCAACCTGGTTAACACTGTGATCTCTCTTTTGAATGCATTCCATCATACTGCATGTTGATAGAGAAGGAGTGTATCTATGATTTCATGGCACCACCACTGAAAACAAAACTCACAGTGTTAACTTTTAAAATTTTGAAGCCACAATAGATTGGAATAATTCATTTATCTGAAGGAAGGCTGTTCCAAGTCCCATAAAACGATAATCTGCTTAATGGAATTCATGTCTAAAAATGGTTTCTAATGGGTGGACTTCATCAAAGTGTTGACTGAGGAAGGCCGTGCATGTGGGGAGCTCTGCACTAGCGTAAACACTTGAGGTGTGCTTTAAATGTTGTCTAGGTTATTTAGTGCGTAGTTAGGTTTGGCAGTTGACAAGCACTCGAAGAGCTACTCGGAGCACCTAACGTGCATTAGACTGCGCTTATTGTCACTGGAGACTTTAACAAGGTCAATCTCAGAAAAACATGACACAAACTACAGCAACACATCCAGTTTAACACAGGTGTGGTGAAAACAGGTTAATCACTGTTATGCCTCATTCCTCCATGGCTACAAAGCCCTCCACCACCTTCCATTCAGCTGATCAGGTCTGTCCTCAAAGCTCCTCCTCCCTTCCTACAGGCAGAGGCTGAAAGAGGAAGCCCCAGCCTATAGGACCATACACCACTGGTCAAACCAGTCAGGCGCCATCCAACAGCATTGTTTTGATGATTTGGACTGGGAGATGTTCAAGGCTGCAGGAAGTATCAACGACTACGAGAGCTCTCCATGCACAGACCGCAGCCTTCACCTCCGGCTCACTGGAAGAATACAAATTAACACGCTACACAATTAGAGCAGCAATTATACAGGCAAAGAGGGAATACAGACAACAGATGGAGTCCAAACTTGTCTCCAACAACCCGAGACACCCTCCCAGACAAACTCAACTCCCTTTACACCACATTTGACCCCATCTGTTAGACCTCATCATATCCAGCCTCCACCCCACCTCTGCTAGCAAACAGAGCTCCGCCCAAACCACCACCTCCTTTTCTGCTCTACCCCCTCTCCATCACTGCGATGGACGTTCACTGGTTGTTCATGCTGATCAATCCATGCAAGACGGACAGCATCCCTGGATGCGTCCTGAAGGTCTGCGCCCACCACCTGGTGTGGGTATTCATGAACCAATATTTAACCTGTCCTTCTGTTCCCACCGGCTTCGAATCCATCACCATCATCCCCATTGCCATACAACAGAAAGTGGTTTGTGGTTTTACAACCACAACTGTGTGGCAACAAAGGCTACAAGGACCATTATGAAGTTTGTGGACATCACAGCAGTTGTTTTGTTGGCCCTGGAACAGCAGTGGCAGGACAACCACCTCTCCACACCCATGGGGAATTGGCATGAGCTAGCCACTCTACCAACAAAAGGCCCAACAGTGCCCGCACAGCCTGTACACAGGACTTCTAACAGGGAACCACAGAGAGCCGCTGACAGGCTGCTTCACCACCTGGGACGACAGCTGTACCAACATGGTCCACAGTCCATCTATCAATCAATCAATCACTCAGTCAGTGAATCTTATTTGAATTGCACAATCATCATGCAGCATGATACCAATAGACTCATGTTTGAATATAGTAAAGGTTTAAATAAAATAACCATTCAGCATCCAGAGGGGATTTTGACACTGAACAAAGGTGAGAGTAAGAGACCTGACATTGGAGCAACTTTTGTCTTTGGCCTTGAGAACTGAAAGCCAACTACCTCCAGCTTTGTTTTGTTTTGGACCAAACACCACCAACTAAAACTTGAACAAGCACTGTCTGCTGACGCCGTCTGGGCTGGCCACTCATGGGGAGCTCTTGGTTGGAGCTAGCCACCGGTACTGATGACCAGAGGTCACAGTCTGCTGCCAGCCTGCCTTCTCTTCTCAATGCACACTTTATGTTAGAGAATGAGTTTGCTCTATAGACGCCAAGACCCAAACTGCCAGCCATAACACGCACACACACATGCAGTCTAACTATCTGTGCAATGTTCAATTGATTGTATGTGCACCTTTTATTGCTTTTTATACCTTTTTATTGCTATTTACTTTTTTATTGCCATTTATATTCTTTTTATTTCATTGCTTTTTATACATTTTATTGCTTTGTACCTTCCATTGCTCTTGTACACTTTTATACTCTGTTTTTATGTTTATATGCCCTATATGTTTATTTATTTATTTACTTACTGTTTTCAGTAATGGAGCCTACCAGCCAAAGAATTTCACAAGAGTGCAGTTGTGACAATAAACATCTTGAATCTTGAACCTTGAAACATTATTTTCACTCAGAAGAGTCTAAAGATTAAAATCTTATATATTATTACACTGTCATATAGTTTTTTTTTTAGATACTTAAATATCTTGTATGAAAATGCTCTGCCCTTATGTACTGCAATGAATGCTTACTATACTGTAGACGTTTCTTTTGTCCATGAGCTGCTTTTAAATTGCACAGTTGCACCTAATTTCCAGGAATCATGTATTTGTAGCAGCTGCAGGGCGTTAAATTCATTTGAAGACAAAGGGTTTGTTGCAGTTCACTGTTCACTAAGCCCCGCCCACCTCAGTTAGTGTTGCTACACCTGTCAAACTGTCGCAAGAGGCACATATGCAGATTACAGTGATGATGCCAGAACTACGATTAAACAACAACCGTTGATTTATTCGGCTGAAATGACGACTGTCACAAGCAGATGTTGTCAGCTATAGTTAGCTAGCTAATGAGACCAATATTCACTGGTTGTTGGTTGAAAATTCTTTTTCTGGCTGACTTGTTAATGTTTCCAGCAGTTTTTTTTTAATATAAGGAGTTTTAAGTATGCACGATTGCAACTTATGCTAAAAGTCGGCATCCTTACCAGCCAATGGTCCATGTAGAAGACATAGACACACGAATGTGCTAGTAGAGGAAAAGTTAGGGGAGTAGAGATGGGTCATGAATTTTCTAATTGTAGAATATATTCTAAAAAAATGAAAGGTTAATACATCTATCATCTTTGAAAATATATGTTTTCCCTAATTTTTAACCCACATACATGCAACTTAGATTCATTGGGTGATAGTTTTAATGGTCAATGCAAAAGTGTAGCTCAGCAGAGCAATCCAGACCACTAAGGCTAGTTACTCCCTACGAGCCACACTAAATTAGTCTAAAATGAAACCAGTGCACTCCCACCTACAGTAATATAAGCTAGCTGCTAGCATATCGCAAAGGGTGTCTTCAAACAACGGTTTGATAGTTCCCACTGAATATCGAACACTATTTTCACTTGAAATATCCATCCCGACATCAGAGTCAGTAGGCTTCATACTCCAGGGACCATGAACGTCTGTATGAAAATTTATTGCAGTCCATCCAGTAGTTGTTGAGGTATTTCAGTCTGTGGTCAAACGACTGGCACTGTCGAAGACGCTGTAATATTGTAAAGCCTCGTTCTGAGTGTGCAGAGAGGGAGTGCTGCCTCACTTTTCTCACTAATCCACCATATTTAGTTGTTGAATGCAGAGCACACTGAGAAGATGTTTTCAATTGGAGATGATGGACACAACAATTACGGAGAAGACTGCTGTAAAAACAGACATTTAACAGTTGATCCATTTATCAGACACAAGTCTGCGGTTTACATTAAACCACTATAAATCCAGCCTTTATTTGCTTAGCCGTTCCTAATGCTGCCTTATCGCAGAGTGTTCCCCCAAAATCTCCGATCAGATCAGTGTCTGTGGATCATCAATCAGGGAGCAAACACCCACCCATACGCTCCTCCTTGTGGAGATGCAGCCCACATGCCAGTCAGCCAGTGGAATCCTCCGGCTTGTGGTTGAGACGAGGGGGAAGAGGAGCAGACTTGGCGGATCAAGGGTTTTCAGGCTTGGAGCAGTAGCTGCATTCCTCCATGTCTCTCTGTCTTCCTCTGCTGATGTCTCACTCTGTCCTCTCACTCTCCCCCCTCCCTCTCTCTCGCTTTCCACCCATCTATCTCCATTTCCTGTTCCTCGAGCCCCGATGGGGTTGTCAGACAGGATCGTTGATGTTTCCCTGATGTCCTGTCCTCAAATGCTGCACTCTGTCTGCCTGTCTTGACCAGGCTGTTTGTCTGCACCGTCCCCATTATTTGCCACTCTGAAAATAGTTTGGTGTGAATGCCAAGTGTGTGGTCCTGCATCTTGACTGGATCAAGCTGTGTGCTTATGATTGAAATACTCAAAATCGGTTAGATCTGTCGTTACGTCTGTGGTCGACCGTGTTGCCGAAAATCTAAGACATGAAAATGATCGAGTGTGCACCAGGTGTAATGTACTGCCTCTTCAGTCTCTGCATCAGCCATCAGTGGCTGTTCTTTTGTTTGGATAAAAGAACATTTCCCTTTACGCTAACTTGCCAAAGCCTGACTTTTTTTTCCTTTTGGATGTCATCCTGGTCATATTTTGTATAACTTTGACCTGAGACATATATTAGATTTAGATTTAGATTTATTTGCCCTTTTGCAAGGAAAATTGTTTCCACTTTCTGTGCAGCCTCAGAATACACAAATACATCAAACTCAACAAATACATACATGAATCCAATACCGTACACCCACTACCAGCACACTCAAAATTTACATACACAAACACACAAGCTCAGCCACATTGCAGTCTGGATGTTCTGGAGGGGACAAAACTCCTGCTCAACTTCTTCCATGCCAGCGACCTGTACAAGGTGTGGGTTGAGGGGGTGAGTGGGGTCGAGTGCTTTGGTGTGAGCTCTGCCTGCAGTGGCTGTGCTGTTGAGGTCTGGGGGGCCAGTGATCTTGGCGGCCTTGTGTGACATGATGAAAATGAAAATCTTTTGGCTGCATTTTTTTTGTCTGTTATTACTAGCTGAAAAGAAATGCAGCAGAGAGAGAGAGAGGACGGGAAAGCATTTAGAAGATGGAGCCTACTGAGAGATGAAAGAAGAGCATAATGTCATTGCCCTCCTCCTCCTCCTCTCTTGTTCAGTAGTGTGTTTCTACAGTAATGGAGGTGCAGCCTAGAAGACAGATAAAAATCTCTGGTAATTACCTCTGAGTCACTCTGATCTTATCCGAAAGTTGGCCCTCTAGTTATTTCTGTTGGCATGGTAAAACCTGGAGAAAGGCATACATACTGTACATGCAGAGAGAGGAGGAGAGAGAAACATCCTCAGCTCTGAGAGAAGTAGCTGACACTGACAGACATCCAAAACGGGTGGAGGGGGGGGTGGAAAGGAATCCTCTCCCTCATTAACATGTTAACATCGGTAAAGAAATACAACAACATGATTTAAAACTGCGCTGGTCATAATACAGGCCACTGGGAAACAATGTAAACCTGCTATTGGCTCTCTGCTCTGTAATTTAGGGATGATTGGCGTAGTCGGACCTGTCAAGCTTTGGATTTCTGCTCTGTTTGACCTCCTTTTCAAAACCAAAAACAAGAGCAAACGCATAAGGAATGGATTCAACTGTGTGTCTGTCAAACATAAGCTGCAAATGATAGCATGCCCGGCTAACTAGCTTACTGCTACCTTTATAATAACCAAGTGTTTTGCTAACTGCATTATTTTGTCGGAGTTACAGGTGATGTTAGAGAAGCAGGAGTGAGACATCCAGTGTGTAGAAGCCAGGATGCAACATTATCAGAGTTTGGGCTAACATTAGCATTAGGCTAACATTGACATTAGCAGTTCTGTCTGCTCTTTATTGGATCTTGGGAAGGTTACACGCAGGACTACCAGCCAAACTTGTTACCAGTTAAACTATTACATTTCCCATTTGGGCCAACAAGCTCTGTCATCTTCAGCTGTTGATTTTTTTACGTGGGACGTGTAGCTTTATCCTCAGTCTCTCAGCATTATATCATACACAAACATCAAGGCCATACAGTAAGAGAGGAATGATTATCCATCTAGCTACAGCTGATCAAATCTGCAAGCAGCGGTTGTTGTTTCAGCCGACAGAGTCAACGGCCATAAGCTAGAAATGAGCAAACAAAAACAAATGCCTTTGTTTGCTTCTGTGTCAAATCAAAGACCCATTGTTTCAAAGATTACTATGAATTTTGGGTGGTACGTCTGCCACTGTTGTCATTGTGAACTGTGGCTGTGAGAATGGAAAGGTTGACAGGCATAGCAAGAGTGAGTAAGGTGACGTGGCTTACTGACGGTCTGTCTGTGGCGGTCAGGATGAATGAAGCAGAACAGTGTACAGATTCGGACTGTGCGTCAGTGGACGAGCCTTCATCTGCTCATGCTCATTTATTATACAATGACAGTTCTCTGGTAGAGAGGAGGAAGTACAACCCAGACCCCAACAAAGGTGGGACACTGTGTAAAACATATAAAAACAGAATGCAATCGTCTGCAAACAAACTTAACAACAACGGCTTTCTGAAGTGTCCCTGAGTTCATGTCGTCATTTCCCTCATCCAATCATGTGTTCACAAAGTGGTGAACCTCGCTCCATCCTCACTTGTGAGCGACTGAGCCTTTCCAGGATGCCCCTTTCACACCCAATCATGATACTATCATGAGCAAACCAATGAGTCTGTTTACCTGTGGAATGATCCAAACAGGTGTTTTTGGAGCGTTCCACATCTTTCCCAGTCTTTGAAACGTGTCGCTGCATCAGTTTAAGAATAAGCAGATGTTTACCTAATCAATGAACCTGATGAGGTGAAATATTAGATATGTTGTCTTTGTGCTGTTTTCAGTTGAGTAGATTCACAAAAGGATCAGCAAATGATCACATTCGGTTTTATTTAGGATTTTTAGGAATCGAGGATGTATTTCACCTGGTGTATTTTTTATTTGGACAAAACCTGCAGACTCTTGGCTCTCTGTGATATATAGGTTTTATGTATATACATGTTCATGACTGAAAGTGTGTATTTGTGACCTGTGTAACTGCGTCTGTGCAGGACTACCCCAGGAACAGACACCCAGGATGGAGCCGAGGGTCAGTGGCGTACCATGCAGGTGAGATCTCCCCTTTTTTTTTTCTCTCTTTCTGTTCTGTAGTTCTGTATTTCTCAGAAAGAAGGTGGTGTGTTATTTCCTTTTGTCAGTGTGGAATTTCCCCTTTAGTCTTGTTTGACTCCGCTGTATCTGCTGCCTTTTAGATGTAAACATCACAGGGCACAGCTTCAGCTGGATGTTAAGGTGCCGAGCACAAGCAGAGATCAAGCAGGATTGCGGGGAGATAAAAGGCACAAAAAGAAGATAAAACCGACTGTGACAGCATCAGAAAGAGGAGAGGGGTCATATCTTCATCTCTCTCCTTCTCTCTTTCCGTCATCTAAATATCTCTCTAAGCGCTGACCCAAAGAAAAACAAGACACAGAAAACTGACTTTAGTTATCTTACACACACACATTCAGTCTTGGCTGTTTGTGACGACAGGCCTGTGAACATTATCTTCACAGGCATCTGCACAAAACCCCCACAGCTCCCATTCCAGGCCTCAGCACCCCTCGATATCGGTGCTAAGAGATTAGCTATCAAACGCTGCTGCCACGATATGAGGATAGCAGCAGCTAGGTAGGTGGTTGTTATTGCACTGTACAAGCTACAGTAGGTAGCTGGCCCTTTATCTGACGATCCGCTGTCACAGTCAAGATCTTGTTAGTCCTTATCAGACCGAAGCAGTTAGGAGCTAGCTGGCTTTTATCGCATTATTTTGGTCTGCAGCATCCCATTGTTAATCTCTTTCACTCTGAATGATTCACACGCCACAAATGTCACTGTCATATGTTTTTTCCACCAGGAAATTATTTCATTTTCAGTGGAAGGCTCATATGCTTTCTTCCAGCTGACCTCCAATCAGCTATCAAAACACGTTTTCTCGTTCACTCCGCACATTCCGTTAATGTTTGGAGCTGGTGTTTATAGTCCTAAATCCCTGTATCCCTTCGCAGATTCCATTTATACTTAAGATACATTAATAATAATAACAGTTGATGCTGCGCGTCCTGCCGGGCCTGAGGATGATGCCTCATTGCTGAGTGACAGACGAGGCCAGTCGTTCACAGCGGCTCGCCATGCCAGTCCCAGAGGTCTAGTGCTGCGGTCTGCCTGGTTTGGCTGCTGTGCGTTGGACACCACAGAAATGTGCACGCCCCAGCACAGCTCCCATTAATCTTATTTGTTAGAGACTAAAATGATGTATGTGGTTTTCCACGCTGTGCGTATGAGGTTTGCCTTCCCATGCTTGGGTTAAGGTGCAGGCTCGGATTCAGCTACTTAAAATCAACAGCCAGGGCCTCTTCTTCATGTCTCCTCTCGCTCCTCCATGCATCCAGGATTTTCACCGAACAGCTCAGGAACCTCAAGAATTGCATGCGGACGCTCGTTGGCAGAGTGACAAAAACTTAATGTATACACAGTATTATATACCCCAGGTCACATAACCACAGCAGAAATTGCTTAAAGAAGGAACGACTAGCTTTGTTAGCCTGGTTTTCCTGCTCGGTGCGAGCCAAGAACGCTGTGAATAGGTGTTTCTATGACACATGGTACCTCTGTTTATTAACTTTTATGGTTCGTTTTTGTATTTGACCTCAGTATCTAACGGGGCAAATGTCTGCCAGGATATTCTTGGCAGACCTGAGCTTTCTATAGACTGCTGAAGCCCATTGTTATATTTTTATCTTAGCTGCCTCATGCTGTTCCTTAACGCGCTGTGTTTGTGAGGTTTTTATCATTAGCTGTAAATGGCTGTAGGTTGTTTTTTTGAGTTATATTACGCAGCCTGGAGGCGAATGCACGCATTACATAATGGGTCAGTGCAGCATTCCTTGTTGTCTTGGTTTTACTGACTTTTTGTTCTATTTCTGATTTCTGACCCTGATTTATGGTGCATCGTATTGGGCACGCGACCAATGTCGACCTGGGTCACATGTGATGTGTATTATTGACTCTTAAGGTTGTGATTTTACTCCGGATATATTCCAGTTATGTACACAAAGCCTGCCCACCATATCGCTGCTCCTTTGTATAGCTTGTACAGTTTGTACAGTTTGAGACTTCTTTGGCCTGCGCTGGTGTTACCACGGGTGTTTGTGTTGGGAGCTGGCCCGGTGTGGACCTCCATCCTGTGCGTTGGCTCCACGAGTTAATGGGCCGTGGGGCACCGCGAGGCACTGCGAGCCCCTGTGGGCCCCTGTGGGCCCTATCAGGAGCAACCAGCCATCCAACCAGTGAGTGCTCCTCAGCAAGCCTCATTAACCCTGTCACCCCCTCCAAACCCCCATCAGTGACTCACACGTGCTATGACTCAACACCCGCAGCTGAAGGTTGTGCCCTACCACCACCGCCGCCACCATCCATCCATCACCACCAAACCGGCCTGAGATAATGAGGCTCAGTCTAACTTCTGTGCTCTGTATCAGTGACAGGGTCTAATCTGATTCCAGCTCAGGTTCTGCAAAAACAAATATTCAATACCAACATGTGCAGGGGGATTATATCATCGTCTTACCTAATGGGACAAAAATGGCCTTAGGTGACATCGTCTCTATAAGAGACTGTGGATGTCACAACACAACCAGGACAATTACGGCTGCAGCAACCGATTTTCATTAGTTATTAATTTGCAGATTATATTCTCAAAATAGTGGAAAATTCACTGTTTCCCAAAGCACAGGCTGGGGTTTTCACATTGTTTAGTCCTTTATATTCCTTTAACTATCATGGAAAATATCAGCCGCTCTTGACGTTGACGAAGCTGAAAGCAGAGACTTTTGACATTTTTGCAGTAGTTTAATATCAGAGTCCTCCAACTGTCCAAAACCCAGAAATATTCAGTTTATTGTCACATTAAGATGAAGAAAAGCAGCAAATCCTCAAAGTGGAAATAAGTGGAAAAGAAAATATTTGGAAAATGAACTTGAAAAATGATCAGAAGAACTGCAGATTATTGGTCCGTCGATCAGCTGATCATTTAACCTCACCAGGACCCTGTAACTGCAGAGTCTGGACTTCCTCTGTGGTCTAAACTGAGATTAAATTTATGGTTCAGGTGCTCAATCAGCTGGAGTCTCACTGGCAAATAGGCCCAGGAGGTATATTGTATATTTATATCAACTCAACACTAAGCTCACATCACAGCTGCAGAAGGAATTTATCGTAAATTCTTAGGAACAGACTCACGTGTGGGTGTGAGGGAGAGTTGGTGAAATCGTGGACTAATCTAAATATTTTTGTTTAATTTCTCATCCAAAAAGCCTCCAAGCGCTAAAGGCAGCTCCGCTTCCACCTTCTCACTGCTGCTGGGATCACCTTTGGGTCCAGCACCTGGTGGCGGTCCCGGAAGCTGACATTGTTGACTTTACCAACAACTGCCTCAGTTTACGATCTTAACGTTTGCGCTCTCACCGCCGCCCGTCTTCTGCTCCTTACACTGTGAGCGGCCTCAGAGCCAAACCTTGGTCAACACCTCTGTGCTAATTTTAAACCCTCTAGTCTCCAACACAAATTTTAACATTTTCCGCCGCAGCCGAGCTCCAAATTGGGCCTGATTCCTGCATCTCGATTCCCAGCCTTTTAAGCACCGAATCAGAAAGCAACAGAACATGTTATTGTGTGCTGAAAACTAAAATAGTCTTTATTTACTATTGCTAAGATCATTTAAATGTTTACTGCGCAGAACATTTTCTAATTTAGTGCCGTAACCAATGACATAACATCATCTGTTATGACGTATACTGCTGGACCCAAACTAGTGACTGAAAATCAGGATTTGTCTCTTAGATTTTGGTCACTCTTTTTTATAATGAGTCCCTCAAACTTTATGGACGTCCAATTCTATAATAATCTAATAATGGAAAATGTTGCTTTTGCTGAACCATTTCTATAATCAGAATAATGATTTAATCTGCTGGTCTTCTCAGCCCTGATCTCATCATGTATTACAGACACTCGAGAAAGAAACAGCAGTAAACAACAAGATGGAAAATCTGATCCTGGTGTTTACAGACTCATCTCTTAAGTAAAAGGGAGAGCTGCTGCAGTGTTTCCATGATAATTAGAGGCTTCTCAGGTAGCCGGAGTCAGTGAATCCTTCAATATGATCTGAATAAAAACTGCGAACAAAGTGCGGGAGAATGCTGAAGATCGCTCCCGTCACTGCCGCCAGCAGCCCTCGACGCTCCGCCGGCCTTTTCCTACCTTTCCTGCCCCAGTGAACCAGCTCCATCCTTAGGCCCAAACCTGGACTTCCTCAGCCCAGCTCACCTCCAGCGCCAGCCCCCGTCGCTCTCCAAAGCCCTGCTCTGCTATTTTTAGTCGCGCTGCGCCTGTGCCGGCGTGGCTCCACTGTTTGCCGAGTGTGTGGTGTTGTGACAAGGGCCCGCATGGGAGCCGTAATGATACAGTGTCTCCGTCTCCCTCCTGGTGCTCAGATAGAGATTGTTTAAACAGTATCCTGAGCAGGGGACGGGTCCCATGACAACTCCATAAATATTTACCAGCAGAAGCCACGCCGCTTCGCTTGAGGAGAGCTCGTCCTCAGGCTACCTCTGCAATGTTTTTCTTCTGCCCTTTTTTTCCATTGTTGTCTCTCGCAACTGTAGTATGTGTTGTTTTGATGATTTCCTTTGGATCTTGATGCTTTTTTTTTTTTTTTTTTTGAGCGAGAGGTGTTTTTACTAGCGCTGCTTTCGCCTTTACACATCATCATCTGACTGGAACACCAGGATGTCCTGAACGTTAGCGCTACGCTGTATGTTCCACGCTGTGGTAAACACGTTAAAAGACGCGGCGTCGTCCGTGTTAAGGCCTGCTGGTTCTTAGAAGTCTGAAAGGTGATTGACACTCCTGAAACACTGCCCGCAGTAGTCAGTAACATTATGAAATATTTTTGCTTCTGATTGCTGTCAGGAGACGTTATACTTAGAAACTAAAAGTGGGCCCGTGGGCTGTTGACTGCCGATCAGTCAGTAATGTCAGACCTGCAGCAAACACGCTCACTGCTGCCAACATTGACTGAATATTTTCAATTGACTGATCCATCCATCCATCCGAGTCACATTCATTTATTATATCTTTAGAAACCATAGACCCCTTTGAACCTTAAAATGCGTTTTGGGTGATCAGACTGCAGTGAAAGCACAACTTTAAATACACACACAATGCACTGAGGACAGGGCTGATGATTACTTTCATTGTTGATTAATCTGTTAATTACTTTCTTGATTAATTAATTAGTTTGGTCAATAAGATTTTGTCCACAACCTTCAGTTTACTGTCAAAGAGGAGTAAAGAAACCAGAAAATATTCATATTTAAGAAGCTGGAATCAGAGAATTTTGACCTTTTTTGTCTTAAATTTCTTCACTAAATAGTTGCCGATTAATTTAATAGTGAATAACTCGTTGATAAATCGTTGCAGCTCTTCATCCCATTGGCCAAACCACCTCTGACGATGGTCAGGGACACATTGCGACCACAGTGAATCGAAGCATAAATGCATCAGCAGCTACGTGAGTGGAAGGAACACTAAGACCTGGATGACACCGCAGTCTTCCACAAATGAAATGAATGGGATCTCAGTGGACACTGGAGACGTGTTGATATCAGGTGTAAATATAATGAGGTTAAATCATGTCTACACACAGTCTAGGTGTAGAGGGAGTGATTGTTAAACAGCTGGGAGGTGCTGAGTAATTCGAGGCCATATTTTCTGTACTTTCCATCATTCTGAATCATAAATCAGGTGAAGCAGGTGTTCAGCTGTGTTCTGTGTGGTATTAAAAAGGTCTTATTAGTCATGACTTTAACTTGGTGAACTCTGCAGAAACCCGGCTCACAGCTAAACACGGTTAACTGAATCACTGCAGAATTAAAAGTTCCTTTCTCGCTCTTCCTCTCCGACAGATGATGGCAAGATCTTTCACGGCAGCGGTGTCGGAGATGCTTTTGGTCCTCGCTGCTTCAAAGGTGACATCATGGGCTGCGGCATCATGTTCCCACGAGACTACATCCTGGATGGAGAAGGTGAGGGCTCGGGGTTCAGGTGCTCCGATTGCGCTGTCGCTCATTGAAGCGGTTGGTGTGTCTGTGGGAGGCTTCGCTCTTAGACCTGCTTAAGGTGGTTTAGCATAAGGCGGTTGTGGCAACATTCAGTCTTAGCGGAGTCCATTGTGTTGTCTGTGGGAAAGAAACTGGATGCAAACCAAGATCCCCCGCATGGAGCACAGAGCAGTCACTTAAAGGGGAAGTTCTTACCTCTTTGCATGAGAGACAAATACAGGCTCTCCTGCTCTCAGGTGGTTTCAAATGACCAAACCTGTGATAACAATGTGGACGAACCGTATTATTCAAGCTTATGGACAGCAGCTAATGCTATCTAACCTTATAAGGGCTCATTAGACAACATGTCAGGTTGTGGCATTAATTAACGTGTTTTCTGTCTTACTCCTTCGCCCTGTGTTCCCTCCCCTGGCGTTTTATCACTGAGCACAGAAACAGCTCTGCTCTGCACACGAAAGCCTCTCGTCAGACACACTGAGCTCTGCTTTGTCCTCAGGTGACGTGGACGACTGGGATCAGCTGGAGGTCCGTCCGAGCCACGCTGGCGTCCAGAACGTTCTGTACCTCAACGATGACGAGGAGGAGGAGGAGGATGGAGAGGAAGTAGAGCAGGGACAGGAGGGCAGGAAGGTCACGGTGAGGAACATTCATAAATATAACTGCTAACCGTTGATGCACGTAACTAAAATATCCTCGTTTTAGATTCATGTCACGCTTTAAACAGGAAATGATGTAAACCTGCATTAATTAATGAATTGGCCACAAGGGGGCAGTTAACAAGCTGTAAACACAACACTGATTTAAATCACCTCGTAAATGTTTTCTGGTGAACTGGTCTGCACATTGGAAACAAACAGTTTCCTGTTTACGCATCCAGCAGACACAGAGCGACGTTAGCATGCAGTTAGAGTCCTGTTTGTTATATGAGGAAAATATTGTTTCAGCTGCTTTAAATTAAGACTGAAGAGAGCCTACTGCCCTCCAAAAGATGAGACTGACATCATGAATATTTAGGCAAACATACTGACTAAAGACGGACCAGCCCAGTGCAGCTCGAGTAAAAAGAAAACAAGTGTTGTTTTTAAGTATCAGCTCCTACTGAAAAGTGACATTTATCATTAAAACTCAGAACCCACAGCCAGTGTAGTCTGTAAGACAACACTGTGCTAGCTCGCACAGCTAAGAGTGGTGAGCTAGCAGCAATGATGCTAAAGGATTAGCTTACCTGCAGGAAGTAGCGGTCCCATGACAGTCTTCCCACCTCCGTCTGGTGCTGGACGGGTGGTGCACAGTCGGTTAATCAGAACTTTTTCTCAGCTGCTGCTCTGAAACCTGATTTAATGAGAGAACCTTTAGAGGGCCGCGAGCTTCAGCCAACTCGAGAGACAGACAAGAGCAAAAGTGCACAGAAAGTAAGATAAAGACAAGAAAAATGGAAGAGCTTTTCAGTGGTCACATGACGTGACATGCAGCAAAGCAGATGTTGATACAACGCCATTTTCAACAAAGATGGCAGCCAGTAAGGACAGGCACCTCTGAATTAGAGAGGAAAAACCCTGAAGCCGAACGACTCCTTTCACACGACACATCATCATTTTTGATGTCAAGTTATTGATTAGTGCAGTAAAAAACAGCATGTTGTAGACGCACCAGCTGCTCTGCACTTCATCCCACATCATAATGGGATGAGACGGCAATGCCAAACAAAATAAATTCAGGAAATAAAATCCAAACTGACGGTGTGATGTCACAGAAGCAGGTGAGAGAAGTGTTTTGACATCAGCCTAGTGTTGAGCATCCGACTGGGAACAGCCTCCTGGCATGAAGACACCAGTATGAACACGTATTCAGCAGATTTTGCTGGTTTGTGTTTGTCTTTGCTTGTTAAAGGACGCGGCTGCTGTTATTCTGTGTTTGTCACAGCTCATTGGTTCATAATGAAGGTGTACCTCCTCACAAACATACATTACTCAAACAGGAGGAAATAGTGCATTTGTTGGGGACTATTTTCAGGTGCGGATTAATACACAGTGAGTATTTATACATAGCGAGTATTTGGGGCAGCAGGACGGTTTATGTGGGATTGAGGCAAAATAAACTGCAGTGTGTGTGTTCATGGTAATGAAGCAGAATGTCTCCCAGTGTGGTTCACTGGTGTGAATGGAGCTCTATGGCACGGAGGAGGCAGATATATCAGGCTGTGGATGCACCGTTAATACTGAAGAGGTTAAATTGTACTGGTAGTCTTTTCCAGCTTGATCCTTCAAAGAATCCTAAAAACACGAATCCTGTGCGTACATGGAGACGCACAGCCTGTAAACAAAGGGCACATATGGAAACACTTCACAATTATTTTATTATTTTCTCAATTAACTTCCAGCATTGTACCAAATAAGGTCGTTAAAATCAGCAAATTGCAAAAACGGCCAATCAAAAGCTCTCAGACTACAAGTTTACTGTTGTGTAGCATTAAAAAAATGATTGATTGACAAGTTATTGCAGCTTTATGTCACAGCGCAGCGTCACGTCTCCACGCCGAGCGCCGACGGCCTCAGAGCCACCAGAGTCAGTGACTGTCAGTTTGCTTCATACTGACTTTTTAGCAGCGTGACAGCAGCAGTTTCATCTCATTCGCAGTAATAAAGCTCAGCGTCTTGCCTCACAGCGCTCTGGTGTAACTCTGCTCCTGTGGGAGGCTTCGCTCTGACCTTTAGCTTTCAGTCCACGCGTGCCGCCACGCCCCGCTGTAGCATCCATCCAGCCGGTCGCTTCGCACTCCAAACATCCACCCGCTGCGTGCTCCAGCTGTTGTTTGTTTGTTATTGTTTTAATTGCTGTGGTTTTCTCTTCGCCTTGACTCGTAGCCGCCGGGCTAACTTGCCCACACGGTTGTGCAAGCCGAGACCGGGGGGTCACCGAGCGGGTGTGAGCGCACGCAGCGCGGTAACCCAAGTGGGTGAGAATAGAACCGGCCCAGCCGTAATCCGGGGATTTGTCAATATTTACTCAGCGGGACACATTACCCTGAATGCACTGCTCCACGCCATCGGAGCCTCAGTGGGCTCGGCCGCACGTGTGCGCGGCTGTCGGGGCTGTTGCTGTTCAGACGGATGAAGCCTGGTGCAGTTTCACTCACCCTTCATCTCTAATTGAATAGCGGTTAAGCCTTTCTTTTTTTCGAGTGGGTGGTACAGTAAATGTTTGATATGTGACTCAGCCTGATGATCGAACACACACACTCACAGCGCTCCACTTGTTGTTTTAGTGTGTCGGTATTTGCTCTCAGACTTGGAAAGAAGCCCTCGGTATTAGCATTGAAAAGCTTGTTGATGTTCTTTTGAGAACAGCTGGATAATGTTTGATCACTCGCTGATTTAGTAGAGACATGTACTGTAAACACTGACCTTTTTTTCCCCGAGAAGACAGACATTACTCTGTCACCTGTTTGTTTAATGATGTTTCCTAACTGCACATAATTCCTGTTTACAGCGGGCACACTGAGTGCTCTCAAATGAAGTTTGATCGCCATGAAAAGACTTTTCTTTCAGGACTGATTGTTCCTCTGCTCCATCAGTGCATTTACGGTGAAAGGTGTGTCTGTGTTGTCGTGTGTGTGCGCGCACTCACTGTCGCCCCCCTGTGGTCCTGCAGGTGTTCTTCACGAGGAACGGGAAGCTGATGGGGCGGAGGGAAATGGCGGTCCCTCCCGGCGGCCTCTACCCCACCGTGGGGATGCTGAGCAGCGGAGAGAAGGTCAAGGTGGATCTGCATCCCCTCAGCGGATGAGCCGCGAGCTGGACTCGACCCGTGACGCCCTGCAAACAGCTGGCTGCGCTGTAGAGCTCACCCACGGTAGCCTAGCATGCTGCTAACACTCGCCAGAACACACTCCTCAAGTTCAGCCGCACACACGCACGTCTCCGTCGTCTTCCTCGAAACTGCCTCGGCTTTAATTTATAAGAGTTGTAAATTTCATCGCGGCCGGATCCTCCTCCTGGTTGTGAGGCGGTGGAGGGAGCTGCTGCGCCTCCACCCCAAAACTCCTGGAAGATATTTAAGTGTTACTTCTATGCAATCTGTACCGCCGTCATCCTCACGTCTAACCTCCTCCTGCATGCGGCGTCAAACGGCGAGCTGTGAATCCCTCTGATGAGGTCTGGCACGCTCGCTTTATTTCATTTGTCACGACCCCAAGCAAAGCAGAGCGAGGCCAACGCTTGTGCCGAGTCAGAGCTCGTCGGCGGTTTATGTTTCAGGGAATACACCCTCTCCCTCGCTCGCTCACACACACACACACACACACACACACACACACCCTCCCGGTCCTCTCCCTGGCTGAGGCTGCCCTCCTGTGAGCGATCAGGGACCTGCTGTTGGCCCACCTCGCTCGCCGCTCTCCCGGAGCTGGCAGGAAGTGAACAGTGGATTCGTTTCAACGTTTCACAAATGCGTTCGCGCTCGTTTCGTGTGAGATAATCACAACCTCACGCGAGCTGCTGTGACTGAGCGGCGTCAGAGCCGGTATTTCCTGAGTGGATGAAGATTTCTGAGCGTTTCACAGTTTCCTGTTGGAGCCGGAACACAAACAGAAAGACGTCAGGCGTGTTTTCTACCAGCCATCCGGGAAAGACACGTTTAAATTCATCGTCAGAAGTTCAGGGAGCGTTTTGTTTTTGCACTTTGAGAAGGGGCAAACCTGAAGACAGCAGGTGGACAAAATAACAAGAACACCTTCCAGTATAATGCGTCTGATGCGACACCACAATCGACAGCCATGAAAATAACCACAGAGCTAAAGAGACACCTCTGAACAGAAAACGTCAAACCTCACGCAGACGTCCGTCAGACTGCATCACGCTGTCACGTGTTTCACTGCGTTCTGATATTTTGTTCTCCTTTGATCACATTTGACTCGCCGTGCACGTTTACCGTCGACATGAAGGATTATTTTGAAGGAGTATTTCCAGTCTTAACTTTCTTCTGCCGCTTTTTAACCAGGAAGTGATCATGAGATGCTTTGCAGGTAGTTTAAAAGAGCCAAGAGAAAAGAACAATCAGTTCACAGTCACTTCCTGCTTTCGGCGTCGGGCGGTAAACTTCCTCTCTGCGATGATTTAACCACTGGATGTTTTACGAAGATGAAGATGAAGACGTTTGCTCGCTGCGTGCGTGTTTGTGGGGCCTGATTCACAAAGCCACATTTAGCCATTTAGTCAGCCGGCCAATCAGATCACTGGAAATGCTGAGTCGTTTAATGAAAGCAATCGTTGATGATTCCCACACTGATTTATGGCCTCAGCTTCACTTCACTGCTCGAGTTTCTTCCTCTTCTTCTTCTTCTTCTTCTTCTTCGGTTTTGTGATTATTTTGAACATTTTTCATCGCTGACGCTTCGCTGCTGATGTCAGTGTTTCATATGAAGTCTCACTGATGGAGCGTTGCAGGGATCAGAAGCGATGCAACACAACCAAATATCATCGTTCTTCTTCCTTTCCAAGACTTGGTGCCTACATTACCCACAATGCAACTCGTCTGTTGAAGATTTGCATGCGTTGTGCTGGTAGGAACTTAACGTTACCCCTACTTTGTTTTCAGCGGTGGAACGTAACAAAGTGGATCTCTGAAAACGCCCAAGTTCAGCTGAAACAGAAGTCGATTAATCGATTAACAGAAAATGATTTGAAAACTACAAATTTTTACAAACCAAACAATCGATTCACGGAGAAAAGAATCAGAGGATGAATCATCGTTAGCTGCAGTCTGAAAAAGGTCAAAACGAGCTCCATCTAAACCGACGACAGCAGTGAAGTCATAATAATCTACCGACATCACAGCTGATAGCAGGACAGTCACTGGGGACGGTTTTAATCCTTTCAGTGCGGTTCACAGGGTGTCAGACGTCAGGTGACTCAGACATCAGGTGACTCAGACGTCAGGTGACCCAGACAGACCCGGCCGAAGCTGCTTTGTGAAACAGGCCCGGAGATGAAACAATCCGTGTCGGCGAGTGAGAAACCCCGTCTGTCCGTCGTGTCAGTGGGAGCTGGTTTCCACACCAACGGTTCAGAGTGATTATTTTTGTTCTTCTGCGTCTGTCTGATCAAAGGGAATGATGACGTCTGCTTTATTAGACTGTATCAGCTCCATCGGTTAATCAACCTCTTCATCAGGCTCCTCTGCGTCTTCCCTCATCTGTATTTATCCACGACGGCAGCAGCAGCCCTGTGACGTCAACTGTACCGTACATTCCTCTGCACCGTCCTGTGAGGTGCACGCAGCAGGTTTCTGCATCATTCATACACTAGAATACTGCAGACGGTAACGCTAGAGACACAACACGATGTAAAAAAACTACACAGGGTTAAATGTTAAATCACCAATCTGCTGGAGATCGTTTTTAGCTGTTGTCACGCATTCGTTTTAGAGCCATTGACGACCTTAGCGGGTCTACAGGACATGTGAACACACGTCAATCAGTTCTTCTCCTCCTGCAGGGCTGGATCGAGACTTACGTTCAGGTTCCCGCAGCCTGAACTGGAAAACTTGTGCTAGACAGTGCAAAGATATTAACGAGACACTGACGTGGGCGTTTGGGCCGCGTCGAAGTTCAGGGTATTCAAGTCGCTTCTGTTAAGAGTTTACTCAGAATCTCAGTTTACAGCCGCAGTTCAACCAAATTAGAGCTAAATCTGAACGTGTTTGTAGCGTCTCCAACTTTACTCACCAAGGACTCCTGAAATAATTCCTTGCCTTGTTGACTTGCACTATAAAGGCCTTGTTCAGTACATGTATGATCATCAATAAAGGGTTCAGTAATGTAACAGAGTAACAGCTTGTTTTGTTTTTGCTGTCAGACTAACTTTGGTACCACTTTCTGATCAGTTACCCCCAACGAAGGGTTCTTATTAGATCGTTAAATGTCCCTCTGGCTGGTTTTATCATTCATTTAGCGATGATGCTGTTAGAAATGTCGCTAATCCACAAAAAAAAAAAGAAGTTATTAATTAACGGACTCTGGATATTCGGCGTCAGAGAATCGTTTGGAAATGTTCTTGTGATCTGTGGTCTTTTCCTGTAGCGCCACCATGAGGTCCACTTGTGGTTTTGAGTGAAGTATTGAATGGATTCATGTGATATTTGGTTCAGACATTCGTAACTTTGCTGGATTCTTCACTGTTCATTCGGTCAAAAGTTCAGTTTGTGACTAGAAACCTGCAGAACTGACGACCTTCCCATCAGCCTCAGCTTTACTGCGTGTTCAGTAGTTTTTAATTAACTTATAATTAGCAAATGTTAGCATGCTAACATGCTAATCTAAGATGATGAACAGTGTCAACAATTACATGAACTAAGCATGTTACTATTGCCAGTATGTTAGCATGCTATGTTAGCATTTAGCACACTGTGCCGATGCTGCGTTCAAGTTCAATCTGAATTATCGTAATTAAGCGTTTCAGACTTGTAAATCACCTTCACATCTACGTTCAGCTCACAAGTGTTGTTCAGTGTAATTAAACCCACATTTAATAATAAGAATAATAATAATAATAATACAAAACATTTTGTATATAACAATTTATTTAACAGTAGTAATCTACGATATTTGGTCCTCTGGTTTAAAAACAACAGTACAACATTCTTCAGATCCAGTTTTAACTTGAAAATGGAAAACAAAGGAGCATAAAAGTGTTTTTTTTAACACGCACACACAGAATGGCAACTGAAAAGAGTGCGACAGATGAATTCTCCACAGAAACTATCAGAAACTAACCCCACAGATCATTTTCAAAGTCGGTAAC
Organism: Chaetodon auriga; assembly: GCF_051107435.1. Classification (NCBI taxonomy): domain Eukaryota; kingdom Metazoa; phylum Chordata; class Actinopteri; order Chaetodontiformes; family Chaetodontidae; genus Chaetodon; species Chaetodon auriga. The sequence goes on from NC_135083.1 coordinate 3,195,603, forward strand.
AGGTCAAAGTGCCGGACATCTTCTAACTCGAGCATGTAACTGATGCTCAGAACAGCAGATTCAATCCAGATTAACATTCAGTGAAAATGGAAAGTTACAAAAGTCATGTAGACAAAAATAAAACGTCGCGACCTTCTGACATCTCTGCTGTAAAAACATTTCGCGGAGCATCGTTTTAAATATGATTGGTTTAAAAAACAAGTGATGTCAGAGCGCTGGAATGTTTAGGAGCGGCTTCGACGGTTTCAAAGAGTTCAAAGAGGCACAAAGAGTTCAGCAGAGTTCACACTCGACACGGCAGAGACTGTCTTTAAACAAGAGAAGAAGAAAACGTCCAGGAAAGGAACGGCAGGAGGTCTGAAGCACCTGAGACCAGATCGATCAGTTCACACGTCCTCTTCCTCCTCTTCGTCCTCGTAGTATCGGTTCCGTTTGATCATTTCCTCCACTGTCAGCACCTCCTGCTCCTCCTCCTTGTCATCCACCTCCTCGCTGTCCCAGAAGCCCACATCCTGAGATGACCGGCTGGCCTCCACCTCTGCTTCAGGAGACGAGATGTCAGTCGGCGTCTCCTGCTGCTTCAGAGGAGGCATCTCTTCCTCCAGCACACATCCATCCTCTTCCTCCTCCATCTCCTCCTCCTCCTCCTCCTGTCCAGGTTGTTCGTCCGCGGCGTTGTCTTTGGTGAGATGATGGTCCGTCTCGCTCTTCATCTCGCCCTCCTGCTCCTCCTCTCCTGAGCTGGTGTGAACGTCCACACAGCTGTCTTCAGTGGGGGTTTGGCTGTCTGACTGGCCGCCGAGCTGCAGCTCCATGCTGGAGGGTTCTGGACTGAGCCGCCGTGGCTCCGCAGGAGGAGGCGGACTTTGTTTTCTGGCCTCAGGAGACAGACCGCTGCCGGCCTGTCCTGCCAGCGTGAAGGGCATGCTGCGCTCCTTCAGGGAGGAGCTCCGGCGCAGGCAGGGAGCCTCTCTGGCCTGTTCAGGGGCTGAGGAGGGGGAGTCCTCCTCCGGGGGCCACTTGGGCCGGACGGGCTTGCTGGCGGAGCCCCCGTCCGTGGTTGTCGCGGCTCCGCTGCGGCCGGTCGCGTCCTCCAGCTCTGATCGAGGCGGCCAGGAGATTTTCAGCCTGCGGGTCTCTGTGGGTCTGTCGCCCTTCTCTGGCGACTCCTGACCCAGAGCCTCCATGGTGGCCATCAGCACGTTGACCTTAGCCAGCGGGGAGTCCTCCACACTGGGGCTGTCCATGTCCGAGGCCGGGGCCGGGCTGGGGCTCTGGATGGTGGGCTTGGTCTGAGGCGAGGCGTCCCCGCTCTCGCCTTTGCTCTCCCACAGCTCTTTGTGGGGCCGGTGGCCGAAGCCCTCGTCGTAGTTGCCTTTGGCCTTGAAGAGCTGGCAGAAGTGCGGCTTGCAGTAGACGCTGTTGTGCAGGGAGGCGTAGTTCGCCAAACTGACCAGAGAGGGACAAAAGGAGGAGACGCAGTTATGAGGAGGTGAGAAATGAGCTGGTGATGAGTCAGCTGATGAGCACTTTTAATGATGATGATGATCTTGTTTTAAGCATTGATGATGACGACAGCTGGATGTTCTGCTGTGTAACGTCAGTGAGTGTGTGTGTGTGTGTGTGTGTGAGGGTTTAACATTTGTCTTTACATCGACAGTAATGTGTTTCATGTGTTACTTTATGGTCTAAACCTCTTTGCGCTCGTCTATCTTTCAAATTCCTGAATCGTTTCTAACTCAAACTCAACGACCAAAATAGTTAAAGCTCCTTCTGTCGTATTAAAAACTGTTGAATTTAGATAAAATATATGCAGCATATAAACAGATTTGATCAAATGCTTCGATCAAAGATGCTCAACATGACCAAACTCACACTAATATGAATTTATCTTTTACGTGTAATCGATGCCGTAAACGTTTCTTCTGACCAGCTGAAACAGATTCCTGCTCAGCACAGATTTAGAGAAGGTGTGGCGTAATCCTTCAGTTGAGCCCTGATGTGTGAAGAAGTGCTCGTGCTGACTCACGGCTGGTGTAATCAGACTGTGACTCGATACATCTTGAAAAAACCTGAACATATGAATCATAAATGGGTCATCATGTGATTCCTGGAAGAAGGTGAGAGGCGTCGACTGTTCATGACGAGCTGTCCTGAGTTGGTTTTGTGTGTGACGCGTTTTGGACGTGAGACTGAACGTCGTGCTCAGCTGCTGGTCGGTAACGTGAACCGAGTTTTGTCTCAGTGACGTCAGCACGTGCCAGCCAATCCGCCGCCTGCGGCTCTGCTGGTCCTCACCTCAGTTTGGTGTTGCAGTGCGAGCAGCGGAAGCAGGCGCTGTGGTAGACGTGCTGATTGGCCACCAGCCTCTCCAGAGGATAAACCGTCTTCAGACACGACACACAGGTCTCCCTCACCGGCAGGCGGAAGCTCTGCGCACACACACACACACACACACACACACACACACACACACACACACACACACACACACATTAAGTTCATGAATCTACACACCACACCCACGTGTGTCTGTGTGACGGCGTCTCTGTGAGGACTCACTTTGGGGGTCTTGGGCTGAGAGGAGTCTCTCTGATTGGAGGAGGCAGGGGTTCCAGGAGCAGAGCCTGCAGGATCACACAATGAGCAGTGAAAGAAAGGCAGTGACGCGCTCTGAACACTAGATGGAGCCGCAGCCATGTTTAATACAACACACTGACACGCAGACGTCCAGGAGTCCAGAATGAAGCAGCACGTCGAGTTTAGAAAACACAGAAACGACTCTTACAGACTGTCTATATGTCAGATTTACAATAATCTACACCAGGCCTCTTTTTCCATGACCTACACCCAAACATCCACTAATGATGGTCCAAATGCCAAGTTCTCATTAGTGGAGAACATTCCTATCATGTGGAGTCACACGGAGACGTGGGGAGTGAATTACCGTTGCTCTCTGAGGTGAAACCTTTCCTGCTGTTTGGTTCAGACTCTGGACTCTGAAACGAGAGACGAGAACAGGATCCATCCTGGTCAGTCACTGAACTGTTCGGCATCACAAACATGTTTTCACATGGCAGCCGTGTCTGACACAGGAAGTGATTTATGATCACTTCAATCACACAACAGGAAGTGACGGTTTGTTCAGGTCGCTGCTCACCATGTCCAGAGTGCACGGAGGAACGTTCTCCTTCTGCTTCCCGCTGAAACTGTCCAGCTGATCGCTCTGAGAGACACACAGGAGACACGACAGGAAGGTCACTCATGGAATATGACACAACAGGACAAACAGGTCATTGTTGATCATGTGACACATCAGAGAAGCCATGTTTTTAACCTCAGACACTTTGAGGTCAAAGAGGGAAAAGCAGAATTCCATAAAGTTGGAGACTGACGAGCGACAGATTAAACAGAGATCAGCTCGTTTGTCATTGGTTAAACCCTCCTAGTAATCGTCCACACCCACGGTTCGTAACGCAGGCGTTCTGGGAAGAATTCGACATTTTGGACGCCTACGGGGTCAAATGAGATTAAATCAGATTACATCAAATTAGCCTTTATTGTCTCCTTTAGGAGGAATTTGTCTTGTTGGAGAAACAGCAGCAGCACACGCGTCCAATCACACGACAGTTAACGTCATCACACACACACACACACACACACACACACACACACACACACACACACATCTATGAAGAGCTGAACACACACCAGGAGTGTCGCACAGGAGGAAGGTAACAGCGTCTGACCGCGGTTTTCATTTCCACCTGAGTGTCTGTGTGTGTTTGTACGTTTACTTTGTGAAACGACCAACAGGAAACTTTATTTTACTACTTTTTTAGTGGCACAAACCAGTACTAACCAGTAAAGATGTAAGTACGTTCTCCAGTTTAGCTCCAGTTTAGCATCTTTAATATATAAGTGATTAAAGTGAATACAGGACTTTAACTTGTGTTTCTACTCCAACTCGAGTAGAAGATCTGAGTTCTTTCCATCACTGTCTGTAAATCAAACTTCAGCATCACGTCAGCAGAAAGCTGCTGCAGGGAAATGTTGTTCTGGGGGATGATTGACAGGCGTACTCACACTGACAGAGGTGGGAGGGACTTCCTGTTTGGAGATGGCAGCTTGGTAGAGGGCCATCCTGTCCCGGAGAGGAGTGGACTCTGCGAGACCATCTGGACCGACACACAGTGACGAGAGTGTGATAGTTAACGTCTTTAAAACAACACATTGACTTTTTACAGCATCTTTTTTTTCAGTCCATTCACTGTTGGGAACGTTTGTTGAAGCGTTCCTGAGGAGGATTTATTGTTTTCCACCCATCCCAGTTCAGACGGAGTGCAGACTGTGCTGGTTAGTCATGCAGGCTGCGGACAGGAACACGAGGTCAGAGCGGTCTGCAGTGTGGAGGGGAAGCAGGCTTTGGCTCTTCCTGTCTGCTGATCAGTGGTTCTACAGCAGTCTGTCGTCAACTCGGAGCTTTTCACTTCTGGGAAGGATGTAATCCATCCAGAGGAAGGCAGGACGACACGCAGCGTTACCGAGGACCATGTTTGTGGCTGACTGAGAAGCAGCAGAGAACAATGCTGGAGGTGGAGACGAAGTGGCTCCAACAAAGGCTTTGTGAATGTGAGACCATCAGAGCAGCGGATGCTTTGAAAGGGGCCGGTCGGAGTGATGAAGAAGCACAGAGTCATCAAAACGGGGCTAAAGTCAGTCCGTGCTGGACTTTCGTTGCTCCGTAACTGTTGGCTCATAAATGCATCATGTCCGTTTAAAAGGTGACGATGCAGTTTGTTAATGTGTTCAGAACTTCAGGCCTAAAAATCAGTGAAACTCTGCATTTGTGTGAAAAACAAATCCAAGTATAGTTAAAAAGTGTGTATGTTTTTATGTAACTATGAGTGAATATCACTGAAATGAACATTTTATCACCTTATAGAGTAAACGTGTTGGCTAACAGTGGCCTGTTTAAACCTCTGACGATCATTCAGGTTCATGTTTGAGGCGTCTGATGGAGGAAACTCTTCACTCTTTACGTCCGGGGCACGCTGGCGGCCTCGGCCTTGAATAATAAACTCTAAAATCGTAAACCTTGTTTGTTTTGGACTTTTCTAAAGAGGTATTTGTCCCTGCCTCGAGTACAGCTGTTTGCTGTCCTCTGTCCATCCCCTCGTCTCTAATCAAAGACATAAAACTCCAGAAACACTCGAAGAAAAGAGAAGTGTACCTCCTAGAAGCTGCTCCATGTTGGCAGAGTTACCGTTTCCTCCGCTCGTTTGCTCTCTGGACACCTGCAACAAACAAAATCAGACAGTCAAGTGCAGAAAATAAACACAGAGGCAACAAAACAGCTTCAGTGTGTCCTGAAAACACACTCCAGCGCCGACACACAAGCGTCTGATGCTCACATGTCTCAGCCGGGCTGGAAGCAACGCCGTCGATCGGGAAGATCAAAGTGAAAGACGAGAGAATCACAGAGGTGAAGAGTGTGTGTGTGTGTGTGTCCAGTCCAAACCACTTTAATCCCCTTATGAGCTCAGAGAGACGGAGCCTCAGACAGTCTGTCTGTCCACAGCCGCCAGCCAAAACAAAACTAACTCAAGTGATCATTCATCATCTCTGAGGTGGATTTACGCCGACGTTCACGTCTGTTTTAATTCCTGAAGACTACGAAGACGCTCACTCAGCCGGGATCTCTTCTTAACACTCAGGGAATCAAACTCTGACAGCCGTCGTCCCGCAGAATAAAGGCAGCTTTAATGTTAAAGGGAATACTCTGTGTTGGTGAAGTCACGTTAGCCGACTCGTCTCGCTCTGCAGACGCAGTCTAACCACTCCCACCCACAGTCGAGCCAGTGCCGCCGTCCAGCATGAAGGCACACATCGTCCTCCTGCAGTCACTTAAAGCACAGATTACACAACAGGTCAGACAGCGACTGACGCTTCTACACATTTAGCATTCAGTCTGTAAGAACCACAGCAGACTGGCCTTCACCTGCGGTCCAACGCCCACGGGGAGAAGCTTTCCTTCTGCGTGTGCCACTGACGCAGCGTCAGGTGGTTTTCTGGCTCGCACACCTGATGAAGCCGAACTCTGCAGGCTTCAGCATGAGAAGTTGGGAAATATTTCACAAGAGAAACCGACGACGACGGGAAAACAACCAGCGCCTCAGACAAGTTAACACTCATCAGCCGTCAGTGAAACAGACAAACTGAATGGAGGTTCTGTAACATTTGGCTTCTCTGTGAAATCTCTAATCTTAAAGGATAATTCTGGTGATCTTCTATATTTTTCTTACTGACAAATAATTTTTAAATGTTAAAGCGCCAAACTTTTTTCAGGTGAATGTGAGGAGCCACGCTGTCACAGGTGACGTCATCTTAGGGCGGGTCTTTAACCAATCTGAGAGCCTGAGTGAGGAGTGTGTTCTTCACAAATAACACACATGTATGACAACAAACTGAATCATAACGGTGTCAGCGGGCTCGTGTCTGGCATTAGAGAAAAATCCCAACAAAAGACACCATCATCATAACGGATCCCTCCCCGAGGGTGGATTATCTGCCGCAGACTGGGGGTGCAGCGTTGAAGGAGAGGGGGTGTCTGAGGCTGGTTTGCATGTGTGTGTGTGTGTGTGTCTGTACACGAGGAGGGGGCGTTAACATGTGGGGTGAGCGGGATGTAAACAAGCGGCTGGGCCATACGAGGCCAGGCTGGGCCTCAGGAGGCTGGATCAGCGGGCGAGACAAAGAATCTGCCGCTAATCCTGATACTATTAAAGCTTTCATTAAGACTGACTTGCAGTTCCCATTATGACTCCACCCTGTCCCTGAAGCCACCTCACACACACACACACACACACACACAGACAATACCCTGTTCTTACATCAAGCCGTACCAAAACAAAGACAGAAGGGGAAGGTACCTACAGCACGAGTTAACAACATCTAAACAGGATAATATCCCCAAACCGAGGCACACAGTCACACTGGTGAAAGTGAGCTGACACAGATGAAAGCAGCCGCTGATGAAGTTAGCCCATGAAGCGGCCTTTGAGAGGCGCTTTTCATTACAGGCACTTTGCAGCCACGTCTGAAAGACCTCTTTCAGCGAACAGGAGCAGACAGAGAAGGTAAAAGTAGACAGAGCGTCTCAGAGCAGTGAAGCCTGATCAGAGTCTAAACAAAGAAAGCAAGAAAAATCACCAACGTCTGAAAGAAACACCACAGCTACCTCTCGTGCAGGCGGACGGAGAAAAGGCCGCGAGGGATGAAGAGTCGGCGGAGAGGCGGAGGTGAGTTTGATGGTGCGAGTGAATCCAGCAGCGACAGACACCGGCAGTGAGCTCCAGAGGAGAGAGGCAGACTGAGCAGAGCAGCCCAATCTGGCTTATGACAGGGGAGATGTGGGGTAGGGCCTCTGGAGATGGTTTAGGGGAAGAGGAGGAGGAGGAGGGAACAGACTGGGTGGGAGCAGCAGAGGCGACAGGGAGCAGGTGTTCCAAGGGGGGGTGCGGCCGGATGAAGGTGGGGATGATGAGAGGAGGGGAGGCAAAGTGTGCCATGGTGTTAGCCCCTTACCCCAGTGTGTGTGTGTGTGTGTGTGTGTGTGTGTGTGTGTGTGTGTGTGTGTGCAGGGTTTTTGTGGGTTTTTTTTTTTTGTTTGTTTTACTGTGTCACGGTCCCCCAGCCTCAGAATAAAGCGGCAGGCATACGGGTGGAGTCATCTGGGACCAGGAGGGTGGTGGAGGAGCAGCTGGTGCAGGGGATGACAGTGGGAGTGAGGGGGGGGTAGATGGGGCTGAGCTGAGCTGGGCGGTGTGTGGGAGGGAGGGAGGGGTTGGTTAGGCAAGCAGGGTGAGGGTCAATTAATTTCAGATTGCTCGTGGCTGCATGCTCCACCCAGCCCGGGGGGGGGGGGGGGGGGGGGGGCTTGGGAGGGGGCTCTTCAGCTGTGTGAGGCTGCACTGAGCACAGATTTCAGCTAAATGCTAACACAGCATCATCATTGTGAATATGTTAGCATGCTAACATGCTCACGTTCTGCACGTATTTACCATAGTTTTTGTTCAGCATGTTAGCATGCTATTATCCGCTAATTAGCACAAAGTGCAGCCGAGGCTGATCGGCTTGTCATCAGTTTTCAGATTTTTGGACACAGGTTATTATTGCACAGGTTAAAATTTCAACCTGATGATGGAGCAAATGAAAACTTAGGGATCCCTAAAGTTACCACTACTCATCCTCAGGGGGGTTGAGACATTTCAGTCTAGATCAAAGCTGTGGACCGGCCATCACTGAGCTAAAAAAAAAAAAAAAAAAAAAAGGAGGAGTGGAGGTCGAGGTCTTTGAAGACGTGTAGAAGAAGGAGGAGGAGGAGGGTGGAGAGAGAAAACAGAAGAGATAGAAGGAGCAGAGAGGATGATTGATGGGGTAGGGAGGAGGAGGAGGAGGAGGTGGAGAGCTTTGATGGCCTTGGGGGAGACGGTCTGAGGAGGCGCAGAGTGCAGATCAGCTGTCTGCAGTCATGAGCCTACCAGCCTGCACCATTACATCATCCGTCCTGTGAAGGGGAGCGCCACAAAAGAGGAGCAGAAGGCCTGGCCTCCACCATACAGTGGACGCCATTGTGAAGGCGCCTCAACTCTGCATCTGCACACTGTAAAGACTCTATTCCTGTTCCAGGACTCGGCTAAACTATTCTTCCTTTGGTAAGAAAACTATGCAAAAGACTCCAAACCCCTCAAACTCCCCGTCGCGCTCCTCGATCTCACGGTTTAAAAGCCCACACGGGTGTCGAGTTGAAAAACAAAGTCTTGTAACAGCAGATTTTTGAATGTTTTCTGACTACACGTCTCCTTTGTTGGTACTGGATCCCATGAAATCTCAACAAAAACTATCTCAGGGTTAAAAGAGTAAGTCCGGTGATATTCGCTATTTTTCTTATTCTCAACAAATCCCATGAAAAGACCAAAACCAACAATGAATGAATCCTACAAACGAGTGTTAACTGTTTGTCCAAAGCCTGATACATCTCATCCCTCTGTGCTCCACTGCTGTTCAGAAACCATTAAAAACACATCAGTGAGCTAAAACGCTGCAGCGGGTCACATGTTCAGTCTCACATACACTGTCCTGCAGCTGTACTTGCTAGCTCTCCAAATGTGTATTAATCCGCAGCTGAAAATAGTTCCCAACAAATGCACCATTTACTCCTGTAAAGACGCCTCTTTGCTTAGATTAGATAAGAAGACAGATGCGTCTCTCAAAGATGTGCAGTAAATACAAAGCTACAGCCAGCAGCTGGTTAGCTTAGCACAAGCACTGTCAAGTACATAACTCCCAGTACAACCACAACTTATTTTTACAACTGAGCTTCAGTACAGATTAAACAAAGATACACCGTGTTAATTAATGAGCTTAGGTGGCTTTTGTTACCTTTGGATTGAGCCAAGCCATTTCCAATTGTTTCCAGTCTTAACGATAAGCTAAGCTAACAGGCTGCCGGCTGCAGCTCTATGTTTTCTCAGAGAGAAAGTGAATATATGCACTTCTCAAAATGTCAAAGTGTTCCTTTAAAAGCTGCAGTGCCTGGTTTGATTGTAAAGGATAAAACAACAGCCTCGAGGTCGAAGTCAGGAAGCGCCGAAAGACGGACTAGCAGTTTTGGTTTTGGTCATTTCATGGTCTTTGCTGACAGTAAGAAAAACACATCCTCGTGCTTTTCGGAGACGAAGGCATGATTGGTGATGTGTAACGTTCGGGCCTGTTCGCCTGGCAGGCTCGCTCTTGCTCAGAAGAGGACAGATTTACAGGAACGGGCGAGCAGAAACCCTTCGAGGCGTGGCCGCTCGCCTCAGGAACTGGCTCTGAGCTGCAGGAGATGCCGCCTGCTCGCTGAACTCATGAGGCTGCTCATACCTGGTGCTCACAGTCAGGCAGATTCTCAAAGAAACAAAAGGAAATTCAGAGAGAGTCAAGAACGTTTGGCTCCTCTGTGGAGTTAAATGAGGGTATTTTGTCACCACGAGCGAGCCCTTTCCGAAACAAGCCATGTGATCCATTGTTGACATCTTGACTCCAGCAGCTGTAACGACCCTGCTGCCGTTCGTTACTGATCAATTATTTACAGTGTAGTGCCGAGAGTACGAAATACATCTACGCCCTGAAACACATCGATCAGGCAGACTGAGTCCCGCTGACCGGTTAGTGGCGCTTCACAAGTTGCTCATTTAAAAACACGGCGAATCATAAAACACCAGCGTGCTTCAGAAAGCCTCGTAATGGCTCATAATGTTCTCTTCCTGTCATAAAGGGGCGCTCTGTGTTGAGGGAACACAGCACGGCCATTGTTAACATGTCACACCTCGAGTATGAGCACTTTACATCTTACACGCCGCGAGCAGAGGCATGACGTTCATCTGAGCAAAACAACAATCCGCAGCCCCGAGTGCATGAAGCTCCAATCAACGGTGCTCGTCGAGAGGATGTGCAAGTCAGCTGAGTGTGAGTGTGTGTGTGTCTGTGTGTGTGTGTTGGGGTGAAGGGTGGTGAAGTGAGGCTGCACCATGTGACTTGCAGCATGACAGCACTGGAGGGATGTGACCTCTCTGAGAACAAGAACAATTTTTCACTTGAGCTGAAACCAGTCGGGATCCTTTCATGACTGAAATGAAACCAAAGGTTTCTGAAGGACTCGCTGGCTTCACTGAAGAAGTCACACATGAAGAAGAGAGAGCGAACGCCTGCTCGGTTCTAACTGAAGAGGGTGATCGTGTTTGATATTGAGATGACAGCTTGAGTGCAGACAGACTTGCCTTGTTGCTCACGTTCTCTCCCTTCTCAAACATCATCTTCAGGCTGTTCAGAGGAACGCTGGGCTTCTCTGAGTCTGCTACCTCTGCTGCCGCTCCCTCCTGCCCCTCTGAATCTCTGCTGGGCTTCGCCTCCATGTCGGTCAGACCCTCGAGCTGAGCTGGCGGCGCCTCCTTGGATCTGGTCTCGATGGGCTCTGAATCCTGGTCTTGAGAGAGCGCGGTGGTTTTCAGGGTGTCTGAGTGGTTCTTGATGTGTGATGTGGGTGCAGGTTTGGGGCCTGTGGGTTGACTGATGTGGGTCTGAGGGTCGGAGGGTTCGGCTTGAGGTTGGGCTCTGTGGCTGGACGCCCGCTGCTGCTGCTGCTGCTGCTGCTGCTGTTGTTGTTGTTGTTCTTCCCAGCGTTTCTTTAAAGCGCTCAGATTGCCGCTGCACACGGTGGAGGGTGGAGGTTCTGCAACCTGCAGAGAAACATAAGCACTCAGCTGATATTTACACCAAGAGATCCAGTTCAGCTCAGTTCAGAGAACCAAAATGCATCTTAACCCGAGGCCCCTGCTTTGGTTAAAAGACAAGGCCGCCTTTATTCTGGATTTTCTGAACTGTCACCAAACGTCATGAATCTCAGAAGCAGCACTGCATTCATCCGTCTCTCGTTTCAGCTCCACACTCTGACTCCAAGACCTCTGACTGTCAGTTTTTCCACTCATGAATCTAAGACCAAAAAAGCAAATGTCTACATTTTATGAGGACATAAAAATATTCAACCTGACGTCCTAAAGTTGTAGAAATTCAGATAAACCATTTGGAAAAACTCATTTTTTACATTCAACTAGAAATATCTGCAAAGACCCAGTTGGCCCCGGTTCAGATGTAGGACTGGAACTTATTATCATCACTTATTGATCTGTCGAATGATTAATCAGTTGTTTGTCTATAAAAACAGTGAAAAATGTCCATCGAAATATTCTGGCAACACATTTATGATGTTCAAGTTGCTTGTTTTGATCAAAAAGTCCCAAAATATTTAGTTAATCCCAAAGACAAAGCATCAAATTCTGACATCTGAGAAGCTGAAACCAGAAAATGTCTGTTTGGAAAATGATGTCATTGATCATCAAAGTGAAAAACAATCGATGAATCAATGAATCATTTCAGCTCCAACTCGACAGGCTACAACAAACAGACCTGCAACTGATTTAGGACTGAATACAACATTAAGCATAAAAAAATTGATTACCGATTATTTTTCTGTAGATAAAAAGTGAAAAAAGTCCATTGAAAAAGTTAAACTGTTTGCTCTGTCTGATCCACAGCTTCACATATTACAGTAAAACAGATTAAAGCTGATTCATTTCCTGCCGATCGGCTCGTCTAATGGACTGAACAGCTTTAGTCTGATGTTTCCATCGTGCAGACGTACAGTCCAACAGCACATAAGAAAGACTTTTCAACAAAGCGGGGAAGACAAACACTGCCAGCCACACAAACAGTCACACAGCAACACTTTGAATACGATGACTCACTTTTTCTCAGACCGTGCAGGAGAAGACGCACTGAGGGATGCGAGCTGCTCTCTGAGTCTGCTTTTAGTTTGTACAGTGAGTTCAATGTTGGACTCACACCACCAACAACTGCTGAGTGAAGCTAAGAACACCAAATACAGCACTGTCCACACACACACACACACACACACACACACATATGAGCATTCATGCAAGCAAACTTTCAGCTACGTGAGGAGGAGAAACGACGGTCAAGCGAGGAAACAAAGTGCAGAGAAAGACAAAGAGCCGCTCAGCATGCACGTCTAGAAACCTGGATCTGCTGCATCCAGAGCCAAAGAGCTGCAAAGAGTCTGGAAAAAACTGCCAAAGTGGAGAGTAAAAACCTGAGGAAGTGGCTGAAGACCCGGCCGTCCAGCTGCCGTTTGTGTGTCTAAGTGTGTGTGTGCCGAGTGTCTGCTGACCGGCTGCAAATGCAACAAGCTGTCCCAGATGTGAGAGTCTTGAGAAGTGATCAGAGCAGCATGAAGAAACTAGCCCACCCCCTACAGCACAGAGGGAAGGAAACAGAGCGGGAGTGCGGGGGGTGAGGGGTGAGGGGTGAGGGGCGGGGAGGCCGAGAAAATCAGAAACAGAGACAGTCAGTGAGGGAAAAAAGGGAAAATAAGTCCAGGAAATGAGAAAAAGGTAAAGGGAGTGTGTGCTGGAAAGCTAAACAGAGGACACAAAAACCTGTCACAAACCCTGAACCTGGATAAATAATAATCTTCTGATAAGCCTCCATGACTGTTTTTTCCAACTGCTGTTTGTTTATGGGCTGGACTCACCAGGAAGCCTTTAGCCATCTTTCCTGTCTCAGTCTCTCTTTGATGGAAGTCAGAAAAATGCTGCAGAACAGTCATTAACTCACAGGAGGGTCAACAGAGAAAACCCACGAACGAGCTCAATGACCATGAGAGGACGATGTCTCCAGAGAAGACGCGTTCTGCTCAATGTTCTGCATGAACGATAACCAGAGACACAACAGGACAGAGTACCAGCTAAGCTAGCAGCTCTGTGAATGCTAATATGCTCACGTGCTTACCAGGTATAATGTTCAATGTGTTAGCATGCTAACATTTGCTAATTAGCATGATGAAAAGTACAGCAGAGGTTAATGATGAGGTCATTAGCTACAGGTATAAATGCTGTTACATATAAAACATGTGGTCAGCTCATGAGATACGACTTGATACCAGCTCAGGTGTTTAGTGTGACACTCTCAGGTTGAAATTCTGCAAAGATATCACAGGATTTATGTGTGATGTCCAAACTCCATGTGCTAACGAGAAGGATAAAGTTGTAACAAGGAAACAGGAGAGTGAGTGATGATGACGGCCGTCTGTTCTGACAGAAGAAGATCTTATCAAGGTAAAACATACCAGCAGGGATGAACCACGGCTGCACAGGCTCCTCCTCCTCACCCACTAATGTGATATATTATAGAAATAAGGTAACTTTACTGTACTAATGTAACTTTACTCAAGTCAAATCTTGAATGTAGTACTTTCATTTATGGGTTTTAGTAGTGATACTTTCACTTGAGTAAAGGCTCTGAATACTTCATCCACCACCGTGAAGGAGTGAATCTGTGTATCAGACGTTTTTCAGGCTGAATCAGGTACGTACTGCTTTCTTCTTCTCTGCGTTGCCTTCCTCTGCTGCCATCTGGTACCTGAAGAAGACACAGAGACAAGTTATAGGACAGAAAGTGGGACGTGGGAGAACATTCATGGTCATACCATCATCACAAGCTGAGCAAGAAGCAAAAGCAGCTGCTCCACACCCAGGAAATTAATATGAAATACTCCAAAAGCACGAGATGATTTCATGCGTTACAGTAAGTCTGGATGGAAAATCTTCAGCCCACGCTCCGTCACACGGAGGAGACACAAGTGGGTCAACGTTTTGTCCACCTCTGCTTCCAAAGACAATCTGCTCTCCAAGTTTTATATCAGGAAAACATCTTTGGGACAGGAGCAACTAAAGACTGGGAAAGATGTGGAACGCTCCAAAAACACCTGTTTGGAACATTCCACAGGTAAACGGGTTGATTGGTACCAGGTGAGAGGATCATGATTGGTATGAAAGGGGCATCCTGGAAAGGCTAAGTGGTTCACAAGCGAGGATGGAGGAGGTCTGTTCGTATGTTGCAGGATTTGTGTTCTAAGTCCTGATGTGTTGCTGTTTCTGATGTCACTCAGTGTGAAAGGTCATCACATGCATCCTGAAACAAACTGATTTCTTACAGTGTGAACTGTGTATTCACTGGCCACAAACAGAGCAGCACTAACTCCTAGTGGTCAGATGGTGAAAGTGCAGAGAGGAGGCATCCTTCCACACAAACGCCATCTCCATTCACAAATGAGTGACCTGATATGTTGCGTTTGAGGGAAGCCCTGCATGCAGCGAGTTCACCTCAGTTTTACTCAGTAAAGTCTGACACCAGCACGTCTGCAGTAACTGGTCGGGGCTGATGGCGTGATAGTCACATTCCTGCATGAAACAGGAAACTGAAAACAGCTGAGTGGCGAGAAAGTGCTGCGAGGACGACCCGTGACCTCGTTTCTGATCAGACGCAGAGGAGGCGGCGGCGTGAGGTGACAGATGAAAAAAGACTTATCTGCTGAGTGGCTGCTGGTGAATTATTAAACTCATGGTGGAAGGCGGAGAGGCAGAGTGAGCTCAGGTCAGACTCACTTGGAGAAGCGCTCCGCGATGGCGTTGTTTTTACCCCGGGCTGAGACGATGGACAGCTCCTTGGCGGTGACCCTCAGCGACTGGGACGCCCACTGCCTGCGGCTGAACGGAGCGACGGAGGCCATCTTTGTTGCACGTCTGAGCGATCGATCTGTTTTGTCGGCTTGCCAGGAACACACGTCGTCACTGTGAGGCACAGAAAGAAGGAGCATGTTGAGCCAAATGAAAGCAAAGCAAAGCAAGTGAGAGCTGGTGGAGAACGGCTGAGTTTCTCCTCTGCAGCTCTGAAACCGGAGAGTTTAAGCAGAACAGAAGAAACATCCTCAAACTGCTCAACAAATGTCATCCTCACCTCTGTCCTCCACTCAGCGAGACAGGCTTCAGCTCAGATGTGCCAGTTTTCTATCAGTACCAAACCTCACCCAGAAATCAATACATTTAGCCAGACTACATATCTGACCGTGTGTCATCACCACTGCAGCGCGGACCGGCCGCCGCGCCTGAGTCAGAAAGTCAATAGAGCGCGTCACGCAGCCATTGACCATCTGTTCCCAGCATGACAGCGCTCCATCTGAGCCTCCGGGCGACTACCAGCAGACGACACACAAAAACCCTCTTGTATACGCTCACTTTCACAACACGCACACGCCTCTACCTGCTCGCCTCTTCTGCAACTTCACAGCTCGAGGCCGAGGGCAGGCAGACACACGCAGCAGCGCCGTCAGCTTACAGCAAGTAACTGTCATCTGTGAGTTATACACGCTCCGGATGAGTCAGACAATGAGGTCGATGAGCGGGTCGGTGTCGGCGGAGCCTCCGGGGTCCCGACTCATCGGCTCGACGTCACTCAGCAGGTGGACTATTGTGGGATGTCGCCTAGTTAAGACTCGTTAATTTCTACAACACTGTGTCCTTTGTTAAACATTCCTGCAGCTGGGACTGAAATGACAGCAGGTAACCGATGATCGGATGTCGTATCTTTACTTTAAATGACTCCATTAACGCTTCAGCTAAGGATTATAATCATTAGTGATGAATCGGCTGATTATTTGATCACCTTTTGGTGGACAGAACATCAGAAATAGTGAAAATGGCCAGATCCTATCAAGATATGACATTTTCTATGATTTATAAGACAAGGGAATCAGAAAATTCTCTCACATGAGAAACCAAAACCATCAAATTTATGGCATTTTTGCGTAAAGTTATCAAACATCACACACTGCGGAGATGTTGCCTAATTAGGACCAACTCGTTCATTTCTACAACCACAACCATTTGGGAACTGTTGCTCTTTTTTGAATACAAATCTCTTTTTTTTTTTTGATGATTTGGACTGCAGTTAATATTTCCATTGTTGATTAACAGTATAAGATGCCAGAGATCACTGAAAATCAACCTTTACCGAATCCCAGCGTGAGATCTTGAAACGTCTTCTTTGTCCAACAAAAAGCCCAAAACAGAGAAAAGAAGCAAATCCTCACATTTGAAACACAAAGGATGACGGTGACTCTTAGCCGTCTATGATTCAGGCCTCCTCCGTCACAGGGTTGAGATTACAAACAAAGCAGCATGTAAAACTGATGCAGATCATGCAAAGCCGAGTTTCAAAGTCATGTGTCAAAGGCACCGAAAGAGAAGTCCTGGACCAAAGTATCACGACCGTCAGTGAGCTTAAAGAAGCCGACGACGTGCCTGATTTCAACCCTTTAAAGACATGGATGCTTGATTTCAAACCTTAAAGAAACACAGTTCAGAAGCTCAGTTTTTCAAACTGCTTAAAAAGACGTTTTTCCTCATCATGGAGTCAAACAGCAGAACATTTAAAACAACCTACCTGTGACTTCTCCTGCCGTCTCACTCCCTGACGCTTGTGTGTCCACTACTTGTGTATTTCCTTCTCTTTTCACTCCTCAGCTGTTGCCACCAGTGCTTTTGAGTAGACAGGGAAGTAGGAGGAGCCCCACCACTCCCATTTAACTCATGCCAGCCAATAACGGAGCAGCATTCACCTCCACCTGGCAGGTACGAGTCCTCTCCCTCCCCGGCCAATCAGCAGGGCTCAGTGTGAGTGCAGGAGGTATGTGAGACGAGCAGCGTGAGGGGCCGGCGTGGAACGACATGGCGGACGAGCTGCCGGGAGAGGGGGGAGGAGGAGGAGGGGGACAAGAGGAGGCGGGGGAGGGGGAGTCCCACACTGGATTCCTGGAAGCTGAGTGGATTGCAGACTCTTCTCACAAGGTCACGACTTCAGAGGATGTGACTCACTCCAAACCCCGGCTGCCTCCTCTGAAAGGAGAAGAACAAGGGGGAGGAGAGAGAATCAGATGCTGCATGAGACAAAAGTTTGTTCTTAGAAAAAACACAAAGAGAAAAAAAAAGCCATCTGACCTGTGTGGAAATGAGAAAGATCAACACTCACATGAGCACTGAAACAGGTTTCGCTTGTCGTAGTTTCTCCTGCTGGCTGTTTGAAGATCCACGTTTAAGACGTCTGCAGTCTGACTTCAAGTGAGAATCAAACATTCATTCCTCTTTTTCTTAGTGTCCCTCCACTGAAACACTGACAGACAAAGAGGAAACGACAGAAGTCGGCTTCATCGGACAAACTCTTTCCTTTTTCCTTCCACCAGCTGGAGGAATGATCCCAGCAAGCAAAACCAGTTGAAATCTACATGTGGGCATGTGTGTGTGTGTGTGTGTGTGTGTGTGTGTGTGTGTGTGTTAAGTGTGGTCTGATGCCTGGAGTCCAAAGTGACGTCTTCATGTCTTATTTTGTCTAAAAAAAAAAAACAGTCCAAAACCCCAAAATATTCAATTTACTATCATTTAAGAGAAGTGAGGCAGTAAAGTCTCACATGAGAAGCCAAAACCATCAAATATTTGTCATTTTTGCTTGAAAAATGACTTAAACCGACTGTAAAAAAGGCTGCAGATCATTTCATGTCAGCTAAAAATCGACTGAGGGTCTAAGTTCTACCATCATCATCATCTTTAAACACATTCTTCATCCTCTATTGTCCCCTTCCCCACCGTGTTTGAGGTGGTGCACTGAGGCCCTCTGGGATAATCAGAGTCCAGCTCCGCGGTGGCCCCCGAAGACTTTCAGCTCCATCAGTGTCACATCTCTAACAGTGAGTCAGTTTTAATCCCAAACACATGACGGCTGTGCAGACGGGCTCGACCTCCTCATCTCACCTCAGAAATTCCCAACAACACTCGGGATTCCTGAGAATTTCCAACGAAAGGCAGAACTCTGTTTCGTTTTCATCTTGGGTGTTTTGGCTGTGCTGTGTGGATGGGTTAAGCAGGGAGGACGTCTTAACTTGAACTTTACTTCCTCTTGGCTGACACATCAGCACTTAAAGGGTGAAGAGAGTGCCTGTCTCACTTTCAGGGACTTTTACAATCAGCCAATTATTCTGCCACTATTTTAATAACTAATTCAATAATCAGCTTCTTTAATATGAGGATTTGATGCTCATCTATGTAAGTAAAGTCAATATCTTTGAATTCAGGACGTATGAAGACGTCACCTTGGGCTCTGAGAAACTGTGGCGGACATTTTTCACAATTTACAAACTTCAAACAATCTGCAGATGTGCTGATAAAGGCATTAATCATCCTTTGGAGGCCTTCTGTCTTTATTACAGACAGTGCTGGAAGAAGTACTCAGATCCTTTATGTAAGTAAAGACAGCAGCAGTGCAGTGTAGAAATACTCTTGTATGAGTAAAAGTCCTACAACTTTACTTGAGGAGGTGCAGATACTTGTACATACTTATGTACTGCCGGATGGCTTAATCCATAAAAATATCATCATTTATTGTTTTTTTTTTTTTGTATTAATACAACATCTAAGCATTAATAAGATGACTACAGGTGACAAAATAAATGCAACCTAGTGAAAACTTTCCTCTGAGATGTTGTGGAGTGGAAGGATAAAGTAGTAGAAAATGGAAGTACTTAAAGTACAAATAAGTACTGTACTTATGTCCAGACACATACTGACAACGACCACTGATTAAAGACTGGCCGTGCACATGTCTGTACACACACGTCTCTAACCTCCATCAGTCCATATGACACAGCCACATGTACGTAGCATGAAGGCTAATCCAGGAGCTGCACAGGCAAACACACACATCACAGTTCAGGCAGGGACACACTCATCAGGCTGCTCATGTGGCATGAAGTCATGAGCGTAGATCAGCGTCTGCGTCGTGACTCACGGCGTCATTAGCAAAGAGAAAGGATGAGACCTGTCATATTGAGAGGCGCCCAGTCATGTTCCCACAGAAACCAGTTTGAGCGTTCAGATAAAGCGCCTCCTGAAGATACAGCTCGCCTCCTTCACGCAAAACATGCTGCAGGCAGCTCGAACTCCTGATGCAGATCTCTGTTCAGACGCTCGAGTGAAGAATGTCGTTCAGTCAAAAACAAAAAAACCTCGAAATCAGATCGGTTTTGTCTCTTTACGTTCGGTTTTACATGCTGGTCTTTTGTAATGCTGACATCAGTCAGAACGCTAACACACACACGACTCCTGCATCAGCAGACTCACACTCAGCATTGATTCTAAAACTTCATCGATCCTTTTAAAGCGTTAAATGGCCTCGATCCAGATTATGTGAAGGATTTATTGACTCCCTCTGTGGTCAGTGGATGCAGCTCTGCTGGTTGTTCCTACATCCCAGCTTTGATCCATTTGTTCTTGTACTGTTGTCTTTGGTTCCTATTTGCTATTTTGTTCATAAAGAACTTTGTAACCTTGTTCAGAAAAGTGTTGTAGAAATAAACTTTACCATTATTGTAACAGACTACTGACATCTTCCCACACAAACATCAAACAGGCTGTTCATCCAGAAAGAGTCCGTCTGTCCAGCCGTGCTCCTCTTTGTTGCTTGTTCTGACATTTATCATCAAACTGCATCTGTTTGGTGCGTTCTCACTCAAAATTCAACACAAAGGGAACCACAAGTTCAGACAGAGATAAAGCAAACATGCTCAAATTCCTCTCGTGTTCGTACAAGAGACTTTTGTAATACTCGGTTCATGTCGTAATTCCTTCGGTTTGGGCATGACCTAGAAAAGAGTCCAAATTTTACACATCAAGATCAGTATAAAGGTCACAGGAAGTACCAACAAACAGGAAGTGCAGTGTCTTCTGTGGCTCTGCAGGAGCTTCGTTAAGTCTGGTGATGTCGTCAGGTTTGGGAATCACGGACGGTCCAACACAAAGATGCTATTAGCTGCATTTTGAACGAATAAAACTCTTTTTAAACAGAGTCTGTGTCCACGTTAGCCGCTCTGAGAGGCTGAAAGACTTATTGCAAAGAAAACTAAACTGGTAGGTTGATAAAAGCTGTGCGTCTTTTCTAACCTGCGTCTGACGGGTTCACAGTTTTAAGACGCGTGTGTGGCAGCGTTCATTAGTGTGAGGATGGTGTCAGCAAAAGGTCAACATATGAGGGTTGAGTTGAGCTGGAGACACTACTTTTTCAGCATGTGACTCATATAAAAGCAGGGTCTATTTGGGGCCCCTTGTCACATTTCAAAGACATATTTCCCCTTTAAACGTCTCAGATGATCTTCATTCAAATAACTTTTTGAGGTAAAGTCATCGAATATTTTACAAAAAAAAGCAAAGATAGGAGAAAAGTCTGAAAAGTTATACAAATTTGTCTTCAGAACTTTGTTTTTCTTCTTTCCCATTAATCTTAAGACCCCTCAGATTTTGGAGTTGACCCATTGGACTAACCGTCACACTGTGTGTGAAGATGCTAAAACTAGCTCCACCTCGAGCAGTGAAATGTTGATGTTTCAGTATTAACTGGGACTACAACTAATGATTATCTTGATATTTACAAGATTCATCGTTCAGTCTGTAAAATGTCAGAAACTGTCAAAAACTGCTCATCGTAAATTCCCATCAAACTGCTTTTGTTAAACCAACAGTCCCAAACACAAAGACTCTTCATTTACC
Organism: Chaetodon auriga; assembly: GCF_051107435.1. Classification (NCBI taxonomy): domain Eukaryota; kingdom Metazoa; phylum Chordata; class Actinopteri; order Chaetodontiformes; family Chaetodontidae; genus Chaetodon; species Chaetodon auriga. The sequence goes on from NC_135083.1 coordinate 3,216,653, forward strand.
AACATAAGTGACAAAGAAACGCAGCAAAGCCTCGCGTTTAAGAGGCTAGAAGCAGAAAATATTTGACATTTTTGCTTAAAAAGTGTCTGAAAGAATTAATCAATTAATTATATTTCAACAGACTGATGGATTGGCAGATTGGTGCTCTGGCATTAACAATCTATTGATGTAACACATATTATCAGTCACTAAAGACATTTAACTGCAGAATCAGTACTTTTACTTTGAATATTTGCTGATGATACTTATCGCTGAGTAATTCTACTTATGGAGGATCTCTAATAGTAATGGAGTGTTTCTTCAATAATGTGTTGGTACTTTTATTTGACTAAAGCATCTGGGGACCTCTTCCACCACTGCTTCCTGAGACCAAAACATATAATCAGATGAATCACGCACCTGACTGTGGACAGGTGACCCCACCTGACTGTGAGACAGGTACAGCTCAGGGGAATACTGACTCACGGTCTTGTCACGACACAAAAGTGCTGAACTATGATAAATCGGGTCAACTCATGTTTCCTGTTCACACCTTCATTAACGGCTCATAATCAATGAGCAGCGACAGGAAGTTTGTCAGAGTCTCACTCACCTTAGACTGATTAACAATGTCCTTCCTCGGCCACCGTCCGGTAGTTACTAACGATAGCGCCAACCGAAAGGTAGCTAGCCGAGAAGCGGCCAACTTAAATCAGCGGTGATCGTGTTCCTTCTGCCTCTGGTAAACACAGAGGTAAAGTAAACACTTAAAAAAAATATTCAGTTAGAAAGGTAAAAATTTTGACTAAACCTTTTCACTATTAAATCAGCTGAAAATATTACAGCACAACTTTGCTAGTAACTTTGTCGATGGCTTGTTACAGCGAAATGTTTGAAAACTGACTGCGAGCGTTCAGCTGTATCCTTCCGCCAAGTGGTCGTCCATTAGCGCATTAATACCTGAATTAAGCTGTTCTGTGGTCAGAGGTGGGATTTTACGGCTGCTTCAAACGCACCTCCGCCAGCCAGGTAAAGTACGACCAAATAAATAAAACAAAATAAAATATATTGATAGTACACGCAGGGACGTTTAAAGTTAAAGCACAAAAACAGATGCGTAGTTAGATGTAACCTAAGAATGAATCAAATAAAAAAAACTCATGCCAATAAATATTATTTGATGACATATATAGATATATAACTTACGGAGCCCGGCACCTGACACGGAGAAAAAAATAAATAAATTGTGGCCACGATATAGCTATAACGTGCGCACGAAATATTAATTCGTTCCCACGAAATACTAATTTGTGGCCACGAAATAAACATAACGTGCGCACGAAATACTTATTTGTGGCCACGAAATAGGTATAACGTGCGCACGAACTATTAAATGATAAAAATATTATTCCTGGACAGCTGGGTAAGCAAATCGAGCGCACCTTCTCTGACAGAGGCGCTAAACAACGATGGACAGGGGTACAGCGATTGAGTTTTACTTTAGGCTGGGGATGAGCATAGTAACAGGATGATACAAAGTCGGGTGAGACGGCAGCTACCCTTTGTAGTAGATAAAATAACTGTCTAAATGTGGGACATATCGACAAGATATTAACAAAAACATAATAAGAAACTTACCTTGAAGATATCCCGTAGGCTACTGAAGTTTAGGTGCGCTCGATTTGCTTACCCAGCTGTCCAAGAATAATATTATTATCATTTAATATTTCGTGAGCACGTTATACCTATTTCGTGGGAACAAATTAGTGTTTCTGGGAACAAATTAATATTTCGTGCGCACGTTATAGCTATATCGTGGCCACAATTTATTTATTTTTTCCCCGTGTCAGGTCCCGGGCTCCGTAGCGCAGGATTGTTCTTTGCAGAAAAACAGAGGACAAACATTTTTACAGTCTCTCTCTTCATTCCCTCTGGTCTTTTGAAGTGTAACTTTCTGCACTGTGATGAAATATAACTGACCACTGCCGTCCACCAGGGGGCTCCACGAGCTGAACCTGCACTTGTTAAGGCCCTGAACCTCTCCTTCCTTTTTCAGTTTTTCATCCTCTTCAGTCTGGAAAAGACTAAAACAAATCACTTCAATTCCAAATGTTGACTCCAGAAGGGCAGGAAATTATCTTAACCCTTAAGTGGGGAAAAATGTCAACTTAATGAAACTCTTGCCAACGTTCAGTGAGGATGACTTCTTCTACTTGCTTTGCCCGTAGTTCATCCCACTTTTCTTTATCTGACTGCTGCTCAGGGCAGACGCCCCTCCATTTCAAAATCTCCCTGTAGAGTCTGAACACCAGAGACATTCTTGCAAGACTTGATAATCACATTTTATAATAAATGCCGATCCTTTCTTCATTCACTTGTCTCTCCAGGTTGAATTACACCTTGAAGTACAAAGCAGACCCAGAGTTAACACCAAACCTGACCAGGTGAGGCCTCAGTTCGTCTCACACTGTGCATCTAAAGAACAAATCACACCTTAAAACAGATGTGAGATCTGTAAATGGTGCACAGAAGCACCTGATGCTGAAGTCATTTGGTAGGTAAAGTACAGGCCACCTGCAGCAATTTGAAATTTACAGTAGTTTGCAGTTTCAGCCTGAGGAGTTCAAACGTCTGTTGAACAACACTGCCCCCAAGTGACGAAAGTGAGCAGAGCAGCAAGAACATCCACAGGCAGAACATTACATTTAAGTGATTATAGAAACTTTAGGTTGTTTAACAGTGGCTGAGTGTAGTGTGAGCAGAATAATATCACTAAGAAATGTACTGTCTGAACCCATACACACACACCAGTTTGACAGCGCTCACGACAGCAGCATGCTCTCTGCAATAAATGACAAACAGGACAATCTGCACTGCTCAAGTAAACATGCTCTCCAACAGCACCATGGGATGAGTGTTCAAGGAAACAGTACTGCAGTCAGTGAACAAACTTTATTTTTCCACATCAATAGAGGCACAGATCAGAATACAACACAGTGGAATGCATGCCTGTTCAATACTCCTCTCCTTCATCATCATCCTCTCCCATACTATCAGTACCAACCTCCTCATAATCCTTCTCCAGAGCTGCCATATCCTCTCTGGCCTCAGAGAACTCTCCCTCCTCCATCCCCTCACCCACATACCAGTGAACAAAGGCACGCTTAGCGTACATCAGATCAAACTTGTGGTCAAGGCGAGCCCAGGCCTCTGCAATAGCAGTGGTGTTGCTCAGCATGCACACAGCCCTCTGGACCTTGGCCAGGTCTCCACCAGGAACGACAGTGGGTGGCTGGTAGTTGATGCCAACCTTGAAACCAGTGGGGCACCAGTCCACAAACTGGATAGTGCGCTTGGTCTTGATGGCGGCAATGGCAGCATTCACATCTTTGGGCACCACATCACCACGGAACAGCAGGCAACAAGCCATGTACTTGCCGTGGCGAGGGTCACATTTCACCATCTGATTGGCTGGCTCGAAGCAGGCATTGGTGATTTGAGCCACAGAGAGCTGCTCATGGTAAGCCTTCTCAGCAGAGATGACTGGGGCGTAGGTGGCCAGAGGGAAGTGGATACGGGGATATGGCACCAAGTTGGTCTGGAACTCTGTCAGATCAACATTGAGGGCACCATCGAAACGAAGGGATGCAGTGATGGAGGACACAATCTGACTGATCAGCCTGTTCAGGTTGGTGTAAGTGGGACGTTCGATGTCGAGGTTCCTGCGGCAGATATCGTAGATGGCCTCGTTGTCCACCATGAAGGCGCAGTCAGAGTGCTCCAGGGTGGTGTGGGTGGTCAGGATGGAGTTGTAGGGCTCCACCACAGCGGTGGACACCTGGGGAGCTGGGTAGATGGAGAACTCCAGCTTGGACTTCTTACCATAATCCACAGACAGACGCTCCATCAGCAGGGAGGTGAAACCAGAGCCGGTGCCACCTCCGAAGCTGTGGAAAACCAGGAAGCCCTGAAGGCCAGTGCACTGGTCAGCCTGAGGACAGAGAGGGAGAGACAATGGTCACATATCAGATACAGTTCTGGCTTTTCATCTCATATTCTGGAGCAAAATCTGCTCTGACTGTACCCACCAGTTTGCGGATCCTGTCCAGCACTACATCAATGAGCTCTTTGCCGATGGTGTAGTGTCCACGAGCGTAGTTGTTGGCAGCATCCTCCTTCCCAGTGATCAGCTGCTCAGGGTGGAACAGCTGGCGGTAGGTCCCAGTGCGCACCTCATCTGAGGAGACAGGTTGGATCACAAATGATTTGAGGGTTTGACTTTTTGAAATCAAAAGGTAACTATCTATACTTAATGAGAGTTTACCAATAACAGTGGGCTCCAGGTCCACAAAAACAGCTCTGGGGACGTGCTTTCCAGCTCCAGTCTCACTGAAGAAGGTGTTGAAGGAATCATCTCCTCCTCCAATGGTCTTGTCACTGGGCATCTGTCCGTCCGGCTGGATCCCATGTTCCAGGCAGTAAAGCTCCCAGCAGGCATTGCCAATCTGGACACCAGCCTGACCAACGTGCACTGAGATACACTCACGCTGTGAAAGTTAAAGGGATTATAAAAATACACTCAGATGAAACACATTCTTCATTAGTTCTTTTAACATCTGCAACCAACTCAATTTGACGCTGAAGGCATCTCATCACATGTTGAGAGTGTCTCAGGAGGAGGCTGGGGAGGGGGAAAAAAAAAGGCTCTTTTGTAAAGAACCAGATCATCGTGACTGAGGTCACCTGATGACACAGGCACATTCATTTACCAGCTGAACCGAAAACCCTCTAGAAACAAAGCTATCACACAGAGGCTTATTCAGACATACAGAGCGCTCACAGGAGAAAAATCACGTGTTGAGATCAAAAATGTTCCATCAAAGTTCTGTGGTGGAACAACAAACACAGCTGTAAGGTTAGATAAAGATTTTCACACAAAAGCAGCAGGCCTACACAACAGGAGAGATTCAATACAAAGGCCCAGATGGCTTTAGGTGAATAGGCTGGTTTGAAAAGCCTGTGGCTGCAGTTTCATTAAGGCCAGGCCGCTTCAGACAGAGGAATGTTTCAGGCTGAAAGCACAGTGACCTTCGCCAACTGGGTCGATGCGCAGACACGCAAACCGGAAACTGGCAGTGAACATCATTTTGGGCTGTGCCCTGTTCAGTTAACTCACACTAAACGACCCATTAATGGAAGTCTGGTGACTAGTCCTTCATGTCAAACGTTTTTTAAACAAAGCCAAAACGTGGACAGATAATGCCGTTTCTTAAAGTTGATAACTGTTATACTGGCCCGGATTAAACTGAGCTGCCGCGTAATGACACTCTTCAGACTTTTGAATTTACTTAAATCAACACGAAAAGTGAAGAAAAAATATATTTTCATGCTCACCATGTTTCCTGAAGCTGTAAAGTCTGTCGAAGTTCAGATGAGGAAGAGGAAGAGACTAAGTTAGCTCTTACAGTTCGGCCGTAATGGGTCCTGTGTAAGAAGTAACTGACGAGTTCAGCCGGGCGGGGCCTTTTATATTCCCTGACCGGCCAGAGACGTGCCGCTGAATCCGATTGGCTCCCGGGGTCACATGGGGGGATTACCATTGGTTAAATTGAACTGCCATATTCCACAATGAAATGCCACGAGCCCTGCAGGAAAGTGGGGCAATCGCACGTGCGTGTCATCAAAGGATAGAATGATCCAACCAGGAAGTGAATGCTTTTTGGAGCGATTTCACTCTTTTGTTTTGTGTCGCTTCGATCAGTACATCAGTATCTTCACAGAGTCTGTCAATATTTCCTTTTTCAGATAGACACTTCTCTTTTTCTGCTGCTTTATACTTCAATTCTGCTAACGCTTTTGCTGTATTTTTACTCAAGTAACCATTTGAATGCGCAACATTTACTTGCAACAGATGATTTGTACATTGTGGTATTGCTACTTTTACTTAAATGAATGATCTGGGTACTTCTTCCACCACTCATGCTTCAGTCCTTCGCTTGAATAAGAACACCAATACAACAAAGTAAAAATACTCACACCCAAAATCCTGTACACACTGCAAAATGTACTTAAAGTATTTAAAGTAAAATTTCATTTCCACCGTCTAGCACCACTAGAGGTCCCCATTTACTGACAAATCGTTCCATTTTGCATTCTTTAGAATGCGAAATGGAAGGTATTAACCTAAATGTTGAGAGCAGATGTTTACCAGTGGCGTAGAATATAACGTGAGCAGAATAACTGTCAGTCTGTGACAAAGCAGTAGATTTCTTAGTGCCCTAAGAACAAGTGTTCAAGGAAACAGTACTGCAGTTAATGAACAAACTTTATTTTTCACATCAATAGACGCATAGCTCAGAGATCAATATAGGGAACACCTGTTCAATATTCCTCTCCTCCAACCTCCCCATCAGTGTTACTCCAACCCAGTTTAGATGAAACCACGCCCACTTCCATATGACGATGTGCGTTCCCGTGGAAACACCATATGAGAAGCAGAACATAGCAGGTAAATATGAGTAACCAACAAAAAGAATTCTGATAACAAATAGAGAATTACATAAGTCAATCATCCCGCATATTTAAGAAGGGGATGAGCAGACTCTATTTCCTGAGGAGAGTCAGATCTTTCAATGTGTGCAGCGAGATGTTGGAGATCTTCTACCAGTCTGTTGTTGCCAGCTCACGCTTCTTTGCTGCAGTGTGCTGGGGGAGCAGCATTGGAGCCGGCGACACCAACAGACTGAACAAAGTGATCAGGAAGGCCGGCTCCGTTATTGGCTGCAAACTAGACACCTTTGAGGAGGTGGTGGAGAGGAGGACACTGGACAGACTGTTGTCCATCATGGATAACCCTGAGCATCCTCTTCACCACCTCGTGGACAGACAGCGGAGCTCCTTCTCCAATGGACTGCTCCAGCTCCGCTGTCACAAGGACTGCTTCAGGAAATCATTCCTGCCACGAGCCATCACACTGTACAACAGTAATTCAAACAGTTAATCTCTAGCTACCTCACAAACTCCAATATTTTACATATTATCTGCACTACTGCGATATTGCACATACAGTCTACGGTTTACAGTTATTTATCATCCAAAACTGCACAAATATTTTGCTATTTTTTTGGATCTGCAGTGATGCAAGAGTTAGCATGAAATAGAGAATGGGGAATGGGACAATAAACAGGATGAATGTAAAGATCTGGTTTGGAGGTGTGGGCTTGCAGCGGCAGGCTTTCATGGAGCTTGAAGGATTGTTGATTGTCGACTCAGAGACTTTTTATCACTGGTGTGTTTCTTTTGTAACTTGATCTTGATTAGTTTATTCGAATATGTCGTCTTGTGTTGAAGTATGTTGTTTATCAGTTGGAAAACTTGCTTATATGAAACATAAATTGCGACCAAAAAAAAAGAATCAAAGAGAGGAATCAAGCAGGCAAGCCCACATTCAAACAAATATGCTTTAAAATATCCCAATTCTATTACACTTCTCATCTTTGGGGGATATATCCCTTTTATTTTTAAGAATATGCATGTTGATGCAAATAAATAGTAATATGTTTACTGCACAAATAAGCCTCCATATTGAATTCATATTGACATGTATGTGTGGCAGTTAACTGGCTCCCTTTAATCTGAACATGTCAGGAAAGGATTTGTAATTTAACTTCATAAGAAACAGAGGAACAGCCTCAAACAACACATGGAAAGCATCCAGCAGGTGTGTCGAATCGCAGGGAAGCAGTGATGGAGGACACAATCTGACTGATCAGCCTGTTCAGGTTGGTGTAAGTGGGACTGATCCTATCGGATTAGGTGTTGTGTGTCTGCACAGGACGGACGCTGGTGTGTCCTGCGATGGTGTGATGGCAGAGTACTGCAGCTGGAATCGTACCCGAAATGGTTCAGGTCTGTGCCAAACAGACCCTCCTCGATTGTCTCAGGAAAATTGTTTAAAGCCTCAGTTTCAATCGCGTTCATGTTCGAGTGGCAGACACCTCTCATGTCTCATGATGTGCATGTGGATCATACTGATGCATCAACTCACAGAAATCCTACATGATAAAATGCTTTTGATGTCTTGATCTCAAATAAGCTGCCGTTACTGTTGAAAGGATTACAGTCGTGACTTGTTAATGCAGTCTCACATTCACACAGTCCTTTAGAGATATTGCTTTCTGAGCACTTCTAAATAACCCTCTGATAAATGTTAATATAGTTTCAGCCTAGAGGTCAAGCCCAGGCCTGCAGAAGTGGGCACAAGTCCAAATTTCAGGTTTATATCAACTACAAAACAAAATTTCAGGTTTATATCAACTACAAAACAAAATTTCAGGTTTATATCAACTACAAAACAAATGTTTCAATGGTGTCAAAGTAGAATGTACACACTGTGTGTACTGCATGTTGACATGTGATGTATGTTTATTGATGTAGAGCAATGTACCAAACTAACTCTACAGTTTCCTGAGTGGATTACATGAACTGGTCCAGGACTTCAGATTTGGACACTCATCATTCCAGACTTCACATACTTAATTTTTTAAAAACAAAGAAATAAGTAAAGGTCAGATTAACAACACTGACGACTTCATCTGTTTCAGGAACTTTATTTTGAACATCACCAAACTGAAATGTGAGACAAACATTTTGGAATGCCTTTCAGAGAAAATTTAAAGCAGTTGTTTACTGTTTAAGTCATTCTTTGTCCTGTTGAAGATGCCTCTTCTTCACCTTTGAAAGACTCCAATTGACATCCAACCCAAAAACCTGGTTACACCCCCTCTGAACATTTTATTCTTAACAGCAGAACTGGAAATTAATAAACATTTCTTTTTGGAATGTATTTTACGAATGCATTGAATCAATTATTTCCTGTTGAACTAATACCTTTATGTCACTTTAATACTCCTCTCCTTCCTCCTCTCCCTCGCCCTCAATGGAGTCGACTCCAACCTCCTCATAATCCTTCTCCAGAGCTGCCATATCCTCTCTGGCCTCAGAGAACTCTCCCTCCTCCATCCCCTCACCCACATACCAGTGAACAAAGGCACGCTTAGCGTACATCAGATCAAACTTGTGGTCAAGGCGAGCCCAGGCCTCTGCAATAGCAGTGGTGTTGCTCAGCATGCACACGGCCCTCTGGACCTTGGCCAGGTCTCCACCAGGAACAACAGTGGGCGGCTGGTAGTTGATGCCGACCTTGAAACCAGTGGGGCACCAGTCCACAAACTGGATGGAGCGCTTGGTCTTGATGGTGGCAATGGCAGCATTCACATCTTTGGGCACCACATCACCACGATACAGCAGGCAACAAGCCATGTACTTGCCGTGGCGAGGGTCACATTTCACCATCTGATTGGCTGGCTCGAAGCAGGCATTGGTAATTTCTGACACTGAGAGCTGCTCATGGTAAGCCTTCTCAGCAGAGATGACTGGGGCATAAGTGGCCAGAGGGAAGTGGATACGGGGATATGGCACCAAGTTGGTCTGGAACTCTGTCAGATCAACATTGAGGGCACCATCAAAACGAAGGGAAGCAGTGATGGAGGACACAATCTGACCAATTAACCTGTTCAGGTTGGTGTAAGTGGGACGCTCGATGTCGAGGTTCCTGCGGCAGATATCGTAGATGGCCTCGTTGTCCACCATGAAGGCGCAGTCAGAGTGCTCCAGGGTGGTGTGGGTGGTCAGGATGGAGTTGTAGGGCTCCACCACAGCGGTGGACACCTGGGGAGCTGGGTAGATGGAGAACTCCAGCTTGGACTTCTTGCCGTAGTCCACAGACAGACGCTCCATCAGCAGGGAGGTGAAACCAGAGCCGGTGCCACCTCCGAAGCTGTGGAAAACCAGGAAGCCCTGAAGGCCAGTGCACTGGTCAGCCTGAGGACAGAGAGGGAGAGACAATGGTCACATATCAGATACAGTTCTGTCTTTTCATCTCATATTCTGGAGCAAAATCTGCTCTGACTGTACACACCAGTTTGCGGATCCTGTCCAGCACCAGGTCAATGATCTCTTTGCCGATGGTGTAGTGTCCACGGGCGTAGTTGTTGGCAGCATCCTCCTTCCCAGTGATCAGCTGCTCGGGGTGGAACAGCTGGCGGTAGGTCCCTGTGCGCACCTCATCTGAGGAGACAGGTTGGATCACAAATGATTTGAGGGTTTGACTTTTTGAAATCAAAAGGTAACTATCTATCTATATTTAATGAGAGTTTACCAATAACAGTGGGCTCCAGGTCCACAAAAACAGCTCTGGGGACGTGCTTTCCAGCTCCAGTCTCACTGAAGAAGGTGTTGAAGGAATCATCTCCTCCTCCAATGGTCTTGTCACTGGGCATCTGTCCGTCCGGCTGGATCCCATGTTCCAGGCAGTAAAGCTCCCAGCAGGCATTGCCAATCTGGACACCAGCCTGACCCACGTGGATGGAGATACACTCACGCTGTGGGGAAAAAAATAAATAAATAAATAAAGTGAGGTTATTTAGGTGTTATTAAGACATGTCACACTGTAAAAGACAATATATATGTGGGTTTTGATACTCAAAATATGTTAATTCAATTTCATAGTTATAGTGGATGAAGAAGAGGGCCTACAGATTTGTAGATTTTATTTTTTTATTTCTCTAAATACATACAAAGTCTAAAAATATTGGCTGATAATATAAATTAAACAGCTCTTGGGTTGTCTTCGCTTTAGTGGTCGCTGAAATCTAACGTGATCAGCAACAACCAATCAAAAACAGCCTCAGAACTGCATTGTGTCTGCAACTGCGTTGCTATGCGACAAGCCCTCCACTCTCTCAAGCAACAGATGACGTTTGTTGAAAAAGAAGTGAGAACGCGCACAGACTGAGAAGTTCCGCGCGCTCAGAAAATGTCTCCTCTGAACCCGCGTCAGAGCGGCAGCCATCAGCGGACGAAGCAGTGTCCATCACTGCCATGAATTTTTAATGCCTCGCGCCATGCTGACAGCGCCTGTCACCCCCCACGGATTGGGTTTCTCTGGGTGTGGGACATCTGCGGACGTGTAACGTAATGCGCATCCTCCCTCCCAGTCAACTTAACACCGATTTAATGTTGCAGGGCAGCGCTGTCAGGAGCTACGCTGACCGGAGCTCAGTCACACCGAGGGGGAGGATGAAACAGCGCACAGTCGGCGGTTGGACCGAAGCCGTTTCATTCTGTCCGCACTGCAATCTGTTGAAAACCTCTTTTGTCTCAGTCTGTCCGCCTCTTCATGGATCCACCCAAGACCGCCAGAACATCCCCTCACATCAAAGCTCATAGCAAAACATTCAAATTTAACGGTTACGCCTAAAACGACTAAAGGGACGCTTTAATCCCTAGATAACTCATTCCCACATTTCCATGAATGCTCGCGTGTCGTCCTCCTCCTCCTCATCACCATCATCATCATCCCCACAACTCGCGTCCATAAAAAGTTGAAGCAAGTTGTAAACCTCTTTAAGAAGAGAAGTTCTTACCATGTTGTTGTGTTGTAGTCGTGGCAGAGGGTTGCAGAAGCTCCTTGACAGAGAGTCTTACAACTCGACAGTTATGGGGTCGATGTAAGAGAAAATGGCGCACATGAGGATGGACAGCGGTATATATGCAAGTGCAGCACTGGCGCCGGTGGCTGCTGAGCCGCTATTGGTCAATCCCCTGTCAATTTGAGGTTTTAAACTGTCTCCGGCTTTCTATTGGACGAGCGTCTCTCGCGCTGCATGGACCGCCTCTCAGACCCCACCCGATCCCGTCATCTTCTCATTGTGCTGCGAGCATGTCGCCTCTCATTGTGAGGAAAATGCTGCGTAATTTTCAGCATGCTGGTACCAGACAGGCCCAGTCTGCCACACAATCATTAAACTTCTGGAGCAAAACAGAAAAACAAACAAAGAAGACATTTCAAAAGAACTGAAGAGGGAGAATCAATTAAAATAGAGTCTTCAGCTCTTGATTTCTTCTTTTATCATAGTTGGCCTCATACATAATAACACTGATGTCTGATCACCTGCCAATACAAAATCAATTAGGCAATCAGTCAACTTGTCTCCAAAATTTTGGCATGAATTTGCCTGAATTTCCAACTCATGGATGCTTTCACATTGCAGCGTTATACAAATCTTCCACTGAGATGCTGGTATCATGATATTCTGCCTGGAAACAACATCAAGAAACAAGTGTCAGTTACTTGAACGTTATTTCCAGGTAGGTTCTGTTACGTTCGTTATATTTTGGTTCATCTTTGCTCTGACCATGTTTCATCTCTTGCATGTGATACGTGTTATATTTAATGCAGTTTGTATATGAAAAAAATCTCTGTTTACCTGATGGCTGTGTATTTTACTGAGCATTAGGGCAGTTGATTTTATTTGAAATCGTCTGATTTTATTTTCTGTCGATCCAAGATAAAAGAGGTCAAGCTGCCCAGTCATAAATGAGGGACATGTCGGCTGCAGAGAGCTGCAGATGCCCAACCCCCAGCACTCCTCCCAAGATTTAACCGTTGCTAGGAAATGAATAATGGAGTTGCCTGGATACAGCCTGGTAGCCACATAGACCGCCTTTATCTGGTGGTCACGTGACCCGGCTTAAATGGCAGCATTAACAGGCTGCAGTGCAGCTGCCTCTGTGGGGGGAAGTGAGACACCTCGGGCACCTCTTTTTCCAAAATCCACCCTGATGCCCTGCGCCTGTGAGGAGATGCATTTGCCACCTACAGCTGCAAGTGTCCTCCTCTTCTAAAACTGATGACTAAAAAAACATAAACTGCCATGTCAGGATGATGGGGTGTGGCCTCTGCGGCACAAGATGGATGCCATCAATGTGGGTCAGCTCTTTTGTTCAGACAATTCATCAGCACAGTTGCTGTTTGCATAACAGTTCGTTCTCTCTGGAGACGGTAATGTTACCGGACGTGCTCAGCGGCTCTGTTGGTGTCTCTCTTAAAAATTCAACCTTCAATGAGAAAGACCATAAATTGTTCTTCAGTGGGCCTAAAGACCACCCCAGCAAACTAACAGGCAGTTAAATAACTTGGTTGCTATCAACAAAGCAAACTCCATAACAGCAGTTGTCCCAGAGGAGGAAACGATAACTCACTGATGGGAAGCTGATCACGGATCAGAGGGACCTGCAGCCACAGTCACAGTGAAATCAGGAGATAATTGGTGAATCATTCTGGACACTGTCAAAATCAACAATATATGACATCTGGCTGTCCTTTTGAAGCCAATGACGTTGCGCTTTCCCGCAGTGTTTCTGGCCTCTGATGCCTTAAAGTCGATGTCACTGCTCAGCTCTTCAATCAATGGTCCAGCTGATCAGGTTCACTCATTTTAAATCTCGACTGCATTTGAAAGTTTGCCCTGATGAGTCTAAGCGTATTCCCTTGGTTGAAAACCGTTGTCTTCATGTGTGTTGCTGTGTCTCCTCCTCTTGCTCATTTGCCTCTTTTATCTTTGATTCTGTTCGTTGATAATGTGCTATTTCCTTTTCCTGTACACCGTGTTTCTCCTGTACTGTTCCTTACTCCTTCTCTATTTCTCTTCTGTGTTCGTTTCCCCCTGCCGTTATACTTACATAGTGCAATACTTGCTCATCAATTGTCACATTAATAAATTGCTTAATGTATGTGTGTGTTTGTATCTCTGTGTCCATGCTCTGGGATTTAATCACGAGTCACTATGTTTCATTTATGATGCGTTTCTCTTTGATTTGCACAGCCCTTGCAGCGTCACACCAGTCAAATAGAATATGCAAATATCAAAGTATTTCAGTGTCTTCAGTCATTAATTAAAGTAAACAGCAATATCACAATCTCTGCTTTTATCTGACTGCACCTGCATTTAAACATTCATCACAGGGACGCTGATCTGAAATATGATGGAAAATACTCTTCATAACTTTGTTGGGTATCATAGTCTCTCATTGCAGGATGCAGTGCAGTCATGAAGGACCACTCCCATCTCTCCAGCATTCCCATCCTCCCTCTCTCCTCTTGGTGTGCAGCTGCTCAGACCCTCCCTGTCTCACAGCTGCTGCGGAGGAGGAGGCAGAGGAGGAGGAGGAGGAGGAAGGGGAGTGGAGTGGAGAATGTTCTCTCAAGAAGTCCTGGCTGGGAGCCATCGCTGCTTCCTGCCCTTCTCTTTCATCTCCTGCAGTTCATATTGAGTACAGCAACGCAAAAAGCTGGATGTAAATTAAACATCACTTCCCTGCTGAATAAATGATGATGACTCCCACACTGTGGTGGGTGTTCTGACAAAAAGCATAGTGTTGGTACTGCATTGAGGACTTGATTTTCTCCTGGCTTGCAGTAAACTTGGGGAGTACTGATTGTCTGACTGTGATTGATGGTTGCCATTGGTTGCCATTCCCTGCAGGATTCAAGGCAGCTTGAAGGGCACAGGATTCAATGATGTAACTGCGGGAGCCACAGTGAAGGAGGACCTCGGCCAGTGCACATATCAGATGCCTTAGTACAACCATTATGTCACATAAAATGCAATTCAGGCAATTTCAGTTCCTCAATCAAGACAGAACGAGAGGAAGCACAGCCCGACCTCAGTCAGGCTGAGCAGCAGAGGCACACAGAGACAGGCAGACATGCAGCCACGTGATCGGCCCACTGAATGACATCATTGCAGAGAATCTGGGACAAAGAGGGTGGAGAGCTGGAGAGCTGGCATGCCGGGTGGATACCAGGCCTCAGTGGCAATGTGGACACCCGGCTGATATCAGCTCGAGTGAGATGGAGGCATCTTGTGCAGCAGAAGCATTCAGCCATTTTGCATCATTTACAATGCATCAGGTGCATCAAGCTCCTGCAAAGAAAGGCCACATATTTTTATAGACAGAGAATGTACTTATATATACCTGGATATGGCTGTTAAAAGCAGGGTGGTTTTATATTGATTAGCAGTTAGCCACGCCTAAATAATAGATGCATGCAGTCTTTTCTCATTCCTCTGCATGCATAATACATATCCTTTGTTTGAACTAGCCCTTTATTTAATGAGCACGACCTCACATTTCTGAAGCAAGAATTTAAAATTTGGAAAATTAGATTATAACAAGGCTCAAAGAAAGAAAGAAAAAAACACATAGTATTCACGTTCTTAATCACTTCAAAAATAAAACAATCAGTCACATTCGTCTCATTGCAAAGAGCCGTTTTAACAAAGATCATTTTGATCAAATTTGAACATAAAATGCAGACTAGTGTAGTTTAAACAGCATGACCAAATGGTGGTAGTAAAAGCTTTTTTTTTTTTTTTTTCTCAGTGCACAGGAGCTAATCCCCGGCCCTGCATATATAAATCCGATAGCGCCGCCCTCCCATTCAGCAGTTGTTGCATCGACCCCGTTGGGTACAACACGCGACGCAAACACACCGTTTTTAAGAAGCCTTTTTGGGCACATTTTCTCTTTCTCCTCTCCCTCTTTCAACCTCAAACGAAGACATGGTAAGTCCATACTCCGTCTTTAGTGCGTCTGGGCGGTTTTGTGTTGGAGAAATGAAGGTTAACAGCAGCCGGTGGTTTGCACGGCGTCGTGCAGGGTTTCCAGATCCGATGTGATAAGCAGACACGTTTCTGCGCGTTTTATAGCCGTTACATTAACACTGGCTGTGGTTAAATGAAAGGATGGAAGTGAAGAGCGCGGTGTTGCTGTTGAAACGCAGATTGGTCTGCAGCAGTGGCTCGATGTGATTGTCATTGTGTGGAGATGAGAACAATGCACTGACTGGCGCTATTCAGGCTGCAGCAGCAGACAAGCAGGAGGACAAATCCGTATTCCTTTCAAACAGCTGCATAATTTATCCTCTTTTTTTAGTGTTTTGATCAAATTTAACGTGTCAATACGCTAAAATCTTACACCTTGCAAATGCACAACCTTGTTTCCAGGCAGGGAGGGGCTGATTGGGTGGGGATGGATGACGACGTCGGATTGCAGCTATCATTTTTAATTCATAGGTTACCGCAGCAAATGTGATTTTTAATTTCATGCATATGTAAATGAAAACATGGGTGCTTTTTTTTTTTTTTTTTTTTTTTACAAAAAACCCCACTGCATTACCTATAAAGGGTTTATCTAAATAAACACATCTCAATTGATTTGATCTTGATATATAAATTTATATGGATTATATGCAAATTTCTGTGATATCAATTGTCACAGCAGCGATGGGGGGGTTCCCAAACATCCGCTGTGATTTTTGCATCCTCAAGGCACTAGAGCAAGTGGAATATTCCAGACTGGCGATGTGCACGCGCAGGGGAATTTGCATTCGTGCTTATGCTTGTAGAAGAGGGAGGGGGATGTGGGATGAAAAGACGAGAGGACAAAAAAGACTGGAGTTAAGACGAGAACAGCCTCCTGCCTCAGCGGGGGCTGCTCTCAGGCATTTCTGTCTCCTGCTGATTGTGGTGCAGGGAGGTGCCTCCTGCTGCATTGCCTGTTCATCTCAGGCAGGGGGAGCACCTGAATGTCCCCAGTTTCAAGGTGCTTTTATATTACAGTTGTTGTGGTTGATTTCGTGCTAAAGCCAGCGGTGTCTGTAAACAGATGTGAAATTCAAACTAAATGAGCACAGGTAAATGACCCCCCTGTTCTTTCTTTCCACAGCGTGAGTGTATCTCCATCCACGTTGGTCAGGCTGGTGTCCAGATTGGCAATGCCTGCTGGGAGCTTTACTGCCTGGAACATGGGATCCAGCCAGACGGACAGATGCCCAGTGACAAGACTCTCGGAGGAGGAGACGATTCCTTCAACACCTTCTTCAGTGAGACTGGGGCTGGAAAGCACGTCCCCAGAGCTGTTTTTGTGGACCTGGAGCCCACTGTTATCGGTAAACTCTCATTAAGTATAGATAGATAGTTGCTTTGTGATTTCAAAAAGTCAAACCCTCAAGTCATTTGTGATCCAACCTGTCTCCTCAGATGAGGTGCGCACAGGGACCTACCGCCAGCTGTTCCACCCCGAGCAGCTGATCACTGGGAAGGAGGATGCTGCCAACAACTACGCCCGTGGACACTACACCATCGGCAAAGAGATCATCGACCTGGTGCTGGACAGGATCCGCAAACTGGTGTGTACAGTCAGAGCAGATTTTGCTCCAGAATATGAGATGAAAAGCCAGAACTGTATCTGATATGTGACCATTGTCTCTCCCTCTCTGTCCTCAGGCTGACCAGTGCACTGGCCTTCAGGGCTTCCTGGTTTTCCACAGCTTCGGAGGTGGCACCGGCTCTGGTTTCACCTCCCTGCTGATGGAGCGTCTGTCTGTGGACTACGGCAAGAAGTCCAAGCTGGAGTTCTCCATCTACCCAGCTCCCCAGGTGTCCACCGCTGTGGTGGAGCCCTACAACTCCATCCTGACCACCCACACCACCCTGGAGCACTCTGACTGCGCCTTCATGGTGGACAACGAGGCTATCTACGATATCTGCCGCAGGAACCTCGACATCGAGCGTCCCACTTACACCAACCTGAACAGGCTGATCAGTCAGATTGTGTCCTCCATCACTGCATCCCTTCGTTTTGATGGTGCCCTCAATGTTGATCTGACAGAGTTCCAGACCAACTTGGTGCCATATCCCCGTATCCACTTCCCTCTGGCCACTTATGCCCCAGTCATCTCTGCTGAGAAGGCTTACCATGAGCAGCTCTCTGTGGCTGAGATCACCAACGCCTGCTTCGAACCAGCCAATCAGATGGTGAAATGTGACCCTCGCCACGGCAAGTACATGGCTTGTTGCCTGCTGTTCCGTGGTGATGTGGTGCCCAAAGATGTGAATGCTGCCATTGCCACCATCAAGACCAAGCGCACCATCCAGTTTGTGGACTGGTGTCCCACTGGTTTCAAGGTCGGCATCAACTACCAGCCGCCCACTGTCGTTCCTGGTGGAGACCTGGCCAAGGTCCAGAGGGCCGTGTGCATGCTGAGCAACACCACTGCTATTGCAGAGGCCTGGGCTCGCCTTGACCACAAGTTCGATCTGATGTACGCTAAGCGTGCCTTTGTTCACTGGTATGTGGGTGAGGGGATGGAGGAGGGAGAGTTCTCTGAGGCCAGAGAGGATATGGCAGCTCTGGAGAAGGATTATGAGGAGGTTGGAGTCGACTCCATTGAGGGCGAGGGAGAGGAGGAAGGAGAGGAGTATTAAATGGCATTAAGGCATCAGTTGAACAGGAAAATAATTGATTGCAATGTGTTCCTGAATGCATTCCAAACAGAAACGTCCATCTATTACCAGTTTGGCTCTGTTCTAAATAAAATTCCTGTGACATGTGAATTTGTTTGTCTTGTTGTTAATTCAGCCTAAGTATATATTGAGTACATTATCTTGCAAGATGTTGAAAATCATGAATTTTAAGTATCTTATGCAATCAGGTTGGAGACTTTCAACACAGAATATAAATAAATAAGCTATTTGTCATATATACAGGGGAAAGATATTACTAAAGGCTAATTAAAGTTAGCATGTTAAAGCTATAGGTACTCAAGTGCAGTCCAATGGTTGCTGTTTCCTGATTTATGCATCAGTATAAACTGAGCAACATTAGATGGTATGATCTCAGCTGAATTCTGAAGCCATATAATTTTGGCTCATAAATCATAACATGATTTTCTGAGGATTATTTTGAATGAAATGTCTGGATATCATGAGCCTACAGAGCATTTTTAATTAATCTCAAATCCTGGAGGGATGGAAGGAATCTCATTGGTTGTTTTATAGCACATGCACAAGTCCAATCAAATTGTTATGGGTCTGTCTCGTCTTCACCATTATCGTAGCTGCTTCATCATTTAGAAAAATATCATGAATCACATAAAACAATACTACACGATGTTTTTAGCAAAGTTTATTGGAAAAAACATTCAAATTCAGTTTTGTCCAAATGAAAGCACACACTTTTAAAACCAAACTTGCTCTAAGTAGGTACAAAAGATCGGAGCATGTCTAAGGTATAATTTCAAGAATTTTTTGATTGAAACCCAAATATGACACACTCATGGATTTGTCATTTAGAAAATCTGTTTAAAAAAGTATAAAAAGACCTCCCAGGTGCTTGTAACTTGCATATCATCGGTTGCTTGGTTTTGCATTTGGTTGTGTAAGGCTGGCGATGGTTCACACCGGCCTGTCCTGCAGCAGAGGGCAGTCGTCCACAGCTCCACGTCTGTTCAGAAGACTCCAGAACATCGAGGCTGCCGAGCAGCTGTGAGCCCGGCCGGGCTGAGGGCCCGAAGACGCAATCATGTCTTCCTTCAGAGGCCGGTAGGACTTAAAGCGCCTGTTGAGCAAAACACGAAATTCAGACAGGTTGTTTAAATTAGATGTGCCTTACAGATAAGGCTCGTCATGTTCCATATCTTTGCTATTTTCCACAAAATCTCATGAAAACAAAACCAGCTGTCTGACTTTCCTGCTCTGCTTGTAGCTCTCAGCCCTTTCTTTCTTATATAAGCTTATATAGTAATATAATACAGCGTCCAAATTTTTGGGGGGATCGTGGTTGTAAATTAAATTGTGCACAATTCATTATAATAAGTATATCCACAAAGTCAGTTCTTACTTGTAAGAATATGCCACTACTCCCACAGCCAGAACAAATACCAGGACACCCAACACTGTGGCGACAGTGCCAGGAGAGGACAGACCTGAACCTGAAACAAAGACCACATTGTGAGGAAGCAGAATAAAGCAGAAATGTGCTCTATTGTTGAGTCAAACAATCAAACCTCTGCACTGCTGTATGGTGGTTATGTCACGTACCCATGTCGACGTTGACTTTGGCACTGGCGGCGGCTAAGCTGACGTCATTGGCCATTGACACATTGATGCAGTAGACACCAGAGTCATTGAAGAAGTGACGCAGCACCAGCTGGCACTCTTTGGAGGGCTCCACCATGTTGCACGCTGTCTCAATCGGCCTCAAGCACTCTGCATCCAGGATCACGCTGCACACCTCTTTGGGAAGGCTGGAGAACAAAGATGCTCCACTGAGTCAAACAAAAAAATGCTTAAAGGAAACAAAATTCTGGATGATTTGATGAAGTGCAGGAGCATTCACCTGCCCTGGCAGGTAACAGTGATATCCAAAACATTTCTGTCCATTTCAGGCGTTGCCATCACAGCGTTGTCCATTTGCACGATCTCCACTTTCTCAATGCCCTCTGAAGACAAAGAGGGGAGGACGTTCACTGACAGTCACCTCAGAGCTTTTCATGTTGATGAACGCAGCACTGACGAAAGCTAACTCACCAAACACTTCAATGCCAGTGCAGAAGGAGCCGTAACGGTATATGACACAGTCGTCATCAGAGGGTTTGTCGTCAGCATCCCTCTTAGCGACCATGACCACGGTAGCTCGTCCGGTGAGTGTCAGTGTTCGCTTCGTATCTGATGAGGACAAACAGCAGCAGGAGGACGTTATCTCCTTTAATTCGTGTTGGTAGAAATGAATACAATGTTCAAATCATCTGTTCCTGAATATTTGTGTTCATCAGTGGTGGAATGCAGCTAAGTGCGTTTACTCGAGTACTGCCCTTAAGTACAAATTCAAGGTACTTGTACTTACTGGAGTATTTCCATTGTATGCAGCTTCTACTTTTATTCCGTCTTAAAGGCAGATATTATTTATCGTTAAGGATCTGAATACTTCCTCCATCACAGATGTTGGCTCAGTGTGCATTCACACACTGGGGATGGTGCGTTTCATTGATCCATAAATAAATCAAATGAAGTAAGAATAATTGAGCTGTGCTCTTTCAGCCTGCAGGCAAATCAGAATTCAAACGATGAAGCACGAGAGAGCAATTCATTCTGAACTTGCTCTGCTTGTTTCATACAAAGGCAGAGCTTCTTTACATCACATTTACATTTTAGGAAATTGGCTCCTATCTGGTTCATCTGGCAGTCGCTCAGCTGGCTTTCACGGTTCATTGAAGAAGAGATCTTGTCGTAAAAGTATATTTTAACAATGTACAAATAGCTGTTCAAAAAGCTGACCTGCTCCAAGGCCGGC
Source organism: Chaetodon auriga (assembly GCF_051107435.1). Classification (NCBI taxonomy): domain Eukaryota; kingdom Metazoa; phylum Chordata; class Actinopteri; order Chaetodontiformes; family Chaetodontidae; genus Chaetodon; species Chaetodon auriga. The sequence goes on from NC_135083.1 coordinate 3,237,671, forward strand.
CGGAGCTTCGCTCTCAGCGGGCAGGTGGTGGTTGACAATAGAGGGGGTCTTGGCGACTGTGGGTGCTTCCTGTCCAGGCTGAGCGTTGGAGGCAGTGGAGGCCTCGTCCTCAGTGTTGTCCTCCTCTGTGTCTGAAGGAACCATGTTGATATTCAGACCAGTTGCCTTGGTGGAAACCAGTAAGGGGACAGCAGACGCCAGTGCAGGAGCTTTTACTACACACAGGAAAGATGGTTGAGTTTGGTCTGCGCTTCAGTAGACATAATGTGGAGCTGAGACACATGGTAGACATTATTGTAAATAGATAAGAATAACTGAACATTTTAGGAAATACACTTATTTTCTGTCCTGCTGTGAGCTAGATGGGAGGATCGATGCTGCTGTAGCCAGCAGCTGGTTAGCTTAGCTTTGGATAAATACTGGAAAGAGGGGCCAACAGCTCACCTGGCTCTAACCAAAAGGTGTACTTATGCACAGTAGTGCTTCGGGCTAAATGCTAACATTAGCATGCTAACCATGTTTGTATGGCAAGTGTTAACGTGCAAAAGCTAAGCAGGTATGTTGGTTGCCATATTTAAAATTTAGCATGTTAGCATGCTAGCCTAATTAGCTCTTAACACAAACTCCCACCAACACCTCTAACAGAACGATGTTCCAAACACACAACAGACATGTAAAAGTTGGGTTAAGTGCTGGAACTACAGCCTCTGTTTCTGACCTGTGGTGCCCCGGTCAGAAGGTGGGCCAGGGGTCTTGGTTGGGGTATCAACCGGTGGGTCGCAGGCCTTATCTGGGATGACGGCCTGGATCACCACCTGAGGCTTGAATGAGCCTGAGCTGATGTAGGTGTGAGTGACAGTGAGCTCTCTGGATATGAGGGCTCCACTCTCATCCCCAAAGTCCCAGTTGAAGGTGATGTCTGCGTTGCTGAGGTACTCGCTGGGGTCGTGGAGGGTGATGGTGAAGGCGATCGCCCTGTTCTGGATGAAGCGCATGTCTCCGGCCATGATGTCGTTGACTTGGTCCAGGGAGACGGCGAAGGGGATTTGATCTGTGGAGGACACCAGTGTCATCAATAACAGGCCACAGCTGGAGTTTAGAGCTAATAGTACAATAATAAATACTCACTGGGAGGACTATTATAATGTTTAATCTTTCATGTTTTGTTTTGTTTTTTTTACCTATCCCATTATTTCAGCCTTCCACTGTGAGATTCATTATGTAATTTTAAAAGATTTGTGCCAAATAATTCAGCACAGTGACATGTGTGTTTTCCTTTTCACTAACATTAATATTCTCTTTTCTTTTTTATTGATCTGGCTGCTTATAGATGATTTCAGTCACTTGGTTTGTAATGTCAGATGAAAAACAGCCTGTTAGCTCACTTCAAAGTATTGTTTTAATGTGCTCTGCCCCCCCCATAAAATATAATTAGACCGTAGACTTAGCATCATATATACCACCTGCCATTTAATCCATTCACAGTTAATTGGACTGTAAGTCTCTTAAACCTGCAATAACTGATTTCTTTGTCCACTTGGGGGCAACAGAATCCAGCTGTGAACACAACATTGACTTCTGAATGTCTGATCCCTGTGGACTGTGTAGGTGTTGGTGGACAGCAGTGATTATATTTGGGGTGTTGGTCAGAGCACTGCACAGCTCCATGTGTTCAATAGTGCAGCTGCACACTTCTGCCACAAGAGGGCCCCTGTGCAACAATCTCCAGCCTTTCCAACATCTTTAAAGCTGATAGGGTGAATTTGTCAGCAAACTGTTGCTTATTTTGGTCTCTACCAACTCTCAACAAAAATATTTGACTCTTTAGCTGCGAAATGTTCCACCGTGTTCAGAACCAGCTGGTGTCTCACTGTGTATGTCTGCTGTGTGGTGCTGAGCAGGTAGCATACAGTGGAGTTTTGGATGACACCATGAAAGCTGTGAGAGTGAACCAGGACAGTAAAGTTGTGGTCAGGCAGCTGCTTTCTTAACAAGTGCAACAGAAGATGCAGCCCCCTCCTGTCTATACAGGCTCCAACTCACCAGTGATGGAGAACTGAGTGGAGGCATATCCCAGAGGAATGAACTTCTCCTTGCTCCTGTAGTGGTAGATGACGATGTCCATGGTGTAGGAGCCCAGCGGGATCTCATCTGTACCGATGGTCAGGGAGGAGGAGGGGCCATCTGCCACCTGCCAGTACTGACCTGCCAAATGAGCATCCAGAGTCTGCAGTGAGTCCATCTGTGACGCTCTCTGCTGCCTCTTCACTCCACACATCCATCAACGATCTCAATCCAGCCCGTCTCATGACACCACCCAGGTCAGAAAGCAGTCATCACAAGTATACTTTGACTTTTTCTACTTAATTTAAAGTATGTTTGACATATACTTTTAAAAAGTGTACTTCTAAATAGTCATCTGAATCCCACAGCTGAAAGTCCTGCATTGTTTGCCTTAAGGATTTTTTTGACATGTGGGACAAATGATGTGACATAATCTGATCATATGATTCCTTCATAATCCCTCCTGGGTCATATTTCAGTGGTGGCATGTGCCATAAGAAACTCTGCGACCCCCAGAAAAGACATAATTCAGAAACATGTGATGAGAGTCGGCGGCTCCACTCACCCCAGGTCTTCCACACAAACACATAGTTTGGCTTCTTGTCCTTCTTAACTGGTGTCCCATCAGGGAAAAGGGCCTCCCAGTCTGTGTTCTGAGGTGGGTATACTGGTTCAGACTCATGGTACTTTGTTCCTGTAGCAGGAGAAAGAGCGCAGTGACTGTCAGAGGCAGAAATTTATCAGAGATGAAGAGTCTGCAGCCTTTGAGCTACATGCTAATGGCAGTATGCTAACACGCTCACAGTGACAATGTTAACATGCAGATGATTAGCAGGTTATGTTCACCATGTTAACATGCTAACATTTGCTAATTAGCACTAAACAGGTGCAGCTGAGGCTGATGGGAATGCCATTGGCTTTGCAGGCATTTAGTTCAAAATGAAAGAATTAGACAGATTATTTGACCTGATAATAATAGAAATGAACCAAACTTCATCCAGTAGCTGCCATCCCAACCATGCTGCTAAAACAGTGTGTATTGTGGGGTGTGTGCACCGTTAATGTGTGTGTGTATGTGGTGTGTTACCATTGACGATGCAGTCTTCAGCCCAAACAACGTCTCCATCAGGCTGCACCTTCTGGTTGTGTGGGAACTCCAAGTCGATGGTGAAGGTGACTTTGGCTCCGGTCAGCGTCGGTGAATCGTTCCCTACGTTGAAACTCACTCTTCCACCTGGACAAAGAAGACAGGAAACCTCTGAGTAATCGACACGTCAATGATCGTCTTGACCCAAAGGTTCAACAAGCTTAAATAAACCTTGTACCTTATAAAATCACCATGAACTTTGACCTTTGTTGCGTGTCAATTCAATCTCCCCTCATTTCCTGTCAGCTCCCCACTGTGACTATCTGAATGAGTGCCCCCAAAAATACTACAAAAAGACTCATAAAATCAGGAAGTATGAGCGTTTAAGAACCATAATCTGTCATTATTCCAGCAATATTCCAACAGATGTACCTTTCCAGGAGTCTTTGTATCGGGGGTCTCCATCTTTCCAGATTGGGTACATTTTAGTGTTCCATGACGGGTAGCGAGTGAAACGGTTTTTGGGCTCTGAAATATCAAACATGAACACATTATGTTGAAAAGAGAATGCAAACACATGAGCGCCACGGCCTTTAATGGTGTGCTTGACATTAAATTGAATTAAAATGAGCGTTTTCTTTATGGACCTTCATCATGCTTTCCAAGAAACCTCCTTAGAATTACAGACCCATAAAGCAAAGAATGAATCCATGAGCACAATCACATCTGTTCGTTTGTTTTACAGCTGACAAAACTTCAAAGTTCGTTAATTTGACGTATTTATATGTACTTTGATGTCACAAGGTGAGAGGTGGCCACCAAAGCTCAAACCAGGGTGTTTATAGGTCTCCTGTCCCTTCAATCCCTCTCATGTGACGCTCAGCTGAGCATATGCAAGCTCCTGTGTGTGTGTGTGTGTGTGTGTGTGTGTGTGTGTGTGTGTGTGTGTGTGATTAACAATGCCACAGAGCTGAATTTGGATTAAACATACCGGCGGACAATAAATCTGATTATGAGCTGAATCAGACCCTTGAGTTTGATCATGAATTCGGTCTGTGCTGTGTCAGACGGTCACTCTCCTTTTCTGCTTGAACTTCATGTTAAATGGTGAAAGTTGATGTGCAGGATGAAAGATTTTGCACGAGCAGCCGAAAAAATGAGCCATTGTACATGTTTAATGTAGTTAAAGGACACTTTTTTTTCATGTCTCTGTCAATGCACATATGGACACGTGAGTAATGTTAAAGACAGATTTTAAATAATAAACTAATCCTTTAACTTAAGACTAAAAGGATTCGGATAAATAGCGCTGTGCTTTGAGAAGGTCACATTCTGTGTCACGTACGTTCATGCATGGTTGAGTCAAGAGGCCGTGGGAAAAAACGTGAATCTGGATGTTTACAGTAAAAACTGGATTTTCATGTGAGGACAGAAAATTCTGCAGGTGAAATCAAAACCTTTTTAAGAGCTTAGTTATGACCTGAATCCAAACAAGTTTACGAGACGCTGTGTGAAACGTAAACAGCACACTGTCATATGTCGCATTTCAGAGCTCCTGAGTCCATGTAGTGACATCCTTCATCCAATCATGTGTTCACAAAGCGGTGAACCTCGCTCCATCCTCGCCTGTGAACTAAAAATACTTCAGTCTGACAATTTGGTGAATATTGTCTTGAATAAACTAATCGATGAAGGATTCAGAAAGTGACAGAAACAGAATTTAAAACAGATTTCAGTGTAACACCATCGTCTCAACTGCCGACGCTGACTCTGCAGTACTGCTTGTACATTTACCCAAATATTGATCCTAAGTACAAATGTGAGGAACTGGTACAGGTACACATAAAGACACAGGCATGTTTAAAACGATCTCCAATACAACAGTGAAATACTACTTACACATTAATGCAACAGTGATGATAATCCATTAATATCATATATAATGCTGGAACGCTCACAGAGGATATTTTCTGAGTTCTACTAAAGTACTTTTACTTTTGATGCTTTAGCTTAATTTCTGTAATAAAACTTTGATATGTAACATTTTGAATGCAGGATTTACTTGGAATGGAGTATTTCTGTATGGCAGTATTTCTACCTTCACTAAATGATCTGAATACTTCCTCTGCGGCCTTTCGAAGGAGTCCTAACTCTGATTACTGATGTTTTGCGTCTTTTAGTCTGTGAGACTCCTAAAGACTCTGAAACACTTTGTCAGCATGAATTATGACAGAAGATGTCTGAACTGGAATCAAAGTATACCCTCTACCTGAAATCCATCTTAAAAATGAATTTTCTGTACTTACTTGCTGCAGTGTGTGAAGCGACAGCCAGCAACAGCAGCAGAACAACAGACGTCCTCATCGTCAGCCCACCTGCTCTTTACCAAATATCCCTTTTGTGAGCAGCAGGCAACAGAAAACAGGCTTTATAAACTCTGTGCTCGACCTCACACAGCAGGCGAAACTCCGCCTTCTTCGCGGTGACCTTCCTCCAATCAGATTTAGGGGCACCTGGATGGATTGCATTTGTGTATTTACAGTAGAAGCACGTCTCCGGGATTACAGTCGCACATACAGTAGAGAAAGCTCCACATAATCACATTAGACCTGCAAAATTCCACATGCTCTTTTCCTGCAGATCACGAGACACGCTGGAATCAAAAAGAAATAAGTTTCAGACAAACACAGAAATACGGTCAGCGGTGGATCATGAGCACTACTTTTACCCAAGTACTGTACTTAAATATTTCCATTTTATGCTTCTTTATATCTCTACCACATCTCACAGGGGAGCATATTGTACTATCCGTATTTCACAGCTGCAGTTATTTGTATATTACATACAAAGTAAACGATAAGATCATAGTTTATGATGCTTTGTTATGGACTAAATTACCCAACAGTGTATATAAAGAAGTTGAATTTAACATCAAATAACATAATGTATAGAAATATGATTCTAACACATCAATAATTTGCTGGTAATATTTCTATATTTTTTACTTAACTAACATTTTGAATGCAGGAGCTTTATGTGCATGAAGTATTTTTACATTATGCTGTTGGTGCTTTTGCTTAAATAAAGAAAGTAAAACACAGTGTTGTGTGGTTATACGTTTATGTGAAAAGAGGCGTGAATATTTTACAATGACACCAACATTAATCATGGTGAAAATTCTTTTTGCATGCTGGTTTGGAGATACTGTGAGGCCTCTGACAGAATAAAAAAACATGTTAATTCCACTGTTTAAAGTACAATACAACAGGATTATATTTAGATCATGAGGGCTACATTTGGGTGCCACTTCCACAAAGCATGCGCTTTCAAACACAATACAAATAGTCCCTTAAATCTCTGCTGAAATCACCTGACTCATTTTGGGCTGCCCGTCTAATTGAAGCTAATTATGTGCGGATTTACTCAGAAATTCATGTCGCTGCTGATGATTATCTGCCATCGAATCTACGTCATAGAAAACTCTTGAAAAGTACTTTATGTTAGTAGGAGTGACATTAGCTGAAGATGAACTGTGTGTAAATGATGAATTAGAATGTGGGAAATATTAAAGTGTAGCAGGGAGACGTTCGTTTGTGTGTCATTAGAAAAACAGGTCACAGTCTGCTGAGAGGGGCTGTGCTCGGGCAGCAGAAATGGGAGGAATGCAACGTTAATGAGGATTATTGAAGCACTTGTGACTCCCTAAATTCATCCGGCTTTGTCCTTCCACTATAAAGTGACTTTGTTGAAAGATTTTTTGTCTCCATATCATATGCCAAACTGTGACACTGTTTAAACCTCTTTTTAAACAATGTCAGCATTCACAGCAAATCCTTTTCAGACCTGTTTCATCTGCTGTCACCGTGAACCCTGTAACTCCCTTCAGGCCTCAACATGTGTGCACGGACCCACAGGGGGTAATCATGCATCATACTGTAGTTCATGCTAAGCTAAGCTAAGCAGCTGCTGACTGTAGTTCCATATTTGCCGTGCAGACATGAGAGCTATCAATCTTCTCATCTAACTCTCAGCAAAGAAACAAGGAGGCCTGATCCTCCAAAATGACCAACTTTTGTCCTAAATGGTGTCTTTACTGTCCTGACATGACCTCTCCTGGGTAGAGGACTTTGGGACCCGGGTATCCAGGTCTTTTTGACTGCAAGACAGAAAATAACTTTCACAAACTGAAACGATAAGCTGACGTCTGCTTTCATATGTGGATTTGTGCTTTTATGATTTTTTGCCTCAGTTCTTGACTCAGTTCCTACAAATAGTTTAATGCTGACTGTTGACTTATTAATGTCTTTTTAAATAGAAAAATGTGAAGTGAGGATATAAACAATTTATTTATTTATTGCACTTTGTGTGTACCAAAAAAAAAAAAAAAAAAAATCTATTATAGTGATAAAAGGAAAAATCCGTACATACTCTGTCATGTATATACAGCACAAAGACATCCCAAAATATCCCTTAGTATACAGGTACCCATACACATGGACACATATAATAATACTAACTCCCATAAGTCACAGAAATGAGGGAAAGGCACATTTTAATTTGCGGATAATCTTTCTTTTGACTCTGATTACAACTTGATACTCAACGAGATGTTCAGCACCTTGTTGCCTAGCAACAAGAATGTGGCCCATCCTGCTGCCTTCATCTTTTCTCCTCCAAAGAGCCACAGAAAGAAGAACCATGAAATCTCACATAACAAATACTTTATATACAGTATGCCGCTACATTTCTAACAAAATATACAGTGCAGGTACAAGTACAAGTAATGACATATTATACACAGAATAAACAGTTGGAGGTATGATTAATACAGTGTTTAGACGGGAGAATATATGTAGTGCGATAGTAATGCGTTGTTGTTTTGGTATTCAGAGATTAAAGTTCAGGACCGCTGCTGCTCCACACGCATGCAGTGTGTCAGTCTGTCCAGCAGGTGACGCTGTGAGATCAGAGCGCTGCGGTGGCGCCGTTCAGAAGGAGAGCCGCTCCAGTGTGATTGGAGGAAGTGATACATCAACAAAGAAAGATGGCCGAAGTGATAGAGCTGCAGAAGCTGAAGGTTGGTGGAGCCTTAAATGTGTATTTATTACGCATGTTCGGTGAATTTTTGATTAAATGTTGTGCCGTAGCCGTTGTTTGTGACAATACCGGACAGCGGGCTGACGGATAGCTGAAAGCTTTGAAGAGCAAAATGTCTCCGCCGGCTGTGAAGGCTCCTAACAGGCGTGTGTTCACGTTGTTCACTCAGCTGCGGAGCTAGCCTAGCCAACCATACCGAGATAGGTTTGAAACCTAATCGCAGATTAAGAGGCGGCTGGGAATTCGTTTAAATCACCAGATAAAGGTGTAATGTTGAATTTAAACCGCAAATGTAGCTGTTGTTGTTAGATGCAAAGCGTGCCGCCATCTCTGTCCCGGCCCAGTTAAATGAACGGTATCACCGGTATCCAAGTGTTTGACCTCCGCGTGTCTTAAACACCGAACAAGGTTTAGAGTCGATGGTCTGCATGAAAAAGCACCAAAGAGGCCATTTGATTGTATTTAACAGGTTGCATCGTTTAGTTGTAGTAGTTGATACTGAACGGACGTTGTCTTTCTTTTGTCTTCAATCACAATTAACGTTCTCTAGTATCCGTTAGCGGTTGCTGGTTTATGTTCATAATGTTTTTCTTTTTTTGTCTTGAATTTCACTTCATGCAAGGGCCTCAAGAAAAAATACCAAGAACTTATCATAAATCATTACTTTTCTTTTGTAAGGGCGAAAACCAAAATTGTACAGGAAACCTGAGGAGGAAAATCGAAACCAGATCAGCCGTTTGGGCAGTGATCTGTGTCTCACCTGTTTAATTAGTGACATCTGAAATCAGTAATAATGGTCACTGGTTAATCTGAGTCCTGAACATTGATGAGCACTGGACTGAGTATTCTGCTTAATGTTTAAGCCCAAAAGTCCTTCAACTTGAAAACTTTCTCAGCGGGATGTTGTTTATGGATTTATCGTGGACGGTAGCAAAGATGATCATTTCTGCCACCAGTACAACATAAAGAAGATTAAAATTCTGATGCTCAGAGCAATGTTAAAAATAACATTTGAAAAAAGCCAACAGCAGCAAAACCTTGTGCCTGTTTAGTTTTATTTGGGTCTGCGTTGTGCTAAAGAAATTATCCCCAGTGAAGAGCTTTAAGAGTCAGGTCAGGTTCGGACCTCGTTGCATTAAAAGTTCCACTTGTGTTTCTCTTGTTTTAGCTTGCTGAACTGAGGCAGGAGTGTGAGGCCCGAGGTCTGGACACCAAGGGAAACAAAGGAGAACTCATTGCCCGACTGCAAGCCTATCTGGAGGAGCACGGTGAGGCGAGACACCCGTCAGGTTGTGACTCACTGTAGACATGGTGTAAATAGGAGAGTGGGTGGACGATAGTCAGAGATGGAAATGCAACAAAAGCTGTTTGTGGTCTGGATGAATCGTTTCTGAATGCAGTTTTGTTGTCAGAGGCTGCGTCCTCTTGATTTTTCCTCTCTCATGCATCCTGATTGTGATCAAGTCACTGATCTCTCCTCCGACTCTCTTACTCTCTGCTCTCTGGCGGTGGGAAATTTCTTTGTCCCATGATGAAAACAACAGAGGAAGATGTGGATGTGGACGACGTGCTGGCAGAGGATACAGAGGTAATGGGACTGTTGATGTGTCGTGATGTGAGCTCTTCTCATCAGGCTGGTTTGTGAGACAGTCATCAATGTTTCCATTTTCCTTTCAGGACTTCACTAAAGTCGAGAGCGCCAACAATGTAAAAGTCCACAAGGAGTCTGAGCCTCCAGAGGAAGAGAAGTAAGTTTATTGTCACATGTGAAATATTTGATATGAGGTACTTTTTAACACACAAACCAAATGTGCAGTAACATGATGGACACCCGGAGGGCCCAGACCTCCACCGAGGCCAATAGTCCACTCTTCTGTGATATTCAGATCAATATATGTTTGGATAGAAACATATATAGAAATAGTTGTCCCCAGATTGATAAACAAAGGTTTATAATGGGTCACCAATTCTTACCAGGAAGACATCGTCATCCTTTGCTCGTTTCACTTCTTTATGTGTTTGTCTTTCAGAAGTCCTGAAAAGAAGGTGGTGAAAATAACTCCTCCATCCTCTGCCAGTGAAGTACGTATGACGTGTTTTTCTTTCACTGATAGTTTGATTGGAAGCTCTTAATCTGTGTGTTTGAATACAAAGACGGTCACATGTGGAAATGGTGTCTCAGCTATCAGGTTGTGACAGTGTCAAACCAGAAAACACTGTAGTTCTACATACTGGATTCACTCATAGTGTAAATATCCATCAGCACCTCTGGCAGCAGCTTGTGTTCTGATGTAAAATTCCACCTTTTGTTGAGCAGAGACTACAGAAGAGGGCTGAGCGTTTCAACTTGCCTGCGTCTGCTGAAAGCAAAAAGGCCATACGTGCAGCGAGGTAAGACTTCACCGTCTCTGGCCGTCTTTTAAAAGATACTGTCAGTTTATGACGATTTGGATCTCATTTTTGTAGCTTTGGCCGTCATTTGTATGAGTAACGATGACACTGTGCTCACCAAGGTTTTACCTGAGATGAACTTAAATCAAAAAACAAAGGTGCCCCAGAATCCCTTAGAAAAGAGTTTTGTTGGTTTTTGAGTTAAGGGAATGATTTATTCCCTCTTGTAAATTCAGCAAACGTAATCCATTGATTTATTCCTTTCTTTGAAAAGAATGTGTTGGTTTGTGTCAGTGTGTGTTGCATGAACTTAGCTTGACATGTGTGGAAAAAACAGGGAAAGCAAATCCACACCCTCCCTGAGAGAAGCCCAGAGCAGAAAGAGGAAGTAAAGCCAGCAGAAGTGCAGCACATGCAGTTAGTAAAAAAGAAAAAAACTCTGTACTTCTGTTAAAACTCTCTTTAAAACATTTCCTTTTATAGGAAAGTGTCTGTACTCTACATTTTGGTAATTTTGCTCCCATAAAAATATATATTATTGATCTGTCCCCTTCAAAATAAAAGTCTAGCCACTGCTACACCAGTAATTCCTTCATTGATGAGTCCACTGCTGTCTTAACTGATAGAAATGATGGTCAAAACTCTCTGAAAATAATATCCAAGTTGGTGTAAATTGGACTTTAAGACTGTTGCCATGTCAAAATAATTGTTCTCCTTTTCTTCAGGTTTGGCTCAGTGACCGAAGCTTCCAGTCCCTCTCCAGGTCTGTTGTCACTCTAACTGGCTTCTGTGTTCTCAATGGAGCAAAAGTGGATGTGTAAAGACGAGGGGACGAGGGCTTTCCTGTGATGATGCAATGATCACTGCCCATAATACAACTCTCTTTGCTTGATTTGGAATCTTTGGGATTTCACGCCATAAATGTCATTAATGTGACAAAATCCCTGAAAAAGCAAAGGTGGCAGCTGCTAGCTAGCTGAAAACGTACCATTTTCACCACAGACCAACTCCTTCAGCAGCTCCTTTGCTGTTGTTGTTGTTGTTGTTGTCATTGTTGTTGTCGTTGTTGTCGTCGTCGTCGTCGTCGTCGTCTCGGGGTTCAGTTGAACCTTTCAGGCCAAGCTTCACTCCTCCTTCAGGGGGATAGTTTTCTCCTGTTTTGCGTCAGATGCTTGTGGAGCGAGTGTGGTGATTATTTTGAAATGACTGCAGGTGGAAGTAAAGAATAAATAAGCACCTCATGAATCATGATGCTTTAACAACATTTCAGGTGTTTTTCATACAGTTCAGTGTTAAAGGTCTGTCACCGTTTTCTGCTTCTCACCCCACAACTTTATCCATGTGTCTCCCAAACAGGTGTGGTTGCAAACAGTAAAGCTGCTGTAAGTGTTTGTCCACCGTTTAGTTGGCACATTTCTTCATCCCTCCAGTTAATGACATGAGTTAATGGGAGTGTTTTTGTGTCTTCTAAAGGTGAACCTCGATCAGCTGAAGAAGAGAGCAGAAAGATTCGGCATGAACGTTTCGTCCGTTTCACAAAAGGTGACGACCAGCTGGAGCGCACACAGAAGTCTGTGGTGTTACTCGACTCGTTAAACGGACTTTTTTCAGCAGGTCGTTGTTCAGATTAGACTCCTGCCCTTCTGGAGTTTAGAGTTGTTTTTGTCTTTTCCAGATTGAAGAGGATGAAAAGCTGAAGAAGAGGAAGGAGAGGTTCGGGGCCTTAACAAGCGCAGGTTCGGCTGGTGCAGCTGATGTTGAGGTGTGTTTTCTTTAACCGTCAGTGCATCTTTGTTGCTGTTTGACCTGGAGGTTGTGCTGCACAGCAAGTCTGACAGCCAGGTTTTCTTAACGTTAGCTGCTTCGACCAAACCTGAAACCCCAGTCAGAGATGATGAGCATCACGATGCTGATCAGCTTACCTACTTTACGCATCACCAGCTGATTGCACATCACGGCTGGATGTGAACAGTTTGCTCTGCTTTAATAACTCGCCTTTTGTTCGGTGACATCACTGACGCACGACTTCAGCTGATCCAAATCTGACTGAACAGAACCTCCCCTGTATCAGCTGACGCCTGACCAACGCGTTCATCCTGCTGTGCAGTACTGCCCCCCGGTGGACAGTAACGGTCAGTTATATTTCATGACACATGAACAGGTCAGAGGTGTGTTAATGTCTGTCTTCTGTTTCTCTGCAGGCAAAGAAACTGAAGCGAGCTGAAAGATTTGGAAATGTGTGAATGATGTTTTAGAGCCTTCCCGTCTTTTTTTCCTTTTTTCTTTTTATAAAGCGTTTTCATGACTGCACAAACAATACCACGAGACAACTAACAGGATTAAAATTTTGTGATTTAAAATAAATTGTTTTCAATTTTTTGATATCTGCTTCGTCTGACTCTGTTTTTTTTTTTTGTTTTTTTTTTGCTTTATTGTACCTTCTTGGAGTCACTAACTTGACCTGATTATGAAAATAGAGATTTCTGATAGCAAACGTAACTATTCATTGTTTACTGGAAACCTCTGAGTAATAATTATCCGCCTGTATTATTTTCCTCAGGTCTGTCTCATGCAGTGATCGGATTGACATTAGCATTTTGAAGCTGATCATTCCTAAAACTTGTCTGTGAGGATCATTGTAAAAAGTTCAATGTCAGTTTTGAACTCTTTTGTTACCTAAAAAATGACTTGATCAAACAACATGCGTATCAAATTTGATGAAATTAAATGAAAATGAAACTAATGAAATTGTTGGTGGGCTGAATTAGTGGAAACAAACAACAAACTGTTGGTTCTCCAGTGACACACAGCAGTGAGCGGCTGATGTACGCTGAGCGTGCCTTCGTTCACTGGTATGTGGGTGAGGGGATGGAGGAGGGAGAGTTCTCTGAGGCCAGAGAGGACATGGCAGCTCTGGAGAAGGATTATGAGGAGGTTGGTACTGACAGTCTGGGAGAGGATGATGATGGAGGGAGAGGATGATGATGAAGGAGGGGAGTATTGAACAGGCATGTATTCTGTTGTATTGAACTCTGATCTGTGCCTCCTGTGATGTGGAAAAATGAAGTTTGCTGACTGACTGCAGTACTGTTTCTGTAATGTCTGCAGGTATGTCTTACAGGTAAATATTAACATTCACACGACTTACACACACGAGCTCTTTCTGTGCTCGGTTTTTTAACTCGCCGGCGTGAACGACAACCACATCTCAGCGTCTCTCTCTGGCTTCTTCTACTGAATTGCAGGTAGAACAAAGCCCCAGGCTAGTACAGTGACATCTCCAGGTTGCTGCCTGTCATTACAGTTTCCTTGAACACTCATCCCATGGTGCTGTTGGAGAGCTCGTTCACCAGAGCGGTGCAGATTGTTCCGTTCGTCTTTCAATGCAGAGAGCGTGCTGCTGTCAAACAGGTGTGTGTGGGTTCAGACGGTACATTTCTTAGTGATATTATTCTGCTCACACCACACTCAGCCACTGTTAAACGTCTTAAATAACCCAAAGTTTACATTATCACTTAAAAGATCTAGAACATCCTGACTGTCCTGTTCTTGCTGTTCTGCTTTTCGTCACTTGGGGGCGGTGTTGTTCAACAGTTGTTTGAACTCCACTCAGGCTGAAACCGCAAACTACTGTAAATTTCAAATTGCTGCAGGTGGCCTGTACTTTACCTACCAAATGACTTCAGCATCAGGTGCTTCAGTGCGCCATTTACAGATCTCACTTCTACAAATTGAAGGTGTAATTTTGTTCTTGACTTGAAAACGTGCCTGAGAAGAACTGAGGTTCAACCCCGTCTGGTTTAAAATAGGGTGTGGTATTCACATTGGCCCACGGGAGGCACAGTGGGTGTCTCACGCTGGCAGACAGGTGGTGTTTAAAAATACTTAGTTGTGCTGTTACTCACTCTGAATAATGAATGGCTTTGAATGAAAATCATGGACTTGTTAAACAACAATAAGAGGAAACATAACACATTCACAAGTGTTGTAAAAGTTTTTATTTAATTTTGTTGTAATTTTGACCACGTTTGGCTACACAAATGCATTCCTTCAAATTCAGCAATCTTATTTGATTTCATTAAATGCACAAACAGACAAAACAAAATGGCTTCTACATGACACTGACCTACATGAACAGAGTTTATTGCACTTAGCATCCAGTTCACCTGCCGATCGTCTCTCCTGTTGTTCGTTAATGCATTGGTAGATTCAGGATAAACTATCTGCCAAACACTTATTACAAATTTGAGATCATGGGGGATTTAAATTTCTTGACGTGTGCCGACTTTCAAAGGCAAAACAATTTCAGCTAAAAACGTTGTTCCTCTTAGAACCCATGCATTGATGGTAGAAGAACAAGGCAGAACTATTAAACAGCACCTCTGCTGAGTGCTCTTCTCAATATAAGACATGGAGTTAAGATCATTCTATATTTTTCTCCATCTCACAGTCACGAGGTAATCGGATTCCTTTGGGAAATAAATAAATTTAGGGTTGCGTGTTTCCTCTGACAAAAAAATCCTACGACAGAATATTTTGAATGCTGAAAAGATGTGCACTTCAAAATGGTACAAAAATACAGATACATACACACAAAGTGCCCTCATGTGTACAAAAGTTGAACTCATATTTGGCTGTAAAACACAACAGGCCCTGAATACAATGCTGTGGAAAAGTGTGGACAGTTTTTCTGCACTGAAACACGAACGCTACGCTAACTCACAGGCAAACGTCCCAACCCAGCTCCTGCTGCTACCACCAGAAACCAGCAGCTCGAGCATCTACTGCAACATACAGCGATTGTTTTAAATAAGATCAATCCCAGCCTTCATTTCCTGCTCGCTTCTCCTATTGCAAAACATACACAACTCACATTTAAAACCACCTGGGTGCTAAACAGCACAGGAACATACAGCACATACAATAGCAGTGACACTCAAAAGCTTCCTATTTTCCTTCTCTATGTGCTTCATCAGCCCCCAAACCAAAGCAGCAGAATGACATAAATGCATGTAAATCCCAGTGAAAATAGGAAATTTCACAGTGTAGTACACCACAGTCTCAAATACAGGTTTTGCAGGATGTAAAATTAGCCGAAACGTGACAAATGATGGAGTCTTCCTTAAGAGACCAAAGAGCAACAAGATGAAAACAGTAACTTTACAGATTAGAGTTTGAAGTTTCTTCTTCAGATCTTCTTCCTGCAGCTGACACACACATTTCAGACTCCTACTCAGTGAATCTTTTTCTGCTTTTTAACCACATCGCGGGGAATTAAAACAATGATAGTAGCAGTTATCACTCCCTAATCTTTCACACGTCTGCTGCAGTCAAGTTTAAGGTAAAGTGGAGAGAAAATTCAGTCTGCGTAGGTTATCAACATTCCTTCAGCCGGCGATTACATAATACTAACAAATATATCCTGTGACAAAACGTAATTATCTACGGTCTAATCTGCCTGACTCTGTGTCGTGAGAGTCAGCCAGTGTGTGCCAGTTCAGGACTGCGTTAAAAGCCTTTTTTTGTAAAATGTTCTGACACACTGTGAGCGCCACCCTGCTTCTCCAGTACAAGCTCCGAGAACATGCTCTACCATCCAGCCCCGACTTTAACATACAAACATCGTCATACTCGTGTACTGTCCTTCAGTTTGACAAACCTCTGGGAAGAGAGGAGCTCCACAGAGCCTCACACAGTCACACCAACAAAAACCTTGAGAGGAGGCGTCTTTTCTCCTCAGCCGTCTCTTTCATCTCTGGTCCTAACTGAGGAGGAGGCAGGCTGTCCCTCTGCATCACTGCTGGTGACCTGCAGCAAAGCACCTCATTTTAACGGACTCACCTACAGCAAGGCAATGTTTCCTGAAATTTCAGCAGGTTTTGACGTCATACGCGTTACCTGAGGTGGTGGACGATGTCTCATGACAAGATGTGTACGAAGAGGATGGCCAGGCCGATGTTGAGCAGGATAACCATGCAGATCATGATGGTGTTTGGGCCCTTGAGGAGACGGGAGCATACAGTGTGCGATATGAGGTCAGTCACTTCAGGAAATTACTAATGTTTGACCAACAACAGCGAGGCTGTCATGCCCTGTGAATGTGCTACTGTCAAGCTACACATGAAGCCTTAGCCAGGAGATGCTGCGTTTAGCTTAGCATAAAGGCTGGGAGCAGGTGGAAACCGCTAACCAGGCTCTGTCAAAGAACTTTGTCTCTCAGCACCTCTGAAGTTCACTACTTAACACGTTATTTCACCTCTGAGAGTTTCAGAGGTGCTGAGAGGCAGATTGAGTCATATTTGGGCAGAGTCTGGCTGTAATTAGCTGCTATGCTAAGCTAACATCTCCTGGCTGTAGTGTCATATTTAACAGACAAACATGAGAAAGGTGCTTTAAAGTTTAAAGTATAGACTTTATACGTACTTAAACTCATATTTTTTGGTAAAACAAAGCCAGAAATTAAAGGTCTGTCTGCTAGTAGCACTTTGCACTTTGCAGAGCTTTGCTGTGAGCTAAACACTAATGTCAGCAGGCTAACATGCTCACCACGACAATGCAAAGATGCTAATGTTTAGCAGATGATGTTTCCCATGTTCACCCTCTTAGATTAGCTTGTTAGCATGCTAACTGATCAGCACACTGCAGCTGTGTGAGCGGGAATAGAATTAGTTTTGCAGGTATTTGGTCAGCAAGTGTTGGACAAATAGAGATGATGTCCTGATGGTGGCGCTCGAGAAAAAAGTAAATTAATACAGTTAATCTTGAGGGGAATATGAATGTCTGGACCGAATTCCATGCCAATCTTTTCAATAGCTGTCAAGATATTTCGGTCAAAACTGCCAATGTCAATTTCATGGTGGTGCTAGAGGAACCACTGTCTGTATGAAACGTCGTGGTGACCTGTCTGTCAGTTGTTTACAGACTGACATTGCTGAGCCTATAGCCACACTGCTAACATACCTAAAAATAATCTGATGTGAGTCAGTGTGTATATTTACTGTCTTACCTCCAGTTCCAAAGACTCTGCAGTCATCTCATTGCTCGACACCATGGCCTTCAGTCTGGCCTCTGCTTTGGGATCCACCTTTGTGGCTGGTTTGGCAACAACGGCTTTGGCTTCCACTTGCTTTGGTACTGTTTTAGGTTCAAGATTGGGTGCAGGTTTTGGGAACGGAGCTGGGCTGGGTTGTCGTTTTGGCAATGGCTTTGTCTCTGCTTTGCTGGATGGCCTGCTCACCTCCCTGGACTCCACTTTGTTCTCAGAGGTGGACGGCGCTCGATCATGGACTGATGGAGCTCTTTCCGCTTTGACCTCGGTGGGTTTAGGCTCGGGGGTGACAGCTTTGGTGGACACTTTGGAGGCGGGGCGCGGTGCTTCTTCTTCATCTGGAGCGATGAGGCTGTTCCTTACAGGGGCGGCGGCGGCAGGAGTGACGTCTGGAGCTTTTGCCTCAGAGTCAAACTTCTGCAGGGGCTTGATCTCCAGGTCAGAGCCCTGGTCATTCTTGTTGCTCTGACGGCTGGGGGTGCGGGAGGGGCCACGACTGCCGGCGGCCCCTCCACCCTCAGGTGCAGCCGTGGTGGGAGCAGAAGCGGAGGTTGAAGGGGTGACGGGGCGGCTGTTGGGCTTGCTATTGGGCTTACTGTTGGGTTTATTGATGCCCTTACTGCCACCACCTTTACTGGCTTTGTCTTCATTCCAGCTTCCTGGACTGAGGAGTTTGGGATCTTCCTTGCTGATGATGCCTGGGCTGGGGGAGGGGGTGCGGCCTGGGGACGAGCCAGGCATGAGGCTGTCCAGTTCATTCATGAGCGGGCTTTCGGGTGGCGTGGGCAGGGGCTCCTCCTCAGCCAGCAGCGGCTCGTGCATGACAATGTCTGTGTTCTCACTGCCCTCCATGGCCTCGTGTAACACTCTCTTCTTAAGATACTCAGGACCTGTGTGAGAAAGATGCAACCAGTTTAATAGTGTTTGGCTCATCACACACACACACACACACACACACACAATACATTGAGAGCAAAGATAAAAACTCTTCTCTGGAGACTATGTGACCTGACAACATTTGACAAATATGAGTCAGCCATTTTTTGTTTATATATTAGTGTCATTACCGTAAAAAATCAATATCTGATGTTAACATTGTTATCACAAAGCTCTCCTTTCTCTCTCCCTGCCTCATTTTAGAAGATTCATTTTAATCTTCCAACCAGACTAATTTCCTTTGACTGAAATATCAGGAAGCAGCTTCAGGAAGAGGGGCTTTAAATCTTTGAAGGCAACTTTATAATTCTGCCATTCTCTCCCTGAACTACACTCATTTCCTGTGACCACGGGAAGCAGCTACTGAGTCCGGCGCAACCCTTATTAATAACCCTTCAATGCACATCTTTATTCACAAGTCGGCTGTTTGCTCACGTTTCAGAGAGGAAAAAGTGTGAAAAGACGCCAAAGAAAAACACAAGATGACAACCAATAATGCATTAAGGTCCCTCTCTATATTTTCTGGTTTTTTTAATTCAGATTTACTTCCCCAGCTGGTCTTTGGCTGTCAGCCCAAAGGCT
Source organism: Chaetodon auriga (assembly GCF_051107435.1). Taxonomy (NCBI): domain Eukaryota; kingdom Metazoa; phylum Chordata; class Actinopteri; order Chaetodontiformes; family Chaetodontidae; genus Chaetodon; species Chaetodon auriga. The sequence continues at coordinate 3,256,876 of NC_135083.1, forward strand.
ATTTCTTTCTACTGAAGGTGTAAATCTTTAAAAATGTCTCAAAAACATATGCTACATTTTAAAAAAGGCTAAACAAGTTTTTAAGACTTATAAAATAATTTCCAAAAAGAGCTGGCAACCATAGTTCTCATACAGGAGTATTTGTTAGGGACTATTTTCATAGCAGGACTCAGCCAGGCCTCGTCCATTTGTAGTATTACTTGGAGACAATTCGAGCCGCCCCTCAGAAAGCTGGATGACTTTCTGTTTCTGTCTGCGTCCTTTAAACTCTCTGCTGCAAGCAAGAACAAAAAAAAAACAAACAAAAAAAAGCAAGCGGCTCCGAGGTGTGTGTCGCCAGACTCGCTATGAAACTGATATGAGCCCTTCGACCCAATAAGATGTTCCTTTTTTAGACATTCAAATGCGGCTACCCTTGTGTGGAGCCTCGGCCAAGGATCTGCTCGCACAGGGACACGTTATAAACTAGATGAGTGGTGAGCTGTTATCTGTTTAGATTTGCTGTCTCCCTCAGTGTTGATGGGAGCGCTATTAGTCCTGACAAGCACGAGGACAGAAAGAGGTGAGATGGTGAATATGAGCCTCCTCCTGTACGAGAAAAACCATTTACGACATCCAGGTTCAGGTGAAAATATCATGCAGCTGTTCCCACACTGCTCATAGGTAACATCACTGACCTGGCTGGTAGAAGGAAGGGGAGAGCTCTTTGGCCACCAGTCTGGCGATGCTGGACTCACTGTTGGAGGCCTGAGCGGCCTGTTCAGCTGCCTCTGACTTGGCCTTTGAATGGGTCGTCCTGCAGGGGACAGACAACGTAATTCAAAGTTTAAAAGAGGAGTTTGGCATTCTGGGAAATATGCATATTTGCCTTCTTGCCAAGAGTAAGATGAGAAGATTGGCACCAGTTTTGTCTCCACCTCTTTGTTAGACAAGAAGCAGCTTTAGCTTAGCTTAGCTTAGCATAATGACCAGAAATGAAGGGAAACAGCTAGCTTGGCTCTGTCCACAGGTGAAAATCAGCACCTTTAACCTTCACATACGTTACATTTTGCTTGATTCATACAGATCGACCAAGAAATAGTTCCAGCACATAACTTCTCCACAGCTTGTGGTTTTTAAACTTTGGATTTTGTTTCCCGTCTTTATGCTAAGCTAAGCTAACCAGCCGCTGGCTGTGTCTTAGACTCTTATACTGTATTTTCGGCACAGACATGAGAGTCGCATCAGTCTTTTCAACTCTTGGACAGAATGGGAATGAACATATTTTAAATAAATAGATAAATAAGAGAGAGCCGCGTTTACCAAACTGTGTAGACTCTTTGAACCCTCGTACATGTATGGACAGTTTGTTAGCGCAATTCTTCCAAACATGATCAAAACAACAACAAGTTGTCACATTATGCTGAAATGATTGGTCGACCTGAATATTAACCCGTAGAGATGATGGCTTTAAGACCGACCAAAAATACCACAGCACAGGGTTTGTTTATAGTATTCAATCATGGAGAAGCGACGGCTGGGGTGGATGGCTGATGGTCATACGGCTCATTAGTATTATTAGCTATCGAGACAGGACGTGTCCTTTTCTGCTGTTGGGCAGTGACAGAAATAAATTATGCTTTTATAGCAAGACAATGAGTTATTGCTGGCAAGTCACCGAGTCACCATCATCACACATATTTCAATGTGAGCAGCGGCTGGAGAGACAGAGAGGACAGTTTGGAGCAACACTTTAACACGATGCAACACTTTCTCTGTTCCGTTCCCCTTTAAGTCACTGAAGAACAGGAAACTGAATAAATCTGGGCACATAAGTATCGCTAATCCACATAAAATACACCATAAAAAGTAACACACTTTCACACTTTTGTTATTATTATTATTATTATTATTATTATTATTATTATTATGTTCCTGTTTTCTCCAAATTTAACACAACAAAGTGTCTCTAGCTGCTCACTGAGCCACAGTGTGCTTTGAGCTAACATGCTAACATCATGCTAACACTGTGACAATGCTAACGTGCTGATGTAGCAGACAGAGCGTTCACCGTGTTCACCAGTTCGACGTGTTAAAACTATTGCTAACGTTTGTCAGTTAGCACCAAACGCAGTGTGTGTTGCAGTGTGTGTTGCAGGTTTTTAGTCGTGAATATATTATTGGACGAATTAGAAATCTGACCTGATGGTGGTGCTAGATGGAACTGTAAGGCATCAACAAATTCATTACAGGCCATCCTTTGGGGAACATGAACATGTGTACAAAATGATGACTACTCATAGCTGCAGTTCAGGCTTTATCTCCTGCAGGCCAAGAATGTCTTTATGAGGTTTCATGTCCAACCATCCAATAGCTGATGGGAAAGTTCACTTTGGGCCAAAGTGGCGGACGACTGGACACTCGACCAACGTTAACATCAACAGCACCACGCTGCTAGCATGGCTGAAAACCCACAACCTGAGCGCTGGTCATTCAAGGCTGCCGCTGTGAACGGGGAGAATTACTGATTGTGATTACTCTGTGGATACTTGACATGCTGTAACTTTACACTGAGCTGAAAATAACTCGCCGCTCCACTTTAAGACTCAGCGGGGAAGGTGCTTCCCCCTGGAACAATTAAAGACTCCTGAGGTTCCCTGTTTGAGACGGATGAGCGCCACCTGTCCGCACACCGTCAGCACCTCCTCTTCCAGGAAACCCTCCACCCTGTCCTCTCAAATCTCACACACTTAGAATCACACTGAAATCATTCATTAAAGGTGGAGTTATAGTAGCAACAGCTGCTGTTCAGCAACAAGCTTTCTGGTACGACTTCCAAGGCAATTTAAAGCGAAGTCACTATCACCACACACACACACACACACACACACACACACAAATGAAACACACTTAGAAATACATTGTTTAATTTGCCAGCTACACGTTGTGTGTAGTTCTGAATTTGTAAACATTAAAAGTTGCATAAAGGATAAGAAAACACCAAAATGACCATCCAGCCTGAAGCTCACTGGTTCATACCTGAAGACATAAATCTCTAAAAACAGATCACAAGTACATGGTTTCATTTTCATAAATAAGGTTCAGTCATTCCCTAAAACAGCCGGGCGCTGTAGTTTTTCGAAAACGTTCATCAAACGGGAGGAAATAGAGAATCTATCAGGGACTATCTTCAGTCATGGATTAATCCACCTGGTGTGTGAGGGACTAAGTCAAAATAAAAATGTGTCACCCAGTGCAACAGTGTGGCCCACTGATGTGTTTTTACCAGTTTTATGGCACAAAGGAAGAAGACGGGAGGCGGAATATGAGCAACATGGTGGCAGAGCAGCAGCGTTCAGGCAGGTCATCTGCATTTTGGCTTAAAACGTGGAAAATAAAGTTGAAGTGTAAAAATCCGCCTCAGGTTGCAAATAAAACTTCTGTTCTGTCAGTGCTCATGAGACTGATGGCTGAAAAATGCAGCTCACACGCCGAGTGTGCATGTGTGTGTTTCAGAGTTAACAAGATGGCAGCCGGTCAGTTCAGCTGGGTTAGCTGCCAGTTGGTGGGTGGAGGTGAAAGGATGGTGACAAATAGCTTCTTCCTGCAAACTGACTCCATCTTTCATAGCATGCTCGTCCACAGTGGATCTGTCAGTGCTGTGATCTGAGTGTTGATCACTCAGCAGGAACTGAGAGAAGAAGTTAAACACAATTTTTATATGAGCTTTTCCATTTTTTGCTACTTCACACTTGTACTTCACTACATTTCAGAGGCACATGTACTTTTACTTCATTACTTCTATCTGACAGCTGCAGTCATTTTCCAAAATGTGATTCAATGTTGATTAAACTACCCCAAAGTATGCAAAGTACTTAAATGAGCTCCAACATACTGCTCACACAGTATAGCATCAATAATATTAACCCATTAATACAATCTCCATAAATACGCATAAGACTCTGTAGTGGCCATCCAGCAGAGTGAGTACTTCTACTTCTGATACTTCAAGTATATTTTGTCTTGAGTAAAATTTCAATTAACGGGTATTTTTCACTGTGGCATCAATACTTTTACTTAAGCGCATGTTCTGGGTACTTCTTCCACCACTGGTATTCAGCACAATACACAGTGGTGAAAGAAGAACGGAGATCTTCAACATTGGTGTGGTGGTTTGGGAAATTCTGGTATTTTCTTGTGTAGAGGTGAGGAGAGGGGTTTTGGTTCCTGTGTGTCCTTTTTTGGCAGAGGCTGGATGAGGTTCTCCAGGTGGTTTGGGAGCTGACTCCAACACAGCTGGGACTCATCACAATCAAGCACAGCATAAAGACCGGACTGCAGAGGACTCGCTGCCAGATTGTTTCCGCTGTTGTCCGTTTATTGGTGCTGCCTGCGAGCAGAGGTTTATATTGAGTCTTTGTTTCTCTTGTGTTGATTACCAGTGTTTGATCTCTCCACCGCCACGTGCCTTCAACACTGTACTCACACCACCTGAGCTCAGTGCCTCCTTCCTCACCTGCTATTCCCAGGACTTCCCAGTCAGTCACGAGTTTCCTGCATACCTGGAGTCTCTGCTCTACCTCTGTGCACGGCCATTGATCATCTGTCCTCGAGCCTCGACCCCCAGGCTTTTTGGACTTTAATCCACATCTCCCTTCTCCCCTTTTCCTTCATTACCCACTCCATAAATTCCTATTTCACCCTTGCTCCCTGTCTGCGTGTCTGCGCTTAGGTCCAAATCCTGCCCTAACACAACATTGGGTATTAGATTCTAAAAGTACTCTATCATAAGTAAAGGTCTTGCATTCATAATTTTACTTATGTAGAAATACAAAAGTATTACCAGCAGTATGGAGTGATGACTGAGGGAGATTATATACTGATGGGCCTTTTGTTCCTTGGAAAAGTTCACCTTTGAACTGACTCATCTTATTTTCGTTCCAGTCTTTTCATCTTTTCAACGTGACAATTAAAGGATCAAGTATAAAACTAAAGCTGTCAAATAACTGTAGTGGAGTAAAAACTTTCTCTTAAGGGCACAATGAGACCAAACGACTGGGAACCAGCAACTCAACATATACAAATACGTTTTTCAGTGTTTTATAAACTTAGGATGTAGACTGTGGGTAAAAGCCTCCCACTGACTGCCTGAAACAGGCGAGTCTGAGCAACCTGCACCCTGATCTATGCTGAAAATGCCAAATTACCAGGTCGATAACTGTACAAATGTAAACAAACTAGCAGCTCTTGCCACCCAAAAGTCCTCCTCCGACACTATTTTGCACTGCACTGCTGCTACATGCTGAGCCCAGCCCTGCTAAGGCGATTGTGGTTGGTTTAAAGAACCAGAACAATAATGTGGTGCAGCCAGATGGTCTGGCTATGTGTGACTAGCTGTCAGATTAACAAATGGAGTAAAAACCGCTAAGTTTCCTTCTGGAATGTACCCAAGTAAAGTACAAGTACTTCAAACTGTACTTAAGTGCAGCACATGCAGCTACAGCAGAATTAAACTGAACACTAAAAGAAAGAAGCTGAAAGACGGCCTGCTGCAGCAGAGTGACTTCAGTAGCTGCTACACCACCTTTCACACCCTACAGTGTGTGTTGTTGTCAATGCCTCGCCAATGGCTCCACAAGCACAACTCTCAGTACCTTAAATATGCAGAAACCTCAGATTTCTCAGACTCGTGTGTCCTTGAGTGTGCAGCAACAGCTCACCCCTGCACTGCACTGCAAAGGAAAAACAGGTTTAACCCTAAAATAACCAGTCAAGTTATCCAAATGTAGTAGATGCTGCAATTAAAGTTCTCTTCAGTTAAGCAGATCCTAAGTTTTATGTTATTTATGATTAAAGGGTGAAACATGGTGGAATAAGTACTCAGCTCTTAAAGTCTTCCTTAAGTAGCAGTACAAAAGCATTAGCATTAAACACACTTGAAATATAAGAAGTAAAAGTACTCATCAGGCACAATGGCTCATTTCAGAGTAAAGTATATTTATCACATTTTTGAATGAGTGTTAATGCATTTTTCATAATGATTCAGAATTTATTAGTTGATTTTATTTTGATCTGAATCTGCAAAGTTACAAGTAGCTACAGCTGTCAAATAAATATAGTGGAGTAAAAAGTATATTTCCCTCTGAAATGTAGTTGAGTTGAAGTATCAAGTAGCAGAAAACAGAACTACTCGAGTAAAGTGCAAGTACCTCAAAACTGCACTTAAGTACAGTACTAGAGGAAACGTACTTAGTTATTTTCCACCACTGCAGACTGAGGACGGAGACACCGTGAGCTGATTGTTAAGTCCCCTCTTATTCCAGTCAACACTGTGGCCCTGTAACTTGTATAACTGTGTTGGTCCTGCAGTGTTTCTCTGCAACCAAACATGACATTTGACACTGTGACCTAAATACCCCTTATGCTTTTAGGGCCGCCTTGAGGAGACGCTCGTTACACTCTGAGGAGTGATGAGACGTCAGCTGCAGGAAGAGACTCAGCTGGGAAGAAGGTGCCTTCGACACCCAAAGATGTGAGATCACAGAACGATCTGCGCCTGAAATCTGAATTTAGAGCCGTTCCTCAAACACGCCCCGCTGCTCGGCTGCTCGGCTGCTTTGCAACCGTTTGTTTTCTGTCACGCCGCAGTTGCCCCGAAGGCTGACGATAGCAAGAGACATTCTGGCATCTGCCATTGGATCTTTGTGGAGGGTCCTATTCAACTGTGTTGAAAGTGTGTGAGACAGACAGAGGGTGTGTGAAAGAGTGATTTAGCTTCTATAAAAAGACGACTAAATGTTTCAGAGTATAATTAAATCACTTTTCCACAATACTCATACATTAACATTGCTAAGAGGTCACATAAGGAGTAGCCTCAGAGATCTCATCAATTTCTCTTGTTACCCATCAGTTATTTTTTCCTCTGCGACATTGTTTCTCAGTAACGCATAAAACCACGCTGCAAACAGTCCTGAGCCGAGGTCAGAACTGAACCGTGTTTACAAATGTTAGGCCCCCACCTGATCGCTCACCAACACAAAATGCTCGTATCAGCAGTACAGTATGTAATCCAAGCTGCACAACTAAAGCTAGGTGTGGTACATATATACGCTAACCCTTTATACCCAGGCACTTGCTTATGAGCTGTGTCATATTTATATCCGAGGAACCATTTGACACCACTGCTGACGCAAGATGGACCGAGATCTGTGATCTCTAACTGTTGCCGGCGAGCAGCGGAGCTAAAGAACACAGTGGGCGACAGAAACGGTCTAAATCAGCAAGCAGACTGCTGCTCTCAAGCAGAGATGTGTACCATTTGGAGTAGCATTTAATTTACTAGAACAGCATGAATGTGAGTGAAGCAATATGCTGAAAGAAGTGTGCAGACAGAACTAAAGAGCCACTGCGATTCAGTGTGAGGAAACCGTCTGTGACGAGGCACGAAAGATGGGGTTTGGAGGCAGGGGGAGGGGGATAATCAGCTGTTGCATTCCCCTGTGATTGTGATACAGCAAGAGTGTGCCTGCCCTTATTTAGTCAGGGCTCCTCTGTGACCACAGGGCCCCTGTGTGTGCGTCATTTACACCCCGTCCTGCCACACAGGTCCTCCTTCAGCCAGCCCACGCACCAGAACAATGTCCACAGAGTGTCTGAATGCCAGCGAACGCTTAGCTAACCGGACCTGAAGAGGGCAGGTCTGGCATCGCATGCGGCGCACAGGTTGGACATGTATTTTTAACAGTCGACTTCATTGCCAAAGGATCACAGAGTGAGGAAACCAGCGCCAGGAACAGACGCGTCATGTCTCCACTGCTTTTATAATAACAGATTTCAATTCAACGTTCAGGACCGGTCAAGAGCGGCTGATACCAACACAACAATGAAAAAAAAAAAAAAAAAAAAGCTCCACTGCAAGTACAAGTCCTTCGTAAAAGTCCAGATGTATCATCAGCAAAGTGTACTGAAAGTATCAATGTAAAAGTACATCAGTATTGTTCATACTGATGTACATTTTACTGTTGGAGCTGGTCCAGGTGGAGCTTTGAACTACTTCATGCGCAGTTTGATAGTTTAGTCCAGCGGTTCCCAACCTACGGCTCGGGCCCCTCCAGAGGGTCACAAGATAAATATGAGGGCTTGTGAGGCGATTAATGTGAGAGGAGAATCAAAGTTCTGATATGAAGATTTGGATTTACTTTTTGGATTTTAGTCTCTTTTAATGAAATCATCTAAAAGGTTGAACTTGTTTTCATGAGGGGCAAAGAGCCAGAAAGATGGGGGACCACTGGTGTAATGTATAAAAATATTAGCATTTAATAAAGTTGAAGTACACAGTGGCATAAAATGGGAATACTCGAGTAAAGTAAAAGTACATGATTAAAGTTGGTTGCGCTCCACCTTGATTGTTTCACATATTCCAGAATCTGGAGAGAATATGTTTCCTATGAGGTCATGTTTGGCCTGTGAAGGCCGCCGAGGCGTTTGTGAAAGCAGTCCTACACACAGTGTTTGTTTCCATTCTCAGCTCTGTCCAGGCGCTGCTTGATGTGCTGTAGGTGAGCTCAAAGCACTGAAACAGTGAACGCCGGCCCATAACTCTCATATACTGCTTATCTTTGAAGTACAATATTTAGATTTCCCTCTGCTGGGACGAGGGTCTGCAGTCCATCAGTGCAAGTCTCACTGCTATAAACACTGAGCTTATTTCAGGACAAAACACCACCGCCTTGTACGGTCACGGACAAAGTGAAGGTAGACGAGCGCTCGGATGAACAGCATAACGTGTAAGAAAGACACGATTCCCCACAGCTTGATCGAATGTGTTCATATGAATTGATTTCTGATTGCACTGTGATCAGAAAGATGTTTCTTTTTCTAACAGGCGATTATTCACAATCAGCTCTTCAACACGTCAAACTGATAAATGCTTGTGGAAGCAGTCTGTCACGAAGTTAAAGGAACAGTTTGACATTTTTTGGAATTACTATATCTGACTATGAGGCTACAGCCAGCAGCTGATTAGCTTAGCTTAGTTAAAAAACTAATCCGCACCTCTTATCTTAGCATTTGTTCAACCCATGTAACACTGATATAACATGTTAAATGCCGATTGGCTGTTGGGCTGTTTGTGCTATGCTAAGCTAATTGACTGCTGATGGTTGCTTCATATATAGCATACAGACACAAAAGTGGTATAAATCGTCTGATCTACGCTCATCTCCACTGACACTCTTTATGCTAAGCTAAGCTAACCGTCTACTAGCCTCACATTTTACAGACAGATCTGAGCGTGATCTTCTCATCAAACTCTTGGAGACAAGAAACAGTTCCTTTAACATCGAGTTTAATGCAAAAATAAACCAGTTTCATCAGGCGAAGACACACATGACTGAATGAAACTGTCTCATGAATCGAGATGCCAAACGTTTTCATGCTGCGTTCCTGCTGTCAGCATCGTCCTCTGAGCTTTAACATGAATGCAAAAAGTTTCCCCATAAATGGAGTCAAATTAAGCCTGAAATGTGATTGCAAAGACTAACATTTATCTAGTAAACTTCAAAAAACTTTGGTCCCATTTTTTTTATTTATACAAACAAATAAACTTAATAGGAAAATAAATATTGCCACATGTTTGTTGAATTTATTTCTACTTTTTTTCCGTTTATCGGTTCGTGTTATTTGTATTAGCTGCTCTTTTGAGCCCAGAGTGCTTCCGTTCTTAAGTGATTTACTGTCAGACTTTCTTAAGTGTTGTATTACAGTCTTCATGTGCTGGAAAGTAAATGAATCCTCTCTCTGCTACAAGCTGGCCTCACCATCGACGAGTGAACCTGCTGCAAAAAGCCTTTCCCACCATCTCTGCAGCCACTAAGAAAACTGGTGAAGATGAAATCAGCTTTCCTCACAGTCACAGCCGACACTTGGGACAGTGCTGCTTCACAAGTTAGTCCATTCCAACTTGTACTATATTCATTATGAAAAGCAGGATAAGCTGGAACATGAACGGCCATTTCAGCCGCCGCACTCATTATTTCTTATCTGTAATGCAGCATTAAATAAACAGATTGACTCTTTGGTTGCGTTTTCTATTAAGGGAATTACTGTGACCAGCAGCCAGAGTCATGAAGGTGGCGAGTGAAGTGTCTCTTTTTATTGCTGTTGTCTCATATGAACTCATTTGCATCACTCACAGCCCTTTGAGGAAACTTAGCTGCAGTTTGTGCCTCTGGTGTTTTGCCATAAGCTTCAATTTAACTGAAAAAATAAATACTCCGTGAACTCTGTCTCACTGTTGGCTACCATCTGTGTTTGGATTAGAAAAAAAGTGGCTAAACTCGAGAAACAGGTTAAAAATCTGTTGTGTTGTGGACGGAATATTGTCTTCATCCAGATGGTTAAAAGAAAAATAATGTGGAAATGCTCAGTGTTCAGCGCTGCTAAACGACCTTTGGGGTTTTTCAAAGATCACCAGCTAAATATTTTTTAGGAAAACAGACACTCAGCGCCGGATGAACCCCTGAAAGGTCAAGGTGGGTTTTTTCATTTTTCTGTTCTCTCACAGTATTTTGCATTTCCTTCCACTCTGTTTTGCATGCCCTCTGACCCACAGAGAACAGATCAGCTGTACTAGTATTCTGCAGCAGTAGTAGACGGCTGCTGGTTGTCTTCACAGCGCTCCCTCAGCTGTGGCATTTCTGTACCATTGCAGCTTCACAGACAACGAGCTGAGCCAGTTAACCTAAAACCTACCAAGGCTGATTGAGACGGACTGTAGCTGTGATTATGATTACAGCCGCGGGGTGACCGAGCTGCGATCAATGTCATTGTGGCTGCAGTCATAGCTGCACTTTGGTATGTTTGTGGCTGTGACACATTAGTTTATAATGGGTGTAACACTGATTGCATGCAGGTGTGTGCACTGAAAGACTGAGCGTTGTAATGATGCTGAACCTATGTGGTGTATTCACGCCTGTCATATCTGATAGAAGCTAACAGGAGCGGTAAAGAGTATCACAATACAGCTGCTGCAGCTGTGCTCGCAGCCAGCGGATGTAAACTGTCGCAGCTCTGCTTTTCAAAGGAGGAACGAGGAATAAATGCATCATGTGAAGTGTCACATCATGCCTCCATTCTGGAGTATCTGGACAGCGTTTCCCTGAACTGGTAGTGAATTATAACTGGACTGAACCAACAAGCTAGCTGTTCCTATGGCTCAGATGAATGCATCAAACATCACAGGAGAAAAAAGAAGAAGAACAAAAATTCTGATTGTGACCCTTCAGAGACTCCGTAGTGTTGTGACTCAAATATGAAAGTAATGCATGAGGGATAGAAACTACCTTGAAAACAGTCCTCAGATGAAACTGTCTTCATAAATATTTCCCTGAAAAAGAAGAATCATGTCTCCGCTCATCTGATCTTACCTGGAAGCAGCGATCTCCGCCTTCTGCTTGGCAATGGCGGCAGCCCTTTGAGCGCCCTCCACCGCCCGCTCCACCTTGTGCTTGATCTTGGTTCCCTTCAGTTGGATCACCCTCTTCTTCATGGCCTTCACCAGCATGTTGTTCATGTACTTGCCCTCCTCCTTCCCTCCCTCGGCAAAGGTGGTGCAGCCGTAGCCGTGCCTCTGGTTGTTCAGCCACTCGCCCTCGTACTTCAGCCCACTGGACCTTTCGCTTATTCCATATCCTGAGCGTTTGTCATTCTTCCACTCGCCCATGTAGACCTCTGTTGTGGTGGCGTCGATGTCGGCCTCCACGGGGGGGAAGTCCTCGGCTCCGGCCAGGCTCTCGTCCCCGATGCTGATGGTGGAGTTGGTGTCGCTGGCGTTGGAGCTGAGAGCCGATTCTGTTCTCAGGAAGCTGATCTTGCTCTTCTGGCTGGACAGCGAGGTGCTCGAGTCGGACTTCTTCAGCTTACCCAGCAGGGAGCCCCTGCGAAATAGGCCCTTCTTCTTGGGTTTCACGGCTTCTGGGTCCACCTGGAGAGTGAGGGCGAAGCCTCCACGGGACGGTCCCAGCTGGGTAGGGGTGGCGATGGGTGTCTCCTCACCCGAGGCGTTGGTGGTGGTGATGATGGGGATGTCTTGCTGCAATACGGTGCCGTTGCTGTGCTCGCTGCGCAGGGAGGTCAGGGAGGTACGAAGAGGGGAGCGGACGACTGCTGCCATGCCATAAGGAACACTCTGACGGACGCCGTAGCCATGCCGCATGCCGCCAGTGAACTGACCCTGGAAGGTACCTGCAAACATCAGAAAACAGAGTAAATCTTTCTAACTGCACCACAGAGCAGACATTAGGGGCTACTTTTTAGCCATGCTAGCAGCAGCTCTACGGTCAGTCTGTCGGAGGCTGGGTCCACCACTATGGACCAGACTGAAATATCTCAACAACTACTGAATGAATGACATTTGGTACAAACATTCACTGTGTCCAGAGGGAGGATGAATCTTCATGACTTTGTCGTTCTTCTGACTTTTCCTCTGGTGACATCAGTAGGTCGAGGTTTTTACCTCAACATCTGCTGGGTGGATTGGCCAAAACCACAGGAGACATTTGTGGTTTCTAGATAGCAAATGTGACTGTATTTGGTGATTCTCTGACTTTTCATACTGGTCGCACTATCTGTTTAGCGTTGCCAGGTTAGCCTTGCCATTGTGAGCATATTAGCTCGCTGATGTTAGCATTTAGCTAACCGCAGAATTGATAGCATGGCTGTAGACCTTTAGACATGCAGCTATGGAGCAAAAATAGCTCAGTCCATAAAAAACTATCCGCATTTTTATTTCTGCCAGAATGCCACGGGAATCTTCAGTGTGCAAAGTCTCGCTCATTAATGCCCCCGCTGACGGGTCATCTTGAGGTCTGGTCTCATGCTAAAACTGACATGGGTGTAGATGATAGTGACAGCAAGGCCTCAGCCCGTGAGGCCAGGAGGGCACGGGGCTTGTGGGCTATTATTACATCCTGACATCTGGTGCTATCACATCCCCCACTGCCACTTCCACCAGACAGGGCTTAAAGCTGATGAGTCAGCTGTTAAGGAGGGGAACCACTGAATATTGTACACGCACAGATCACAGCAATCGATTGTCATCTAAACTAATCTGGCCTGTCAACTACAAACTTTACTTGAGTATTTTCATTTTATGCTTCTGCATACTTTTACTTCGCTATAATTATCTAACAGCTGCAGTCACTACTAGTATTTATATATATTTAAATACAGAACAGTGTGTACATAGATAGAACTTTACTAACGCCAGCTTCATCATGAAGGTGCTGCTTATGGTGCATCAATAATGTGAGACAGTAGTAATAGAACACAGAGAAGGACAGTTTTTCTGCATAATGAGTACTTTTACTCTTCATACTTTAAGTACATGTTGCTAGCACTTTTAGTTTTTCCTTGTAACTGAGTATTTTCTCGTCAGTACCTCCTTTCACTTCAGTAAAGGATCTGAATACTCCTTTCAGCACTGTTGATGATGGTGTAGCTTAACAGAATGGAAAGAGTCCTGCGGGGCTTTGAGCACCTCTTGACTGACAGCAGCAGGGTGGTATTTTCTTCTGGTTACACACAGACATCATAAACGCCCATAAGGATCGTCAGGCTGCTGTTTCTCCCTCACTGATTTGTCTCCACGTCGCCTGCGATGAACTTGGTGAAATGAACCATGTGACCACACTTGAGGGGTTTTGGTCCTGCTGTTGCACGATTGAGCGACTGTCCTCTCATAAAATGGCCACACTGCAGAGTAATCCAGCGGTGGAGAGTAACTTTTTACTCAATCACGGTATTTAAGTATACGTCTGAGGTCTGTCTTATTGCACTACATTTATCTGACATGTATAGTTATTATTTATTTTTCAGGTTTACATTTTTGACACATATAAATGATCAACAAATGAAACGTACACATAGATACAGTATAAATAAACTACCCAGCAGCCCTCAGCAGTTAAAATTAGCTTCATCTGAACCAGCTGCAACATTAAATACTGCATATATGCTCCAACATCAGTAATAATATTCCAGTTTAGTAATGTACACAATACTACAACACTGGAAAGTGGCCATTGTGCAAATTTGTACTTTGTATATGTAGCTGATAATACTTCTGTACTTTAACAAAGGTGAGATACTTAATGCACAACTTTTACTACTGACATACTTTACTTATAAAAGATTTTGAATGCATGACTTCTACTTGTAACAGAGTATTTTCACACAGTGGTATTACTACTTTTACTTCAGTAAAGGATCTGAGTACATCCTCTATCGCTGGTGTAATCACAGGAACTTAATGCAGTGATCCAGTGGTGGAACAAAGTAGATTTACAGTTAATCAAATACTTTTGTTAAAGAACATATTTAAGGTATTTGTACTTCATTTGGGTATTTCATTTCTCTGCTACTTTATGCACCCAGTGCTACATTTCGGACGGGCCTAACTCTGTCAGGACTCCTAACAGAGTATTTTGAGCCTACTGTGGCGCTGCTACTTTTACTTCAGTAAAACTCAGAGTACTTCTGGCACCTCTGCTTTTTTGCAGTACAACATAATCTAAATGTGCACATCTCACCTCCGTCAGCGTATGTTTCTGTTCCGTACCCATCCTGAAGCCCATTATTCCACGTTCCTTCATACTTGGCTCCGCTGCCAGCGCTGATCCGGATCCCGTATCTGCCTTTGAAGCCATGAGTCCATTCCCCTTTGTAAATCCAGTGTCCTTTGGTTTCCACTCCCAGACCGTGGCGCTTCCCCTGCGACCAGTACCCCTCGTAGGTGTTCCCGCTGGGCCAGGTGTACACTCCCACCACCTCGAAGCCGTAGTTCCAGGAGCCGGAGAACTCGCCCTGGCCTTTGGGTCCGGTGCAGATGCCGTGGCCGTGGGCTTTTCCTCCCTCCCAGCCTCCGCAATAAGCTCCGCCGTCGTCGAACTCAAAGCGACCCCCACTCATGCCTCCCAGCAGCCCAAAGACGCACCGATCGGAAAGTGAAGCTGTGTCAGTCTGTTACCTGGCTAAAGATAAAACCTCCGTCAGTCTGACTTCACCTTCACCTGACATCAAAACTGATTGGAGATATCCTTGGTGCTGAACTTGAGGGGGTTTCTTCTTCTGGACTTGGTTTGGGGACTTCTGAGCGTGTCCATGAAGCTCCGGGGCGCACTTCACACTTCGCAGGAACTTTTTACAAGATGTTTATCCTCTTTTAATCCAGTGTCTTCCTCTTGAATTCCCTCCAGAATAAATTATGGCGAGTTACAAATTTGGACGAATGGTTTTTAAATCGAATACTTGTCAAGCCAGGGATCGTACATGGCTTTTTCCAGGTGGCCACAGATAAAAGCCCCTGTCCCCCTGTCCCTGCCACCCAGCTATCTCCTGACGCTCGCTGCTGCTGGAAATATTTTAGCAGACCTAACAAGGCGACCAATCCACACACATACACACACACACACACACACACACACACACACACGCACGCACACACACACACACACACACACTCACACACACCCTTCCAAAAATACAACCCAATCCTTACTCTGCTGCCTGCAAGGAGCCATGCCAGGGTCTTGCCACCTCGGGACTGAAGTGCATGCCATTCAGGACTCTGCTCTCTGCTGGTTTTTCCCTGCACACGTACAGACGTTACACTTAATGCAATTTGAACATCATTATTCTCTCTAATAGGCTATTAAGCTTGATGAAAGAGACACCCCTAAGAAGATAAATCTCTGTAATCCCCCACTGATGCTCCTCTATGGCCTGTGGTCTCATAGATCTCAGGGTATCAGGATAATGTTTCTACAATATTCCAGTAGGAAGCTTGTGTGTCTGTGGCCGAGGTTTTGATACCTTACTATAATATCACTGATCAGTGTATGTTGGGATGTAGGTCTACCTGTGGTTTTACTCTTAGAAGTTTAGTTTGCTGCATTCCTTAAATGTGCATACTTACATTAATTACATCTAATATATACTGACACCTTTTACACTGCAACCAATCTAATTTACAAAGACTTCATGTGGGATATGGCAGCATTGCACTGTAGCTCACTCTCTTCACTCCCTCTGCTGGGAAATGTTGTTAACTGCATCACAGACATCTCAATTCTCTCTGTGAAGTGAGATAAACTGTTTGAATTACTGATGAGCTGCAGTGGAATAAATACTCTAATATTTTACTAGTAAATAGTAAAAGCAGCAGCGTGTTCATGCAAATACACTTAATTATGAGTAAAATGTCTGCTTTCAAAATCCATAAGTACTGTCAGCCAAAGGTGGAGCCAGATGGAAACATTCTGGGCTTTGGGGGAGATTTCTTCCTATTTAACGTTGCTATATGCACCATTTTTCAAGCCATTTTTGAAACAAAATTTGGGCAATCTATATTCCTATTTAAGGTATTTATACCTATATTTTGACTATATATTTTTATATTGAGGCCATTTCCTACATTTATCACTTGAACTTGTGTGTAATATCGCTTTTATCACTGAAATACTTTGATTTGAGTTTACCTGCACTGTAACTAATGCTAGGCTTCACATGGCAGATGTTGGTTGTTGGCCCATAAACTGGTTAGCTAGCTGGCTCGCAGCCTTGCTCACTGACACAACTGACTGAAACACACAAAACAAACCCTCATGACGATGTTACTTCTGGCTCCAGAAGACCAAGACTACAACGGCCGTAATGCCAAACTTGAGGTCCACAAACCGATGGGTCCACTATTTATTTGACAGCCTCTGGTGGCCGTTGCTAAAATCTGTCAGTTACCTCAAGTGATGTCACTTGAGTCAGCGTTGGTTAGGGCTGAAGACCAAAGTTTGAAAACAACTTCACTGAGTTTACCAGACCTTTGCAGCCCACTCCTCATCTTTGCTTCAGCCCAGATGCTTGAGGCTACATTAGCTGCTGCTAGCCTAATACAGAAAGCCCCAAATGAACTGTCTGTGGATGAGTTGCATTGTGGGTAATGTAGGCACCAGGTTTTGACAGGGAAGAAGAATTAAAAAAAAACTGTCCAATGTATGTCCAAAACTATTAGAGATATAAATTTGTGGAGATGTCTTCTGCTATGAATTTACTATTATTATTATTTATTTATTTATTTTACTTTTTCTGTTCTTTTTGCATTCTTTGGGTCTTGAAATAGATATTTAAATCACAGGGAAAGAGGGGAAATCTCTCTTTAGGGTAAATGACAGGTGGCCTGAAGCAGACACTGCTTGTACGGGGTCACAACACAACAGACTAAACCAGTGGCTTATCCTTTAAAACGGATTGTATTTTATACATTTATCGTATGTTTTCATATTACCAGCAAGTTACCAGCAACTACAGCTGCCAGACTGGCCTAAAGTGGAAGAGTGTACCCATCTGAGTAACAAGTAGCCTCCAGTATTTTCCTCTGGAAGGTAGTAGTATTCAAAATATACTGTTCTACTTACTTTCCACCGCTGGAATAAAGGCCTGCACACTTTTCTTTGACTTTTTTCATTTGCATGTATAGACATATTCAATCCATATACAGTTTACAGAAGTGGGCTCTACCGGCGCCGTGTCCTTACTGGAGCCGCTTGACCTTCCGCTCAAGCGGTCCGTCCGCGCGTCTCCACCGCGCATGTTTGTGCGTAGCTCATCACCGTGTGATGTAACACGGTCACACATCTATGTAATTGTAAGTGCGGCGGCATTCTGGGATAAGTAGCTGTTTGCATATGGATTAGGCTGTGCGGGTGTTTTTAATCTGTGTTTTCGGGGGTGAGGCCGCTTTCAGCACCGGAGCTGTCCGAACCTGACGGATGCTGCTGCCGCGTGAAGCGACGATGCTGCGCTCGAGCTGCTGAGATTCTCTCTCTCTCTCTCTCTCTCTCTCTCTCTCTCTCTCTCTCTCTCCTCTTCTCTCCCTCCTCGCTCCTCTCCTCCACACGCACAAAACGCTCTGTCATGGCGTCTTCCAACCATGTTACCCCCACCAACTGTAGCTGGTGGCCCATCTCAGCGATGGATGAGGACGGAAAAATCACAGACGGGGAGGAGTGCGAGGAACCGACTGCAGAGCCCAAACCCTTCAATAAAGACAGGCTCGTTTTGTACCACTGGACGCAGTCTTTCGCCTCCCAGAAGGTAAAAAAAAGAGGAGCAGATCTTGAAAATGGAGGTGGCTCCACGTCTCTTTGCATGACATGATGCTGCCAGCGTGGAGCTCCCTGTGTTTGTTTTTCTGTTGTGATCAAAGCATGTTTTTTTGTGTGTGCATGTTTACTCCTGCACAAACCTCCGGAATACGAATATGATCCTGCAGCTGGGCAGATCTCCCATTTGAGACGCTCAGAAAAGCGCTGCAGCACGGGGCTCGTTTCCTCGACACATCGCTGGACTGCTGGTCAATATTCTGTTGTCTTTCGTTCACCACCGCATAAATCACCCCTCATATATCACCAGCTTCCAGCTTCTGTTGACACGTTGAAGCTGTTTTATCTGCATGGCTGTGGCCACAACCTAGGTGCTCTGACACATGACATCCTAAATAATTGATTGAAATGATGTGCAAAACAAACCAAAGGCCGTCCTCCCCCTTCTGCAGCTGAATCACACCATATGTTGTTATTTTAATGGCTTCCTGAAGTCTACCTTTGATTACCTTGGCAGATACTCACCTGTACCTTTCCTATGCAATGAGCATGTGTGGTAAACATGTTGTCTTTTAGCTTTGAAGCTATTCAGAACTCTGAGAGCAGATACTAATAATGAGCATGAAGCTACATGAAGGGTTGCATGATTATATTTGAGCTTTACTACACAATCAGCATGTATATTAAAGGGCCACTCCACTAATTTTACACATAAGGATCAGTTTATTCTAAGACATAATATATTATGTTTTCTGTGGATCTGGGCAGAAAATAGCCCCTGTGATGTCATAGTGATGTCAGGCTCTGATTCAAGACAAAGAACGACTGTTTTTAAATCACCAATCTGATGTAAACATATGGAGTGAAGCACACCCTGGATTTGAGTGTGATTACAAACGTCAGTGGGATTTTGAATGAGGTTTTCTTACTTCTGGAACAGAAGTTTCATTTTGGCTCTCTCTGTATATCAATGCATTATGGGAAATGTAGGATCCAGTGTATATAGAGCTTGACCCATACCAGGAGGTAAAGGTCAGGATATCTCAGCTTGTGCTTCTTCGATTTTGACCACATAGTTTTTAAACCTCTTGTAAGTTTCCCAAACTAATGGAAGTGAACTTTCAGTGTTTGGAAAAGCCATTTGGTTCATCATCTCTTGTTCATTGACCTCCGTCTGTACCTTGTGTGCACACGTGGATCACACTCTTATGATTTATATACGTTTTAGAGCTGAAAATCTAAGTCAAAGAAAACATGATCTTTATTCAAAATGAAGGATTTGCTTGAGTTTTTTCCAAATGTGAAAATAAAAAGAATATCCTCTGATTTTTGGACCGATCGGACAAATTTCATCCCTTTGGGTTTTAGAAAGTTGTGAGGGCCATTTTTGACTTTATAGACCAAACAAATCTTTTATTCATCATATTAGCAGATGAGTCAAACATGAAAATAACCATTAGCCCGTGTGAGTTTCTCCCTGCTTGTGGTTTGCTCTCTTATTCCACACCATCCTGTAGGTTTGGTCAAACATTGTTGTCGTGAGAAGCGGCTCATGCTTCATCATCACTGCCTGCCTGCACTCAGAGCAGCTTTAGCGCCGTCTCTGTGAACTGAAGGACGGTGTTACAGTACACTCCTCTCCACTCCGGACCAACAACCTTGAGTTGATGCTCAGTCTCCTGTTGGTACGTCAGTTCTGAGGCTCCATTGTTGGCTCACGGCCGCCGAGCTGCTGATTGTGCCGGTTGTCACTCAGCAGAGGGTAAACACCAGGCTCACTGTCATGATTATCACCTCAATCCTGGAGCCGGACAAGCTGAAGTGTCTTCACGATGGCGTGTGACTGTGCTGTCAATGAACAGGCTATTGGCCATGCAGCTTCAGAACAACACATGCAGATTTCAGTTAAACTGCAGAACTAAATTTGCCCAGCGATCCTGATTCTATTCACTTGTACTGCGGTGTATGACATTTGTTGTTATGCAAGCTGATGCGTGCTTTAAATGGCATTTCGGGCATAGCTTTTATGAGATTAAGAGGCCGAGCACTAGGTTGTCCACTCCAGCAGAATTGAACTGAATATTTTCTGCCTTAATATAACACAAATGCTTGCAGCGTGATTTGGTCAAAGTATCTGTGCAGCACCTTGAAAGATGTTGTTATATTTAGTCAATCTTGTGTGACTTGAAAAGTCTTTCTCTCACTCTCTCCTACTGGAAACACTTTGGCAAAGAGACACTGAGCAAGTGATAATGACAAAGGAGTCGCTCCTCCAAGAGATCAACGGCTGCCTCGATGAGTATCATCATCAG
Source organism: Chaetodon auriga (assembly GCF_051107435.1). Taxonomy (NCBI): domain Eukaryota; kingdom Metazoa; phylum Chordata; class Actinopteri; order Chaetodontiformes; family Chaetodontidae; genus Chaetodon; species Chaetodon auriga. The sequence goes on from NC_135083.1 coordinate 3,277,322, forward strand.
ATGTTCAGGGGGATTATTTACAAGTCTGTGTATGCCTCAGCAGGTTCCTGAGGAAAGAGGGAAGCTGTGCCATTGAATTTCTCCTGCACAGCCCTTTTTTCCTTCCTCTGAGATTGTACTGCCTTACACCTAACTGCCACAGTACCTGTGCTCCCAGGGCTTGGAGGGGTCATGCAGTATATTCATCTAACTCACAAGAGCGATGCATTGTGAACACAAGAGCTTTGATAAGGATAGAGACAAATGGAGCTCAGCACCCTGGAGGAACAGCACTTTTTAGAGGCCTCACAGATCGATACAGCACTGGCAATCTGAAGGCCTGCAGGTTAGAGATTTACACCTTCATCACACCTTCTGTGAGGCTTTGTATTTTTGTGTACAGGACAGTGTGCCTGCAATTATCTAAGAATTAGCTTTGCATGGTTTCCAATATGATTACGCATTAACAACCAGCGGGACAAGTATTCAGATCTTCTTTGGCAGTAAAAGTACTCGTTCTGCAGAAAAATGTACAGTTGAGATGGAGCTAGTTTTAACCACTTTATATACAGTCCAGTGGGTCCAGAGGGGTGGTCAGGCTGTCCCCCATACCTGAATCAGAGGGTGATACTGTTGGCATGTTGTCTTGTCAGTGTCATGGATGGATTACTGAATGGCTGGGTAAATGGCCGGGGGCCCCTGGAGCAGAGCCTCTGTATGACATGATGGCAACAGTTCTTGTTGGTAATCCAAGGACCACAAAGAGACACAAAAACAACTACAAATAGACATAAATCGACTACAGAGACACACAAAATGACTACAAAGAGACACAGCTGTTGTGTATCTCTGTGTTGTTTTATGGGATGGATGGAGGGCCTTTGTCATGTCTGTGTCCAGGGACCCGATGTCTCATGATTCCTTCGTGTCTGTGGACCATCTGGAGTTACGAATAGCAGCTTTTTATTGAAATTATCTACTTTCAGGATATTTAATATTGTTCTTTTGGCATTCATTTATTACTCTGTATAAATATATAGTGTGTAGTTTATTCTTGCCAAAAAACAGAGTCTTAACACATTTTTACTAATTTCACAAATGTGCCCTCCTGCCTCCAAAGGATCACAGTATAATTCTGGGCGACTGTGAGATGGTTAAAGTGGGAGCCAAAAAAAAGATTTGTTTTTAGTTTTCTCTCTCTCGTCTCTAGTCTTTGGTTCTTTGTGAATTATTTTGATGCTTTTACTTCTTTGGACCTCAAATGAAACTATGTGAGAAGTTGGTAGAACTGCTAACATAGTGCTAGCTAGCTAACTGCTAATAGACAAATCCTAAATGTGACAAGGGGCTCCAGCTAGACGCTGCTTTTTTGGTAAAGGGTCACAAGCTAAAAGGTCTGGGAACCACTCATTTCATTTTTGACAATGTGTCGTATTTTAGAAACTTGCAAATGTAAAAAAAATATGAAAGCCGCTCTTTAGAGCCAGTGTTTGGTTTGTCCGTTCTGGGCTACTGTAGAAACATGGTGGACTTAGTGGAAGAGGTCCAGCTCCCTCTGTAGGTATAAAGAGCTCATTCTAAGGTCTTATTTTCATGTGATTTTACACTGAAAACATAATTCTGAAGATTATATTCAATTTCTGCCAATAGACCCCCATAAATCCTCCACACTGGTCCTTTAAGTTACTGTATATTGTTCAGTAACATGAGATTATTTTGTGCCTTGCAAGCAGCTGAACTATTTGGCATCGTTACTCAGGAGTGACTAATATTATTATATAACAAACTCCGGTTGCAGCCTGAGTGTGTTGTTGTGGGCATCGCATGGGGACACCTCAGCAGTGTAAGACTGGGACCTGAAACGTTTGACAGTTTTATATAGAAATCTGTGATTTAGCGAGTAACAGAGCTGCTCTGATGGAGATGTAAAAAGCTTTTCGCTGTGACTTTGCAGCTGCATTCATAGATTTGTCCGAACCCGTGCCGCTGTTGTAATTGCTCTGCTTGTGTTACTAAATCACTCATTTTTATTTCATTACACCATGTCTGACCATGTTCAGCAAAACTCCCATTTTGCTCTTCCTCCTGAGCGGCCAAATGTAGCACTTTATACCCCAAGTGTCATCTGCTTTCATTAATCTTATTCCCACTAATAGCTCTCCATGGACCTTGGCTTATCCTTCATCCCTGTAGCAATGGATCCTGACGGTCCTGGAAGGCTTTTGCTGAAACTTGTGCACACTGCAAAGCGTCTCATTATTCTGCCAGACCACACAAACATTTCAACGACGCCTTTTTATTCTATACGGCACAGGCATGGTAACTTTTATTTATGTCGTAGAGAAATAAAGCTATTAGCCCGTGTGCTTAGCTTTGGTAATATTGCAATGACTCTTTTTAACAGCAGAAAAATGATCTTTGTTTGCAATGTTTTTGTTTTACTTAGGATGAAATGGATCATCAGTCTTCCTCTTGTTTTTGCATTTTAAGGTCTCAATTATGTTTTCAAAGGAACAAAATGTTCCCAGTTCTCCCTCTGCAATCATTTCCCACATACATTCACACATATTCATGGTAGAAGTAAAGGTGTGGTGTGTTTGTGTTTGCAGGTGCGTCTCGTCATTAACGAGAAGGGTCTGGTCTGCGAGGAGAGGGATGTGAGCTTGCCGCTGCAGGAGCACAAGGAGCCGTGGTTCATGAGGCTGAACCTGGGTGAGGAGGTGCCCGTCTTCCTCCACGGGGACACCATCATCAGCGACTACAACCAGATTATAGATTACCTGGAGAAAAACTTTGTGGGAGGTATGGTGCAGTAATAACGAGGTTCCCATTTAATGATGCTGTTCCCCTTTCTTCTATTCACTTTAAGTTTAAAAGCATGATTGAAAGCACGGACAGATTAACCCCAATGCCACAGTTCAGTGTGCCTACATGGGTCATGGAAATGGACTTTATGTCTGGGACATGCAGCTTTAGCATCAGTCCTTTCGTACAATATCGCGTTTGTAGCCTTATGTGCATATTTAAGATCCCTTTTACAAGGTGCTTGTTTCAAAAAAGTCAGCTTGAGGCAGCATTTCCAACCAGCCCATGAATCTTAGGTCAATTAGCTGACTAGTTACAGCTGATTAAATCAGCCAGCGTTCAGGTGGGAAAATTGATGATTGCTGGCTAAAAATCAGAAGTCTGCTTTTGTGTGCTTCTGTCTGAAATCAAGGACCCATCGTCTCCCCAACAGGCTCAGGTTTTAGTGGTGTCTTTGTGAAACAATCACGCCATTGATTAATCTACTACAAACCAACTGACACACATTTAATCAAGGGTTGCCCAGTTTACCCTGTTCCTAAGTCAGTGTTGCTCAAGAGCTACAGAAAATATCAGGCTACATCCTCCCAGTTTGTGAAGCTGGGGTAGCAAACACAATTGGAAGCCATCGGAGGCCATCTGTCATCCCTGTACACTGTGTGTCAGTGTGTACTGTACTGTGAAGCTCTCTAAGTCACTGCAACAATGTCTTTGCACCAATGTCACCAAGATGAACTCCTCTGATTAGATTAGATGAAATTGGAGTGATCCCTGTGGGAGAATTTGTGGCAGTCGCAGAAGGGACTCAGATACAAACCTGAGAGAGATTTTCATGATTAAACAACAACAAATATATAAGATTTCTCATGTGAAATGTGCATTATGAGGCAGTGACTCAGATTCAGGCTAAAGACGTGTCATCCACTGCCTTTGCCAGAGAGTAAGCAAATGTTAAGATGTATGCACTGAGTCCCGTGATCTCTGTGTGTTATGTGTCCTATAGAGTCATCAGCCGAGACGGCGTGATGTTATGTAATGTCCTGGGAGCCTCAAACCAGTAAAGGCCTGAGGGATGTTGGCCAATGACTGGAGAACTCCCTTGTCTTCGTTTAGTTTGTGGTCACTTCTTCGGAGCAGCGATGCTTGAAAGCTTTGCAGGAGATCTGGTTGACTGCTTGCTCAGTAATGAAAGGCTAGAAGGCAATAACTGACCCTGGTGTCTGAGGTCCTGTTCTCATTCAGACCCGTTTGTTTTGGCTATTTGATAGTGTGCCACGAGCAGGTAATTGCAGTAATCCCTATTTGAACAAGTTAGTTTGAAACTGTACAAGAATCTGCGCCTGTTAACGTCAGTCAGGAGTTTTCCAGTGTAACAAAACCGTCCAGCTGAGGTGTTTTTGTTTTCTGTTTTGGTCTGTTGAATGTTAAATGAATCCACCACATGTTTTAAAAGCAGAGCTCAAGCTGGACATGCTTTTAGCCAGGAGTCAATCTGCTGGATAAGACTTACAGACATGCTTTTTCTCTGCGTGTAAATCCCTAATGAATGCTGGCAACGTGGGCTGCAGCTGCCCCGGAAAGTGCAGATGTCTCAGAAAAGAGACTCTTATACCAGTGCAGAGCTGCATGGTGCCAACTCGGACTGCTTCACAGTGTTGCTGAGATGCAGCAGAGTGCCCCCACTGTGAGAAAACTGTTCAATCGAACAATCAGGGCCTCAGCTGCTCTTATATTCTGTGATGTGCATTGTTGTCTGTTTGAACATTGGGTTGTTCTTCGGATGAGTTTTAGTTGCTGATGTGTGATTTACCCCACACTGCTGCAGCAGACCACCGAAATGACCGCTGCATGGCATGCCCAGGTCGGCATGCCGGTCCTGGGACTGATTACTCAGCTTTCTGGAGCTCTGCCAGGTGCAGCTCCACCCTCCGCAAGCATCTCTGAATATCCTCAAGCAGCCAGCTGATTATCTGTGTTTTGTCAGCCCTGTGTTTGGCTGGCTGTGACCCTGCACGGAGATAAAAGCTCACTCTGCTCCGCTAACCTGTCTCATCCTTAATACTGAGTCTCAGCAGCAGGTCATTAAGTTGAGCATCCTCCCAGCCATGCAGCATGTAGCCAGCACGCTGAGTGCTAACACAAGAATAAGGACAGCAAAATACAAAAGCTGGTCCCCTCAGCAATAACTGCAGGAAGTACCTCCGCCCGGCAGACAAATAGTCCAGCACGTAACCTCCATTTTTACACTGTTTTTTAGCAGAGATTCAACAAATAATATATGTGTTCATGAGTGAGAGCTGCTGGAATGCTCATGATACCTTCAGGCAGAGCCAGGCAAGTTGTCATCTCATGTTTCAAGCCTTTCTGCTAAGCTAAGCTAACAAGCTGCTGGCTTATACTTAAAGAGACACTGAACTAATTTTACTCACAACATCAGGTTATTAGTGATGAGGTACTGCGTAGCCTGTGAAAACACCTTCTCTGGATCTGGAGGAGCTGCTAAGACATTAGTAGAAAAACAAAAAAGCAGCAAAAGTTCCCAAACACAGTCGAATTACAGTAAAAAATCCTTCTCATAACAACCACCAAAGAATGTGCAAACAAACCAAAAAAAAGGGAAAAATATTGCAGAATTACAGACTTTATGATGTGGAAGTGAACAAGGTAGGGTAACAAAGGGTTGAGTTGCATTATGGGAAATGTAGTATGCAGAGTTTTGGTGTTTCACGCATAAAGACAAACTGTTGGCTCATCTGTGCTGCTGCAGCTTTTCAGTTTGAGCCTCACAGCTGGAAGAAGTGCAGCACTGAAGCTCTGGAGCATCACAGGGTGATGAGAGCGGCACTCATCTTCTCATCTGACGCTCTCAAGAAAGCAAATAAGCTCATTTCCCCAAATGTGGAACTATTCCTTTAACTTGAGCAACAGCAGATAAATGGACCAGATCAGGCCAGTAGGGAATCGGTGCAACAAGCTTACAGCGGAGCCAAATTAACCCGTGGCCTCGTGTTACTGCGCTTATTGTGTTTTTGTTCATCTGGATTGTCCTTGAATCTCGTCTCATGGGGTTACGCAGTGTTTATAGCCGAAACACGTTTGCTTTTCCATTCAGTGTAAATTCTCAAAAGCTTGTTAGTTTCCAGGAGTTTTTTTTCCCATGACTTCAGTATTATTCTACTGCCAGGCTTTATGAAATATGACCAGTGGCGTCATGTTGTGACTGTCTGAGAGCTGGAGCGCTGAGAATTGTGTTATTTTGGGGACGTGTAACAGCAAGCTTAATGACGGTTGCTTAGAAATCTGAGAAGCAAATGAAAATATACCAAGAATATTAGTGTGCAGCTGTGCTCGACATTCATTTTCAATGTTTTGTTTGCACATTATGAGCCTGTGTGTCCTCAGAGAGCCATGGGATGGTCCTGAGCTCCATATAGATGTTTTCTCTGTATTCCTGTTTTCACACCGGCGTCTCGCCCGCAGACACGGTGGCTCAGCTGATTCCTGATGCAGATTCGCCTCTTCACGAGCGAGTGCAGCAGTACCGTCAGCTACTGGATGGTCTGCCCATGGACGCTTACACACACGGCTGCATCCTCCATCCAGAGCTCACCACCGACTCTATGATCCCAAAGTACGCCACCGCAGAAATACGTAGTAAGTGAAACCGTATTGTGTGGGCATGATTGTTTAGAAAGAAGAACATGGTGGTTTATGGTTTCCAGTTGTGCTTCACACAAAGCAGTGAATGAAAATCAACAGAAAAGTCACAAAACATGAACCAAATGGGTCTGATTTTGTAAAGAACAAATACTGTTCCAGTCATATAAATACAATTCAAGTACTTTTGAATGGATTAAAGATCTGTGTTCATTTGTGAGCCTTAGAGGTCCTGGAAGGTGTTTTTTTGGTTGTCTTTGGACAGATCCTGGCAAACTGTTTCCCCCTGATTCTTTATGCAAAGCTAAGCTAACCGGCTGCTAGCTGTAGCTTCATATTCACAGAACACATGTGAGACGTCGCTGTCTCAGGCAGCCTTATTTCCTCGAGTAGAGTCCCGAGTTAAGACTGACCTGGTTTTAAGTCGGGACTCTGTTGTCTGTCTGTTCTATGATCTCATGCTCGCACCACAAAGACACGCAGATCTGAAATAGCTTTCCTTGAGGTGCTTATCAGAGATGCTAAGTAAAACAGCTTTTAAAGGTCCAGTGTGGAGGATTTAAGCGATCTACTGGCAGAAGTGGAATATAATATTCAGAATTCTGTTTTCATTAGTGTATAATCACCTGAAATAAGAAATTGTGTTTTTTTATAGCCTAGAATGAGCTCTTTATATCTACAGAGGGAGCAGGTCCTCCTGAAGGTCTGCACGCATCCATCCGGCCCACGAGGCAATTCATAAATACAAAAAAATTCTCTAGACAGCAATACGTTTTTTTCTGTGATCAAAGAAAATAACATCAAATAGTCGACTGGTGGTCCCGAAACGCAGAAAACATCTAACGGTTTCGTCTCATTGATGACATGGATCACTGGGAAAAAAGAAAAGTCAATGTGGAGCATCGCACTTTGCAGGAGAACTGGACAAACGATGGTTTTCTTTGTTGAAGGAAAAGTCAAGACTGTGTCTGAGTTAGTTTGTTGGGACGAGCTCGCAGTGCTGAAAGGCCAATCTCAAGAGTCACTGCGGCTCGAAACGGATAAACTGGATGAACAAGACTGAGTTCGACTTTGAGTGTCCTACAAGCAGCTTTCATAAGACCACATTCTGACAGAAGCTGAGCGAGCTCATAGCTAAGAAGCTAAAACCTCCTTCAGAAGGAGAGTTTGTGAAGGAGTGCCTTGTTGCTGCTGTGGAGCTGCGAGCATCAGACGCACGGAGGAAACACCGAGCATGTTCCTGCTCTGCAAGAACAAAAGCTGCTGAATCTGCTGCTGAGAGTGAAAGCTCCGTCAGGCGTTTGGTGAGAGGTTTCAGGGCATGAAGCGTCAACAAAAGGAACATATTTGTTATGTCATTAAATGTGGAACCAGCTGATGTTCCTACAACATAAAATGACTGAGCTGCAAAGCAACAATGAGCTCAAAGCTACAACAACCTCGACCCGCTCGAGTCCAGAAACTGGATGTATGTCCTGAGGATTTCCATTGTTTGGGACAACATCCTAGTGAGAGCAGCTCTGTTTAAAACTGACGCTGGCAAAGACTCAGTTCTGCTCAAGACTGACTGACCCAAACCTGTAAACCCAGCTGCGAGTATCATCATCATCATCATCCTCATCACTAACATCTGACATGAAATGCTTTGCCACGAGAAGCAGCTCCAGCCATCGCAGAGGTTAGTGTGATGTATGCGTTCAATAATTTAGCGTGGATGTTTCTTGATGAGAAAAAGGTTCCCCACAGACGCCTGGAAGGGGAGGCTGAGGTGAGGGGTGTTCATTTGGTTGCAATCTGCAACCTCACCACTGGATGCCACTAAACTCCACACACTGGACTGAAAGAACTCACCAGGAAGTGGATGTCTCTCATCAGTCAGGAGCTCCTGGACAGTCTATGAGAGTTCATCCTCTTCCTGAAAAGACCCCCTGTCAGACTCTGAGTGGAGAGGATCCAGATCCCCGAGTTACCAGAAACAGACTGCACCACACACTCAACCGAGGCCACTCGACACACGGCGCTCGCAGAGGAACCTCGTGCTGTGCATCGATGCAGCTTGATTTCTTGTGACAGCGCGTTCTGCTGCATTTCACAATGCATGTTCACACACGTTTAATGTTCTGAGCGGATGATGTGTGTCCACCAGTGTGTGTGTGTGTGTGTGTGTGGTGTGCCAGAGATTTTACTCTTAAAAGCAGCTTTTATCAGCAACAATGAGAAACTCTGTGAAGAATAACATTTATTTATGGAACGTGGAGACATAAAGTAGAGGGCTGTTTTTGTTTTTGCCTCATTTTCCACGTGTATTCTTATTTTTGATATGTAATATGAATGGATTTCAGTGTTTTGAATGGATTAATCTGAACATTTACAAGCCCTCTGGGTTGAATGAGCTTCAACTTTGGGACCAGCTAGTCTCCCAGAGCAAAACAACAGACGGGCATTACGAATGCAAAGCCGTTCATCTTCCTCGGAGCATTTTCCACATCATCAACAAACAAATCCCTGTTTTTATGTGCTCGACGTGATTAGCATACGGTGTAATTTGACGCTACTCAATACCAAAAAACCCTTAGCTCAGCACGTCGTCGTGATGCCAGATTTATAAACCCCAGCAGCTGATATCAGGCCTGCCAGTATGAACTTCAGTGCTCTTTCAGGTAATGGCCTCCACATGTAAATCCAAATTCTGCGGCAGAATTGATCCTCCAGTGAAACTCAGGTCAGGCTGTTTCTGTAAAATCTGCTGCACTATTTAAGCATCACTGATGTTTGTGTGTAATCATCCACTTATGTTTGTTTCATATAAAATCACTTTAACAGGAGTAAATGGTGCATTCATTGAAAATATGCCAGAAATGTACAATTTAAGACTTTGACTACTTTACAAAAGATGGGAAAACTACATTATTTAGATTTGTTCAAATATAAATTTGAGTATTTTGTGTGTGTGTGTGTGTGTGTGCCTTCAGGACATCTGGCCAACGCTGCGACGGAGCTGATGAAGTTGGACCATGAGGAGCCTCAGCTGACAGAACCGTACCTGTCCAAGCAGAAGAAGCTCATGGTGAGTGTGGAGTGCATTCATCTCGTCTGTTTCTGGATTCCCATCATTCTTCATCCTAAACTTCCCGTGATTTGAAAATGACCAATGATGTAATTAAGGTATTTCAGTGGCTCTAAGGGGATAAATTAATGGACCGTATTAATTAAGGTATTGATAAAGTTCAGAGTTAAAGAGTTTTTTAAGGAGTGAAAACTAAAAACTTAACTTAAAATGTGCAAATATATAAACAATAATATAACCCCCCCCCTTAAATTTATACCCTCAGAGTATTTATGTTTTAATTTAGGTGAAAATTCAGTTCAGGGGATTGACTTAGGATAGCATAGCATATTCATTTAAAAACTAAGATCCCTTTAAGTTGCACATTAAAAGGTACCTATTATAGTATTTTCCTAACAGGATGTTAACTTTTAAAACATTTAACAGTGCATCAGTTTAACCTAAACCTGGGCTTTAATATCTTTCATTTGCTCATGGTAAACATTAGCTGCTAAACATTAGCATCACTGCGAGCATATTAGCATTTAACTTCTGCTCAAGGGCAGCCCCCCCGCGGTTTGACGTCCTGGAATTTAAGCTTTTTTTTTTTGGTCTTTTTTAAAAATGTTTGTCAGGCGAAAATCTTGGACCACGATAATGTGAACTACCTGAAGAAAATTCTGGGGGAGTTAGCCATGGTTCTAGATCAAGTGGAGGCCGAGCTGGAAAAAAGAAAACTAGAGTATCAAGGTATGTCCACGCCATTATTATCACCTCCAGGACACCAAATCCGAATATTTCCAACAATGTTTTTATATAATTTCCTTCGACTGCAGGTCAGAAGTGTGAGTTGTGGCTATGTGGACCTGAATTTACACTAGCGGATGTCTGCCTCGGAGCCTTGTTGCACAGGCTCAAGTTCTTGGGACTTTCTAAGAAATACTGGGAGGACGGCAGCCGACCCAACCTGCAGTCCTTTTTCGTGCGTGTGCAAAAACGCTACGCTTTCCGCAAGGTCTTGGGCGACATCCACACGACCCTCCTGTCGGCGGTCCTACCCAACGCCTTCCGGATGGTAAAAAAGAAGCCGCCGTCCTTCTTCGGGGCCTCTTTTCTCATGGGCTCGCTGGGAGGGATGGGCTACTTTGCCTACTGGTATTTAAAAAAGAAATACATGTAGTGAATGCCCTCTTGTTGTGTTAAATGTCTGTGTATTTGTGTGATGTTTCAACTTTTCTGTAATGTTTTATGACTGCAGGAAAACATAATGAATCTATATAGAGAACACTATTACTTACCTGGGTGAACAAAGAATATTAAAACATTCCATAATAAGAAATTCTTGACAGCACATTTTCTGGTAATCAAGGCCTTCATCGAGTTTAATTTGTGGCAACTCGCCGCTCTCGTGCCGGCGAGTCCTTGTTTAACTTTTGTTGGAGGCATGCATCAGGTCCACTTACACTGAAAACTTAAAGTAGAAACCCAGACAAAAAGTTAAACACAGTAACACCAACAGGGGTTAACTGACCTTCGCATGCCACTATTGTAGTCATTACTCATACCTGCTCGTCACTCCTCCATCAGCCTGAGGTTTCACCAGTAAAACCAAAGGAAAATGTACATGACAAATACTCTCTGATAAGTGCTGTGCTGCCAGAAACTGCCACAAGAAAACATGAAAGGATGGAGGGAAACTTTGAAGGAGCAGCTCGACATCTTGGGAAAGTCTGTAAATCACTTATTAATTTAGATCGATGCCGCTCTCACATCTGTCCGCTATTATGGCGCTATGGCCAGGAGACGGTTAGCTTAGCTTAGCATAAAGACTGGAAACAGATGGAGGCAGCTAGCCTGACCTTGTCCAAAGGTAACCAGACCTGCCTACCAGCGCCTCCAATGCTCACTAATTAACATGTTATATCTTTGCTTAATTTGTGCAAAAACTAAAGTAAAAGTGGCCTGATTTACTGAGGTGGTGCTCAGCGGATTTTGTGCAAGCTGTTTCTTAGCTCCAGTTTGTGCCTCTCATCTTTAATCTAAATGCAAAACATCCAATTTACTGTAAAATATAAACCCCCCAAATTCTGAAAAACCCAGAAGGTCGGTTAGCGAGACTTTCTGCTGTTCTGAAGGTTAAAGATGAAGCTAAGCTAGCCGGCTGCTAGCTTACTGGAAAGGAGGGAAACAGCAGCAGCATGCAGCACCAGTTGGCCCAAATATTTGCACAATGCAAAAGACGTGTCCTTGCTCTGTTTGGAAAACACAAGCAAAGAGCATTATTTTGTATAAAAATATCAAATGTCCAAAAGAACTGCTAGTCATTTTTTTAAATCTTGGTTCACATTTGTACAAACTGAGCAAGGAGATCCTGGCTGCTGCCTGTGTTCATGTTGGAAAACGGGCTGAAAACGTTTATTTTTATTGCACAGAAAACTGAACATTTGCTTTATTCAGATGTTAGAAGAATCTTTGGCAACAGCGGAATGTGTCGTTAAGTTACCTTCTGGGTTTTTCACAGATTCTGGTTTATTTTTCCAGGAAAAGTGAATTCTTCGCGCTGTGACCTGAATATAATGCTAATAAACGTTACACGTTAGCTGTTCCCAGTCTTCATGCTAAGCTAAGCTCACGAGCTGCTGACTGCAGCGTCTCGAACACACGGAGATGAGAGCAGCATCCAATGTGAACCAGCTCATTTCCCAAAACGTGGAGTTGTGCCTTTAACTAAGTGTGCATCCTACACACAGTGAAACACAGACACACAGAGACACACGAGCGCTCAGAGTCAGTTTATTTCGAGCACCACAGGTCACACGGCACACACTGGTCCACCGTCACTGTCTTTGTCACCGAGCACAAGCTCAGGTGTTACAAAACCTGGTGTTTGAAAAGTTACACTTGGCTGAGCTGGTGGTCAAATTGTAAATTCTGCATCTATGGCACAATCGTGTTGCATTAGCGTTAGGGTGTAGATTTCATTGCATGGGTACTTTTCTTATTGTGTGAGCGTCTCGTGACGGGTGGACACTGAGGATTTTGTGTCGCCCAGAGGCAGAATTTACGATCGCCGCCGAGCATCAAAACCACAGATTTCTAAATGCTCCGTCGCCATTTGTCACCTTTGAAGCACCTGCACTCTGCAGTGTGTTGGAGATGGTCCCTCAGCAACTCTGAGCGAGAAACACCACCGTATTTGACCGCGGCCTGTTTGTCGCTGACTCCTCCTGACAGATGCAAGATTGTTTTTACAGATAGATATTTTTAATTAAACATTGTCTCACTTATTTTACCGCGCTGAATTTTTAATGAGCTCACAGGTTAGACAAGGGGAACAGGGGAGGAGAAGCTGACTCATCGGAAGGCTTAAAGGAGTATGAGGAGGAGAGAGAAAAAGCCCCCCCCACCCCCCCGCCAGCCTTGCCAGCTGTGTCGTTGTTTGTTGATGCTGTGTACTTTTCTTGCTCCACACTCTGTTCACCCTTAACGGGAGCCTTTCTGCTTTCTGGGAGTCGGATCTCCAGGGTTTCTCATGCTATCGTTCTGCTCCTGAACCCGTGCGCTCTTCGGTTTGAACTCATCACGTGAGCTTCTGGCTGAAGGGGCACGCTGCTTTTGCTTTTATGGCTGGTTATGTGGACTTTCTTGCAGCGAGGACTCACAGCTCAGTGTTTCTTTCTGTCATTAAGGAGGATAGCTGCCAAGCTTTGGATAATGAAAGTCGTTTGTTTTTCAGTGGGGACGCTCCCTGTTTCCTCCTGCTGCAGACACTCGTCTCTGCAGGTGGAGATTAGCAGCACGCTGCAGCTGTGGCAGGTTTCCTCGAACCACAGACGACGATCAAAGCTCCTTTAACAGCAGCGTCTCCTCGCTGCGTCACATCTGGTAATGAATCTGATTTTCATCTAGAAAACAGAAGCTAGTTTCATGTTTGGTAATGGAGACATGGAGAGTACAGAAGAGCCACAGAGGGCAGATTTAAGTGTTTAGAATCAGTCCTTCATGCCTGGAAGACATCTGAGATATGCATTAAAGGAAACAGGGAGGTTGTCTGTTGTGAAGCTCTTCTGTCACGAGCAGCAGTGATGCAAATGGTAAAAAGAGAAGATTTAAAAATAGAGACCTGAATGTTTCAAAGTTTTTTCACAAGTAAGAAGACTCAAAAGTGAAAAGTACGAGTTCCTGCGGCGATCTAATCATAGTTATATTATGTTGATAAACACTGAGGGGGAGAACGGCGAGAAAACCTCATAACCAGCCAGTCGTCGTGAACACTTTTGATTACTGCAGCCACATCTGTTCTAAGCACTACAATCATGCTACCTGAGGGGTTCGGATCCGTTCTGCTGGGAACACAAAGAGTTCAAGTCGAGAAATCCTAGGTGTGATTTGTGGCCATTATATTTCACTATAGTATTTTTTTATTTTTTACTTTTTATTTTTTATATTTCTATATATGCATTTATTTAAGGTGCTTTTTATGATGTTTGTTCATAAGCCTTAATTTATTCAGTTGCCATCAATGACAAATAAATAATGAAAATGGAAAACACAGATCCTGGTTTTTATTTCACCAGAAACCCCTCCATGATCCCCTCAATGCAGAGCTCGAATTTGTGCATTTGACACATCGTCTACAAAGTTATTTGCTTTATAATGTTATTAATATTCTGCTGATTTACGGGTTCATTAAGGACAGCTGTGTCTGCACCGCAGAAACCAGGGACTTTATTCTGCTCAGGTGGTCCAAAAGAACGCAAACTTTGAGGGTGGGGCTTGCAGTGCTGAACATTTCTGATTCGCAGAGCATTTTCTTTTTTCTTCTTCAATCTTCAATCTTTTATTTCAGACACCATTTTTAAAAATCTGCAGCCACATTCCAGCTTATTGTCTGTTCATTGTTTTTTGACACATCAAAATGGAGAAGTGTCACTGCTGAACAGTCGGCCAAGAATGAGGAATGAAAACAGACTAATTTGCCAAATCTTGACGGGTCTTTAGGTCGCAGTGGAAACAGAAACAGTGAGCTGAAGGAACGTTTTACGTCTCGAAAAGCAATTCCTGGGAATAAAAGTTCTGGGTGGAGACACAGCTTAATCTTCCCAATTACATGCAAAGGCAGCCGTTCTTCTATATTATCCTCACTGTCAACAAATCCAAAACCAACAATGTTGTAAGTAAACTTATGAAACTTTACAACTTTTCCGCCACCACTGGTTCCTACTGAGGACTGAGGTCAAACTTCAACAGGTTACAAACATAAACTTTTTAGTTTATACTCACTGAACTGCAGTTAACACAGTATTTGAACTAAAGTTCCTATTTTAATTTCTGTGTTTTTAAAGGTTTTTGGACTCTATGGCACAAAGGAATAAGATATCTGGCTTTGGCAACGTTTGACAACACTGCTTAGTATTCAGTTTTAGAGATTTCATGTGGTTGTTGATAGTAAATAAAATCACAGCTGAGACAATCAGCTGATTAATCCATTAGTCCACAACAGAAACTGAATCAAAATAATTGGCAGATTTGTCTAGAATGGAAATAATCATCAGTATTTCCAACATTTCAGTATCAATAATTTGCAGTTGCAGGGCTGATTATAACTGTATGATGAGACATTAAAGGTATCTTTGTACCTGCTGTTCCAGCTACATCCTCTGAACCAACGTTACATAGAGTGGTGACAAACAGACACACAAACTCCAAACGACCCATGATGAAAAACCACAGCTCACTTAATGAAACTTGAGCCCTCTTTAGCTGCAGAGTCTCATCTGACTTTGTTCTGAAGGTAGTTTCCAATAAAAACAATGAACAGCTGCAAAAATACACAACATCAGTGTCAACCAACTGTAAACATTCTGAAGTGTTCCCACTCAGACATCTAAAAACTGAGATTACTCTGAGTAAAGCACTATAAGGCAACAAACCGGGAGACAATGGCGTAGCAGGCAAGCCGCACACACAGAGTGAAGGTGAGACGCCGAAGCCAGGCAGCAGAGCAGCGTCTTACTTTTATCTCAGATTACAGAGAGTCATTTTGGGAGCAGCAGCTGCCAAACACCATGGAGGAACTACAAGCCAGTCATCCTGTGCAAAATGACCTTTCTGTGAGGAGGGAATAACTTAAAATAGCTTGGGCAGCTTGGACCCGAAGACAGATAACGTCAACCGTAGTGTGTTGTTTGGAGGATGGCTGCAGCATTAGCAGCAATGTTGTCGGAAAGTATGACTGCAGCTTAGGCGTGCTGTTTCTGTCCTACTCTGTGAGGCTGAGGGGGGAGTCCTGGCGACAAAGGATTCAGATACCAAACTCGATATGTCAGATGCCACCCCAACAGGCCACATATGGTCCCGAGCAACTTCTGATGCACGTCATGGAAGTAAACGGAGGTGCAGGTAAACATCCAAACCCAAATGATCAATATGAGATTCAAGGCCAAGTACAGCAGGTTGAGGACCATCCTGGGCAGAGCAGAGAGACTGGCTCTCTTCAGGGATGCCATGTGTGCCGTTTCCTCCATGATGAGGAGAGCCGAGTAGGCCAGGATGAAGGAGTGTCCCGAGATGTCATAGCCGAGCCAGTGGAAGCCGGCACGCCTGCAGCTGGCTTTGGAGGCGAACTCCTTCTTGATAACATCAAGGGTGTCGGTTTCAAAACACGAGCCGGTCAGGTCCTCGATGTAGAAGAACGTCTCGGTGCAGAAGTACCAGATGGCGGTCGCCACCACCAGAGACAGCAGCCGCCGGCCGAGAAAATACCGACTCCTGGTCGAGGAGGAGTAGGAGAGGAGGAGGAAGGGCGTCAGCAGCAGCAAATTCCAGCCCCAGGACAATTTGACAAAATACCTGCAAGAGGAACAACAGTGTTCACAATAAAGCTTAATTCAAAGCATTCATCATTCCTTTTCCTCCGTAGTGAAGATATATTTTGTTTCACCTCTGGGTATCAATAAAATATTCACCCATCTTTACCTTTAAGGATGATGGGTGAATCCACTAGAACAATAAAATACAAAGACGTTATTTGTCTTTTCTATTTCCCTCTGCAGCCAAAGGAGGGTGAGCTTTAAACATGTTTTTCCATCATTTCAGAGCTGGCTTCAGTCTAAGGATTTAATTATAAAACCACTGACATCATGCCTGCTAAAACTGGAAAATCCATGAATCTGAAAATTTGTGATTTTGTGGTGAATCATTAGATTTTAGCATGTTAACATTTCATTCAGAGATGCTACTGTTTAAGTCTCAAGCAGGACTAAACTTCTGCCTTCACAGGGCTAATAGTTAGCTTAAGCAGACTGA
This sequence comes from Chaetodon auriga, assembly GCF_051107435.1. Taxonomy (NCBI): domain Eukaryota; kingdom Metazoa; phylum Chordata; class Actinopteri; order Chaetodontiformes; family Chaetodontidae; genus Chaetodon; species Chaetodon auriga. The sequence goes on from NC_135083.1 coordinate 3,294,117, forward strand.
GTATTACTAATAATTAATAATTAATCAGAGGTAATTCATAGTGTTTGCAGGAATGGGCGTTTGTTTTATTTTTTCATCATCTGTTCGTCTTGTTTTGAACTGATTAACTACACGAGGCGAAATGTAGCAGCACAACAAATAGTTTACCTTTGACCTACATCACTTCAGCTGTGCTAATTTCATCACAGACAATCCGGAAATTCTTGACGGCACTTTCACCTTTTTGTTATCAGTCGGCCACCTTACTTGTGGTCCACCTGCGCTTCGGTTCATTAGTCTTGTCAGCTAACCTGAGCTAGCAAACATCACATTAGCACTACTTACACGTTCAGGGCATTTTTGCTGCTGCTGAAATATGTCTGCGGGACGAGCTCCAGGTACTGAAGGACTGACCCCACGAAGGAAATCACCAAAAATATCCAGGGGAAGCGCTGCCGGACGGCCGGTATCTTCCAGAGTTCGACCAACTTGTCCACAATGACATCCAGCGTCGCCATGTTGACTCCACTAACTAGACGACCCGGCCGGCCTGGCTCTGACGTCACTGCGGCTCAACCAATGAGACTTTTCGGCCGGGCGCTCGTGCCCTCCTTCTTTTTTCTTGGTTTTAAGGGCGGTTGACGGAATTCTTCTTCTTCTTCTCTCAGTCTTAATGGCGGACCGCAAGATAGTAAATACAGGTGGCTCCACCTACTGTAGAAAAGCGTGTACTACCTTCTACTAATACTGCACAGTTGTAATTTATATTATATTATATTATATTATATTATATTATATTATATTATATTATATTATATTATGTCCCCAGAAGGTGGTGGATAAAACCAGTGGTTGGATGTACTCAAGTACTTCATCATACATATTAATTATATATATAAATTGTATGATGATCTTAAACTCTACAATGGATTACAGAATAAACTACCTGCAGCACATGAAATAGTTGGAATTAGCTAGACCTCAAACATCTGCAGCAGTAAAACGCTGCTTACACATGATGTTACATGGAGTGTTTTCACAGTGTGGTATAAGGAATAAAAATACATAACTCTTCAGTTCTTTCTGCTTGCCGCCTGTAGCCATACCCACCCTAAGACAAGCTCTCTTGCTGTCCATGATAGACTCACCTCCATTACAACATGGCATCCATTTTCTTTCCCATCATTTCACCATCAAGCCAACAGAGTATGTTTCAGGATCATTGTGTGAAATAGAGACTCTGCTGCACACACTCCTTTCTCGCTCTGGGTCATGTTTGCTCAGACAGAGCCTTGTAGTGTGGCATGTGGATGTAAGGCAGGGGGTCAGGGTGTCAGGTTTTATGGCTCATGCTGACCTCAATACAAGAAGCCAAACACAATCACACACACAATGTAGACAAACTGAAATTGCTGAATGTTGAAAATATTTGGGAGTTGCTTTTCAGAGAAAGCTGAGTCAGAATTGGATTTTTCTATCTTATCAAGTCATGTTTGTCTTCTGCTGGTCGGTGAAAGGGGCATCCTCGAAAGGCTCAGTTGTTCACAAGCGAGGATGGAGCGAGGTTGGACTCAGGAACAGTTGTTGGTGAACACAGTTTGTTTGCAAATGACTGAATTCTGTTTTTATTTTTATTTTTTACACAATGTCCTATTGTTAATGGAATCAGGGTTGCACATTAAAGGATTATATAACACATAAAAAATGAATAAGATGTGTATTCCACAGTAATGGTGGCTTGGGGCAACAGGCAACATGTGATTCTACTGGAGGAAAATAAATCTCCCCTTATAGCATCTGAATGCAGGACAAAGTTTGTCCTTGATGCACTCAGACTTGGCAAACAAACCTCTCCTAGAAATGCAAGTTTCCAGGCACGCCTGGCATTCGGCTGATTGTTTGGACTACAAACAAAAGAAATGCATCTAAATGAAATGGTTGCATATTACAGCTCAGACATGTCACCAAAAGAACTGAATTAAAAGAAGAAGATCTGCCTCTATTGCTGCTGGACTGCAGATATCCCAGTGTGAACATGCTAAATGCAAACACTGAAGAAAGCTTCTCTGAGGATGAGAATCTCGAGCAAATATGAGAAACCTCAGAAACTCTGCAGACATCCTGGCCGCTCTATGGAACTTCAGTCACTGACTTGTTGATACTTTTGATCCTTTTTGTGGTGAAGTTTATCTGTGCTTCTCAGAGAATCTTTGAGGGAGAAATGAGACAGATGTTTTCCTTGAAAACAGCATCAGAGCAACAACCTGTGAACACACACTGACACATTATGAATTTAGGAAGTTGTGATAGTGAACCTGTTGCCTTTATACACATCCAGCAGCAGCAGGATAGTTCTCTGTGGTTTCATCATTAGGAGCCTCCACAGTCATTTGATCCCTTGTTAAAGATTAAAGTATGAATCTTCCTCATTTGTCTGGAACAAGTGCTCCTCTTAGGAAAAGCATTTAAAACCCTTTTTCCAAAAAAACTGGGATGCTGTAAAACGTAAAGAGAAACAGAATGTGATGATTTGCAAGACCCTGAAACCCTGTTTTCAACTGAAAATAGCACAAAGACAGCAATGTTGATTTTTTAATTTGAAAGGTTTTTTTTTAAAATTATATCCTCATTTAGTATTTGATGGCAGCAACATGCTTCAAAAAAGCTTAAACAGTGGCAACAAAAGACAGGAAAAGTTGTGAAATGCGAAAAGAAAACAGCTGGAGGAACAGATCAGAGTTAATCAGGTTAACTGGCAACAGGTGTGTGACCTGACTGGGTATAAAAAGAGGATCCAGAGAGGCTGAGTCTTTCTGAAGGAAAGATGAGGAGAGGTTCACAACGCTGTGACAGACTGAGCTGATAAACAGTGCCACCATTTAAGAATCATGTTTCTCAATGTAAAACTGCAAAGAATTTGAGGATTTCATTGTCTTCACTATGTAATATCTTTAAAAGACTGAGAGAATCTGAAGAATTCTCTTTCTGACAAGGCTGAAACCAGCATCGTCTGGCTGTGATCTTCGGCCTCTCAGACGACTCTGCATTGATAACAGACTCGATTCTGTCGTGGACGTCACTGCATGAGCTCAGGAACACCAGACAAAAACCATCGTCTGTGATCACAGAACTCATCTCTGCAGCCACAAATGAAGCTGAAACTCCACCACGCAAAGAGGAAACGTACATGAACCAGATCCAGAAAGCTGCTGCCTCGTCTGGTCCAGAGCTCATCTAAGATGGACTGAGGTGATGCTGCCAAGTAGACGACGTCTGACAGCAGCATGATTTTCAAAAACAATGAAATTTCTCTGTTTCAACATTTGATTTTTTGTCTTTGTGCTGTTTTCAATAAAAGTTTGAGTGTTTTGTAAATCATCACGTTCTGTTTCTCTTAGCGTCCCAGCTTTAGTTTCCCTCACAGCTGCCACAGTTTTAATAGATTGTTGGAGCACTTTCATAAACCCTGGTCCACAATCATTCGAAGAGCTGGAATTGAGGTGTGAGTGCTGCAGTTTTGTGCTACAGTCACCCTGTGAGAGGCACCAGCTGCTGCGAGGCAGACAGTCGGCACAGGGTTTGTTTTATGTTCCCTCTCAGGTAAACACAGGATGTCTCCTCTTCACCTTTCAGACGGGACAAGGTCACAGCGAGCTTCTGTATGCGAGCGCCCTGCAGCGTCTCGGACCAGACAGATGACGTCATGCTGCAGGGGGTGAGGGAGGGTCTCTGGGAAAACCGTCTGCTCTGGTCTGGCCGGAGAATCATCCTCTCCCACATCTGACCTATTTCAGACTGTTCTGCACAAGTTTCTCTGCTCAGATTTCCTGCAGAAATGTCCACTGTGAACCAGCTGGAAACGAACAGGAAATGAAATTATTACAAGTCTTCTGGAGACAAAGAAGCTAAAGCTGTGAATTACATCACTACGGCATTGACACAAATATGTCTTAGTAATGATCTCATCCTTTCATATGCATGTTATGACGGGACCTCGTGATGGCATTTATCCAGCCCACAGGGTCATGTGACCAAGTGGTCCAGCTGAACAGATTACTGCTGTAGCCATGTAGCCACATGGATCCAGGCCATGAAATTTGGTACAGATATCTAAACGGCAAAGATTGATCAGCATCTAACTCACGGTTCCCAGATGATGTATCTTAACGTCTTTTTGGATGCATTAGATGACACTCGGTTCAGATATTCACGCTCCCTGCAGGATGAATTGCAATATGTTTGGTGATCCCTTTACTTTTCGTCATTATCAGGTCAAAATTTGTATTTGTCTTCTACTTTTAGACATGCAAAAGTCATGGCAGTCCTGTTCCCCAGAGCGCAATTTTCTGTCCTTTTAACCCTGTGAATTCTGCATGGAACAGTCACATTTCCATCTTCTGTCTATGTTAGCAGGAAGCACTTAAACCTGTGAGTAAACTTAAATTCTGGCTGCACAGTTCGACCTTTTTCTCTCCTTCACATTTTCACATTATCCTGCAGGACAAAATGTTTAATCTACAGGGGCAGTACTCCTCACTCCACCATCTGTCACTGTCCTTTATATTGCTGCTGAAGGTTTTTCCCCTCTTTCATGTGCGGTTATAGAAATATTAACTACGTGGCAGAACTGACACGTGTGTGGCCATTGCTAAATTTAAATGTGTGATCCTATAAGTAAAACTTCAAGCAGGGCGAGTGACGCTCAGACTCATCCAGCTGCCACCAAAGACGTGACTCAGAAGATATCTGACAAATCAAGCTGAAGAAACTTGTTAAAAAAACATGATAATAGTAAAAATAGAAGTAAACATGCAACTCTAAATACTAAAAATGATACAGACATGTAACCAAAGACAGAGCAAAGTGAGGTCGTCCTTCAGCTGAGTGGAAAATAAGTCAGTCAAGTTCAAACACCAACGCCATGTGACCCGGCTGGCTTCCATGTTGGTGACCTTCTGTACGCCGGAGGCCCTCGGCCTCTTTCAGCCGTCTGTGTATTTTACACACAAAGTCACCAAGTCTGACAGCAGTGTGTGGAGCCGGTGTGGAAGTAGGCCGTGAGCCTTTGAACAGAGCCAGCAGGTGACACGCAAAAACCCTCAGAGAGGCACGGCGCTCAGTCAGGTCGATTCCACCTGGTTTCCTCATCAAAGCTTACCTGAGAGGGACATTTAGTCCAGATACGCTGATGTTTGAGGTCATGTGATACCCGTTGTCTATTTTATTTTTTTAATGGACGGTGACAAAGATGGTTCAGGAGCTGAGACGCCCCACTGAGGACTCATCTCCTGTCTCTGCGTCACATGGGTGTCTTTGATCATTGATCAACTGTTTAACTTAGTTATGACTTTAAGTCCAAACTAGTTATGTTCCATCTAACTGTGGTGTAACTGGTTTTAGCAGCCGGTAGTAACTACGCCTCTGGTGTCGACTGGTGCAGACCTTTGCAACATGTTAAACCAGCACGGATCAAGTTCCTTTGGACTTTGGGGGCAGTAATATTTTATTTTAATGCCTTATTTAGCATTTATAAGGAGTGTATATGCATTTAATAAATGTTTGTAACAGGTTATACTGCAGTTAAAGGCAATTTGTAAAGGTTATGTTGGTAATCAATGCATTTTTTCAACATCTGGAACTCCTGCTGTGAAGCATCTGGACCTGGACGCGGAGACACTGTACATTAATAACTAATCAAAATGCCCTTACAGTTCTACATGTTTGTAATGTGCTACAAAAACATTATGTTTATAAAAAGCTTATAAATGATGAATATGAAGTGTTGATGTTGAACTTACAAACAAAAACTGTGGCCAGTAAAACATTTCACGATTGCCATGAAAGGCAAATTTTCCTCCTCAGCAGAGAAACAGAGTGTGGGTTTAATGAAGAAGAAGAAGAAGAAGAAGAAGAAGAAGAAGAAGAAGAAGAAGAAGAGCAGGAGGGCTCAGCGTGTCAGAGACCCTCTCAGTCCAGTTAAAACTCTCCTGACAAACGTTCTTGTTTGCAGAAGCTCGTGTTGGAGTGAAGCTCGGCTGCTCTGCTGAGAGGATCCGCTGATGAAGGTACGACACTCAGCTTTTCCCTCCTCTCATCCAACACTGACAGATTAGAATTCATCAGATTATTATTATTTTGATGATTTTTTTGGAGATTCACGTTTTAAACTCGTTTAGGAGAGTTTTGGAGCAAATACTTTTGAAATTCGTCATTTTCTGGTTTGAGAACTGTGGACACTTATGCTCAACTGTTTGTTCAATAACTTAAAATCCTGATCAATTGAATTCTGTTTTTATATATGTTTTATGCAGTGTTTGAGTTGTAACACAACTACTAGTCTGCATAATGTTTTGCTTCATGCTGAATAAAATAATTATCTAATTAAAAGAGGACATTTTTAACCCTCTGCTGCATCTGTCTGACTGCCACAATCTGCCATTTATACAGTTGCAGCAATTTTATACATTTCACACGTCTCAAGTATATCAAAAAAATGGGCACAATGTCGCACTTCTGGTTTTTAGTGCCAGAAAATAACCTGTAACATGAGCCACATGTTTCGTTGAGGAGTTGGTGGAGACCAAATCAGAGCTAAAAGAGAGTGAATATTGGACGTCTGTGATCTTTCATTTGTTGCCCAAAAGCAGCTTTGGGCAGTTTGGCTACTTGTTGGTAAAAACAATGATAAATGATGAGCATGGCCAATATTGACGCTTTGGCAGGTAGATGTTCGGGTCTGAAGGTGAGAAAGGAACCTGATTGGGTGGCTTGGTGTTTATTGAAAGTATTGAAGTATTTAAGAGTAATTTGATGGTACTTGTACTTCACTGCACTCTTGTGTCCTGGTCAGAGCTGTGCCAGCTTGTGGTGCAGCCGCCTGGTCCTCCTTCTCCTCCTCCTCCTCCTCCTCCTCCTCCTCCTCCTCCTCCTCCTCCTCCACAGGGCTCAGATGGGTGCTGCTGGTGTTCAGCTCCTGTGGGCTGCCACCCTGTGGGCGATGCCTCACGTGGGAGTGCTGTCGAGCTCCACGGAGCTGCTCAACGCAACCAGGCCTGGAGCTGAGGCGCAGGCTGACTTCAGGATGCTCGCTGGAGCCGTCAGCGCTCCTCGCAGCAGACGCAGGAGAGCCATTTCCTCCAGAGAGATCAACGCCCTGCTGGACTACCACAACCAGGTCCGCTCTCAGGTCTTCCCTCCTGCAGCCAACATGGAGTTCATGGTGAGGACACACTGGTCATTGGAGCAGGCAGGGACACACGGCAGTCTAAGTTTTTGGCTTTCACACTGACCAGTGGCCTTCAGTAACATCCCAGAAAACATATAAAACTTTAATAATCTCTCTTATGAGAATTGCTTATAATTGAGCTGAGAACATGTTGAAGAAGTCTGTTAGAGAAGTGATGCATTACTATCGGTGCTTTTAATGTCTCAGAGACCTCTGCTGTAAAATGTGGGTAAATACAAACGATTTCCATGAGCTCTGCGTCTGTAATTAGTGTTGAAGTAACTTAACACAGCAGCAATCTTCCCAAAGCCCAAATAAGAGAAACAGCAAAAAAGTAATTAAAAGAAAAAATGAGAAATTTGCAATTTTACTTTATTTTTCCCCCAAAACAATGAAGAAGTTGAGCCAATCTGAAGTGAAAGAAGAAAGAGAGCTGAAGACACACCTGTTTCCACAAATACCTCTAATATGTTCTGCATACAAGTAACATCACTTCAGTGCAGATGTAGATTTTAGCTTTTTTTAAGGCAAAGAGTCGATTAGTTCCTGAACAGTTCCCCCGTGACTCTCCTCCTCTCTTTCATGGCTCTGCAGCTCTGGGATGAAGGACTGGCCAAGTCAGCTGACTCTTGGGCCTCACGATGTGTTTGGGATCACGGCCCGACACAAGCCATGAAACACATGGGCCAAAACCTGTCAATCACTTCAGGAAGGTGGGACAAAGACTCTGCTCTTGGTTTTTATATGTTTCACACTGAATCCAGGCTGAAATGACAGATGAGTGATTGAACGTGTGCTGGATGTGACAGGTACCAGTCCATCACGGATCTGGTCAGGTCCTGGTACGATGAGAGGCATCACTTCTCCTACCCGAACAGATGCAGCGGGTCTGTGTGCTCTCACTACACACAGGTACAGCACAGGTAGAGGCTTCTGCTTTGGACCGCGGAAGGGGTCGGGAAGGATTTAGCCATTTTGTGCATTCAAAGTGATAAATGAGGACTGAATAAACCCTTTCTCCCAGAAATTACAGCTCATAAGTGAACTTCTGTATTGAACACTGAAGACAAGCAGCAGCGAAACATATTAGCAAGAAGGAAGCTCATGAAAAACTCAAATTCTGTTGTCAGCATTTTGTGATTTTCATTTGGGAAATGTATGAATGTTATGGATTTGGAGAGAGCGGAAAACTTGGAGGATGATGAAATGTGTTTTGGGTTTCCTCTCAGATGGTGTGGGCGAGCACCAACAGGGTGGGATGCGCCGTCAGGAAGTGCTCCAACATGTCTGTGTTTGGGGGCACCTGGAGGGAGGCAACGCTGCTCGTCTGCAACTACTCTATGAAGTAAGAAGAACTCAGGAGGAGTTTGACTGTTGGGTGAAAGCCTAATATCTGAGTCCTCTTTATCACAGAGCTCCACTGTCGTCCAAAAACTGTTAGAAGCACATCATTGAGCTTCACTGTTGTATTTGCTGACACATTCCTTCATTAACATAAATGCAACGCCTTATAGTTTATTTTCACTCAGTCCGCCAGACACCGTCCTCCCTCTTTATATGCTCACTAGAGCATCAAATGTGTATTAATCCGCACCTGGAAATAGTCCCCAACGAATGCACTACTGAGTGCACAGTCAGAGCAGAGAAGGTGGAAAATGATGATGCAGGAACACATTGTTGGTTTTTTGTCCTTTTTAATGGGATCGGATGAGGATAAGAAAAATATAAAGTCTCATCCTTTCATAGGTATCAAGTTCATCCCGAGCATGTTACAAAGAAAAGCATAACAACGCTTCATAGCTAACATTATGTTCATCTGTATTTCAGAGGAAACTGGGTGGGAGAAGCTCCCTACAGGAGCGGGAGGCCTTGTTCCGTCTGTCCGTCCAGCTATGGCGGCTCCTGCTGGAGAAACCAGTGCTCACCAAACACAAAACCCATAAGACTTCTGGGATTTTAACACAACAAAGCCTTTTAAATCTGTTTTAATGGACAAGAAGGGAGCCACAATCCACATTAACCAGCCCGAGGGCTGCAAAATGAAATGATGCAGCCCTCCATTTACCACTATGGTCAAAGTAGGTCTTTATGAACGGATGTTTCACACACAGGTGATGAGGAGCTGTGAATGTTCATTGGGTGAAACATCTGCCTGTTTTTCCACTTTTGTTTGCACTGTTATTGATGAACTTGTTGGTTCGAGTGACTTTTGAGAGACACTGACCAAACATGAAGCACTTTTGTTGTACAGACTGTAATTACTGCGACCTTGGACGTGTTACTGATGCTCTCTCTGATGCTTTTTTGTTCCGTCATTCCTGCAGTAAAGTTGAAGTTGTGTCAATTCACGGCTGTCTGTTTGCCTGACTGAACATTCATCCAGTTAAAAATAACTGATGACTCTTTGTATCCCTGCAAATAATCTGCTGCTCACTTCTTGTATTTATTCACGGCCGGAGCAGGAAATTTTCTGCCCTGCATTTCACCTCATTACACCTCTACATTCACCCCCCAGTGACTTTCTCTGCCATAAAACTGGGGACTAATGCTGCTTTTATGGTCTAAAATACGAGGGAATCAGCTGTGCCTTCCAATTCATGAAAACACACACACACACACACACACACACACACACACACACACACACACACACTGATGGCAAACATGTAAAATATCTGATATGGAAAACCATTTTGGCCCAGCAAACAAACAAAGTTCCTCACAAACAAGTGTTAAGAGCGACCCAGCTCAGCACTTTGGAGTCTGAAAGAACATTTTATTTCTGTCTTTATCCAGAAATGGAGAGTGGCTGGAATTTATTGTCTATATGGGAGAAACGTGCTGCCAAATTTACAGTTTTGGTTGTTAAAGATTATGACATCTGTGGTTTTAAATGCTGTATAAAATGCTGGCGGTCTTCAAGTTGTCGTAAGCAGTCGATGGCTCCATGGACATGACTTTTGGGGAAATAAACTTATTCACTTTTGTGCTGAGAGTTAGATGAGAGGAGTGATACTACTCTCATGTCTGCATGGTAAATATGAAGCTACAGCCAGGAGAGGGTTAGCTTAGCTTAGCGTAAAGACTGGAAACAGGGGGTATCAGCTAGCCTGACGAGCAAACACATCTAAACCTCACTGATTAGCATGTTGTTTTATCTCTTAAAAAAATGAACATAAGTACAAACTATGCTTTTTTAATGAGCAGCATTTTGATTGGACAGAGCGAGGCTAGCCGTAGCCTCACACAGCGAGACCTAACTCCACAGCGTCAGCACTCGAGCGGGGTCTGCTTGTCCCCATTATCGTTCTGGTACACGGGACAAAAGGCTCTGGCTTGTTTGTTTTGAACCTTGAAACCAATCACAATCATCTGGGGTGGCACAAAGCATCAGGATGCAGCGATGATGCCCTTGCAAAATAGTGTCAAAGGGGCGATTTGTTTGCACATAAAGAGGTTAAAACCCTGACAAAAGAAAAAGAGACAGCTGCCAGCTTGTTCAGATTCGTGCCGTAATCAACCAGGTTTGGGTAACTTAGCGCTGTCAGCACAGACCAGCATGTAGGTCGCTAACTCGGAGGTTGTCATTATTGTTTCCCGCAGTGATGTGGATCTTGAAAGCAGCACCGTGGAGAGAGGCTGTTTCCCCTGCCTCCAGGCTCTTGGCTAAGTTAAGCTAGGCTAAGCTAGCTCTCCTGGTTGTAGCTTCAGATTTCATGTATAGATATGTGAGTGGTATCGATTTCCTCATGAGACTCTTTGCAAGAGAGTCAAACTATTCACAAAGACCTTAAACACACCAGTGATGTGACAGCACGTGATAGATCCTGAGTCTTTATTTTGACTGGACTGTCCAAGTAAATCATGCTAAACACCGTCATTACTTTTGCGAATGACCAACAAAAATTTGCAAACTTGTCTGCGAAATTTAAGAAAGCCTGTTTGGCTGCAGCTGGTATTTATCAGATGGTGCAGAATTGCCTTTGCAAAGTGAAACAGGTGTGAGGTTTCCATCTCTGCCGGGCGACTGTGGTGGAAATAACATTTTAAAATTAGATTTCAGTGGGTGTGTTGCTATCCACAGGTGATTCTGCATCTGACGGCGAAGCAGTAAATGACTTTTTCCCCTCAGTCAAAACAAAACTGATGACGTCACTCATCATACAGTTTGCTCGCTGCCACCCTCAGTACATTCTCCACTCCTCTGTCTTTTATGTGACTCCCCACCCTCGACTTTTCTCTCTCCTTTTTCTATAAACTCAGCTTCTTATTCGGTGCTCTTATTCAATCTGTATCTGGAGAAAGGGCTGTTTGGTGATGAGAAAGAGGGAAAAGCACACGATAACTTTATGTCTATTTGAGTTTCTATCATCATGTTGCCTTAGTTACAGCTGCTATATAGATTGGTGTCCATACGAGCCTGGTTACTGTTTAACCTCCCCACCCACATTTGCCCAGATTAGGAAAATCAATAAGATAACAGCGGCAACACCGGCCTTACCTTGCATCAACAACACCCTTCTCACACTACAGCACCCTGCGCCAAACTTCCACATTTTACACCTCATGGTGAGGGAGGAAAAAGTGGATTTAAAACACATGCTTGAGAGGAAGCTGAGGACGACATGGTCAATGTAAACACACAAGCCAGATCAAGTATGGAACTTCCATTTGGTGAGTACACACTTTTTTTTCTGTTTTAATGTTCAGTGAAAGGAAGGCGGAGTGAGGCAGCTGCTTTGCTTGTTCTTCCTTTTCGCCGGATTGTGCATCAGCTGTCTGGTTCCAGAGCTCTGCTGGATCACAGCAGACTCAGACTGGAAATGTCATCGCCATTTGCGTCTGCCTGTTTCACACGGCCGTAATCCAGGAGGTGTGTCAGAGATATGGAGGTTGCTAAACAGGCCATGGGAGCTGGGCCTGATGGTGATGATGGTGCAGAGCAGTTTGTTTTTGCAGGGTGAGGTGGAACGATTTGAACATGATGTTGTTGGTGCAGCTGACATGTAGGAGTTTTGACTAGCTGCGATGGTGGATGTATTTTAATTCTCAGTGGTGGAAAAACCAAACTTAAGCAAAAGGAAAACGGTCTAAAAATACTCCATTCCAAGTAAAAGACCTGCATTCAAAATGTCATGTAAGTAGCAGAGGTATTCTTGAGCAAAATGGACTGCAAGTTTTAAAAGTAAAGGTACTCACTATGCAGAATGACTCCTTTCAGCATGTTTTGTTGTTATAGAATATGATGTTAATCTGTTTTAATCACCATAAATACACATGAGAGCATTTAGGAGTCGATTACAGAAGCTTTGTATATGATTAGATTAGTGGTAGAATACTGCTTCATGTCAGCATATCATGTTTTTTTTATGTAGAAAGTAATTTCGACCTCTTATGCCACTGTGCCTGCTGTTTGTAACCTGCTGGCTGTAACGACTACATTTCCCCTGTGTGGGATCAATAAAGTCTGATCTTATCTTATCTTACCTATCTTATTCAATAAGTGTAAAAGTACTTTGCTCTGAAATGTGCTGAAGTGTTGATTCTGGACCTGCTGTGCTGAAAATCTGTCGACTTAAAGTAGCTGTGAAAAGGGTGAAATATGAAGGCGAAGACGAAACCCTGATGAAGGTGACATGTTGTTATGGCCACAGGATCAGGTTCAAACACAAACACAGTGAATTCTTTAGGATCTTCTTCAGACACGTCTGTCTTCACGCCGCCGCTGCAGGCTGCGTCTGTTCCTTGTGCGATGTCTGCGAACGCCTCGCTGTACCGCGGCTGATGGGGGGTTTGTTTTGGCTCCCGCGGTCGCTGCATGATTTGCATGTCACAGTGGGATGTGGAGATGCAAATTCATTTTCACAAAGCTCTGACCAGAAATGGATCAAACAGACGGCTTGACTTTAAAAAGGTGTTGCTGTGTGATGAATGTTATTCTAAGTTAAAGGTTTTCAGGAACACCTCTTTTTCTGAATAACTCCACTGTTACAGAGGGTTTATCCTGCACCTCTCCGGCATCAGTCCATTAATACTCTTCCTGCTAATCTCCCAGTCACAGGAAGTTTATCCACACGTTTCTCACTAAGTCAATAATGGGTTGCTTTTCTTTTCTCTTTAGTCAGTTAGTGACACTGTTTTCTGCCTCCTTCCTCCAACACCAGCACATATTGTCAAATGATATTAAAAATAGATCAATATAAACCTTTATTTAACCAGGAATAAGTCTCACAGAGTTTAAATATCTCCTTTTCAAGAATGTCCAGGCGAAGACTGGCAGCAGGACAATTACAGAGTAGCAGACATAAAACAAAAAAAATAACAATTTAAGATGAAAACAAAGAACAAATCAAAGAATCAGAAAATATTAAAAATAGTCATCCACACACTAAACATCTACAGCCAGATGTTCTTGTTTCCAAGTCATTTAGAGTCACTTTAAATGTGAAACCAGCTCCTGAAGATTCAGGTAATTTTGTATCTTTAAACATCCCTTTTTCCCAGTTCAGTACAGACCTTGAGGACAGTTGGTGGAAACATGTCCTCCCAAAGATAGCCTATAAATAAGAACATCTATGGGTAGACAAGGCAGACCATCCAGCTCAAGTATACAAAGAGCAACTAACAAGCTTGCTAAAGCTTGTTTGCAAGCTGTTAACAATCTTGCTAACGCTTGTTAGCTCAGTTGCTAACAGTTTACTGAAAAGATGTATTTGTATCATCTTCCTCTTAGCTGTCTGCAGAGCATTCCTCGTTCGTGGAGCAGTTCGTACTCCTGCAGGGGACGTTCAATTGTAATTAACCACCGCCATCAACAGAGTTTATCAACTGATAGAAATTGTGTCCTCCAACATCTCGAATACAAATCTGTATCAATCCGCTGCCTAAAATAGTCCCCAACAAACGCTGTATTTCCTCCTGCCTGTGTAACGTTTGCTAAAAGTTGCAGCGCCCAGCTGTTTCAGGAAATGACTGAGCCTTTTTGAAACATGAAATCATATATCCAAGACCTGTTCTCAAAGATTTCCATCTTCAGTGGGAACAAACTCTTTATGGTAGCATGATAGCTTTTCAGCTTTGTCCTTCAAACTGCATGCTATGAAAAGGATTGCAGCAGTTCATTTGATATTTTGACTGTACTCAGAAATCTGTGACGATTGCACCGATCAGTGCAATCGTCACCTCTTAGCCGCCTCTTTCATCCATGACCAGAAAACTGTCTCACCTCAGGCCACATTGCTGAGTTGCACTGTTTTTGAGTACAATGGAAACACTTTCTGAAAGGGCCTGTTTACCCTCTACAGGATATGCTGAACAAATCTTCCAAAACCAGGACATTTATGTTACAAATACATTCTTTGGCAGCTGCCTCCACTAAGCTTCTTTTTGCCCTAGACTGAGTTATACTATGCTTCTTTGTCCTGCAAATCACTGTTCAGTTTGTACACTGTGCTGACGTTTCATCTCCAGCAAGCTTCTAAAGTTAACATGCTTAAATTTCTGTCATGTTAACTGAAAGGGCTGAAACCAGCAGATTGCAGCTGTTTAATGTTTAATATGATGAGAAAAGACAAAGAAAAATCTGAGCTGTGTCTGGTATAATTTACCAAAACAGCCTTTTTGTTCCTCTCGACTCAACCGTGACCATGACAAACCTTCCTCTTCACTCACATTAAGCTCATACAACACACATAACTTTGTGTCAGACACATGGGATTAATTGCTCAACGGTCGCTGCCCTGGACAAACTCCTGAGCTCTGCTATTGGCGGAATCACTTGGTGAATGTAAACATGACAGCAGCCGTTCAACAGCTCCTCAGCAGATATCTGTTTGCCTTCGAAGCTGAATGACTTGACAGTGGGTCACTGAGAGGCCTGGCCTCTTCATATCTGAGTGGCAGAGACAAGGTTAAGACCAAGCTCCTCACAAACACAACAAACTCTTGATGATGAATAATGTTTATGGCAGCTGCTGTGTGGATCATGATGATTTCCTGTGAGAAAACCCATATTCAGTACCTAAAATGTGTTGACAATTAAAGGTCGTTGCAAGGCATTTATTCAGTGTTTAGAAGTTAAAGTGAAAAGACTGAATTGATTAAAGAAATCTGCTTGAACTGAAGGCAGAGCTGGAAGAGTACGGACACCTTTTACCTCAGTAAAAACAGCAATACCACACTTTGAAAATACTCCATTACAAGTAAAAATCCTGCATTCATAATTGTACTTAAGTGCTACAGTACTCAGCAAGGTCCTCCCTGGAACCAGTGTTTGGTTTGTCCCTTCTGGGCTTCCGTAGAGTCATGGCAGTGCAACATGGCTCCCTCTGCAGATATAAAGAGCTCATTCTAAGGTAACAAAAACACAACAGGTCATATTTCCAGGTGATTATACACTAATGAACACATAACTATCAAAACTGTCGTCAGTTTCTCTCAGTAAATTCCCCTAAATTCACCACACTGGACCTTTAAGGTAGTCTTACCTTAACGGGGCAGTAAACAGTCTTAACACATGGCTGGCTGTTGAGAAAATCTACTTAGTTATATTACTCCACTGACTGAAGGCTACCTGCTGACTACTTTTAATCAGTTTTTAATGTCTTTAAGCTCTTTTATCAGCAGTGAATCCTATAAAAAAAAGTTTCATTATAGACACACTGAACTGCTTTAGGTTGAGGCCTAAATTTAGACTTTGACATACAAGTAAACCTTTAAGCCTTCTGGTGTCTTAGCGTACAGCACTGGTTTGATATTTACTGACCGAATAAATCTCATTATTTAACAGTTCACATCTGTAGAGCTGCTGTATTTTCAGAAAATATGGATGTATTATTATGGCAGTGGGCCCAAATATGTCTTGTGATATAAGATTTTTATTTGCACACAGGCCTCTTTGATGCAAATTGAATGCTTTCACACATATTTCTACGAACACATGTGAGTTTAGTATCAGATCAAATCCTTATCAGGCAGGCGTGCCAAACTGAATCTCCAATTTGCAATATTGACAGTTTTTTTTAGTAAATGTTTTGTAAAATACTCAATTAGCAATAGTCCTGAATTCAAAATGAAATCAAAGTACAAGACTGCTACTAAGCAAAGTGGACTTAGAGCATCAAAAGTAAAAGTACTCATTTTGCAGAATGGCTCCTTTCACAGCGCTTTTTTTAATTGTAGAATATTATATTATTCTGTTTTCATCACTAACTAATACATGTGAGAGCATTTTAATTTTGTAGTTCATCAATGTGGAACCAATTATATATACTTTGTATACTACAGGGTAGATTAGTATTACAGTACTGCATCATATGTTTTTTACTATCAGATAAATGTGTTGGAGTAAAAAAGTTTTCCCCCTGAAATGTAGTTGAGTACAAGTATAAAGTGGCTTAGAATGGAAAAAAGTAAAGTATGTGAACATTGTACCTCAGTACGATACTTTCTTGATGTTTGTCACGTGGACTAACTGGTTTTGAATGTAAACTCGGACACAGATGCTGCTTTGTTCCAGTTTACTGTAATAAAGTCCCTGAAGGTGCTTTTACTTTCCCTTCAGCCTTTTTATTTTCTCGTGTTCATCCAAGAATCAAGGTGACAACAGCATGACCTTGACCTGAAATGATTTATTATAAAAGTGTAGTCTCCCGCTGAACAACTCACTCGGCTAATGAAGTGAAATGTAATCCGTGCCGTAATAAAATATCTGGTGTTTAACGGAGGCAGAAAGGCCAATTAGCCTGTTTGGAGGGTAGGTATTACGCACTGTTCGCTTGACACTATTAATCCGGGTGTTCAAGTCTCCAATCAAATCTCATTGTGACAGGCATTAGGGGATTATCCCCGGGTGCTGCGGGCCCTAACAACCGGCTCGGTGGCCCCGGCAAACAGCACTATCCAGTAACAGTGGCCTTGCTTCTGCCTCAGCCTGGCCGGGCCCGAGAGAGCCGCTGAGGCTCATGGGCCTTCGCTCAGCTGGCCGGCTCACTGTCAGGCCTCGGCCTTCAGAGGGATGTATGGCCAGGATGGGACGCTGCACTTCGCCCACACAGGTAAAGGTATTGGAGACCTCAGAGAATCCGGTAGAGCGCGTAGATTATTCTGAACAACAAGCTGCTGTTTGTGCATTAAAACCTGTGGAAGGCAAAGCTTCTCGGACGCTAACGCAGTGGAAATGAATGCAGTGGGGTTTTTGTGTTTCTGGTTCACTGCAGCTTCAATCTGGCTAAAGAAATGCGTTGTAGGACTGTTTTTTAACAAGAAAATCAAAATGTTG
This sequence comes from Chaetodon auriga, assembly GCF_051107435.1. Classification (NCBI taxonomy): domain Eukaryota; kingdom Metazoa; phylum Chordata; class Actinopteri; order Chaetodontiformes; family Chaetodontidae; genus Chaetodon; species Chaetodon auriga. The sequence continues at coordinate 3,311,600 of NC_135083.1, forward strand.
ACTGTTTAAAAGAGCTGCTTTATGAAGGAAAACATTTAAAGGCACTCATATAGGCCTTTATATTAGGTTACAATGTCTTAGCAACCCTGATTATTGGATCCTGTGTGATGGATATTTGAATAATTCAGTGATTCAACAGTTTGTGGATGAAACATTTTGTGTGAGTGTGGTTAACAGTGAGTTGAGGTTGTGTGTCCACATGATGGCAGCAGTAAGTGCTGATTTCATACTGCCTGACGGGCAATGGTAGAAGGTAACGAAGTACATACTGTACTATATCAAGTACCAGACTTTTGAGGTACTTCATGTAATGGTGCAAAGGAACAATGTTCATTTAATCATATATGGAATTGTATTTCCATTTTATAGTACTTGATACTTTTACTGCACTACATTTCCGAAAGAAGTACTTTTTCTTTCATTGCCTGCTTAAGTTCTGACTTATTTTCACTTGTGTTAATTTAAAGTGAGAATAACAGTCACCAAAAATATATATCAGGCAACTGATTTGAGCATTTTTTCAGCCTGAGAACGTTTGCTTTCGATACTTTAAGTACTTCTGGTAATAATACTTTCACTTTTCCTTAGGTGACTTTTTCAATGCAGAATCTTAACCTGTAATGAAGTATTGTAGTATTGCCTCTTTTACCTAAGTAAAGGATCTGAATACTTCTGCCACCCCTGCAGAGGTCTGAATGCACACCTGCATTTTGCTGACGTCCTTGTAATGGACTACTTTTTCACTGTGGTGCTGAAAAATGATTTGAAAACTTGTTCGGCTGCTGCTGGCAGACCTGTGGCAGTGCGGTAAGAGGAAAAGGTTTGCCAGCGACGCTGCAGTGAAGAATGATCAGACGACAGAGTTGGTTTGTTCAAACAGAACGAGGGCGGCGTGTGAGCTCAGCACGAGCTGAAGAACTGTTTAAACTGTGCAACCAAAGCTGAAACGGTGTAACTGAAGCAGTCAGAAGGCCGTTCATCAGTTGAATTATACACATGTTTCATCAGTGTTAATGAGATTTAAATCTCAGGTGAAGCCATCTTTGACTCAGGGCCGCGCTGACAGGATAATGTTGAGTTCCTAAACATTTAGTGCCTTGTTATTCAAGCTGTGGAGGTTAAACGTCTATTGATTGGCTCAAGGCTGAAGGACCTATAGAGAATCAGAGAGATAAAAGTACTCAGAGCAGAGCTGCTGACAGAGGTGATTGGGCCAGCCGCCAAAATGAATTCTCAGCAAAACAGAGTTAATGATTACAGAACCTTATCACAAACTGTGATTGATTTACATCTTGCATGGGTCTTCATGTTTATTGATGCAATTGTTTACTTATTTGGTGCACAGAGGCTACTTTGGTTTTTCAGTCTGACTGGATGTGTAACAAGATGAAGCATGTTTCAGTAGATTGAAGATTTTATCTGCAAAATACTTGAGAATATTTCCTTCAGCTTGAAATGTGGTGTTCAAGGGTTCTTATGGCCTTAAAAATAAATGTGTGACATGAAGAAATGTTTTATTTTAAGTGATTGAGGATGAGAACTACAAAGTTTTGGACTTAAAAAGTTAGTTCCTGTAAAGAAATGCACTGTAATTATATTTGGAGAAGAAACTATAAACTGCATACCTCCCTCGTTTATTCACCTAATTTTTCATCATGTAATACTTTGAGCTAGTGAACAGATACAGTAAATAAGCATTTGCAGGTTATCGCTAACCTGAGACCAAATAGTGACAGTGACAGCTCACATGTTATAAAAAAGATCTGATTTCAGCTTCTTGGCATTTTCCATTTATTGAACTCATCTTTTTAAAACACAGTCAAACATCCCTTAGTAATAAGAAAAACATTCTACGGTACATTTTTATCTTTTTAATTAGCATGGAAAGGCCTCTGTCTGGCAACCTGATTACATCTTGAATTTGTTATTTCAGCACAAAACCCTTAAATCTATGAACCTAACACCACAACAGGGCTTGATTTGGCTTCAGTTAACAGGGTCTGAAGGCCTCTGAAAGCAGAATAGCTTCACTGAATGTACAGAGTGATATTATTTGAGGGGAAAAAGGAAAAATACGTTCGTTGGCTGAGCTGTATGAAAGTTTACATTATTAAAGCAGGAGAAAGCTGCAACACAACTTGTCCGACTAAACGAACGTAAAACTATCCTCCTGATGTTGTTTGCTTTAAGAAAAAAAAAAAAAGTAGTTTGATCTTCACAAAAAATCAATCTATGATGTTTTTGGCAATGAAAACGATCGACAATATTCCAGAGGCAGAGAAAATATGATATTCCCCCGGTCAGCCACAGGGGCTTGCATAAGCTGTGTTATTTGCAGATAGTTATCTGTTGACAAGGTCTTTGCCATGACACTCTACTCACCTATCTCCTCCATCTACTGCAGCAGAGCAGAGCAGCTGCCTTTTTCTGCTGCAGCCAGCACATTGTCTTCTCCTTCTGTTTTACTCTTATCAACATCAACACGCTCCAGGATGTTCTTTGCAGACACTCACATTTCGCCTGTGCTGTAGCTCTCATAGAAAGAAGCAAAGTAAGTCCCCAGACAGCATGTAGTCCACATCTTATTAACCCATCCAGGCCGCCATGATCGTCTTTTCCTCCCGGCTGCCGGTTCCTGTATTTTCATTTTACTGTGTTGCTTCCCAGACGCCTGCCTTTGAGATCGGACTTGGGGAAATGAAATGTGGTCATTGAGGAGAAGGTACAAATAGGCAGTGGTTGCAAATGGAGTTTGGTCAGTGGTCGGAGATTCCTATTCAGAAGATAGACAGGACTTTGTTCACAAACTGGAGTTTGAAGTTTCAAAGGGGAGAATCACACAAGTGTTACATCAGGTCTCAGCGATCCTTTGACTTTTAGCCCCGGGGCAGGAGTTTGGGTGACTGATTATAAGACAGCACTCTCTGGTCCATCACATTTCAACATGGCAGCCTCCCACTGGATTTAGCATGTATTTAACAGCGAAATGTCAGCGTGTTGAACTTCTGCTGCAGCTTGAATAACTGCTTATCAGTAATTTATCTTCGCGCTCATATACATTACAGTCAGCAAAAATAATGAAATCAGGATTTTGCCATAAACAACATACGCGTAATGCATAAATATTCACCAAAAACGAGAAGCAAAACACACACAGAAAAGCAGAAAGACACGGATTGAGTCTAATTGGAACTGGACATTCAATCTAAACTAAAATAAAACAGGCAACAACAGACTGCTGCCTCAAGACTTATGTGAAAGACTTCATTATTGTGGAGTTATAGATATATTTCATAATAAATGTACCCATCTCTCCTTTTCACGTCCTTTACATATTTACATATTAAGAAAATTAAATATATTCTAGATCCGAATTAGCAACGTTTAACCATTTTAGTTATTAAAAATAGTCTTCATTTAAGAGGCTCTTTTGTTGTTATCAACAATTTAATATCTTATTTTGTACAGTCAGCAGAGAGATTATGGTAGTAATTAGCCTGCAGTCATAGTGTCTGCAGTCATGCTAGCAGCTCTGTCAGGCTGTACACAGTGGCACTTTTGGCTAAATGCTAACATCAGCATGCTAACATTCTCATGATGACATTGCTAACACGCTGATGTTGAGCAGGTTTGATGTTTACCTCGCTGTGTTCACCAGCTTAGCTGAGTCTGTTAGCATGCTATTATACCGTATGCTAATTTTCACTAAACTCAGTACAGATGAGGCTGATGTCATTAGCTTAATGCTAGATAAAATTAAAAGTTGACTAAAACTATAAGACTGACACCACTATTATGCCTGCACTGTATACGAAGCTACAGCCAGCATCCGGTTAGCTTAGCTTAGCATGAAGACTGGAAACAGGGGGAAACAGCCAGGTTGGGGGGACTTTCTTTAATTGATATTTAAATAATACAATATATAAGGTGCTCCACTGTATTTTATTTACCAAGTAGGCCTACTTTCTGTCATTTAAATATCTGAATATTATAAATATTATATATAGTGCTTAGTTGCTTCACTTTGTGTCAAGTAACTTCGTCTTTCATCCTTTTAACCGCTCCAAGTACCGGTACGTGTATGCCTGTACAGAGGTGAAAAACATCATGGTTTTACTGGAGCTAGCTGTTTCCCTTAGTTTCCAGTCTTTGTGCTAAGCTAAGCTAACCGGCTGCCAGCTGAAGCTTCAGTGTAAGATGCAATTGTTCAACTCTAGTATTTAAAATACTTCATATGTATGTATGTGTGTATTTTACCTTTTGTTTTACTTTTGGGTGGTTTTCAAGCTGTTACAGGTTTCTACCACACCCTCACACTAACGTTTATATTTCCCAGGTCAAAACATAGTAAACTTAGTGTATTAGAAATACAATTTAAGTATAGAAAAGTCATTACGAGTAAACTAACTTTTTGTGCTTAACTTAAAATATCTTTGACATATACATACTTTTTAAAGCATACTTCTAAATAGATGTCACTAAGTTCTACTTAAATGCATTAAAAATTAATATATTAATTCTACAGTACTTAAAGTGGTATTTCAATGTACTTAAAAAAAATGAAAAGTGTACTTTATTATAAGGGTGTTATATGTACTTTAATTTCCCTTCATTTTAAGTATATTCTCGTATATTTCCAACACATTGGTGATATGGTACAATTGTGCTGCTCATGAATCCTGATTTTCACTGGTGCACTTTCGTACACTTAAAGTTTGTAAAAAGTTGTGCTAATTCAGCAACTATTTACACTTCCAGTATACTCAAGTATTGATCGTCTCATGTGACTCTCAGCAACAGTGGGAATTAAAGTATTTCCCAAAATGTGAAGCCATTCCCTTGACAAACATCTGTATTTATCTTTAAAGGACTTCTTCTCCAGCAGAACTTATAATTTCTCACCAGAATCTGCTCTGACTTCGTGCCATTGACGGGTCTTTGTGTTTTACAGCCCCCTGCACGTGTCCATGCAGCCCGTGTACTGTGGGAATGTAGGTACAGTGTGCTGAGACAAACCCCCCCACCTCAAAATGCAGATAAGTTATGGGGGAATTTCGAGCTAAGCTGTCCTATCTAACACATCAGAACAGTTTGTCAGTTCGTGATTAAGAAAGCTGCAAGCACGCAGATTATACTTTATAGTCCTGTGTATGATTGTTCCTTGAGGAGTTCACAGAAATTTAAGATGGGGGCAGCGATAAAAGCACTTTAATGACAGAGAAGATAAGATTTGCTGCGTGACTCATTCACTGATTCTCCCACCCTCAGCTCCCCTCCCCCACCGCTCGCTGCTTTGAAATAATCAGCACACGTCTTGAGCAAATATGGGCATTGCAGAAGAGCAGCGCGGATCGAACGTGAAGAAATGTCGTAATGGGCGACCTCTGTACACACAAGTGAAACAACAAGCTCCAACCGGGCTGTGTGAGAGCAGCCGCTAATCATTTTTTGATCACGGGCGTAGTTTCTGTTCTGTTAATCAGGCTGTTAAAGATCCTCACAGCATTCATTTACTGTAACACCCAAAGATCAATGAATCCAAACACCTGACTGTGTGAAAAGCAGAGTTTCTGTGGTTTAATCACAGATGGTCACTTCCATTTCTTCTCAATCCTTCTGATTGGATTACTGTTCATCAAAGCATTGAGCAGATCATCTCTGGATTCTGCACAGGAGCCTCTGAGAGCGTTATGCTGGAAAGAAAATCATTTTATGAGCGCCCAGTATAATTTGAGTGGTTAACAAGTTCACCTACATGGGCTTTACTGCTTCTGAGGTCTGGCTGAACTTGGGATCGTTGACCTACTGCTATGTACTGGCACTTTCTCTTCAAATACAAGACTACTGTTTGCTGTGTGACATGGAAAGGCGGCCACTTTGCGCAAGCAGAGAACGTATTTTTGAAAACAATCAGATTCAGGATTGCCTGTCAGAGAAAAACATACCTAAAAACTCAAAGCGTGTGTGCTTTTCCACCTCTTTCATATGCGAGAATACACGGCTCTAACTACCCCATTTAACACCATGTAAACACTTTATAAATGGAGTTTGCAGCACTATTGAGAGCAGATATAAGTACACTGTTGATGTGTTTGTCACCAATTAGAACTCCTCCTGTAGCTGCGAAGCATACATAACTGTCCTATTAACAGTCAGTGAATGATCAATATCACAGTGTTACGTAGCAGTAATCACATTTAATGATTCATGACATGAATCCCTCACAGCCTGAGCTCTGAGGTTCAGCAGTTTGACCAAAAAACTGTAACTCTAAGTGGATTTTTTAAATAAATATTGAAAGGATTCAGACCTATCTATGACTTAATTCACAGAATTTCGACTAAAATAAGTCCAGTATTATAACAATTCTTTGAAAATCACCTGTAAATAACTCGTCCTGTTACCTTTTAGGCATTCACACATGAGCTGCTGCTGAAAAACCTGTGTATGTAACCTGTTATTAATGTAGTTGTGAGCAGATATAAGAAAGCTTTGTATATTAAATACTTCATATATAAGTTAAATACTTTATCTTTAACCTTAGTATTGCTCACAAATTGATTAACACTTTATATTGTCCTTAAAGCGACATTATAGTGTTTCATTTTGTGTTGGGAACTATATATTATGCTGAGCACTAAATAAAGGGGGTCAAAATAAAGCATCATTGGAGAGAAGTTTTTCATTTTGACATCACATGTGAGAATAAATCACCTCCAAAAGGACAATTAACACATTTGTAACCACATGCAGAATTACATCATTTTATCTCTTTCATTCAGAAACAGTCGACTGAAGTTACAAAAGCGAATATTTAGACTGATATTAAACTGGATGTTTTTTAACAGTAGTTCATGAATTTATTAGCTGTTTTCATATGAGACTTAATGATCCTGGAGGTGTCAATATTCAGGCTTGCAGCATGCGCTCCATCAGACTGAGGCCGCTGCTCATGTCCTCCTCTGCTGTGACAATACGTTCTGAGCTTGATTGACTTTGAAGGTTAATTCTGATTAAACCCTTTGGGACGTGTTTAGAACAAAGAACAACAGAAACGGGGTCCCGGTGCTGAGGAAGAATATGTCTTTAACCATTTCTGTTCTCTAACAGGACATAAACACGCTCTGAATCATCAGCTGCCTTCCTAAACACAGACGTTGAGCTTTTGATCAGCCTCACGTGCACCTTGCATTTTCAAAAACAATGAAGTCTTTTACATAAAGGCATCACTTCACTTCAGCAACTGTTGTTTCCCTGTTAAATACGCAAGAATTAACTCAGATTTACCAGCGACGCATTACACATGGAAGCAGCTCTGAATCTGACAGACTGACGCGAACTGACTGTTGGGTTTCGTGTGGGAGAAGAGGCATTCAGAGGCTTTACTCCAGTAAAAGTAGAAGTACTATTGTGTAAAAATACTCTGTTACAAGTAAAAGTACAAAAGCATTAGCAACAAAATGTACTTTAAGAATCAAATCAGCACTCATCCCACTGAATGGACCCAGTCAGAGTTTTCTTCTTCTTCCTATTATTATTAATATTATTACAGACTGCTGCATTGCTGTTATTCATGTAGCTGGTGGAGCTAACATGAAGCTACTTTATATTTTGTTGGGTAGTTTAATCTGCAATAATGTGACCAAGGTTATAAATTGATGTTTTTTAAGTAGTTGTATGAGTTAATATAGCTGTCAGCATGAACCACCTGTATGAAATGACTGTTTTGGTTTGATCTTAGTTAAAATGTGCTGATTGTGTGTTTTGATCCTGATGGAACTATCTGTCAAATCCAACCCACCGCGTACTGAGGACACAGTAACATTTCACAAAACATTGATGAGGTCCTTTATTTTGTATTGTGTGCTGTAGTATTTGAAGTGTGCAGAGGAGCATCGGTGTGGATCTGCTGCGGCAGGAGGCTTTTTGATGGACACTTCATGTCCAGTTTGAACTAAAAACTGAAATTCAGGTTCAGTTTTTGAACCAACAGCAGAACCTGACCTGTTTTCACCTGCAAAACACACAAAACGACTATATTTTGTGTGTCTTTCAGTCTGGGCGTCTTGTCCATTGTTTCATAAAGCTCCCATGGCTGTCAGATACATGTGGTGGAGTAAAAAGCACAATCTTTCCCTCTGAAGTGGAAGTATAAAGTAGCATAAAGTGGAAATACACAAAGTACAGTTACTTTAAAAACTGCCCCTCAGCACAGGTCGCCCTGCAGACACAGGAAGCTCAGCTGCACCTTCGTTTGGTCTTTATAACATAACATGGACGCTGTCATTTGTGTGCATGTGATAACTGCATGCTACAGAAAGTGTCGGCTATAAAATGAGCTGGTTTGAAGTGGTGCAGCAGTGACTTGGCAGAGGATTGACCTGATACAGCCATCACGGAAGAATTGTTAATCCATTACTGACAGAGAACCCAGAAGCGATGGCAGATATCAAAGTCATGCTATCTCTTAAAAAAAAAACAAAAAAAAACACAAGCCTGTGATTTGGGGCTCGTTAATGATCAACCAGAGAGACACTCCACCTCTCCTCTGGTTAGCAGCATGAGGGAAGGAGGAGAAGGAGCTCTGCTGTCACTCACTGGTTTCCTCTCTGACACCAGTATGTTCCCATCACACTCAACTGGGCCAGGGAGCTACCTTTTTACTGGGCGGAGCTAGGCTAAAAAAAAAGGGAGTGGGGGGTGTTAGTGGAGGTGTGTGGGGGTGTGAGAAGGGAAGGAGGAGGAGGGGGGCACATTAGCTTCTTGGACAAGTCTTTCTGCCCCACTGTCAGGTAGTTGAGAGTTTGTTTGTCCAAAGCACTGGCAGACATGGACATGGCAGACTACAGCGAGGCTCTGGACCCAGCCTACACCACGCTGGAGTTCGAAAACATGCAAGTGCTCCCCTTGGGCACAGGTGAGTCACATATATGCAGCTCTGGCGTTGAACTTTGAAACTTTTACTGATTTAAAACTTTGGTCGGGAGAGGACAGAGGGAGCTCTGGCATGGAGTGATAAAAAGGGGTCATCTGTCCATCCGCTCGCAGAGGGATGATCCTGCACGGTGGTCTTCTTTTATCACCTCTGGCCGCGATAGTGAAACATTAAGAGATTTTGATTTACGAGACTCTACTCTCAGTGCGCTCAGGTCATTTGGTGGGAGCCATTTGAACCTGTTTCAGCTTGTGGACTGATGTGGTGTCAGATTGATTGCAGTGAACTGATATTCATCCTGTGATGAAGCAGTAGTTTGAGTATCACTATTGTAAATCTCCAGTTTCAAACGGTCTGTTCCCACAGAGTCTAACGTGAGGAAAAGGGGCTCAGGTTTTTGGGAAGTGCTCACAATGACACCGACTTATTTGTATGTGCAGTCTCCCATGACGTCTGGCTGAGATCCTGATTCCACAATCCCCAATGAGACTAAAAAACGAAGCTTGATGGCGAACATTAGTCAACTTTTCCATCACTTATATGCTTCTTCTTTATTATATCAATGCAAACGTCTGTTGAGTCACTTTTAATGTAAAGCTGGTGCTGTGACATGCTCTATGATTGATTGACCCAGTCTGGTGACTGTGTGGGTGACTAAAAACTGTCTCCAGTGATTGCCTTTTCAGAGGTAATCAAGATGACATCAATTATGCTCTGTTGACTCTGTGTGAGCCACTCAGGCAGGTGACGGATCCCCGCAGGCTCACATAAAGGCTGGTTTTGATCAGCCGTCAGTGGAGCTGATCACTGTACTCACTGCGGTCGTTCACGCCTCCTTTAATGCGTCCTGTAGAACCACTATTTTACAGCTTCTGAACTTCAGCGCTCAAACATCTTGATGACTGTCAGAAAATAAACTCAAATAAAAGCACTCTTCCTCTGGTTTTCCTGCTGGACTAAAAGTCTGCCTGCTGACCTGATGAGACTTTCCCCCCTCTCTTATTGTGTCAGACTCCTCACCGGCTGAGAGCGCCAACATGAACGCCAGCAGCCACCTGGGGGCGGGCAGCCTGTGTGCCATATGTGGAGACAGAGCCACCGGCAAACACTACGGGGCGTCCAGCTGTGATGGCTGCAAAGGCTTCTTCAGACGCAGCGTCCGCAAAAACCACATGTACTCGTGCAGGTGAGGCCGAAGAGGAGAAATACTTCGATTTTTGCATTCTGGCCTACTGTTGATGTGCCACTGAGGCAAAGCATTGCACATACGCTCCTGCCAGGAGAGACTGCGACACTGCAAAGCATGAACCTCTATTGTTTTTCTCAGTAAACTGGCAATAAAAACTGAAAAATTAACTAAAAACTAATGATTATTTTCATTATCAGTCAAACTACAGATTATCTAATTTAATAAATTACTCTATTTTTTCTATAAAATATCAGACAATAGTGAAAAATACCTAATATAATTTCTTACAGGTCAAGGTGACACCTCCAAATGTGTTTGTCCAACCAGCTGTCCAGAATACAAATATTCTCAGTTTAATATGAAGAAAACCACCAAAGTCTCAAACTCATGAAGCTGGAAACAGCAAATGTTGGCTGAAAATTGCTGCAGATGAATTTTCTGTTAATCAACTGATCGATTCATCTACCAATCATTGCAGCTCAGATTGCGTCACTCATCCAAGCTTGTTTTTTTGATTCTATGGCAGGTTCAACAGACAATGCATTGTGGACAAAGACAAGCGAAATCAGTGCCGATACTGCAGGCTGAAGAAATGCTTCAGAGCTGGCATGAAGAAAGAAGGTAGGAACCTGTAAACTATATGGCTTTCAGATTCTCGTGGAAACACAATTTCCCTTTTTTATCAGCAAATCAGTACCAGAGTGTGAGCTGTCTCCCCACTGAATCGACACGACTCATGTGAGAGTGTTGCAATACCCACGAGAGTAGTGCTTTGTTAATGTTCACTCGGTGGAGCGCTGAGGTCTCTAACCAGCTTATGCTGAGCAAACATTTCCAGGCAATAATAGCCATATACTGATAAACATGACATCCTGGGGAGACCTATTTTTCTTTTAAAAGACTCTGCCTTCCTTGTGCAACAAAGAAGTGAAAATTCATTCATTCATTCATTCATTGTTTTCCTGCAGTTTTCAATTAATTTCAATTAATTTCTCCTCTGCGAATCTGATTGTGAACACAGCAGCAGTGATGATCCTGTGTTTGTGCTTTCAGCTGTGCAGAACGAAAGAGACAGAATCAGCACCAGGAGATCCAGCTACGAAGACAGCAGTTTACCATCCATCAATGCACTCATCCAGGCAGACGTACTGTCAAGACAGGTAAGACCTGCGAAATCACGTCTATGATCAGCGATCAATGGAGGCCTGGAATGACTTCACGTCTGCGCTGCTCTGTCTAGATCACCTCCCCTGCTCCGATACTGAATGGCGACATAAGGACCAAAAAGATCGCCACCATCACAGACGTGTGTGAGTCCATGAAGCAGCAGCTGTTGGTGCTGGTGGAGTGGGCCAAGTACATCCCAGCCTTCTGTGACCTGCCCCTGGATGACCAGGTGAGACTCATGCACAGACACAGTGTACATAGCTGTATAGACCCTCTGGTCACTCATCAACCCGTCTGCTCAGAGCCATAGTGTGGGCGACAGGAGTCAGTGAATGTCCCTCCTAAACAAACAAAAACAGCTGAATATTTATGTTTACCTTTGTTCAGCTTTGTTCTTGTTCTTAGCTGCATGTTTCTATCTGTGTGAAAACTGTCAAATTGCCTTTACGTGTGCGCATAGTTTGCCAACAAAACTGATTCTGATCGTGATAAATTAAGAAAATCTCTAAGGACTATGTTTTTTTTCCATCACTTAAACCTCACATTCTTCAACCATGGTGGTTAATGTATTTTAATCCTGAGTTAGAATATGATGAGCTAGTTTTAAAGTTATATCCTCCCTCAAAAAAAAGTGCAGAATCATTAACAGTGTGATCACCAGGCCCTGGTAACTGATTTGCTGATGTTATATCAGTGACAGTGTCTTCCGTCTGGGTTTTCTCTCCTCAGCTTACACAGTGAGCATCGGATGAAGGGAGAGAACCATCAAAAACATTCAAATCAACATGTGGAGGATTAATATTTCACTGCAGCATCATCACGCAGCTAAGAAGTAAATGAATTCTGTGTATTTCAGGTGGCGCTGCTGCGAGCTCATGCTGGAGAACACCTGCTGCTCGGTGCTGCAAAGAGGTCCATGCTGTACAAAGACATCCTCTTATTAGGTAAAAGTGACACGAGGGGCAGTATTTCAGTGTTTAACCACACTCATCTCTGCATTCTGCTCAAACCAAAACAGAAAATACACTTACATTATACTGTTTGAAGAATGCACAAAGTACACTTTGTGCTTTTTATCGCCTTGTAGTATATTTAAGTGTACTCATGTAGTCCTTGAGTACCACTTGAGCAATACTTGAGTATACTTGTAAGTGCAAATAGTTGCACAATTGGCACAACCTTAAGTGTACTGAAGTACACCAGTGAAAATCAGGATTCATGAGCATTCAAAACACACTTGCAGTACCAACTGTATTATATCACCAGTGTGTTGGAAACATACTTAAATATACTGAAAATTAGGTGAAATTACAGTACACTTTTTAAAAGTGCACTTTAGTACAAAAGTACAATTTATAGTACACTTACAATAAAGTACACTTTTCTATAAGGACTTTAAAATACCTCTTTAAGTATTGCAGAATTAGTATATTCATTTTTAAAACATTTAAGTAGAACTTCTAGTCAGAAGTACACTTTTTAAAAGTAGATGTCAAACATACTTTAAATTAAGCACAAAAAGTCAAAGTATACTTGACTTTTCTGTACTTAAATCATATTTCTAATACACTGAAGTGTACTACGTTTTGACCTGGGTCATCCTGGACTACATTCGAAGGTAATTTTTTTAATCTGCATGTGATTCTCCTGCAGGAAACGACTACATCATTCCCAGAAACTGCCCGGAGTTGGAGGTGGGCAGGGTAGCGGTGAGGATCCTGGATGAGCTGGTGCTTCCCTTCCAGGAGCTTCAGATAGACGATAATGAATACGCCTGCTTGAAAGCCATAGTTTTCTTTGACCCAGGTACTGCTGCAGACTCGCTTTTGGATCATGTTAGCTACTGTTCAACAGCAATATCAGTCAGACTCAAAGCTGGAGTTTTCTACACTCCATATGCAGACAGAGAGCTCCAACCTAATAACACACTTCTCTCTGTCTCTCTGTTTGTTTGCCCACAGATGCTAAAGGTCTGAGCGACCCCGGAAAGATCAAGCGGATGCGATACCAGGTCCAGGTCAGCCTGGAAGACTACATCAACGACAGGCAGTACGACTCCCGGGGCCGCTTCGGGGAGCTGCTCCTGCTGCTGCCGACGCTACAGAGCATCACCTGGCAAATGATCGAGCAGATCCAGTTTGTCAAACTCTTTGGCATGGCCAAGATCGACAACCTGCTCCAAGAAATGCTTCTCGGAGGTGAGCTCTTTGTACCGGCATACTCAGTATACAGAGTCCTCATGTTTAGTAGACGACACAGAGGACTGAGCCGCTGAAGGGACTGACTCACTGTATACTTGGGTGTTTTGTTTCTCAGGTTCTGCCAACGAGGCTCCACACGCACCTCACTCTCTGCACCCCCACCTGGTCCACGAGCACCTCAGCAGCAATGTTATAGTGGCCAGCAGCATGCCGACGCCGATCCATAATGGTCAAATCTGTAAGTACACAGCACATCAGTACAAAACGTGCAGTACAGCTGCTGCGGTATCTGAGATTTGTCCTCTGTCTTCAGCTTAAATATTGAGGTTTCTCACTGCCACATACATGAAGAACTGATGTTTGATTAGTGAACAGCAGCATTAATCTAAGTGAACTGAAATCAACGATATTTTAATTCACAGAGACGTCAAATTCCCCTCCCCAGCTCCATGTGCAGCCTAGTCAGGTAGCTGGAAGGACAAACAGGCTTGGCAGAATAATCCTCTAAATTCTTCATGGAAACTAATCTGGCTTATTTTGTCAAAGAGAACTTCTGTTATTCTTTCTTAACATGTTTAATGCTCTGAGAAATTTCACAAAAGTGCTTATTCTTTATCTGAAAATTGTGTTGCCCCAAGACATGTTATACCACAGACTGGTGAATATACACCTGCTTATGCTGCAGTTTCTCCCTCTGACTCGCTGCTGTTGTTTTGTGTTCTACTTTTCAGCCACTCCTGAAACCCCAATCCCGTCTCCGCCTACTGCCTCCAGCTCAGAACATTATAAAATGGCTCAGGGGGTCATAGCCACCGTGCCCAAGCAGCCAACCTCCATCCCTCAGCCTACCATCACAAAGCAAGAGGCCATCTAACGATCCTCTGAGTCCTTATTCCTTCAGTTTTTTATTGTGTTCAATCAGGGTCTTTATATGTACGTTTATACTCAATCAGCATTGAAGCTGTTAACTTGACTGAAACAATAAAGTAGCTAAATATGTCAAATGTAATTGCAGTGATGTCCCTTGCAGATTGCTGTTTTTCTTCAGGGATCTATTTGTTCACACATGCAGCTGCCGTTGAGCTCCACAGCTCAGCGAAGGCCAGAAAAAACTACAACCATCAAAACTATCCAGACGTGCTGTTGTTCTGTAAGATCGACACGTAGAAATACATTGTTGTATATATAGCTTATTACTGGGTAACATCACTTCCTTTAGCATGGCCTCAGAGTGTGCAGTAAGGCTTATGTTAGACATGGTGACCTGATCATGTCAGTATTTCATGAATGTTACAACAGGCCTTACATTGTCATGTATTTAGTGTTGCACAGTATTTTATTTTATGTTTATTAGTGATAAAATGGTGTCAACTTTCAGTAGGAACTCAGAAAATTTCATTTTATCAAGGCTAAAGAAAATCCCTTGAATGAGTTCAGCTCTTTGCTGTCTCTTTTAAATATTCTGTGACAGGACTAAAATTTCTGTGCTTTGTTTTATGTACTGGAAATGCATATTTACAGAGGTAAAATTTAACATGTTCAAATGTATGCCAAGAAATGTTGGTGCATATGATAAAGTCTGTGGTGCAACTTTGTAAAAGTCACAGGCAGACACACTGAGGAAGTTTCCCAATGATATGTTGTATTGGTTTTTAAAAAATGTATTATATTTTTTGTTTAGTACTTCGTCGTGGTTTAACTGATGGAATAAATTGTGCCTTGTAACCTGTACTGCCTTACAAATACAGGCAATGTTTTGCCTTAACAATGTGAAGATGAACTAATAAATCTCAAGGTCTATTTTTACATTGAATTTTCTGCAAACCATATTTTATACTAAGTATGACAGTAAGAGAGGAGTGAATGTATGCTCTGAAAAACAACCCATACAACTCAATAATGAAGTCAGACATGTTGGAAAGTGTCTGGTGGAAAAATTGGGTCCAACGTGGCAGTGCTGCCTGAACTAAGGCAAGATGTGGCTTCAGACTGATAAAGTACCATAAAGTCATTATAGATAGCACTGATTTAAGACACAGAGAGGTGAGGGACAATTCTTGTATTTATGTCTCCGTTGCAGCTGAAAAAATCTGCCGCTATTACAAATGTGCTGCATTCAGGCTGCGGCGCCACCGGGAGGATGCTGCGGACAGCAGACTGACATGACGGGGGTTTGACGTCGACCTCAGTGGAAGCTTCAGCCATGAAGGTCATCCACAGATATCCGAGTACAGTACTTTTTCTCACCAAAACACAAAACACTTACGCCTACATCAATGTGAATCCATTAGTTTGACGCAATACTTTTCAAATTTGAAGTGCACGTACCTGGCAGACCTGGAGAGGACGTACAGTCCGCGGTGTGAGCAATATGCAGGCAACCTCTGCCATCTACCGCATTCAGGTGTAACTGAATCATCCGACACGTCGACAGAAATGTGAGAAGGAAATTCAGGTCGTATCAACCCTTTGACCATGCAGTTCAACCGATGAACTAACCAAACAATTTTCAAAAAAACGACAAAGGTGGATAGGTAGAAACTAAGAAATACAACTCTATGCAGTATACATGAAATACTATCTCCTTCTATAAAAAATACAGCCTCTGTTTTTATGTTTGCGCTGTAAATATAGATCCACCGCTTCAAATTAACAACAATAATCTATAAGCGTGAACAAGTATGACATTTTTATTTATATTAGGTTGCAAGATGTGAGGTTCAGGTGCACTGAAGACGTGCGAAAAGCTGGCGGGGATTCAGGGTGCAACGTTTCTTGCGATGTTAGTCAGTCATTTGTGACCATTACGTTATTGAAATAACTGTTTTTTAATTTTAAAAAAAACGAGAGACTCACGTACCACACACAAAAAACTATATTTTCGAAAATTTGTTTTCAATTCTGATTGTGTACATATCGTGCCTTGGTACTTCCCGAGTTGTACCTGAAGGCAGCATAGCCATCAAAACAACAGACATACGGCTCGACTGCTCTGGCGCGTCGGCAGCGCGTCACGTGACGCATACGGCCCAATGAGAGAGCAGCGTTTCTCTACCCGGAAATAGGATTTTCCTGACAGGTCGGTTGTGATTTTTGACACTGGTTTTGAGTCGTCACGCTTGTGTTTTTGAAGACATTTCATCACTTGCCAATGGCTGCTCACAAAAGGCATCTATGTGTGTTGTAGTCGGTTCATGTTAAACGCATTTTCGGGTTGGTATTCCATCATTATTCTGACTTTAGTTATGTCGCATCGGTTCTGCTCAGGATCAGGTTGTATTAGCCAGTTCGTGTCTGCTGAGGCTCTGACTCACTGCTGAGCACAGACACACAGTGAGCATGTTTGCGCTGTAATAGGGATTTCTCCTGCTCTTGTCAGATATTAGGTAACATTTTAATTTCAATATCTGTTGACCAGTTCAGGTGAAGTGGTATTATTGGATGTAAAGTATGTGTGTGACACCTGCCAGAAGCTAACATGGCAGCCTAGGAGCTGGTCTTTCTTCTGGTGTTTTCATAGCCGCTCTGGTGCCTCTTGTGTGCTGCTTCCCAAACAGCTTCACCCAGTCAGTCCATGGCTGATCAGCATGAGTCCATCGATCTCAGGTCTCCTCCTGTGGACCCATCAGCAGCTGCGGGACACAGCTGGTTCCCTGGACCCCCTCCCCCCATCTATTCCTGCACCCTGACCCCTGAGCTGGTGGCCAAGGCACGGGAGGAGCTCCAGGAGAAACCCGAGTGGCGTCTCCGGGATGTCCAAGCACTGAGAGACATGATACTGAAGGTCTTGTGTTGTGCTTTTTTTGCCATGTTGACATTCATTTAAACAGCCTCTTTTCTGTTTATATGCTGCCAGTTTAGTAGAAAACATCCCTAAAATTATAAGACTTTGTCTCTATAATTCCAAAATCTGTCAAGTAATGAACGTTGGCATTGAAGGCTGACTCGGTTTCTCAGACTTGGCTGATTTGAAGAAGTGCAAGTACAAGATAAAGACATACTGGATATGCTCACATAATTAAAAGAAAACTGTCACGATGAAAATTATTGATAATGACACACAACAAAGCAATAACCTTAGAATTTCAAGGGGTGAACTGAAGAAGGTCTTCTGTTAGCTTTTGAAAGATATTCTGTATTTTTTGTTTATTTCCCACAATTTCACGCAAAGATCAAAATCAACAATGTGCTGCTTTGTCTCAAATACTTTCTGACTTCTTCATCCTGTGGCTCTCAGCCCCAAGCCCTTTTGTTCCTACTGAAGATTGTGAAACAGCTGGGCACTGTAGTTTTTGGCAAACGTTACTTGAACAGGAGTAAATAATGCATTTGATGGAGACGTTTTCAGACGCAGACTTTGTGATCGAGTGAGTATTTACAGCAGCAGAGAGTATCGCCAGACTTGTCACACGTCTCGCTTCGTTTGTGACGTTATTCACTGAGTTCATGTTTTTTCGCCCGACTCTGCAGGAGCAGCCAAATCTCAGGACCAGACTGGACGACACCTTTCTCCTGCGCTTCCTGCGGGCCAGGAAGTTTGACTACGACCGCGCCCTGCAGCTGCTGCTCAACTACCATGGCGGCCGTAAGGCTTGGCCGGAGGTGTTCCAGGACCTGAAGCCATCCACAGTGAAACACGTCCTGGACCTGGGCTTTCTCACGGTCCTGCCACAGCCGGACCCCAACGGAAGATACATCCTCTGTCTCCGGCCAGGTTGGCGTCAGCTTCATTGGCGAATTCAGCAGTTTTAAGCACAGACTGCAGCCAGTCACTGATTAGTCTATCGGGACAGGCTTTATTCATGACCTCAGTATCCTTTTCCAGGAAAATGGAAACCAAACGATTATCCGTTTGTTGACAACGTGAGGGCCATTTATCTGACTCTGGAGAAGCTGATCCAGCCGGAGGAAACGCAGGTGAACGGCATTGTCATTTTAGCCGACTACACCGGAGTGGGCATGTCACAAGCGTCCAATCCGGGTCCATTCCTCGCCAAAAAAGTTGTGAGCATCCTCCAGGTGAGAAATCGTACCAGCTCACCATCTGATGACACTTTTATGTTTGAATTAAATGAATTTTAAAATGAAGAACTATGATATTGTTTTCTGAATGCAGCATTTGCTCAAAAAGTGATTTTATTTTGTAATGACACAGCAGTAAACATGAGTAACTGAGTTAACACACGAGAAAATGAACCGAGCTCGAGATTGGTCATGACTGCAGAGTGTGTAATATTTACACAAGCACACAAAACGTCTGCCAAGGACCAGCTGTGACTGTTTCTGTTGCTCTTCTAATTCACAGGATGGGTTTCCAATCCGAATCAAGGCTGTTAACATAATTAACGAGCCCAGGATTTTCAAAGGCATCTTTGCTATAATTAAGCCTTTTCTGAAGGAGAAGATGGCAGAGAGGGTAACTATCGTCCTTGAATTGTCTTTGACTCTTTTGTTTGAAACAAAGGACTATTTTGAATCGTGTGCCTCGCTTTCATCCGCAGCCTGTGTGCCAAAATAACCGCATGGTTTCATCTGTGAAAATGGAACGTCAGGGAGATTCTTTTCAGAGGAAAGAACTCAGACCACCAGAAACAAAACCGCGTGTTTTCTAAAATCTCATGAGAGGCTTTGCTTTGTGTTCATTTCAACCTGCAGTGATTGATTGTTATTCATGTGGACGTAGTGGAAGCTAGCTGGCATGTTTTCACCTTTCATGTTAATATGGCAAACTTGTTAGCATACACTTGCTTATTTACACAATCAGCAGATACGCAGCAACATTAGCATTTAGACTCATTTAGCATTTAGTTTGTGCTTCATTAACTCTAAAGGGGAAGATCTTTGGCTGCTAGATACTCCACTGTGTTCATTAGCTAGTTGCTAACTTTGCCTGTTGGTGCTGAGCAGGTAACATCTTGTTGCCTTTTAACAGCTTTTCTATTGAAAACTTTGCTATGAGAGCTGTGGGAATGAACCAAACAGTAAATCTGTGGGCTTTTAAACCAAAACAGTGAGCTGAAGAAGCTATAAAGCTCTGCAGAGCTACTACGAGTGACACCTTCAACATGAAACACTGTTCATAGCCACTTTAATGAATGAAGCTGACGGTGAGGCCGGTGATGTCACTGACCTGGCATCTGTGCTCCCTCCTCATACAGTACATCCTCCACGGCTCAGACCTGCGCTCTCTGCACCGGAACATCCCCCGCTCGGTTCTGCCGGAGGAGTACGGCGGCACGGCGGGCCAGCTGGACATGTGCGCCTGGTCGAGACTGCTGCTGGACTGTGAGGAGGAATTTATAGTGGAGTTCTGCCAGCCGGATCCACTAGAGGGCGTGGTGCTCCCAGACTCCATGCTGTTTGAAGGGCAGCAGGCCAGCGGGCAGGACGACGACAGCTTCAGGGGGCTGCGCTCTCAACTTTACTACTGTTACTGATGCACACTGTAGGTGCACACGCTCCCATCACCAAGAGGACATTTTCTGTTTCATTTGAAACATGTGTGTAGACTTTTACAGGGCAAGTTGCCAATATTATACATGATTTATTTTACTAACCAAGCAGCACTGCTATAGGTGAGTAGTCTTTTCTAGTTTACACGTAGCCCAGCATTTAACCGTGGTTCCAAGGCAGCTGCAGGCTCAGGCACGGAGGTTTCTGACTCGAGCAGATGCATGTTTAGTCATTACAGGTGGCCTCCCAATTATCATATATTACATTTCTTCAGTAGTCAGGCACCCATATGTGCAGCCCTGATTCCAAAAATGTTGAGACACTGTGCAAAACATAAAAAACAGACTGCAATCATCTGCAAACAAACTGTGTTTGAGAAGTGTTCCTGAGTCACCTTCATCCAATCATGTGTTCACAAAGTGGTGAACTCGCTCCATCCTCTACGATCGACTGAGCCTTTCCAGGATGCCCCTTTCATACCCAATCATGATCCTCTCACCTGTTACCAATGAGCCTTTTTACCTGTGGAATGTTCCAAACAGGTGTTTTTGGAGTTCCACATCTTTCCCAGTCTTTGAAACGTGTTGCTGCATCGGATTCAGAATTTATTTACGAAAATCAGTGAAGCTGATGAGCTCCAACATTATAATAATATAATCACATAATATGTAGTCTTTGTGCTGTTTTCCGTTGAATATGTATCAAAAAGGAGCAGCAAATATCACATTCTGTTTTATTTATGTTTTACACAGTGTCCCAACTTTTTTGGAATCTGGGTTTTAGATTGAAACTCAGTTTGCTTGATGTAATCTTTCCTCCTGTTCACACCGGCCATTAATAGACGCCTTCATAAAGTGCATCCAATGTAAGAGATGTGGGACAAAATCCACTGTCCTCATTTCGTGTTTAACTGAAGCTGAAATGAGGCTTCATCGGTACCACTTAACATGTGGGTATCAGAAACTCTGTCCAGGGAATTCCACACTACAAACACTAACTTTGGAAGTTTAAAATCCATTTCTGCCTGGAACACAGACTGTGGATTTGTCCCCGATCTCTTCCACTGGAAGCGTGTTCGGAGGGATCTTCAAACGGCCAAACTGAACAGGAGGAATGATCACAGCAAGCAAAAACTGTGTCAATGTACATACGGGCATGTCAGTGCTGCTTTAAGACAGAATGGAAAACGTGGCCATTAGTGTTCTGTCTGCAGGGTCACATCTCCCCACAACAGTTTTTGTGTATGTAACTGTCCAGTACATTGCCTTAAACTGTTATTAACCTGTAGATTTTGCCATGTATCATCAGTCATGTTGAATTTGTGTGTACCAAAGCAATATTCATGTGTATTTTCATCAGGACTTGCATTAGAGCGGATATACTTCGTTGGATGGCCGGTAAAAGTTTTTGCTGAACATCTAACTGCACAGTGCTTCAGGGCCTTTGTTTAGCTGACGCTTCAGCTCGAATCTTCTGAGAGGATTATTTTTCTAACTTCAGATAATCTGCCTTATGTTTTTGTTAAACCTTTTCTGACCTGTTTGCCTGTGTTTCATCACTCGGTCTTAACACGGCGCCATCACTGATCACAGGAGTCACATTGGGAACATTCAGCTCTGACTGCATAGACATCTGGTTTGCCAAATTTTACACCAGGCCATGTACACAAATGTGCAATAATGTTGGATCTGCTTTCTCGCAGTAGCCCGAAGCTAACTTGAATTATTTTCGTCATCAGTCTTTTATATTTTTATTTCAAGCATGTCTGTGACTATAAGCTGTATTGTGTTGCAGGATATTTATCGTCGGTAGTGAAGACAGTAAAGTAAAACTCGAAAGGAGAAAGTGCTATTTGTGTCTTGTTGTTCTGGGATGCTGTTGTTGGCAGAGAGTGGTGGGAGGCTGCAGGCTCTGGGGAAGATGTGGGTATTTTCACAACATTATTGCAACTGACTTGAGCAACGTTTCCAAATTGGGCTCATGGGTCCCCAAAGACATCCGAAAAACAGTGGTGGAAGATGTATTACTTCACTAGAAGTAGAAATACCACAGTGTAAAAATACCCCATCTAAAGTAAAAGCCCTGCATTCAAACATGCACTTAAAGGACCAGCGTGTTGGCCTTAGTGACATCTAGTGGTGAAGTTCCAGATTACAACCAACTAAATACCTGTAATCTCATCCTCCCTTTCCAAATGCGTAGAGAACCTATGATGGCTGCGAAAAGCGTGAAAGGCCATCTTTAGAGCCGTGTGTTTGGTTTGTCTGTTCGGGGCTGCTGTAGAAACATGGCGGTGCAACATGGCGGACTCTGTTGAAGAGGACCTGCCCCTCTGTAGAGATAAAGGGCTCGTTCTGAGGGAACAAATACACCACAGTTCTCATTTTCAGGTGATTATACACAAATTAAAACAAACTTGTGGGTATTATATTCAATTTCTGCCAATGGCTCCCCTTAAATCCTACACACTGTTCCTAAATATATATAAAATATTTAAAGAATGCAGAATTAGCCCTTTCAGATCGCTGCGTCATTATATACACTCAGTTGCCAGTTCATTATTTAATTGAATATTTAATACTAATGCAGCCTAATTAGACAGTCCAGCAATAAATCCTACCTCAATGAATTTTACAAAGTTTCAACAATTGTAATGTTCATGAAGTAGGATTCATTGTTTAACCAGGTGTACCTAATAAACTGGCAACTGAGTGTATATCAGATTGTCACAGATGTGTTAACATTTAAGCAGCATTTGTGCTGTGAAGTAAAAAGTACAACATTTCCTGAAATGTAGGAGTCAAAGTGAAAAGTGAAATTACAGTATTTAAGTAAGGTTCAAGTATCACAAAAGTACATTTATGTGCAGTAAATCAGTAAATGTACTTTGTTTCCAGCACTGCAGAAATATCCATGTCAGTGGTGTTTAACAGGCATCAGGTGACTGAAGCAGATTTCAGTCACTATTGAGAGAGTACAAAAAAGAAAAGTCTCCTAATCGGAAATATGGAAATGAAGTCTTTTAAACAATGAAGAGCTGCGTCTCACCGTCGAGATTAAAATAGGTTTGGAATGAGAGTCTGCTGCTGTGACGTTGGATCGTTTCCATCTGGAAGATTCGCACAGAACTCATTAATTTGTTCTGTCTCTTTCATGAGATTTTGCCTTTATTTTAACTCCACGCTGCCCACGCTGTCAGATATTGTTAGTCTGCTGTTTCCATGACATTCGTCTAATGAACACGACTTTTTGTTGTGCACTCGTGTAATCTGAGTTTATAACAAAACAAAGTGAAGAAAGGCTGATGGATTAAAGGGGAGCACAGGCCATTTTAGTTATTTCATCCGTGGCTCTGGAGGAGCTTTCCAGAGTATGAAAAAAAAACCTACCCTGATGACGTCATAGTGATGTCATCCAGGTTAACTGGGCTGGGACTTGAATCTTGATTTTTTTTTTTTTTTTAACAAAAAGTCTTGCTTGTGAACGACTGAGCCTTTCCAGGATGCCCCTTTCATACCCAATCATGATACTATCACCTGCTACCAATGAACCTGTTTACCTGTGCATGTTCCAAACAGGTGTTTGATGTAGTAATGCTTCTGGAAATACCTGCAGAACAGCACTGAAGTGTTAAATCACCTTCACATATTGCCTGGCATTCATATAATTATCTATTCTTTTCAGAGAAACACATGCTTAGGTCCAAAATGTAATTGTAATTCAACACCAGAGGCACAAACTGGGGCTATGAGGGGTGTAGTGGACATGTGTTGCATTGTGGGAAATGTAGGATCCAGCGTTTTTGGAGCTTCACCCGAACAATTGAATTAAAAAAAAAGAGGATATTTTGGCCTCTTGGGCTTATCTCTATTGAACAGCTGCCTCCTGTGAGGCCCCCACCTTCATGGAAGCGCAGTATTAAACCGCTGGAGCCCCTTTAACATGGTGCAAATGAAAATGTGCTAACATGTGGGTTCACCCTCTTTTCATGCATCACTGATGATCCTGCATGTGCGGTTAAACCAGCAGCGGGAACATCTGGGGCTTCCCTGCGAGGGAATCTCATCCGTCGGGGTGTCTGGTGGTTTGATGCCATGAAAGTCACAGTGAATGCTAAAAAAAAAAAAAAAAAAAAAGAGGCAGTGTAACGTGGAAGTGTGTGATGCTCAGAGTGCAGTGCGCTGCTGGCTCCAGCCCACAGAGGAGTGGGAGCCTCCACAGGCTCGCTCTGATTGGCTCACACACGGCTAACTCCATTTTGGAAAACAGCTGTTTGAAGACACAACCTTTTCTCGTTGTTTTCCGACGGTACGCTGAGAAAAACCCACCCAGGCTGTGGACACACTCCTGTTCACCTTCACCGCGGGGTGTTTGTCCCTCCGCACCAGCCGGCTTCCGTCCCTGCCCAGGACGGCGTGCTGCGTTTTTTTTGTCCGGCTGCCAGGAAACTTAACTGCGGATCCATGGTGTTAAATTTCCATTGTAACAAGTGGATAACAGGAGGCGACCCGACCAAGGTGAGTGGCGGTCTTTTCGGTTACGTGTGCGGCTTTTACGCGTTCGGGGGAAAGTGAGCAGCGGCGCGAAGCCGCGGAGTCACGAAGCGACGCGTTGTGCGTGATTTTAACGATTCGGCCAACGAGCCGCGGCAGACGAACCATCCGCTGCCGCCACACCGAGTCCGCCTGCCTGCTCAAACTAACGTCTCCGTCCCCGCAGATCTTAATGTTAATGGTTTTCATGTGCCTCCTCTGATGTCTTTGAAGTGTTGCCTTTGTGTGTGCGCGCGTGTGTGCAGTTTAAGGGAATGGCGCGCGCGTCCTTCCCACACATTAGCTGCTGTGTTCAGGGAAGCTAATGACAGCCTGGATGGCTTTGAAAGCTCTCATCTCCTCCTCTCATCGACTGTGCTTTTTTTGTGCTCTGTCAATGCGCCCAGCCTGCCCTCCTCCTCCTCCTCCTCATCCTCTTCATCCTCCTCCTCCTCCTCCTCCTCCTCCTCTGTAAACACAATCAACTTGGTCCTCCATCTCTTAACTCGTAAGATAACAAGGCGGTGTTGACAGCAAGCTTTTCATGCAGTGATCTGGCTTTTTCTGGAGGTGAAACTTGTAAAGATTGCAGGGCTGGATGGGGATGGTGCTCAGAGATTCGGCAGCCCCCCCCAGGACCCCCCACTTTGCATGAGTGTTGCTGGGCAAGGGCCAGTGTTACTGGGCATGAGCACTGGTGAAATAAACACTGGCTCCATGCCTGCCTGTGGTGGTTTGCTTCACTGTCGACCGACTGGCCGACTGTACCCAGAGCAGCGTCCTTCCCGAGATCACACTGGAGATGTTAAAATGGTCACATCACATTAAACACATTAAACTGTTGCAACACAGCAACCAGCCTTATTTCAGACCCGTGCCAGCAAACCGAGCTGGATGGTGACATGTCTTGACAGGGACGAGCTTAACGGAAAACAGGGAGGAACTGTGATGTGCACTGATTGGGCATTTCATGTCTCGGGGAGGCTGTTGCACATCAGTGGTGACGCTTTAAATTCCACATTTTGGGAAGAAAAGCATGTGATTCTGTAACATGAAGGCGTACTGGTGTGTGGCTGTAAGTAATGATTTTTTTCTGCTGGTAATTGTCTGGATTAATCAGGTGGTTTTGTCTGACCTACACTCTTTACTGTCACGTACGAAGCAAACTAGAAAATCTTCATAATTTAGATGCTGCAACTCGGGAATTTATGCAAAGTAGTTGCATATTATTTGGACTGATCATTTCATCCTGAGCAGTATGCTAGAAAAAACAAATGCACCCCATGTTTGCATATTGTAAGAGCTCCAGCTGAGGGTGAATCTGTCTGGCTGTGCTTCAAAAGAAAACCTCATTCCTGGGCAAAATCCTGACATTAACGAGCCTGTAATTTTTACCATATTGGTGCCAAAATCACGTTTTAAGCCACCTGATGAGTCTGAGGTTAAATTTCGTGCGATCTGTGCGCTCTCGTGGCGGATATGGCCTTCTCTGGAGGAGCTCCGTGCTGCCTCGGCTCCTCTCTTTGTACCAGCTAACCAAACATGGTCTGTTATCCTTCAAAATGGCCAGTGGGGGGGTGGAGAGCAGCCAGAACAGAGAGCACGGTGATGCAAGAAAACTCCGGCTACCGGAGAGACACACATGCCCTGCTGACCTTGGACAGAACCCTGCAGAACCTCCCCTCCTGCCTTTCAGTCACATTTACCGAATCAAAACGCGTCGGCACACAGGAAAAGACAGACCACCTGCCGTTAAGATTACAGGCGTTCGTGTTTCGGCCGTCATGAAGGCTCGTCCTCAGGGGCCTTTGTGCGCTGTGCCTCTTCTAATCTGTGACCCTGGTTATCCAGAAAGCAGCCAGATCATGAGTAATCAGGTCACGCCAGTACAGTTCTGATTATCTGCAGTGCTGCATGACCAACGCCGCTCTCCTCCTCCAGCTCCTTTAGTAAACACAAGTGATATCTGCTCCTGCTGAGGGCTGCCAACAATAACATGATTACCCTGAGAACCCCTCTGTCCCTGTGCTGAGAGGCTGCATTAAGCATACAGGACGGGGGCTGGACGGTGACTGCGTGCGTGTTTCTGTCAGCTGTTTTTCTCTGAGTGGTTTTTCCCTCTGTGCTCCACATGCAGCACGTTAAATGAGCTTCCCTCCACGCTTTGTGTGCTGCTGTAATGCACTTTAATAACGGCCGTCTGAGGCAGCTGGATTCAAAAGCTTGTCTGCAACAAGGGCGAGACATTTCATGCTTTTGACAAAAATAGAAATCTATTCTCAGAATTGGTTCGAGCGGCCTCTAGATTTCTTTACGGCCACAGTCCGTCACCTGCCCGGAAACCTTCCCCTGTTCATCACATCAGGCCCGTCCGTGGCCGAGTCCAGAGCGGTGCAGCGGGGGTTTGGTGCTGTGCGAACGCGCTGCTCAGGGTCTATTTTTGCACTCATGGCTTTAATGTGTACATATTTTGTGGACGGGGTTTGTCGGTTCAACTGCATTGACCTCCAGCCACATTCTTTGCCCCGAGGACTTAAGCTCCTCTGTTTTTAGCTCCCTGACTTCCCCATGAGGAGAAAATGAGCGCCGGCGGCCTGGTCTGTGGTGTCTCATGTACCAGACGGAAAAATCCTTCAGATACGCAAAGAAACGCCGGACCGCTGCCAGAGTCTCGGGTCATGAGGATGAAATAATGAATTTCTCTCTGATTTCACTGACATTTTTTCACAGTGCAGCTGCAGCTGTAGTGAAAGGTGCATTTAAACATACAGATTTGTTTAATGAGCGTTTCTGTCTTTCTTTTAATGGAGCCATCATTTCATCGTCTGGTTTTAAAGCTCCTTTAGGTTTAACCTTGATTGTGAGGCATTTTTGTAAAGGCTGCTTTGATAATGGCGCTCTAAGCTCCACCAGTGATCGTCTTCATGACATTTAATAATGATGATTGAGCTGCCGCCACCTCTGATGGCTACAGGTACGTTCAATGAAATGATGATACAGGCGCTATAAATAGCCACAGCTGTGGGTAATGGTCATGTGTAATTATAGCTGCTCTGGCATTGTTGGATGAGGTGCAGACGTGGCACAACGGGGGAAATCGCACTCCCCTTTGCCTCTTTTAATTGACTGGTGTAACGAGTGGTGAATCAGGCTGAAGCACTGATATTAAAGCAGGGGATTAAGGTCATGTCTACACCTGTTTATGACTCGAGGTGCGCCAGTCTACTGGTTTTACTGCATACCACGCTGAAACATTCATGCATCCGATGCCTGGACTCCAAATCTGCAGAGGACGGAAGATAAAAGGTTAAAATTCCCTTTTGAAGGTATGAAAAAATGATGCTCCTTCAGGGCCAATAATTTTCTTGGAGCTCGAGACGACTGACCGGTTCAAAAAGCAAAAATTTTCCATTTTCTATCACGTAAGAGATGGAAATCCCCACATTTGAGAAGCTGGGACCGTCAGAGTTTTGTTTGGAAAATGACTTAAACAGTGAATCGAACAGTGTCAGTGAACTGCAGCGCTAACTCCATCTTTTCATTTTGGTGCATTATGCTGTAAATAATGAAACGTTTCCTACCTATAGACTGAAAATTCGTAAAACTGGTGGACCAGTCTGACCAGTGACAGAGCAGGATGTTCCAATAAATGGAAATAAATGAGCTGTCTTTCCCAATTCTCCATCATTAACCCACTTTGATTTGCATTACTGCTATCAATGCTAACATATGCTCACATTATCCATTTCATCTGGTGCAGTAACACTATTTATTATCCATATTGGCAACAGTATTTTTAGGATCTGTACATTATAAGATCCACAGCTGTTTTCTGTTCTGGATCTTGTACACTTTTTTTTTTTTTTTTTCTTGACCCTTTTCTGCCACCGTCTTTGCTTTTTGTAATACTTGCTGGCTGTAACGACTTAATTTCCCCGGTGTGGGATCAATTAAGTCTTATCTTATCTTAAGCATCCTTGCTCGTCAGCAGGGTCGTATTTAGGTGCTGAGATGGAGTGTTTTTAGCCACCCGGCTGCAAAGATATGAGCGAAGATGGCGACAGACAGCAGAAAGCACAGTTATTCTCCAGGAACAGTCTTAGAAGTTTCTTTGCTGTGAAACTGGGTCACCATTGAAATACTCTCTAACCTCTGTGAAGACACACTGACCACAGCCTCTGCACCTCCAAAGTCAGCGTGCCCACAGGGAACGAGTGTGTCACACTCAGAAGATAGATTCACTTCAGTGTTTGGTAGATTTCATTACAGCTGGCACAGGAAATGCTCTCCTGACCCCGCCACTGGAAACGGCTTCGTCCAAAGCCCGTTTGAGACGGACAGCTAATGCTCACGTGGATTTTACATATCCATCAGTTATTACTGCAAGACCCAAATGATGCGTGTCCTCATCCTGACGTTCGACTGGTTTCTCCTCACAGGGGCATCTGTTTTTCGGCCGTGAGCCAGTTGATTAAATGCAGTTACAGCCTCCGACTTCAGCCGGATTGGAGCCACAACATCAGCATACATTTCACAGATAAGGTTGAGGTGTTGAATAAACACTGTGTTGAGTCTCTGTGCAGAGAGGATTTTTAATCAAGCCTTATTATGCAAATGGATTCTCATCTGTGCAAATTGGAGTGGAAGTAAAATAGACGCGTCCGTTTTTTCAGCGAAAGGTGATTTGATGGAAATCTCTGGAAAAATGAAAATGATTTTTTAATTGTTTTAGTTGAGGTGGCCCATTTCAGATGCCACGTGACGCGAATGAAGCGCTAAAATCCTCGAACCTTCAAAGCGACGTGACAGAGGGATGTTGAGGATGAGAGGAAGTGTGTGACCTTCAGTGTTTGACGGGGAATCGCAGGCTTGTGATCTGCTTCCTGCTTTCATTTGACCCACTTTGGGAACTCTCAGGCTCGGCTTGCTTTAAAATATTTGATTGTTTTTCTCAAAAGGTTTTCATCCAAATCCCAGAGGAGGGGAAATGACGAGCTCTGTTGATAGGAGGCTGCTCACAGGAACTGGAGAGCAAATCACTGACTGTCATTAATATTCACTGTACAGAGATGTATTAAAAGTATATCCCATTTCCTGTTCTGCTGCTGCTAGAGGAAATGTGTTAATTGCTCTTAATAAGACAAATAAATGGTTAGTGTTTCATGGCCTGTAGGTAAACCTTCATGATGACTGACTCGTATTAAACAGAAGGCTTCGCTCGGCCTTTTGAAGACTGAGACTCTGCAGATAAAACTTCTTAAAAACAGGCCTCGAGACTAACAGCATCCCGACATCCTGGAGATGATAGAAGATGTGTTTGGGTCAAATGGAGATCTTCACCGGGACGCCTCTGGGGATGGATGGATGGATGGATGGAGGGATGGATGGAGGGATGGATGGATGGATGGATGGAGGGATAACTATCACTCAGCAGTTAACAAACTGAACGAAGTGCTGACTACAACGGAACGCCTCCTCTCATGCTGTTACTGTACTTACTATCGCATATAATTGTCGTCTCTTTTCGTGTGTCAGTCTAATTGGTTGATTCAATGATGTTTTGGTTCGCTGTGATGGTGCGTGCTGCATCGCTGACACGATAAAATCCGAAAGGATCTATTAAACTCACTGTTGATTAGGGGGGCGTCCTAGTTTTTCCCTGGTGGTACTACAGCGTGAACAGCAAATCCTAGTTAGCTAGTTAGCTGTTAGCAGCCAGCAGAGTCCTGCAGTGTGTTTGGATAACTGAACTATCTGCTAGTGGAGCTAACAGATAATGGAGCTAATAGAGCTAACAGCTAACGTAACTAAACACAGCCGAACCGAGTGTTTCTGTTCAGAGGAACGTGAAGCCGTAAAACGTGAGCCGCAGTTTGTCGTGACAACACAAGATTACAGTAAATAAATGTACTGCAGTACTTCAGCTGAGTACAGTTTGGAGGTAAAAGTACTTTGAGTTGACAGTTAATGTCACAGACGTTTACATTTGACCAAACTGTCAAAGATGAAAATAACCAAACAGATTTACTGCAGTTCTGTGGTGACGGTGAGGTTCACCGCTTTGTCAAACACATGGTGTGTAAAGGGTAATACTACATGAGCTCAGGAACAGGATTTGGTGTTGTACTTTTACTTGAGTAAAAGACCTGAATACTTCCTCCACCGCTGTTGACACTGTGTCCTGCTCATCATAGAAGCTGAAGCTGTTTGTCCTGCTCACCCTCATGAACGATGCCTTGTTATCTGGAGGAAAGAGCAGCGGCGGCCTCTTCTCTCGTCCTCGTGTTTGCTCATGAGGACGATTACGTATGTGCCTTTTTATCCCTCCTCAACTCTGCAAATCGAATCACATGACGCCCACGTCCTCCCAGACCTGCGGGAGGAAAGTGTGATGATGCAGCTGAGTGGAATTACTTGGCAAACCTGAGCATCAGCTCAGGTGAGAGGGGCGACTGGCGCTCTTCACATTATTTTAAGTGCAGCCTGAACAGCAGTTGCGGTTCGAGTAATCAGATCTCCGCTTCGTGAGCGAGCCGGCTTTGGCTGGATGCGGTTTCTGTTGTGTGTTTGTTTAGAGAGGATGGGGGAGCTGAGGGTGAAATCCCTCAAACAGGTGGTGCAGAGAGACGTAGCCCTCAGATTGGCTGAGCGGTGTGCAGCAGCATGACTGAGGAGGATGTACTGTTTCTCAAGTTCTCAAAAAAGTCATGAAAACACTGGCGCCAGCGGGGTTATTTCCTTATTTAGAAAGCACAATAAACATGCACACATTCTTTCCTGCGCCTCTCGTCCGTCCTCTTTTTACCGTCCTCCTCGGCCTCTCTCAGTCTTCTCCTCGTCCTCAGCTGCTTTCCGCCCTCTCCTCTTCATTTTTCTTCACACCCTCCCTCTCGCCATCATACCGTCTCTTCTCCGGTGAACCCAGGGGTCCTGTTCAGCCTCCAGTGTGTGCGCAGAGAGCCTGGGAAAAGATAGGGCATAAACAACGCGGCAAACAAACCACCTGCTTCCTGCCGAGGTCTCGTGTTGTTAAATGTGTGGACAGAAATAGAACCGGGCAACCTTGCAGCAGAATTAGAACAGATAGAACGGACAGGAGGAGAATCGCCGACCGGCTCGGCGTTTCTAGACGTAGTAACAAATGGTGACACCTGAGGACCTATGGGATTGTGGAGATTGATTACATGATTAGTTGATCGATTCATGTGCATCAGTTTTGACCGATTGAGGTCAGGTGAGGGGATTTGTCATCAATTTAAATATGACTGAAGTTAGTGTGACTGCACCAGCCTGTAAACAGGTTTACCCCTGCTCCAAATGTTAATATGGAGGTCTATGGGGATTGGCTCGCTTTTGGAGCCAGCCTCAAGTGGACATTTGAGGAACTGCAGGTTCATTTTTCAGCCCATCTTAACAATCACTGTCAGAAATCTTTCAATAATTGTTTGAAGTTACTCTGTTTTAAATGAGTTAAAACAGAAAAAAAACAGCAAGTCTTCACATTTTAAAAGGTGGAAGAAGAGAATATTTTGCTTGACAGCTGTAATGATTCACTATGAAAACTGTTAATTTTCTGTTGATTTGTCATCTGTTTCAGCTTTATAAGCACAGATTCATGACTATTGTTCCAAGGTTTCACTGGTTGCAGCTTCTCAAGGATTTCACTGCTTTTCTTTGTCGTCTGTTGTTGGAATCTGAATATGTCCAGCTTTTGGACTGGCAGGAGGACAAAAGAAACACTTCAGGAAACTGTGATGGACATTTCTCACTATCGTCTGACATTTTATTGGCAAAAATAAAAATTGACAAAATAAATTCCAGGTGAATCAATAATAACAGTCCCAAAGAAATTCAGTTTGCTGCAAAATCAAACACAGAAACTCATCAAACCTTCACATTTAGGAAGCTGGAAGGAGGAAAGTTTTGGCATTTGTGCTTCATTGAATAACCAATAAGATTATTCAATTATCAAATAGATGATAGATCAGCTAATTGAGTAATCATTGAATTAGGTCAGCTGTGCGAGAACAACATGACGACAAGGAGATGCTCGTCATGATTTCCTGGAGCCAACACGAGCAGCCCGAAGACATTAAATTAGAGTCGTATCGAACAGAGAAAGAACATTTGAGCAGCTGAATACCATATTTGGAATTTTTCCTTCAAAGAAATGGATGGATTGTCAAAATTGTTGCTGACAGATTTTCACTTTTCAAAATAAACTTAATGGAAAAATCTGCCAAGAACAGACACAAAACCTAAACAACTTCCAGAGCAGCATTCCTGAAATAGTGTTTTCAACGCGTCCCGTCGGCTCTCAGTACTTTTCCAGACGCACAGCAGAGTCACCCAGAGCTGAATACTTTCTGCTTGGACGCAGCACCTTTAAAGAAATACACCCACGTCACATCCTTCGCTTACAGAATCCCAGAGAGCTGCTTCACTCGGCCATAAATTAGTCTGCCTTTTTAAGTAGGAAGAGAATAAGTGTGCCTGGTGTTCTGGTGGGCGGCGCGGGATGTTAAATATGAGCGCTCAGCCATAATAAAATATGTTCCCCCCGACATGTTTGTTTTTGTCACAGCGCTGCCTGTGAAGAGGCTCGAGAGCGACGAGAGCCTGAATGAACGCAAGACGCCAGAGTGTTTTTTTTTTTTTTTTTTGGGTGGGGGGTGGGGATGGGGGGGGGTGTGTGATCACGGCCTCGTTCTGGAGTCCAGTTGAAGCACCTGCTCCTGACTCAGCTGTGAATCACAGGCGGCTGATGAGAGTCAGTCACACCCATCCCTAGTCCCACACACACACACACACACACACACACACACACACACACACGCCAGCAGAAACCAGGGGATTCCCTATAGCTCCAGGCAGGCCATGCTGTTACAGGACACTCAGTGTCATATGTCGGGCCACTCGTCTCCTCCGCCGGCAAAGCATCGATCCGTCACAGCTTATTTGCAGGTTTTGGGCCACAGGGACAGTCGCGCTGAGGACGCGGTGTTGTACATCTCACACTTCTGGTAATGTAACCTTCACTTCCCTCCAAACATGGACATCTGATCCTGCACGGGACCCCGTTCCTCTGCTGTGAAGGCTCAGCAGGGCCGTGACGCCCCGGTTCTCTCGCATCAAGAGCTGCTATTGATTGACCCGGCTGCTGCTAACAAAAGGGAACACGGTGTGGAGTCGAAGTGTTGTCTGTCTCTTTCATTGTGCCATCTGTTTAACAGGTGAGGCAGCTTGCGAGCTTGGCTTAATGAATGGAAGTGCTGGTCTGTGCTTTGGCGTTTTGGGTGTGCGAGTGTCACTGAGAGCAGATCTGTCTTTAATTACACTCATTCAAACAAACGCGTTGTATAAATATTTTCTTCTGTCAGCATTTGTCAGCGTTACTTCTCGGCTGCGGCAGTCATTGTGGGTTTTGTTAACTGGAAGCCGTGAAGGACTTCCTGTGTCATGTAATGTGATGTGCTCACTGGGTGGAGTTGCTTGGTGATATCATTCATTTTTTCTTGAAGGAATAGTCTGACTTTGTGTGAAACAGGCTCGCTGGCCTCTTTGCTTAGACTCAGACGAGAAGATGAAAACCACTCTCACGTCTTTGTGTTCGACTTGGAGCTGCAGCCGCGTCTCATCATCACTGTGGTCGAGTCCAGGCAGCCAGCGGTCACTCCAGGAAGTCACTGCACCCGACCAAGAAATAGTCCGGTGTAACGTGGCGCAGCTGAGGTCGGCCTCAGCCGGACATCGCAGCACGCCGGCTGGTGAAGCAGCCCCTTGATTATCCCCTCAGGGGCCGGTTTAGAACCTTTTAAATGGAGGCAGATTAGGACAAAATTTGTAAAATGTGTAAAAATGTGTTAAGACTTAAAGCCGTACGTCTTTGCAATAATAAACTGCACATCCAGCGTAGTAAATCAATGCCAAGTAAACTTGAAATAATATGAATAAATAGCTGCTGTTAGTAACTCTGGATAACCTACTGCAGGCAATGGGCCCCCAGTGGACCCCTCCAACTATGCAGCAAGACACCCAGACTGTAGTCGATTTGTGTCTGTTTGCAGTTGTTTAGCGTCTTTGCTGTAGTCATTTTGAATGACTTTATGGTCGACGCTGGTTGGTTGACTATGCAGACCCTGTAACACATGTACATTAGTGAGCTTCAGAGGTCCAGCCAGGTAGATTTTTTTTTTACCTTTGGACAGAGCCAGGCTAGCTGTTTCCCCCTGCCTCCAGACTTTGTGCTAAGCTAAGCTAGCCATGTTTTGCCTGTAGCTTCATATTAGCAGATGTGAGAGTGGTATCAGTCTTCTTATTTAACTCTGTTAAAGTGATGATTGCTCTGCTGGAAAGAGAAAGGGGTAGTCATACTGCTGATGATCGACATCTTTTACTTGCGGTCAGCTGGTATTTATGAAACAGGAACATCTGTTGCACGCTTGATTTCAAAATGAATCAAAAGGTTATTTTGCATCAAAGGCAGTTTAGTTGAGTGATTTCTTACAAATTTCTGTCGATTTGGCTTCACGTCATTCACAGCTCTCCTCGTCATGTTTCTTTTTCATTTGTGGCTGTTAAAATGTTTGTAGTTTGCTTCTGTCTGTCATGTAACTGTTTGAAATATGTGCCTGCACGTGATAGAATGCTAAAAAGGCCGAGGCTAAAGCTGCAGGTCAGAGTTGAATCCACTCGTCACATGCTTGCTTTTGTGTTTAAAGGTTACAAATACCTCAAAAAAAAAAAAAAAAAAAAAAGCCACCCTCCAAACACAGTTGAGTGTCATGCACACCACATTAACATGTAGAGAAACGCAAAGGCCTGATGTTGCCTAGGCACAGATACTAAGCTCTGATTGGACAGTTGTTGTTCGGAGGCGGGGTTTAGCACAGGGTCAGCTGCTAGCTTGCTGTTAAAGATGTGGGAGTGATTTGTTTGAGAGGCTTCGGTTCAGCTGATGGTCGTTCAGAGGGCGAGATGTGCGTCATCGTTTAGCAGCAGCTCACCTGCCCACAAGGTAACCTGCAGGACGAAGTCAGGAGGACTTCCTGTGCTCGGACGCTTCACCACACAGGCTGTCCGTGAAGTTTGGAATTGATTTTTCTGACCGACATGTTCCTTTGGTTCCTCTCTGATCTTCTTCAGGGAGCAGACAGTCGATCGTGTGTTCGGGCCTGTTTTATAAAGCCGTCAGCGCTGAGGAAAACCAACCAACCTGCTGTTTACTTTCCAGCTTCATCGTGTCTTTATGTGAACTTTACTGCACCTCAGCACAGCAACAACGAGCCAATGAGAGGCAGCTCTTTGAATTAAAGAGGAGTCGTTTGATCAAACTCTCAAATTCAGGGTTCCAGATTCACAAATGTGAATATTTTCTGAGCAAACTGAGGATCTTTGGGTTTTGGATTGTGGGTTGGACACGTTTTATACAGTACAAGAGCTCAGGGACGATGGGAGTAATGGGACATTTTAAGGATCAGTTGATTATGTGAGGAAACGATCAGTTGACTGACTATAGTATTAGTATTTGTAGTTGCAGTGGTAGTGGTGGTATTAGTAGTGGCAGGAGTAGTAACAGCAGTAGCAGTAGTATTAGTAGTAGTACTAGCAGCGGCAGTAGTATTAGTTGTTGTAGTGCTTGTGGCAGCAGGAGTAGTAGCAGTAGCAGTAGTAGTATTAGTGGTAGTAGTATTCATTGTAGTAGTCGCATTAATATTTGTTGATGTAGTATTTGTAGTAGTAGAAGTTCATAGTGAAGTAGTTACATGTTGTTATATTCAGACGTCTTCAGATGACTTAACTGTATCACATTTAAGTAGTAGAAGTACTATTAGTCCTGTATCACATTACTTAACTGTTGAGTAGAGCTGAATCGATCGATTGATCGTTTTTCTCGTCAGATAAAACATTTAAAGACCGAATTGTTTCTGACATTTTCCAAACTCAACAACAAGTAATCTACAAGTTAATCAATAAGGAAAGTGATGACGGGCTGCAGCTCAGCCTGCCAGCAGCCTCCTCCTCAGTGTCTCATTCCCTCACGGTGGAAAAGTCCTCGTGCAGCAGAGCCGGCGTGTTTTTCCAGCCCTGATCTCTCATCAATGCTGAGAATTGATCTCTGAAGTCCTCCGTCCGCGAGCCCGCCGAGATAATCTGTCCGAGATGGATTGATTATTGATTTGGCTGAAGCTCCGCGAGGCAGCAGGATCGGCCGGACCTTTTGTTTTATTCATGGCTTCGCTCCTTCCCGCAGCAGCTGATGCTAATGGCCTCGGTCAGGCTGATTCATGATGCCTTCAGGCGCCCGAGCTCCGTGCGCTCATTTAGGACGCCAATTATGTGAGAGTACCCCGTGTTAACAGTGATAAGTCTGCGTGTCTGACACGGAAGATGTAGACTTTTACTTAAAAGTGAGCTTGAAACTTTGAGAAAGCGAGAGAGAGAGTTAATAATCACCAGGGGAAATTAGGCCTTCACGCCCGGCCCAGATCCCACAAGAGGAGGAAGGATGTGGGGCAGATCCGCGCGGCGGAGCTGAACGGACTTTGTGCTTTTAGTTATTTATGAGGGAAAAGCCGGAGAGGAACAACAATGCTGAGCCCTTGTGTTTGAAGTGGGCTCGCTGTCAGCCGAGCAGCTGCTGACATCATGTGAATAGACGGTGCCCAGACCACGTTTGAAGGGGAGGGGGGCGTGAGGCGGCGAGCGGGAGGGCGCACCGGCGTCACTGCGCTCTGACTGTGCGGCACCGGGCGGCGGAGGGCGGATGGATGCGGGCGAAGCAGCTCTGATCGGTTTGGTGAGCCTGTTGTTCGCTTTGGTTTTGTCTTTTGATGCATCGATTGAGAGCTGGGGGGATTTTATTAGAGCTGACACGATTAGTTGATTAATGGTGTTTTAAGTAAAAACGTACTCTGGTCGCAGCTTCTCAAATGTGAGGATTTAATGCTTAACTCTCTGTAAAGTGAGTGTCATCCAGTTTTTGGGCTGTTGGTCAGACAAAACAAGACATTTGAAGACGTCACTCTGGAGAGTTTGAGGGTTGAAGCCAGTAATTATTTTCACCTATTGATCTGATGATTATGTTTTTGATTTTATTGATTTTTCCCTGTAAAATGTCAGGTGATGCCTTTAAATGCCCAGTTTGTCCAACCAACAGTTCAAAACCCAAACATTCACTGTTCAGCTTATTATATATGACAAAGAAAAACATTAAATCCTCAAATTTGAAACACTGACACCTGCAGAAATTTGGGATTTTTACTTTAAGAATAACAAATGGCTGCCAAGTAATCATCTGTTGATCGGCTTATTGATTAACTGTCGCAGCTCGGATCAGGTGATGAATGGAGAAAGACACCCGGTCAGGTTAATTGATAATCGTTTGTGATGTTTGTTCGTTCCGTCGTGTCAAACTTGGAGGCGGTTCGTTAAGTGTTCGGGGTTGAAAGGGTCAGTGGAAAAGTTGGGTTGCCATGACAGATGAAAGTCAGAGGCCTCTTGCCTTGTCAATAAATGCAGCAGAATCAGTTGACAGACTTGAAATTGGCCATGTAGACAGCGCTAATGGATGTCAGAATCAGCAGCGAAGCCAGTCTTTGTGTGGGTTATTGCAGATAATGTGAGTTTATTACACACAGATCAGGCTTAAAAGGTTCCAGCGGGATGGTAGCGAGCCGGCCTGTCTAATGGGCCCGCTGTAAGAGGCTGTGCTGACTCATATTCCCCCAGTGATCTCAAAGGCTTTTGTTCCTAATTTCTCCACACCAGAACCTCCCCTGTTCCTGCCCAGCGTGCCCGCTCCTGTGCTCAAACCTGTCGAGAAGGAGGCCTCTCTCCTCCTCAGCGTGAGGAATTACCAGAATCTGAATGTGTTTCAGAAATGACTTCTGCGCAGCGTCAGGAAGAGGAAACACAGCTGCTGTGATTTCCCTTTGAGGGTCGACTCTTTGTTGTCTTGGGTGAAAATACACACCTGTGACATTTGTCTCGTGGAAGTGTTTTCCAGCCGCAGCTGCGCCGCGTTCGCAGGCTGCAGCCCTCCACATGAAGACGGCCTTTTTGTTTAACTAGGACGTGCCCTTTAACAGAGCCCTAAATCAGAGTTTATCCAACGTGGTCACGAGATGCTGTGAGATTTCAGTGACGACGCTGAAGATGATGCAAGACTGGCATCAGAGCTGTAATAGGTCAAAATATTACATGTGCTTTATGCCTTTGAGAGGACAAACTTTAAAGAAACACGTGGGTGTCAAAGGCAACAAACGTGATGATCGACTAACAGTTGAGTCTTTTATCAAGTAAAAGTGCCAAACATTCGCTCCAGACTCTCAAACGGTTGGTGTTATTAAAGAATATACAGACTTCAAGGGTCCTTTAATAGATAATAATTAGTGGTTTTCAATGGCTGATGCTGATATTTGGAGAGCAGGGCGCTGATAGCTGCTAAAAATCTTTTGAATCTTTTGCATCAAGGTAAACTTTCATAAAAACGAAACTTAGGAATGAAAAATAAAGTGTTCTTAACAACAGCATTCATCAGCATGAAAGGAAGGCACGAGCTGCGATCGGTTCAGTCTCTCAGGTCATCAGTGTGTTTCACAGATCATCTGCTTCCGACTCACTTTACATGTTCATTTGCATTATACAAATCACAGCAGGCGAAGAACAGCAGCACCCTGCGCTGCTTCAGTCAGTGAGCCGGCACGACACAGACGCGCTCCTCATCGCCGAGCGCTTCGTGGATAAAGTGATTTTTAAAACGCGGCGCCGTTAAACTGCTTCCAGCACAGCTGAGACCAGGCCTTCAGGCAGAGGAGAGCGCAAACACGTGCTGAAGAGCAGGAGGCAGAACATCATCATCATCACCACCAGCAGCATCGTCATCCCTCCATGGAAACCTGCTAATGATCTCATGGCAGGATCTCGTCCACATGCGCAGGCAAGCCGACTAATTAAACAAACAAAGGGCAATTAGACGGGGCTCCCATAAGCCTCATAACAACTGGACCGGCGGAGGAGAAAAGGCAAACAGCACACAAACAGTCGCTGCTGCTCTGCAGTCACTGCTGGTTTTCACAGATCTTCTGAGGAAATCTGTCATGTAGAAAATCCACTGATGGTCGTTTTCAGATCCACCTTTTGATTTGAAGAGGGCAGATTTCAAACCGCAGGAGCTGCAGGTTTAATGGCGTCGTTTGATGTTGTGGGAAATTCAGTTAGATGAGGTTCTGTGCGACTCTGATTAGCTTAGCTTAGCATAAAGACTGGAGGTGGGAGGAAACAGCTGGGCGGGCTCAAACAAAATCTGCCCTCCAGCATCGTTAAGACTCTCCAACACGTTTTCTGGAAGAGTGAAAACAATTCGGCACTCTACATGGAGTTCACCGCCGGGTTATTTCGTGGCTCGGACCGTGTCGTTGCGTTTGCACAGAGCCAGGCTAGCTGTCCCGTTTTTGAGCGTCTTGAGCAGCTGCTGCGGCTGAAAGTTTACAGTGTTGATTTCACTGGAGATGATTACTGTCGTGATAAATTCGTCCCAGCTGGAGCTAATTATGTTAATCCTGTCTGTGTTGTTAATGTGCTCTCTGCATGCTGGTGCATGTACAGTTATTTTCTGGAGGAATAAACACAACTCTGTTTCATTTTTCATGCACAAAAATATCAGGAGTGGACTGTCTTTACGCTCTGTGGCGAGTGTTCTACGAAAAACAGTCACCTCGTGTTAATTTCAGACAGGAAGCTAGCATGAAAATGCAAAGACAGCTGCAAGCAGAGGTGTCCGAGTCTCCCAGATAAACCTTTAAACACACCATGTCGTAATTTTAAGCTAATCATCTTAAAAGTGAATTGAGACCTCCAGGATTCAGAGCTGTGGAGCAGCAGTCTGTGAAGCTAACGTTAGCTGAAGCAGCTCCAGAGCTGTCGACAGCGTTCAGGCTAACGTAATGTCCCAAATAGTCAGTTTTTATGAAGAAACCAGGTGAGAAAAAGCGCTTTTCTCTGATAAAATAAGCTTAAATAAGAGTTTTGATTCATCACAATCGCAGAATTAGTCAGAAATGAGACATTTCCCTCAAGTTGTTTAGCACTAATGAGCGGTTAGCGAGAGGCTCAGTGGTTTGAAGTTAAGGTTGCGGAACAGGCAGTACTGTAGGTGTAATTATGAACCTGTGCGCCACCGGCCTCCCACGGTGATGTGGCTCACTAATGACTGTACAACCTGGCCATCTAGATGCCAGTCTGTGAGCGGATCACACCGCCGTCTGCAGTCAGGAGCACAGAGCGGCTCTTGTGTTTGGTAGAAGCACTCGGGGAAATGCCAGCAGCCCCGAGCTCGCTGACATTTCCCGAGGTACCGCTCTTACCTACGGGGGCTTCGAGATTTGCCCTTTACTGCAAATTTCACATTCCCAAAAAGTGCCGCCTCCGTCTGCGTGACCTCTCCGGGAATGACCCTGGGTGCTTCCTGTTTGGCACGGAGCATGCTGGACGTAAGAGAAAGAAAACAATTGTGGGACCTTTTGAATGATCCTGAAGGAATGTGAGTGAAAGAGTTTGGGAACTGACTGGCCCTGGGTCAGCATGCTGTAGCTGGGTCTCTTTATTCCTCCCGTTCTTTCTGTGGTTTCCCTTCGAGACTCCAGCCCCCTCCGTGTTTCTTAAAGATTCATAGCGTGGCTGCTCAGCTGTTCTGTCGTAACAGAGGCTTTGCATGCTTGATTCGAGGGTCTGTCTGCGTCTGTAACGCAGCGATGAGGCCTGTGGGGGGATCGTCAGGGGCCGAAGCTGCCGGAGAGGATCGGCTGTGACGACATTCAGCCTCATACAATTTCTGTGGGTTTCCTTCTCCTTTCCTTTGCTCAGAGGTCGGCTTCCCGCTGCCGCCTTCTTATCTCCTCTATTCTTTTCTTTTCTGGAGCAGTCTCATTTTTTGTCCTCCTCTCTCCGAGGATTTACCAGCTGTATAGTGTTTTAGAGGTTGGCAGGATCCGTGACCCACTTAAATATGGACTGAGAACAGGAAACCGAGGAGGAAGGACTGGCTAATGGGAACGCTACTTACTTCTTTTGCTGGGCTCTCTCTGGCTCCACCTCTCCTTTGAATGCTTTCAGACTCTTTTCCTCTCGCCTTCCATATTGATCAGTTCTCTCTCCAGCCCTCTGCTTCCCTGTTTTTCCTAAATCTTTGCTGTGTAAGTACCTTGAGGACGCAGAGCTAGCAGTTGGCTAGCAGAGATTTTTGTTTTTCTTGATGTAATTAGGACAAGCAATTAGCACAGATGTCAGTGGTGCCATTTAGTCGCTGTGCAGAAATAGTAATGGAAATTATGAACACCTTCATTCTTCTTAATCTCTCACACAGCTGCCGCCCATTCAGGTTGTGGAGGTGCTTCTGAAGTGCCCCCTCGCTGCCCACTCCCTCACTCTGCGTTGGTCATCCTCTTAAATTGCTCAGCACTGTGGTTTGTTCTTTGGTCTCTAGCCAGTGTTCCTGTGTGTCACGTTGACTCTGCTGAGGTAGAACTTCACAGGACACTGCTGTGCGTCCTCCCACGGGTCAAATGAGTGATTTATGTGCTCCTTGCAACACCTCCGCAGCCGTCTGACTCCCCCTCCTCTCCTCCCTCTGGCAGGTGTAATGAGAGCACTGGTCATGGGCAGATGATGGACGTGGAGACGTCGTACTCGGACTTCATCAACTGTGATCGCACAGGCCGCAGGAACGCAGTGCCCGACATCACAGGGGAGGGGGAAGTAGCGGCCAGCACCAGTGAACTCACCAAAGACCTGGCGGAGATGGACCTGAAGGCTGCAGGTCAGTAAACCCACATGTGAGCGCATGCATGCCACACGCAGACCTGAGCCGAGCCTCACAGAGATGTTTCAGGCCGCTCTGTGGTCTTAGGCCAGTCTGAATTCTCCACCCTGTACTCAGGCATCCGGACTGCATCCACAGCCACTCATTCCAGTATCTCTGTGAGCTCATGATGAATCAGGTAAACAGATGAGGGAGTTAAAGTGGATTATTCAGCTGTTGACCACCTCCACTGCATTTACTGCCATTGCTAGCAAGCCGCTGTTTCACCCCGAATCTTGAAAAATGTAAGTGAAAACCTGACTTCAAAAGTTAGCCAGCCCTTTCCCTGAATACCTCAGGCTTAGAACTTTGTCTCCGTCATAACAATCAGTGACATCTGCTAACCAACTGACAGAAAAGAGGAAGGTAAGAGGAGGTAATGTGTGTTTGCTAACAAGGAGAGGCTGCAGCCACACAGCTGTCCTGAGCGCTGCCACGTGAAGAGGCCACAGCAGCTCAGCTCTGCTGCAG
Source organism: Chaetodon auriga (assembly GCF_051107435.1). Lineage (NCBI taxonomy): Eukaryota > Metazoa > Chordata > Actinopteri > Chaetodontiformes > Chaetodontidae > Chaetodon > Chaetodon auriga. The sequence continues at coordinate 3,354,408 of NC_135083.1, forward strand.
GTGTGTCCTTACTCTCCTCTCTCCGCTGAAACGTCCTTCGAACTGTTGAACTCTTTTATATTTCCTGCTGGATTGAACGCCAAGCTTGAAAAAAGTTTTAATTGACCCAGAATTCCTGGCAAATTCGTCCCGACAAAGATAATGAAGAACCACACGGCTTCAGTGCAGCGGACCAATTCAGACGTTAAGCCTGACTGAGCTCGGTCTAAGCTGTAGTCAGAGCCTATCTCTGTGACGCCTCATCAAACATCAAAACACAAACAGGTGGCGTTTCTCCGCCCGCAGCCTCAGTGAGAGCTGACGGTTGTGCTTTGTCGCCTCGGAGTGAAATGAGTCGTAACGGCAGCAGCGCCGTGGCAGAAAGTCCCGGCTTCCTTCCAGAGTGGAGCTGTCAGGAGGAAACACTGCGCTCCATTGTGGTTCCCGCTGACTTCCTTTTCACTCAAAGACGAGTTTCCCATGACATGATAACCACTTTGACTTCTATAAATCAGACTAATCTAGCGCTGGTCTGGTGGGAAGCCTCAAATTTGGAAATAATCTCATATCATGCTTGACACTGTGTTGCTACAGGAAGTTGTAGTTCCTTCCTCAGGATTCTCATTATCTTTTCCTTCTGGAGCCTGAAAGCAGATTTATTGCTCTTAGGAATGCCAAAGCACATTTGAGCTTGATAATATACACAATATTACACTGTTTTTGTCCCCCCCCCCAATATTGTTTTCCTCCAGAAGGAGACCCGGGGGCTTCCCCAGCCCCTGAGGCAGAGGGCTCCACCAGCCAAGACGCCCAGGGAGGTGGAGGCCCGTCCTAAGCCCAGCCGGCCGAAGGGGGGCAGAGCCGAGGAGCGAACCGCAGAGAGGAAGCAGGTGAAAGTGTGGAGACATGGAGGAAGGAAAGAGACAGTGTATATTGGCTGTCCCAAGTGGACACGAGGACACCTTCGCTCACTGCCGGCCCGTTTGGAGCTTCCGCGGCCCAAATGTACGCCTTTTCATCGGATCAGATTGTAACACGGAGAGCGGGACTGACGGCTGAGATGCTGCTCTTCTGCCTCATCCTGTTAGTCATTTATATTCCCGACGAGACGAGAAAGCACAGAAACTTTGACTTCATTGTCTGTGGAGATGGACTGAGCTGAGCAGAAGTCGTTCATAACACTCCAGACATGGTTCCAGCCTACGGGAGCTGTGTCGCGGTGGGCGTATTCATAATCATCTGTTTGTCGTTTTCTTTCTACGTCTGTGTGTGTTTGTGACCCTCTCCTTCGACTCCATCGTCAAGTCTTTCTCTTTTTTTAGTAACAAACATAGTCGCCATTATACTGTTGTGTACGGACTTCATATTTATTGCTAAATGTTCAGTGATAACTTTGTGATAGCAATTTTCTTTGTGTAATAAAATACTTATGAATTACTGTAACACTTGTTTCCTTTCACGCGTCTCGGTTGTGTTGAACGCAGCAGGTACAGGAGCTGCAGAGCCGACCGCGACTGACTTTTTCCAGAGCAATAAATATTACTGAATGCAGCTTTTGTGTACATTAGCGTGGCCACAGGAAGCCGGCACTTAACATTTCTACATAACTTGGCCCCAGCCTTCTCATTTATCTCTTTATACGGTGAAGAAACAGAGGATGACAGAGCAGTTTTTCTGTAAAGCTGTGTCTCTGTTTCCTCTATAATAGGAAATACTTGACACGCTCTGTTGTAAAGTGACTTGATATCAAAATGAAGACACACAGCATTAAGAAACAGGTTGACATGCAGAAAGAGTTCAATAACCGCTTTTATTATGCTAAAAGATTTTTTTTCCCAAAGTCATCAATGTGTTAGAAATGGAAGTGCTTCTTTTTATTTAGTCAAATGGAAAAAGAAAATATTTTAAATAAATACATACATCAAAAGAATGGAGAGAGAGATTATGAAACACAAATCCACATCAAGTCTGCTGTGGTTTGTCCATGTCGGTGGCAGAATAGTGCCACCTAGTGGTGAAAAGTAAGACTATAGTTTTGGTATTGAGCTGTTTCACCTGCAGTTTCATGTGTGAAGAGTAAAAAGCACTGACACGGGATTCCCTCACTTCAGCCTCAAACCAGACGACGGATATTGACAGTAAACCATATTTTCCCCACAGGCAGTACGTTCTTAACCCTTTCAAACAAAGACACCGTAATGTTTAAGCAATGACCGAGATGAACAGATAACATCCCTTATGCTTCCCTTACAGGCTGAAAAAGTGTTAAAGGTAATGGAGTCATTGTGCATGAAAAGCTTCCCTGATTCTCTTTATGACAGGATGTAAACACAATATTGTATCTAGAGTTTTTCATCTAACAAAATCTACTTCATCAACACCTGCATGCTCATATTTTCGTGCCTTGCAGAGCACCATGAATCCCCTGGAGCTGCAAACTAAAGTGTCTAAGTACGATGATGGAATACTGATAAAACCCGATGATGTGATGTGATGTGAAGGCAGCAGCCACATGAGAAACAGCATGTTTGATGTGTTATGCTATTGGCTGGTTACAAATGAGGAAAAAGACATTCCATTGTGTCAGGTGGGGAGATTCAGAGCGGTTTGTCCCTGGGTTAGTTTCCTCCGCAGACCTCCTCGTCAGGTTTAAAAGGCAGTGCTCTGTATCATCCCGTAGGCCTCGTACAGTCTGTGGAGGAGCTCTTTCTTCTCCTTCTCAGGCAGGAAGCACGACTCTGCAGAACTGATGTTCTGTAAGATACAAGAAGTCAGTCAGATGCGCATTTAGTGTTTTTTCTGATAGTGAATGAGTTCTCTTTTGAAGGCCAGGGTGTAGGTTTTAGTGGCATCTGGTGGTGAGGCTGCAGAATGCAACCAGCTCAGTACCCCTCCCCTGACGACAGGTCAGCAATCTTCGCTTTCTTGCAGAGTTAGATGAAAAGATTTATATCAAGCTGCCTTCAAATGAGGTCGTGTTCACCGTGTTCAGGAGAAGAACGCCTCCTCTGGAGGGATTCACAACCTCGGGGGTGGACATTTTCTGAAAGCTCTGAGTTGTGAGGTTTACTGACGGTCATTTTCCAATGGATGATAAATTAATACATTCATATAGCAGTAACAGAGCTTTTCTTTGTAATTTAATGTCAGGAATGAGGAAAGTTTCTTGGAAAGAAACAAAAAAACTGGTGACTGCGAGCCTTGATGTCAGCTCAGCTGTGAATCACAGGAAGTTACTCCCTCGTTAAAAACACATTAAATGACTCATAATTACTGTTGGACGTACTGAGATGCCTCTGAGCGGTAATACGTTGTCTTTAGGGGACCACACCGTCAGTGACTACAAATCTTTGAACTTGACAGAACAAATTAATTTAATGGTGATGTCCAGACTCCAGGAAGTCACTGCTCCCAGACAGGAAACAGTCATAGTCAAAGTCAAATACCACAAACATATACAGTAATGTGGTGATTAGTTAGCTTTCGAGGCGCTGGTGGCCGTATTTTGTTAGCTTTGAATGAAGCTAGATGAGCTGTTTCCTCTTCGTTTCACTAACCGGCTGCAGGATGTAGCTTCTTATCTACTGAACAGATATGACTGGTGTTGATCTTCTAATCAAACTCTTGGCAGGAAAACAAATCGGTGTATTTTCCAAAATGTCACCCATTGTTTTTTAACTTAATATAAACTCAATCCATGTGCAAACTTTCTTCACGGGCTGTTTAAATTGTGATTATTCAAAGGATCTGAGGCTTTTCAGTGTGCAGCGGAGCGCCTCAGTTATGCAAGCTTTTGTTCCAGCCTCAGCTGGGAAAGGCATTGCTATGCACAGGGCGTCTACACCCCATGCTATCATTTCAAATCATGTCCAACCGCCTTTATCCTGTGGACCACGGCTGTAATTATTCATGCATTTGATCTCACCAGTCGTTTGAATTCCTCCTCGGTGAATCCCATGTATTTGAGCGCGGTGCTGTAGTCGAGGTCCAGGTTCGAGTTGAAGATCAGAGGATCATCTGTGTTCAGGGAGTAGTTCGCTTTGTCCTTCCTGAACCTGCACAAAGGAAACAATGAAATCCAATCAAAAGTGAATTAAGTCCCCAAATCTGCTTTAATGCAGGTAAATTCCCAGACTCTCATGTAAAATAAACGGCGCTCACGTGACGACGGGATGCTTGGTGAAGTCCGGGTCGCAGGCACCTGTCAGCTTACTGGAGATCGGACACACCTGCGATCAGAACAGCACAGGCAGCTCTGAGACACCTGGACGCTGCAGTGTTTTCCTCTTCCAGCTGTGATACTTCAGGCTCCACTAGGGGTCAGTGTATCACTGTACTGAAACTGTGTCAGCCAGCTGCACCACTATGATTACCTACTTCCTATCTGCAGTGACCAAAATCAACAGCATGAAAAGGGCGAAAACAGGAGGCTTCCTTACCTCGAAGTGCATGTTCTGAGCCAGCAGTTTTCTGTAAAGGACCTGGTCTTCCAGGGTTCTGTAACCATGTCCAACCCGTTCAGCTTTCAGCACTTCTACAGCCTAAAATATCAGACAGTGGTCAGAGGGTGGATGCAAGAGGTCATAAACTCAAAAAAAATCCTCCATGTGGTCCATGTCAGCAGAATCTGCAGGCTATTTCTGGAGGCACACTCGCAACTGTTGTGGCATAGCTGGACTGTCACTTTGAAGGATGGCTTCCTTAGAGAGCTTTCACTTACGGCTGCCACCGTCCACTGAGACGTACTCCAGTTTTACACCGAAAGTTCTGAGACACAGCAGCTGAAGACGGATTCAAAAAGTCAAAAATATTTGCAGTATATGCATCTGTACATGGTGTATTTGTATGAGAGCTTTTCTTGTCGTCCACTTCGATTTAAAGCCTCTCCCAATCTGCCCTTCCACTGACCTTCAACAACAAACATAAACTCTGCTCTTCTGGTTTCTTTTGGATCTCTGCCTCCAGTAGCCGGTTTGCTCATTACTATTGTTTGTACTTGTTTTGTTTAGCTGCTGTGACAAGTTCCACCGAGCTTCACACTGAGAATGAGTTCTCAGATGACGCCAACACCCCTCTGAAAAATGTCTCAGGTTATTGTTGAGCAGCTTACCTCCTTCACAACGGACGGCGGCCCCACCTCGCCTGCGTGAACCGTCCTGTGGACCCCACAGCGCACCGCTTCCTGCCGACAAAATCAATCAAGGAGCACATCAGCAGCCAGACAGCGCAGCCAAACACCTGGCTTTCACATCTGGGCGACACTGCAGCGTCTACTGAGGCATCTTTATCATTTAGATGGGAGTGTGTGCACACCTGCTTGGCAAAAAAGATGCGACGTGTTGTGGATGAAAAAGTTCTCCACTGGACACAGAATCCAATGGATATTTTTTGTGCACGTCTGCATACAGACATCTCACTGGTTTGATCTCCTTTCTGCTTTCTTAACCTTGGACACAGCAGCTGTGGGCTTGCTTACTCTGCATGTGTGTATCTGGAGGTCATGTGGATAAGAAGATAACCCTCGGTATTATTAATGCGGACTCTGCTCTGTGAGTTCTGCCTCTCGTTAATAATTGAAGCACATTCCCATTTCTTCCATCGATATCGATTCAGCTCGACGGGATTTCAGAGCCCCTGCGCAGTGAAAATACACCTCTGCATAACGTGCTGCTGCCAATCAAAGCCAAATATCACACAAGGAAAAACAAAACAGAAAACTAGAATTACCTTCATGCATGCCTCTGCCAACCGACCTTCAACCTTTAGACTTCTGACTTAAGTCCAAGTGAACGTTTGTGCCAAATTTGAAGAAATTCCCTGAGACATCGCGTTCACGAGAATGGGACTGACGTGAGGCTACAGTGACATTGACCTTTGACCTCTGACCACCAAGATCTAATCAATTCATCCAAGGTGTGGCGGTTAAACTGTCGTATTCACACTCTGTTGGAAGCCACTCATATGCAAACTGGTATGAGTGAGTGAGAAGCATCAGACTCTGCACTGTTACTGCATCCTGATTGGAGGGTTCTCACACTCAAACATCAGCTCTGACCGTGGTAACAAACCTCAGGGCTTGTTTATCGTGGTTGTAGCGAGCGGGAGCTAGCAGAGTCAGCTGAAACTCAAAATGCAAATGACTAAAATACACTTTAATAAAACAGGATTGTGTAGAACAGAATACCAAAGCAAATAACCCAGAATATGAAGTCTATGAGGACAATCAGCTGCCATCACATTTCATTTTCATATTTAACTGAAGAATTTATAAAATATATGAGCTGAAATATTGCGACCTGCCCTCCGTCAGTCATCTCTACCCATCCTGCGTCCCTGCAGGTAATTAATTTCAGGTAACGCCCAGAGCTGTAGTGTGTTAACTGATTAATCTACCACATTCATTATGCTCTGACAGGCAAAACTGATTACTTACTGTGCTATTCTCTGAATTAATCAATAAATGCTGGGTAAAAAAAACAAATTGGATTTTTCTGAGGAGCCTCGGAGCTGGTTTTGGAGTGTAAGGCTTTACTCTCATACCCCACTGGTTACAGATAGAGACGTTTCTCTGACTGTGACAAAGAATCAATGCAGAAAAGAAAACTGGCCTAAATCCTGTCGCCACTATGACGACAGATACATCTCCATGGTAACAGAGAGCACACCTGCATTACCTGACAGTTATATTAAGGTGTCAGGTCCAAACAAGCCCCCAGTGCCTTCATACTAAGCCTGGGAAATTACATCATCATCAGTGTTTCCAGATTGGACGGTGTTGGGTTTCACTGTACTGGTATTTTGATGAGGGGAGATACGAGTTCTCGTCATTACCTCCCACCCATGAGCTGCAGTGTTTTTATGAATCTGTGTTTTCATTGGAACAGAAACGTCTCTGCTCGCAACAGGACGACATCATTATTTGTTTTTAATATGGATGTCTGAAAGCATGGGACTGACTGAACTCTGTCTCTGGCAGAAATGGAAAACAGTTTGAGTTGCACTGTATGACGTAGCCTCCTATCTGCTCCTAGCTAACACTTCAAAATTGTGATGAACCACAATCCTGTTGAGATTACTTTTTGAATTAATTTGTAATTAATTTTGTATTATTTATTACATAAAACATGTTTAAACAAGACTGAGAGTCTGCAGATAATAACAAGGCCAACATGCTGTTATGCCAGTATAATGTTTACTATGCTCAACATCTTAGTCTAGCATGTTAGCATGCTAATAGTCTGTTAGTTAGCATTAAACACAAAGCAGAGCTGATGAGGCCGCAGTTTTGCAGGTATTTGGTCATGAACACATTTTACTCAAAGCCATCCATGTCAACCTCATGGTGGCGCTAGAGGAAAATCAGGGGCTCACTTAAGTCATTAGTGGATTTTTTGGAGATTATGAATGTCTATACCAAATTTCATGGAAATCCATCCAATAGCTGTCATATTTCAGTCTGGACCAAAGTGGTCGACAGACAGACCGGTGCGTCCACATAGCCACGCTGCTACCGCGGCTAAAACATGCTAGTGGCTCTGTGGCTTGAGTGCTAAATGCTAACTTTCGCATGCTAACCACAGCCATGATGCTAATATGCTCACAATGACAATGCTGATGCAGAGCAGGTGTAAAACTTTACCATGTTCCCCATCATTTAGCATGTTAGCATGCTAACATTTACTAATTAGCACGAAACGAAAAAAGTGCAGCTGAGACTGATGGGAATGTCTTCAGTCTTGCAGGTATTGGGTCATAAACCAAATTAGTGGACAAATTGAAGATGAAAAGAGATCACTAAAGCTGAAACTAGATATTTTACTAGATAAACAATAATCTTGACCTGCTGCTGGTGATTGATTAAAATCCAGGGGATCACCTGAAGATGAACAGACGTCTTCTTCTGGGGACCATGAATGTCTGTACAAAATTATCCGTCTAATATTTGGATATTTCAGTCTGGACTGTTGCCATCTCTGGAGCCAAAGCTGTTAGCATGGATAATAGAACAGCGTCTTCCCTGTAGTTTTAACACAGAGCTTCAAATTCTTCCCAAGGATTCCTGAAATTCGCTGGTGCGATAAACTGCTGCCATATTTCAGTCTGCAGCTGTGGGAACATGAGGTGGACTCTGGACTCACTGAAATCCTTGTACAACCTCAAAATGATGCAGGACATTATAAATAAAAATTTAGCTCACTGTGCTTTAGTGCCATAGTGAGCAGTGTACATCTGTATCTGCAGTTCCCCTCCAGTAATCACACCGCTTGTTAAACTGTGTAAGACTGTTTCGCTGACCTCAGTGATGATTATTACTGCTATTGCTGATGTTGCAGGACAGGTTATTGCAGGTGTATGTGTGGCTGTAATTAAAGGACATAAAACAGTACAAAGACTCCACCTTTTTAATTCCCTCATGATCATGCTAACAGCTCGACATGCTCACCTCATAGGCTTTCCTGTGTTGTGAATTGGTTTCACAGTTGAGTGACTCATCACCAGCCAGATCAATGGCGACCACTCCCTCGTGGCAGTATTTCTTACACAGCTGGACGACATCCATGGACCAGTCTGGGGATTTTAAAACACACATATATTACGACACGGTTTGGTCGCGCTCACTCAAACACACGCATGCAGATGATGTGTAGATGAAATGCGATGATGCGATCGAAGCATCGTCCTACATCGATCTACAGCAGGACAGCGTGCACAGAATAAAACAAACAGGTATTCTACAGCTGATAGGACACCATGTTTTCCTGAAGTAGACCTTCATTTTCTCATCTTTAATGAGAAAATCAGATTTCCTGAATGCGCTCAGGAAGTATGCAGCATAAAATACAGAATGTCAGATATAAACTGCGTTTGGCTGTTGGGTTAGACAGGAAACAGCTGCATGAGGAGATCGGAGCAGACTTATCAGTTCAGTCACTGCTGCTGCTGATACGAGTCTGCTCGTTAGGACAGTTACTGGTACAGCTTACAGACAGCACAGCTGCTGTCTTCGGAAATCCCAGTGCTACTCCAACTACTACTAATAGTTCTAATATAGCACACAGTACTGTCCTGTGAAAACCACGTATCTCCAAGCATCATGTGAAAACAGTGCTGGTTTCAGCTTTGTGGTGAAGCATTTTCCATATTGGTCTGAATATCGGTCTGTTGGTCGCTGGTGCTCTGCCTCAGCCCAGACTGAAATGTCTCAACAACTCTTGAGTAGATTGTCATGAAAGTTCATGCATACATTCATGGCCCCCACAGGATGTATACAAATGACTGTGGTAATCCCCTGACTTTTCAACTTGCACCATCATGAGGTCAAAGGTTTAATTTGTATGGTAGTTTGGTTTATGACCAAATACATGCAAAACTAATGACTTTCCCATCTGCCTCAGCTCTGCTTTGTGTCAAGTGGAAGTTACCAGATGTTGAAGGGTAATTGTGGTATTTTTAAACCTGGGCCTTACATATAATACATATTTCGGGATCTAAATGACTAAAAGTTAGAAAAAGTTTCTGAACTGGTCCAATAGATGGCTTCAGCCGGCAGCTGTGAAACAGGCTGGAATGGCTGCAACAAAAGGGTCCCCACAGACAGCTCTTTCCAAAGGGGAACTGAGGCCGTTATCACTCTCTTCAAAGTCACCAGACTCCTTTGACAAAAACATTCATTTTAGCGCGCAGACCACGGGAGTTGCTGGTCTCCCGCTGCCTCAGAAATTTGCAGCCAGTTTCACGCCTGCTGGACAAATTCCAAAACTTTTTGTACCCATCAGTCATTTAGACCTGAAACATGTTTGTATTACCCTTTCAACATGCAAACCAAAGAGGGTGAGCACGGTAAAAATCATACCTCCTTAATCAGTATGTTAGCATGCCGATGTTAGCATTTAGCTCAAAGCACCATTGGGCCTACGTACAGCTGCTCGGAGCTGCTAACATGGCTGTAGACTCAGTGTTGTTAAATGGTTTATTTTGCCTAAAAACGTTGAGAAAAAACACTTGAAACCTCTAAAATAAAATTGAAGGTACATGGTTTTCATTGGATAGCGACTGTATGTATAAACTCTCCGGTGTCTGTCTGCGGTGTCCCTCGTCATTATCTAACAAGAGAGACTGAGGCAGAGCTTTGACTCACACACAGAAGACAACACAACAAGGAGCCTTATCTCACAAGGTTGTTTGGGCAGACAGAAGCATGAACAGTTCATTACTTGGCATGTGGCGCATGCAGCATAGAATGGACCTGGCTTTGATATTGAAGGCCCTCTCCCCCTCTCTGAGGCCCTCGTTAACCAGGTGCACCACCTCGTCCGGGCTCAGGTCGCCTCTGAGTGAAGAAAACATGGTGAAAAAGAAAACATGCAATGAGCCAAACTTAATATTTGAAAGCACAACACAGGTTTCACCAAAGGCTGCAGCTATTCAAATAGAGACTCACTCTTTCTGGTTCCATGGTATGGGATCCACTTTAGAGTTAGCCAGGAAATGTGGGCTGTATCTGACCTCAACATAAATCACTCCCTCCTTGGCTTTGTCCTCCACAAACTCATAGGCTATCCTCTTTATGGCCTCTCTGTCTCCACTGAAAAGCAACAAGGAAAAACACAAAATGAATGCCATCCATTTACACTGTGACGCTTTCAAAATGTAATATAAATATTTACACAAGTTTCACAGATAACATCACATCGATTTCATCCCAATAACTCATGCACATTTTAAAGCAACATTTATTAATAATGATGGTCATCTTACAGGCTTCATTAGATTTAATATTTGTCCAGATGTTATTTATTTTAAATTATTTTCCATATACACTTTAGGATTTAGAGGAGTGAAAGAAAAAATATCTGTCTGACAATTATTGCTGAAGGCAGGGTGGTGTGACTTTTTGGGAGAGCAGAGCCTTTAATTCCAATATTAAATTACACCGAAAGCACAAAGCATGAGTGAGTCATAAAGGTGTGTTTGGCCATAACACTCTTGTCTCAGGGCTCAGCTTGCAGGATCAACACACGAAGCAGAAGTACGGTGAAGTAAACTGTGAAATATGCTTTGTCTGCTAGTATGTGAATTTAAAAGCATTATGTTTACTGTTGTCGTTTAGCCTGTTGATGCCCTCAGGTGTCGGTCTGAACACAAACTCTTCATGGTTCATTCATCCTCTGTTAACCCACAAATCTTTGCAGAACCATGCGTGTAAAAACCAAACCAAGAGCTGCAACGTTTTCTCACTTAATCAATTGATCCTCCAGAGAATTAACATTTGCATTAACGTTTCCTTGCTTATCTTTGCAAATGTTGAGATTTGCAGTTTGTCTTATGTGACAGTAAATCTGAATTTTCGAGTGTTGGTTGGACCTGAAGTTGTCACCTTCAGGCATTTCTTAATAGTTTAACATAAAATTAAGAAATCAATCAGCAGATTATCTTATAATGAAAATTATCTGTAGTTGCAGCCCTTCAGCTAACTCAAAGGGATTCATTAAAAGATTGAATTAAAGTATTAATAATGCTGGGGAGGGCCTCACTTATTTATGAAGTGAAGCTTAAGACTAATTTTCATTAAACATTTTACACCTGCAGCCGTCTGTCTGTCCTGCCTGTATGGCTGTGCTGCATGCCAGTACACAGTCGTGTTGTGAAAATATTAGAGCTTCATACTTTCTCTCTCCTTTAGACTCAGCTGCACAGTTTCCGCCTCGCATCACGCGACGGACAACAACACTGCTTCCAGCATTTACACTGGAAGTGAATGCACAGGTCTGAATGCCTGTTGTTCTCCTCTCATCGCCCCCAAACACCACATCACCGCTCATACAACAATTCTGCATGATCTGAACTCAGCTAGCAGGTTCCCTGTGTTGTTGAAGCCATACTGCAAACAAGGCTTTCAAGAGCCTTGATACAGAAGGGTCCATTCAGCACAACTGTGCGCTGCAGCCCAGCCACTACAGACCTTCATTGTTGGAGGCTTTCACGGCTGTTGAGTGTCTGAAAGACTGTATTTGGGCTTTTATTAACCGTTCAGCCCTGTCACTGCAGGGCTAAATATAAGAGCAAGTGACACCGGAAAGGGTCCCTGAGCAAATTTACTCTCCTCTTAGTTTGGTTGCCAAGGTGACACTTGATCTGGATAGTGATGTGTTCCTGTTCTGCATGTCTGGCATTTAAAATCAACTCCCCCACCAACGCGCTACAGACTTACACCGCGGAACATCCCACTACCACCAGCCACAAGCTATACTGCACACTCTGCCCTCAAGAGACTTTGAATGCATCACGATTGTATAACTTAACTGCATATGTGCGATAACAAACTGCGTGACCGCACTTTGACCCTCACTGAGGTAACATTCCTGCGGCACTAATGAGGTGGACCCTGACTTTTCATCACTCCTATGTTGCTCTTTGCACTCCCAACTCCTGCCCGGCAAGAAAACACCTTTGGTAATCATGTACTGAAGCATTAAAAGGCGACATGTCAGCACTTACGCCACCACGTGCATGTACTCTGCGAACTTGCCCAGGAACTTGGTGAGGGTGGCGGGCTCTTCCAGGATAATAATCTGCGTCATCTCCTCCACGGTGTTCGCTGGCAGAGGGATGCCGCGTCTCCTGGAAGGAGGAGAGGAAGAAAAAGAAGCCGTTTAGGGACAGCGTTGAAATTTAAATGAGTGCTTTGCTTCATTCAAACCCAAAATGCTAAATCCAGTTTACCTGCTCTGCTCCCTGAAAAGAAAAGAGCAGAAAGCTGCTGTTTGTGTGATGTGTTGAGGTCTGAGCTGAGTTATCACCGGGCTCTGCAGAGCATTTTAGCACCTTTCAGCTCAATGTTTTGGTTTTATGGTCCACAACTTTAATGTTTTGGTTCACTTGCACCACCAGGAGTTCACGCAATGGATGAACCACAGTCGTCTGGACCAATCAGAATCCTATGAGGAACGACAGGCCTAGCTCAGGTGAAACGCAGCCTCACTGCCCAAAAACAACAATGGCAGCTCTTAAAGAGGTTAGCGTAGATGCTGCTAAAGCGTCAGTTACATCAGTTTCGCTCTCCTTCTATGTCTTTCGATTCTTTGATCTGATTGGTTGAAGTTAGCCACGGTTCACCCGGGAGTTAATGGACAGTAAGACAGAGTGAATATTGGACTTTTACTCATTGGGTGCACAGAAACACGACCCGACAATGTGTGTGCTGCGTTTGTACATAAGCAACTATTTGCTAGAACGTTCGCCTCATCAGCTGTATAAGCTGATAACACGTGGTGTAACATGTAATAAGGAGCCATGACGTGCTGTTATCTGTGTAAACGTGTACCTGAATCTCAGCACAAACACATAAAGTCAGTCAATACTGAAGGATTCTAATTAAATGCAGAGTAAACAAACTTACTTGGCAACGTCGAGGATGGTCTGCACCCTGATGGCCCCATCGAGGTGCACATGAAGCTCAACCTGTGGATGAGGAACATACACCGTAATAAATAATTAATCAGTCAATCAAAAGTGATTAATCTCAAACAGATGGCCATGTGTCTGAGTCTGACTGTGTGTCAGAGGAGGAGGAGAACTGGCGCTGGTGGAGGTGTTGAAGTTCAATGCTTTGGCTGCAGCCCATCGTGAATGCAGAACGCATGACTGGGCAACGCATGGGGAAAAGGCCACGGGTGCCAGAGAAGGGTCGTGTCCCCTTCAAGCACTGAGAGCCGTGATTTATTCTGGCAGATGACACAGATAAATCATGCATCCTTCAGACAAATGAGGCCTAAACGACGCTCATCAGTCAGGGGAGAATTAGATGAAAAGTTTCAGACATTTAATCCTTGTTTCTAACGACGAAGAAGAAAATCAGCCCTAAATTAAAGCTCCTGATGTGCAGCAAAAGAAGCAGTTTGGATTTTCATTATTTCCATTTTAATCATTTCTCATGTCGCCATTTATTCTAGATATTATTCTACATCTGTCTGTGCTTTGTGCTGCTTCTTCAAAGGCCTTCAAACCTTATTTTATCAGCCAGCTTCTAACTATGAGCGATGGGATTTACATAAACACACTATTTTCTGCCAGTGTGTGAAGAGTAGAGCTGAAATGATCAGTCAATTAATCCATCAATCAAGACAAATTAGTTGGCAACTATATTGATGCTCGACTAATCTGAACTTTTGAATGTGTAACTGTTAATAAATAACTAAAACCTAAAGACATTTATTAACTTCGGCGTCATTATCATACAGTTATAGAGGAGTAATTAATATAGAAATAATGCAAAAGCACAATTAAACGTTGAAAATGTTGAAATGTCATAAAACTGTCGGATCCATAAAGTGTAAGAAAACAGCTGATCACAGCTGAGCTTCATCCAAGAGAAGAGAACAGGAAACATCTGTTCAAGGATGGATTTGGAAATATTGTAAAGGTCACTCTGAGAGATTTTCTGGCGCAAAATACTCCATATTTTCAATTTATAAGTCACAGTGGATAAAAATAACCTATTGTTTTAAAATAAATGAAGTAAATGCCGTCTTTTTGGCTGCTTTTAACTTGACTTCTTCTGTTCCATACAGATTCAGCTCAGTGTTTCAACAACAACTTCAGCATTCGCAGGCTTCATAAGTTTTATGTCAAACCTGAAGAAAAATCATTCATAAGCCATTTTACCTCAAAGGAAAAGATCATTCAGAGTACACTCCTGACTGACGTTCCCTTTAAGACATAAATTCCTCGTCCAGTGTACTTCTGGAGTTAGTTGTTGGATTTCAAACAGTTTGTGTTCAAAATGAGGATCTGGTAAAATAACCTGGAATAACTTAACAGACGATGAAAATAAAGGTTCGCTGCAGGCCTGATTCTGACCGACTGCTCCCCCATCACCTACTTCTAAAGTAAAAGCATGTAAAGCTGCGTCTATCTGTGACAAAGAAAACAAAGATCCTGGGATCAGATGTTTCCAACCAAATGTTTACACCAAGAGGCAACATTTACTGCTGCGAGTGTTTGAGTGCCACTTTTATTTACATCTATTTTCTCTCCTTAAAAGCCCGGTTTGTCAGCGATACTGGAGCATCAGAGCTCATCGCAGACGGAGAACAGCTGGTCAAACTGGTCCAGTTCAGGACACACACAAGTTGCTGCAGTTAGTACATTTTGGCAGCTTACGTAAGTCAGTGGAATTTATAAGTCTATATAAATAAATCTGAATCTGCACATCAGCAAAGCAGCACTCTGTTATTGTGCAACAGCCTCTTGTTGACTGAAGATGAACACTGCATGCAGCGTAACATCGAATGACCTGTGGCTGGTGACCCACAGATGGGCACTGTTACACAATTTAGTGAGACCATAAAATACAGGAAGTGCATATCAAGTGAATGAGAAGCACGGTGCTGCATTTCAGTTGTGACTCATTCAGCGAAACATCCTATCTTGCATCAGATTTGGATTTTATTCACGCCTCTACTTGCAAAAATATCAAATCCAAAATTGACACAATGCCAAAAAAAAAAAAAAAAAAAAAAAATCATCATTCTTGGTGAGCTGCATATGAGAAGTGACAGGCAGCTGCGTTCGTGTAACATCAAACCTCAAGCACCGTAAGTGGTTAATCTGAAATGTTCAGTGATCAGCTCCATGATGCTGCACGTGCCATGAATTGATCGCTTAATTCAGGAAACAATCAGGATGTTAAACAGTAACAAAACTGATGGAGAGCACACAGTGTAATAACCCTGCAGCTGATGTCAGCATATATGAAGCAGAGACGGTGAACGGGTGAAGGTTACTGCAACAGACAATAACCCCACGAGAGGTATCAATTCTACAACAGCAAATTAATATTTAATGAGATTATCTCTGCAAGCAGCCGGCGCTCCCAGAGGTCCCTCCTTTTACAATCCACGATCTCTCACCAACACACACACATTCACACAGAGCCCCTATCTGTGTGTGTCTCTGTGAGTGTGTCTCTGTGAGTGTGTGTGTCTTTCCACTTTTCTGTCACTGACTCATTTCTTGCCTTCTTATCAGCCGTCAGCTACCGGCAGAGCAGGCGCGCAGAGGCTCCAAAGGGCGCTGGTGAGTATTCATTTCATGCCTGTGTGCCTGATGTGCATGTCAACCCATCTGACAGCTACAGGTGCGTTTCACTTTAAGCCTTTGCTATGCAAGTCAGGCGTCTCTACTAGCAAATATAAGAACAGCCAAGAAATAAGAGTAAAAATAAGAGTTTGTCTTGCGGTGAGAAGCTCAGTCACATGAATTAAAGATGAACCCCTTCATGCCACAATTACGCATTAATGCGCTGACTAGCCTGCAAGACAAGCTGCTAAAAAGCAGAGTTCAAGTTCACAATTCAGCTTAATGTCTTTGTTCTGTGGCAGCGTGAGGAACTTTAGAAAAGGTTCTGTCAGAGCTCTTTTCACTCATATCAGCGGTGCGGCGTTAGGTCCTGTCTAAAGCCGGGTGGCCACATGTCAGACGACCAGCGACAGAAATGTTCCTCATCGTGTTACTACACACGGATAGCGGCAGGGCCTTAATAACAGGAGTCTAATAATATTTTTTTATTCTTACACTTGAATTGCTTGCGTTATATTTTCACCCATTCTTCTTCTTGTCACTGGGATTCTCCCGATTCTCAATGTTTACGCACTACCAATGTGCGTAAAACCAGGAAAAGGTGCCCCCGTTAATAATTCAGCACCTTTCCATTTCAATTATTAATGTTCATACCGCAGTGTACCGGCTCATAACGTACCTTCGGCTTGTTGAATGCCGGTTGTTCAGAGGAGAGCTCGGCCATCGTACAGAGCCTGCGGCTGCCGGTGAGTCTGCTGATGCACAGAGAGCTGAGGACTGGGGAGCCAAAGCCTATCGCAGCTCGTCTGGCTATTATATGCATGACTCCGGGACACGCCTTTGTTCACCCAACGGCAAAAAGCACCGCCAAGTGCTCTTCCTGTGCAACAAAGTGAGAGGTCGCGCTGCACGGACGCGCAGAGCAGCAGGCTGTGCGCTTCGCCGTGCATTAACGCATGCAGACCGACAGTAGGTGGAAGGATTAACGGCCCCGTATGGCAGCAGCTTTGCACCCATGTGATGAGAGCTTTACCGCCGGCTAATTGATTATGTCAAACCGTTACACAATGAAGAAAAGTGCAGCGTTGATGTGAAGCAGTCTGCAGGCGGGCTGCGAGAAATGACCGGCATTCTGTAAGGACTGAGAGGAATGTGGAAACGGGCCTGAAGTGACAGCACGGAGGTTTCACAGAGACACGTTTACGGTCGCTCCTGATTACCCAGGAGCCCCTGAACGCCTCTTGTCCTCTGAAAAGTTCAAATCCTCTCCCCTAAAGGATGCAAGTGTGTTTTGAAGAAACACTGACCGAATTCTAAAAGCTGGAGGAAATGTTGACTTTAATCCCGTTCAACAGCCCCAAAAACATACTTTACACCAGTTTATCACATTAATACTTCATGACTTTCAATTTATGAGAACTGCTTATATTCGCACATGATATTTAACTGATTAAATTACTTCTGTTTGGAGCACAGCTGTAAAATACAACAGATGCTCATAAATTATATATTGTATTTGTTTATACGAGATCGAACAGGGAGTTTGACCTCTCGATCCCTGAACATAAGTATGGATCTGCAACTATTAGTCCAATAATCAATTGGTCAAACAAAACAAGATGTTTAAAGTCGTCACCTTTGACTCTTGCAATTTTTCACCTTTTTTTTCTTTTAAACGTTAGCTGCAGCCCTACAGGTAACGTCACCATAGCACACTGTCACTTCTTTGTCAGTGACCTCTTCTGGTTTTCATCCTTACAGATGCAGCAGCTCCAAACAGTTAAACTATCAAGCTTCTGTTAGTCTTTCTTTGTGCTTTGGCTGCAGATGCAGCAGATTTGTCTTCTCCTGAAACTGAGCCCATCAGCATCATTGCCTTGCGTGTGTGTGTGTGTGTGTGTGTGTGTGTGTGTGTGTGTGTGTGTGTGTGTGTGTGTGTTGCTCTTCCACTTCCGCTGCCCAGATGTCAGTTGTTTGCTGACAGAACGAACCTTTGGCACAATTTTATTCCAACACAGACAAACAGCTGCAGCGACTCCTCTCAGTGTTGTGTTTGTGGCGTCTCTTGGAGATCTTAAGAGATGTTTTGAGCGCCTCCGAGTGTCCCAGCGAGCTAAAAGATTCCCCTTAGATCTGAATATCTGATCAGCAGTCCTCTATTACTCTAAAGGGATCAGTCTGAAAAAGCAGTCATACTCTGTCATTCAATACAAAGGCGTATGGGTCATATCAGTCTCTGCTGAGGTCGTCTTACTGCCAGTCGTTCAGTTCACTTAAACTCACTCTGGTTTTGCAAAGAAAATAACTTTTCCTCTCTGGCTGCGTCTCCTGTTTTGTCCTTTGCACAAACAAGCATCCATTAGCTGCTCATTAGTGTTTAAACAGTGCAGTTTTTCTAATCGCCCTAATAAAGATAAGGGAGACTGTGCACAACTCTTGACAGAAAGGTGTTTTCTTATCTGACAGCCTTGGTTTCACTTGTGCTTGTTTTATATGTGGATAAAACCAAGATTTTGACATCATATTTGAGAAATCAGAAGTTGTGAAACGAGAGCTGTGTGGCAGCAGAAGCGCACCACCTCACATCACATTTACAGATGTGTGCAATTTCATTGAGATATTGTGAAACCAAATGCTAAGTGAATAAGACACAGATGCACACAAATGACCTGGAAAGGCTCCTTTCTGAATGGTGACAGCAATCCAAACAGATGTCAGAGAAATAACAACTCCTCCTAAAGTTAAGACTCACTGTTTACTTTCTATTCTGCTTCTAGAAGTAAGACAACATCTACAGTCTTTGTCCTAGAAGGCCAAAAGAACACCAAGACATGGAAAGTGGGAAGCAACACAATTACCGTTTTTACCTTTGGACAGAGCCAGGCTACCTTTTTCTACCGTTTCCAGTCTTTATGCTAAGCTAAGCTAATGTCTCTTGGCTGTAGCTTCATATTCAGTGTACAGACATGAGAGATCTTTTCATTTAGCTCTCAGTAAGGATGTGAATGAGCCCGTTCGAAGCGTTGAACACCTTCTCTATCATTTATACTCATTTGTGACTGTTGGGCATCTCAGTCCACCGCCCTGGTCATTAACATGCCGCTCAAACAGCTTCTCGCTGCAGACACATCGGCCACACTGAGCTCCGGCTCGCGGTCTGTGTTTGAGTTCATATCAGAGGTGTTACAGGTGCTTGAGCTCAGGGATCTTACACAACTCAGCCACTCCCCTGTGGACTTTGCCTTGTTATGTCAAGAACAGGAAAGGGCTTTCCCCAAATTGTTCGAAAGCATACTGTACACGCGGCAGCATTAAAGGAAAAGGACTTTCTTTTGATGCTTAGATGACGAGAGTGATGCCAGTCTAATGTTCTGAAGCCAAATGTGAAGCTACATCCAGCAGCTGATTGTCTTAGCTTAGCAGGGGGAAACAGCTCCTGACTATCCAACAGATACAAAATCCACCTACCAGCTTATCTGCAGCTCACTAATTAACATGTTGTTTATACTGTCCTTTATCCTGCTGTGTGAAGTGACTCCCTGGAGTTTTTGTACAGATAATGTGTAAATTAGTAACTTCTGGACATGATGGAGGAGTCCATAAAGCTGAGATTCTGGTCCAGGATAAAACTTTTCACCAGGCCTTCCTATTAAAAATGTCCAGCAGGTGGTTGTGAGACACGAAACAAACTAACAGGTATACTTTTGAGTAAAATGCTTTACCAGAAACAAACATTTACTCCTGTCTGAGGCCCAGGTTCAGGCTCAACCAATCAAACGTGCTCTCTTTTCATCCTCTATCATATCAAAGCTGTGTTTGATCTGCAGCCCAGCATTGATTTCTCTGCAGCTTTCAAACGCCGCACCGAGCTTTTCAACCTCTGTCACATCCGAGCGGCACAATATGGATTCTGTGTGATGGAGGGAGAGTCCGAGTGTCTCCTCTGGTGGACTTTTCATTTGCATCACAATTTCACAAAATGTCCTGCAGATGTTCCCACCTTCACCAGTCACAGCTGTGTTCACACAAGCCTACAAATGTGAACACTCTTCTAACTGCAGTGCGTTCTTACAACATGCACATTGTTCAGCTAATAAACAAATGAGTCATGCGCCCCTTTTTAATATGACACCAAGATGTCTTTATTCTATCTCCATTTTCTGTCCGGTTCATTTGGGGTTTTCCACAGCACATAGTTTGAATACTAACAGGAAAAACACAGGTTTTACTTATAACATTCATAATGGCTCCATTCCATTAAGGATCCAGGATTCTAGGAAGCTCATGAGTCCATGAAGATCCTCCTCTGCATCCTGACCTGGAGAAATCGAACTGAATTCAGTGCTTTGCTAACTATCTTACAAACTGTTTCTCAAATGCTATTCTGTATAGTTGCATTTCATTTTCACACGTTTGAATCGAGGATGGACGCTCTACTAACTACTTCAGTCTGCAGCCTGCATCTTCTCCAGAGAGCTGCGTGTGTGTTCAGGTACATATCTGATGTCATCCTGCAACTTCCTTTTTTTCGTCGGGGGCGTCTGTCCACAGCTTCCGGCTTAAAGTGTGCTGTTTATGGCCCACCAGCACTGTCACACAGTGCGCTCACGCAGGTTCAAAATGCTATTTGCCTTTTCAGCGCATGGTGGCAGCAGCGCTTTGTAGCTCTGCCTGGCTGTGTGACCCATGCTGCGACCCCGACCAGCCGATTTCTGCAATGGCGACAGCAGATGAAAAGAGGAAAGTTGACGGTGGAAATTTCAATATTTTCTCGTCAGTCTGCGATGAAAGCACCGACGCATCTGGCTGCTCCGTTACTGTTTTTTTTTTAGAGGAGCTGAAGAGGACTTGAACGCAACAGAGGAGCTGCTTGACCTCAAAAACCTTAAAGGCCAAGTAAGAAGAACTGATTAATTCTTCTATTTGTTCAGCTGTTGAAGTTATTAAAGTTATTAAACTACCCTGGAACAAAGTGAGTGCGTTTATCACCGATGGCGCGACTGTGATGGCGATTATCCCTCTGATCTGACCTGATCTGATCTGATCTGACCTGATCTGATCTGACCTGATCTGATCTGATCTGACCTGATCTGATCTGATCTGACCTGATCTGATCTGACCTGATCTGATCTGATCTGATCTGATCTGATCTGATCTGACCTGATCTGATCTGATCTGATCTGACCTGATCTGACCTGATCAGTCAAACTCCACTCTGTCATTCAGCAGCAGGTTCAAACATCTCAGACTTGATCGTGTTATGAATCCGGTGGGAAACACTATTAATGTCATTCACTCTGAAGCCCTAACGAGTTACTTACATTTGGTTACATTCCCATTTAAAGAAATGACAACTGCTGTGCCATTTAATATAAAATTGTTATGAAACAGTGCACCGTCAGGAGGGACATAATTAGTTTTTAATTATGCTTGACTCATACAATAATCACTAGTACAAAAAATAGTAGTGATAAAATAATATTTAGAATAAGATCCACAGCTTGAAAGGACATAATACATCTGACTAACTTAAGCAGAAATCCGACTGTTCGTCTTTGTTGGGTCACATTTAAACATGTATTGATGGATTTGTCCACTTGAGGGCAACACAACACAGTGCAAACACTGATGGACGATCAGCTTTTAAAGATGTGTTAGCAAGCTTGTGAATGTTCTCCACCAACTTCTGACGGAAATATGTGACTGTAATTGCTCCACTAATTTCACCAGCTCGCCTTTGGGTTAATGTTGGGGTCAAACAGCTGCCTCCTGCGGCTCAAAACGACGCTGATGACAGTGAATGAAAGCAGGAAAGCTGACAGCAGCCATGAGTTTAAGGCCTGCAGAGCACATTACAGGCACGTACTTGATATAAAAACCTTGACAAGAGCACATTTGAGCACATAAAATTATATTATTGCTCTCATAAATTTCACCAAGGTTAAAATAGAAATTAATGACACATCCAGAGGACGGGGCCCTGTCAGTATCACAGTGAGTCACAGGAGGCGGACATTTTCCCCATCAAGGGCCATTTCAGCGGGGGGGGGGGGGGGGGTATCAGGGTGGCCTCGGCCCCCCTGGCTCACTTTATGGTGCCATAATAAATTACACATATATCACACTAACCTCTGTGATGGCTGCTATGCTTCTCTTTGGCTGATGTCAGATGCTAGTGATGATGTACTTTGAGAGATTTTAAGAAAAAAAAAACAATAGGGAACGCTGAATGCCACCATGTGAGTTTGGCCACTAGAGGTCTCTTTGACCACATTAAACAGCCCGGGTATGAACTGGGTGTGCTGATGCATGAACCCTCGTCACTGTCTTACAGGACAGCCTTACATGCCCCCCTGCTCAAAGAAAAACCCTGAACTATAAAAGCATCAGTCCAGGAAAACAAAAGCAATATTTCCAAATGGATACCTGGCCTGGTTTCCAAAAGGTCGATGAAAATGCAACCAATCTGACAAAGGACTTTAATCACCAAACTGTAGCACACCTGCCAGCCTTACAGGTGATTTATAAATAGTTTACACGTATTTATGAGCTTTATCAATCTCACACACCTGCTCATCATCCAGAATAACATATCAGATATAAATCAGGTAAGCAGCTCACATCTATATCAGCTGACCACTAATGGAAATTAACTAAGTACTTGTTCTTCAGAATAATCAGTAATCATTAAATAATAAATATAAAGCACGTTCTTATGAAGAATGTTATAGGGGGTATAGGTCAGAGTGATGAAGATGAAGAAATGTTTGGGTCAGCTGATCCTCATCTTTCTGAATTTTGGATAATAACATACTGATGGCAGCGAAGCAGATCTGTATGTCAAGTCAGGTCACCATTAGAGCTCCGATTACACCTGGAAACACAGGATGCCTGTGAAATCACTCCCAGACACTGATCTAAAGGAAAAATCTACAAACATTGTGAAAATGAGAGTACTTGCTTGTAGACCGTCTCCAGTACATCCAGTCTACTCCCACACACTCCGTCATGCCATCACTGAATCATTGCACATGTAATTCAGCCGTGGAGCTCTGCGGCGCGTCCAGGACTCTGTTAACCTCACAGCTGCGGTCGGTCTCTGACACTCTGACACTGAGCTGCACTCACAGCGTTATTAGCGTTGTCTCAGGAAATGGATTAGAATGATCCACCTCGTTAGTAACATCTGAAGAATTACGTCTGCTGTTCTTCCCAGAAGGCAGATTAAACTAATAAATCAGGCAAACATGAACTGAATTATTTCTAAATGAGGTAAAACATTCCTCTAACATTCCCTCGGCCGTGTGTCACATGCTTTTACTCTCAGAAGAATCCCATCACATGTGTGCACAGCCCAGAATTATGGTTTCCAGGACAGCGTGAATGTGTCTGTCATGACTTCATTAAGTCGACCAGCAGGGGCGAGCATGATAAAAACAATCCTGAGTGGGGTTCCTATGTTTAATGTGTCTGCAGCGGAATATATCTGTCCTGTGCCTGAAGTTAGTGTACAATCCCAGATAAAAATATTGACACTGAGTGCCATGCTAGGAAGTCGCTGCCCTCATGAATTGAATCCTTGTTACTTATTTATTTGTTCTCATTTATTTTTAGTAACTGAAGCTAGAAATGGATGTGTTGTTGGTTTAGGTGTGTCAATGAATTCAGGAGGCTATTTCAGCTTTCCACAAACACCTCCTGAACTCGGCCATGGACAAAAAAAGTTTACATAAGTGGGAGAATGATGAGATAGCAATATGCACGTCAAGGGTTTTGTTAGTGCAGTGTTGCAGCTAAGCTAATGTATCAGGGGACAGTCAAGCAATAAAGGAAAGACAAGACTAAGAATCTACAGCCACCAGTAGCTCCATGCGGTGCTACTCAGCTAAATGCTAACATCAGCATGCTAACATGCGTATGACAATACTACCGTGCTCATGTTAAGCAGATAGCATGCTTACTATGTTCACCATGTGTGTAGGTCATTAGCATGCTAACATTAGCTAAATACAGAGTCCAGCTACTGAGGCTGGTGTGAATGTTATTAGTGTTGAAGATATTTGGTAATATATGAAAGGACAAATTAAAATTGCATATTAAAAAAACAAGTCAATGGATGACCGAAGTTCACAATCCATCCACAAGCTGTCCAGATATTTCACTTAACAGCAGGTCAACCTCATGGTGGCGCTATAGGAAAAGTCAGGGTGGGAGCCATGAATCAGTATAAAGTACATGGAGGAGATACTGATATGTTTGCTAGATGAAAAGTTGGGGGCTCACCACAGTCTGTATGGATTCATCCTCTGAGCACCAGGAATGGCACTCATGAAGGCACCAGAGGAAAGTGAAGGAGGATTCGTCCTCTGGGGACTGAAGGTCTGCACAACATTTCATGATGATTCATCCAATAGCTGTTGAGTTTTTTCAGCCTGGACCAAAGTGGCAGACAGACGGACAGACGGACAGACAGATCTTGCCAACCCTAAAGAAGACCCAGATGAGGAAGAGATTCAGGGAGATTCTTCCTCCTATTATTGCTGAACATGTTGTACCTGCCAATTTCCCTCTTTCAGCACCATCGTTTGAGAGCGAAGCTGCACAGGAAGTTATCATCAGAGCAACATTTCCTGGCATTTGATGCAGCCTGCAATGCCGTGCAGACAGTTGTTTCTACCTTTGCTGATGGCATCTGTCAGTACAGCTGTGACGATGAGGAGGTGCGAATGAGCGTCTGGATGATCTGTGCTTTTCTTTTGTCGCTGTAGACACGGCAGTGACCTCAACCCCGTCTGCGTCAGGAGGTGACCTCTGGTCAGGACGACGTCCTGAACGTCGGCTGTTGGTGTTCCTGTGGCAACACTGTGGGATTTTCACACGTCGAGCTGGAATGCCTGGAATTTTAGGTGTAATATTAGGGAAAACATTAGGGCTGCGGCTGGAGTTATGCATGCTGAGGAGCCCTGGCCATGAGTGTGTGTCTCCTATAGCTGCTTACATCTGGACCACATCTCAACAGTCATATAAATGGCAGTGATATGCACATGGACAAAGGACAATCACTTCTCGAGAACACTCCCTTTCTTTTGCAAGTTGCCATTTTGTGGTTTTGATGCAGTTCTAGTTTAGTGAAAGTCTAGACGTTTTCAGACTTTGGTGTGAGGAATGCAGGTAATTACAGTATTTAGTCTCTGTTGAGTGGTTAGGCAGACTTAAAACATGTCTGCGTTTGTTGTTTTGGATATAATTAGACCACTCATTACAATTAAAATTGTATATTACATCATCTAACGGCCGTGCACCTGTAGTATTTCCTCTGCAGTTTCACAAGAGTGATTTCAGAGGAAACGCCTGGTCATCGTAGTGGTCAGAGTACTTCTGCTGCTGTTCATTTTGTTATGTAAATGTTAGACAGATTTTCCATCTGTTTAAATGTTTGCCCCCTCCTCTTGTCTTTTTCCTCACTAGTAAAAATTTTTTGACAGAGCTGTTTAAAGCTGCACTTATTTCACTTTTCAGACTGCTGCCAAGATTCATACAGAACAAAAAACCACAAGTCCATCCAGAGGTCTTGAGTCTGACAACATCATCTCCAGTGCTGACATTTAAAGGAACGTTGTAAGAGGAAGCTGTTTGAGCCGAGGTCTTGAAGTAGACACACAATGAAAGAGAAACAGTGAGTTTGAGCGTTTATTGTTTTTTGGGTGGATTAGGACGGCTCTGTCTGTGACCTCCTCGGGGTGTGGTGGTGATCCAGTGATGCCCGACATTACTTCTCCAAACTCCTTACTGGAATAATGAGTCAGTACATCAACATCATGAACAGAGTACAACCCACACGTGCTTCCTGACTCGAGGCTGCAAAGCTCGAACGCTGCCTGCTATTTCTGACTGTTCCAGCAGTCACGGCTAATCTGCACTCTTCACTGAAAGAATACCTGCAGATCTCAAAGAACCTGCCAATGACGGGAACCCTTTCAGCAACACGTGGTGCCAAAACCTCAGACACCAATTACCAAGTGCACTTGGAGCTGCATGTGTCAAATATTGTCCTGGGAAAAGATTTGAGTATTATTTGTGGCCGTTACAGACCACAGCCTGTTTATTCTGACTCACACTCGAATCAGTCACAGCGAGTTGGCAACACCCAAACCCACAAACTGGCAAACCTGAATATTGTCTGGGTTTGTCGAGGTCGCAAATGTCGGGGGTACGAAAATGAACTCTTAGAGAAAGAACAAACCTAAAAATGTGTTGGGAATCAGCAGGATGCCTTCTGTTTGTTCAGACATTTCAACAAATAAAAAACAAAGTGAATGTTCACCTCTCGTCAGTCACACGAATTTCAGCTGTAAGGTTGCTAAATGTTCACTAGCTAGCAGCGTATGCACCAACCCTGTCTGTGTGAAAGCGGTGTATTTGTTCTCATGTCCAAACATTTTCATTTCGCTCAATGTGTCGTTGCATCATTTTGTTTGAATTTGCATCTGCTTGTCTTTTCCCACTGACTTTGAATGCAGTTGTGCCACCTCTAATGTTTGCCACACGTTCTGAATACACTAAGAGCCAAAAGCCATGCTAGCGGCTCTGTGAGGCTGTGCTTTGAGTTAAACACTTACTCCAGTGTGCTAACATGCTCAAAATGACAACTGTGTGATGCTGATGTGTAGCAGGTACAATATTTAACATGTTCGCCATCTAGTAAAACCAGTAAAATACTGATACTGTGCAACTAGGGCTCTGGTTTAGTGTGTTAGCATGCTAACATTTACTAATTCTAATAGGTCCACCTGAGGCTGATTGAATTTGCATTAGTTTCAAGGGTATTTACACCAAAGTATTGTAAAAATTTTAACCTGATGATGGCATTAGATGAAAGGTCAAGGGATCAACTTAGTTCTGACAGTTCATTCTGAGGGGAACATGAATGTCTGTTAAATTTCATGGCAATCGATCCAATAGTTATTTAGACAAAGCCACAAATGTGAACCCCATGGTGGCGTCAGAGGAAAAATTAGGGGAATCACCAAAGTGGGGTTCATCCTGTGGGAGCCATGAATTCCTGTAGAAACTTCTATGGCATCCAGAAGTTGTTGAGAGTCTGGACCAAAGTGGACGACAAACAGAAATTGCTGGTCCCTTATGTGGCTCAGTCTCGATATTCATTCAGCATCTGTTACTGTCTGATTTTACTGTGAAACTGTCCTTGAACTGCAGCGTTTCACATCTGTAAATGTGATTTAAGCACTGCAGAACTGTAGCAGTGTCACCTCTGAGTACCATTACAACAGCCTGCATTCTGTACTCCCTCCACTCTGAGGTATTTTTGGGTTGTTGGACAACTTTCCTGAACATGTGTTAGACATTTTTGCTCCATAGTGACAGATTTGGTAGAGTGATTTTCCTTTCTTTCAGCACTGAGATCACTGCATTCTTTTCTAACATTTACAGGACAAATAATATTTTCATTGCTTTGCTGTGCAGTTTTTGCATCTGTGAATCAACAGGGAATCCAGTGGGCTTTTCCTACATACCATCACACACCAAAACAATATTCACCCAAACTGAAAGAGGGTCATTGTACAGGATTTGGGGGTTTCTTCAGCAGCTCTGCTGACAGTGAGGGTGATACTCCAACATCTGTGTGCTCTGGAAAAATGTGTCGAGCCTTCTCTGCCACTCCTGGTTTGAATTGGCAGATATTGTATGATTTCACTATGAGTGATACTGGTTGCAGGTGTTGATGTTATGACTCGGCTAAATCCTTTTCACACAGTAGCTGTTCATAGATCAAGCATAATAAAGCTTGATTAGGCTAGACTGTTCATACAGTGTGTCCTACCAAGCATACATAGGATCATTCAGGATTTTATATTAAGTACAGAAAGACTTTTTCCACACAAGATAATAGTCTATGTAAGATTTCACTGAGCTGCATTCGTTACATAAATTAATTGGAGTCTTCCACAGCAGTGTGTGTCGTGGATCTACTGCCCATTACTGTGCGATCCTTCCAGCCTCTGTCATTCTTGGAGAGCATGGAAAACATGTGGAGTGGTGGCCAGGAAAGCATCGATTTCAGAGAAGGCTGAATGTGAGGCCCTGCAGTACATCGACACTGGCTGCCCACCTGGAGCCCACCTGGAGCCCACCTGGAGCCCACCTGCCTGGACATACATTCTTTCCTTTTCTCTACCTTTCTCTCTGTCTCTGTCTATTTATAAGTCATCACTGGATGTCTGCACTGCCCACCCAGCTGTGGGCTCAAATGTCTGATGTTGAAATTCAGGAATGTAGTGTAACTTCTGACTGAAGCCCCTAACCATGAATGGCTTACTTTCTGTGCTCAGTTTCAGGCTTGGAGCTATGACGGCATCCCTCTAACGTGTATGTATGTAACTGTGTTGTAGAAATAAATGTTTCTTTCTCAGGAACACTGGCTGATCTAAGGATGCCAATGTCAGTGAGACGGCGGGTCCACCATGAAAATAAATAGCATCTACATCTACTGGGTGGACTGACAGACAGGGGCGTAGCACCAAATTCTGGGCCCTGTACACTCTCAATGTCAGTGGGCCCCTATCCATGCCAGTGCACGAGGCGCGTGGGCAAAAAAAAAAAAGAAGAAGAAGAAGAAGAAAAAGACAAAAAGAGGGTATTTATTTAAAATTAAAAAAGCATAAATAGGGTTTTAAGCTACAGCCAGATCAGATTATATTGATGAGTGGTTCTTTCATTCACCACCTGAATTGATGCATTTGGTCTACTTCTGCTCAAATACCTAAAACATTAGGCTACATCTGGTTTCTGTACTAACGTTTTGATCCATGACACTCTTGCAAATTTTGATTTAAAAACATTTATTCTTGAACAGGAGAACAGGAGACAACTGCACACTCAGGATCAAATCAAATAAGCTGCATTACTTTTGTAATGAGATGGTACAGTATAAATGAACAGAAAAATATTAAGGTTCAATGTGAAAAAAAGAAGCTGTGACTGGTTTCTGCTTTTTACATTAAAGGCCTATGTCATTTTATCAACAGAGCCTGCGATAGTACAAAATGTTGACTGTCAAATTGTTCTTCAGCTTGCAGAAAAAGAAATAAAGCCTTGCTGACATGAGATGTAAAGTGACAACTAACGTTATCTAAAGCTGCAAAAAGCTGCAAGCAGCCTGGTTGGAAACTAGCAAAGCTAAAGACTTCACATGAGCATACAACATCAGCAGCAGCTGTCTGTAGTGGACTACGTTAACTTTCATTGGATTTTGCATAACAAGCAAACTCGGTTCACCTTTTGGAAAGAAAGCAGTCAACAGCTGCCTCCCTTCATTCTGCCTTTTTTCTTTTGCCTTCCGCTCTTTCTTCTTTTGATACCCCGATTTTTGCTTTTTGGGCAGCATGCTGTCTGACCCCCAAGTCATTCAATCCGGGCTCACTGATGTTCCACTTGTCGCCGGTCGCTGTCGGGCGGACTAAACCATTTTGCGCGTCCAAGAGGGGGGGCCCCCAGAATGTCCAATATGTTGGGAGGACTGTGACATAAAGTTCATTCTCTCAGTTGATGTTATAAATATATTTGAAATAAATTATGACACCAATAAATTGGAGGGCCCAATTCATTCGAAATAAAAACATCACAAAAAAAAAAAAAAAAAAAAAAAAATCAGGATTGTCATGGGCCCCTCTCCCAACTCGGGCCCTGGGTAGTCAGGTCCACTTTTCCCCCCACTACCACGCCCATGCTGACAGACATTCATGATCCTCAGAGGATGACACCTCATGTCTTTGGGGATCCTCTGACTTTTTGTCCAGTGCCACTAGCAGATCAAAAAATTCTCTTATCTCATCTTATCTATCTCATCTCAACATCTACTTAATGAATTAGTTTGATTTCCTCCATTGCCACCATGAGGTAGACATTTTTAGTTAAAACTCGGCTAGCAACCAGAACCATGAAGAGGGAGCACATTAGTCCAGTTTTAGCTGCTCTGCTTTGGCGTCCTGTAGCATTCAGTAAGTCCTCCTGCTTGCATACAAAGCCCTTAGTGGGTTAGGACCAAGCTACATTACTGAATCTCCTGTTCACTATTTGCCTTCAGCTGCTGCTGGTTTATTGGAGATTTCCAGCAACATCCCCCCAAAAATTGGGGATGCAGCTAATTCAACATTCCCATCATCCTCAATTGTACCTCGTGTTTAGAGCTAACATTAGCATGCTAACACAGTGACCTAAGATGATGTCATTGATAAACATTACACCTGCTAAACAATAGCCTGTTAGCATCAAGCATTTAGCTCAAAGCACCGCTTTTACAAGGGTTAATGAAGATGGCTGTTTACTACTTACACTGTGTATCCTGATCTGAATTGGGCTCATTGTTGGTACTTCTGCCTCTGCATTAACTGCTAAATGAAGCAGCTCAGCTCTGCTCTGTAGACAACTTGCGTTCTTGTGGCTTGTGTGGAGCCTTTCGACTGTTTGTTTCCTGGCTTCTGCTTAAATTCTCTTCATTGGCAAACTGCTTCTCTCACAACAGCTCATGATGATTCACGTTCACACCAACTTCAGACATGCTGCCTTCACACCATGGAAACCAGAGAGAAGAGACGGTTTCATCTCTTTCAAGTCTGGCTGAAGTTGCACACTATGGTTTCACGAGTATTTTAGGTTTGGGGGGGAAAGATTATATCCGTCCTTTCAAAGGATCGGCTGCTATATGTAACTGACCATGCAGCGAAGCAGCAGCCTGTGAAAACATCAGCAAGATAAAATCTCGTCGACTTAAATTGGAATCGTTGCCACAAAAGCCCCGGAGGTTGTTTGACTTGTAGACAACTGGACTAATGTATTTTTCTCCCCTCAGCTCGTGTTAAGCTGTGTAAACTTAGAACGCCACAAGACTGGAAAGAGAGGGAGGAGAGGAAAAAGAGGGAAAGGCTTGGGGGTGGAGGTGTGTGTGTCTGTGTGTGTGTCTGGAAGTGGAAATGGGCAGCAGGGAGGAGGAATGTGAAACATTTCTGATGCTGGTCTAACGGCTGTTTACACGGTAGTCAGCCTCTGACATCAGAGTCCAGACTTTATAAATGTCAGCAGGCGCAAGAATGAGCAGTTCGCAAACAGCTGCACCGGTCGCACCACCCTCACGCAGGTCAGTGAGACGGACTGAGCTCCATCAGCAACACCAGCCCTCATGGACCGACTGCTGTGTGACTGTGCGAGAGCGCTGGCTGTGCTGCTGTGTGTGGCTACACAGGTGAGGCCTGTTCCTGCTTACCTACAGTAGTTTGCTGTGAATGAGGTGATGGTGTGTGAGTGTGTGTGTGTGTGTCTGTCTGTCTGTCTGTCTGTCTGTCTGTCTGTCTGTGTGCGCGTGCAGGCATGGAGGTCCAAACAGTGAAGTGGATTTCCTGTCGTTCATCACTTTAGAGTCTCAGTGGGATCACTTGTTCATGAATTATAGTTGTTTGACTTATTTCCTGTATAGAGAAGAAGAAGAAGAGATTTTATCTGCACAGAAATGAGGTTGCAGACAACTTTGATTGATGAAGATATGTAAATAGGATAAGACAAGCAGGGCTGTAACTAACAGTTTTAGTTGTTTGCTCTACCAGATGTCAGAAAATCCAAATTTACCTTTAAAGCCCAAGGTGATATGATATGCTTCTTTTGTCCAGATATTCATTTTATGGTCACATAAGACCAAAAATAGCAGCAAATCCTCACATTTGAGGAGCTGGAACTAAAGAACTTTTGGCATTTTTGCTTGAAAAATGAGTCAAATGAGTGAGAAACAATGAAAATAATAAGCAATTGACTGACTAATCATTTCAGCCCTGAAGCTAAATAAATGAATCTAGGCAAAAACATAACTCTTATGAAACTGCCTCATTTACATATTTAAAGGCACATGTTTCTCTTCTGTGTTATCATCTTGCTGTTTGGACTGCAGTTCTTCTGTTCTGGTTAAATAAGACTCTGGTTGTCCAGATCTCGCCTGTGTTTTGGCTCCACCACATTCATGTAATTGGAAACAGCGGTTTGGCCCGACAGTGTTGGATACCAACGTGCAGTTTCTGAGAATTTTCTTCTTCTTGCTTCGGCTGCTCCCATTAGGGGTCGCCACAGTGGATCGCTGGCAGACCAGGTCCCTCTCGACCCGGCTGATTTGATTTGACATCGGCTTTTAATGCTGGATGACCTTCCAGACGCAACTGCCACAACAATTAGATGATGATTCTGATAATTGTGGTGATGGTAAACTAACCAGTTCCCATGCATGTTGTCCCTGCAGGTGTTGTGCCAGCTGTGTGCCAGGCCCTGCCTTTGCCCCAGTCCTGCCCCCCAGTGCCCCTCAGGAGTCCCACTGGTGCTGGACGGCTGCGGGTGCTGCCAGGTGTGCGCCCGGCAGCAGGGCGAGCCGTGCACTGAGATGATCCCCTGCGACAGCCAGAGAGGACTGAAGTGCGACTACAGCGCCAGCTTCCCCGGAGGCCCCGGGGAGTGTGTCAGTGAGTGCCTCTTCTAACGCGAACAGCCAGGCCCACGTCTGTGTGGGTAAGAGTGGAGGACATGCATCCTCAGTCAGTCTGCGTGAGAGGGACAGACAGACAGTTAATGTTTAAGGTCTGGTCAGAGGACTGGGAGTCAACGCCTGCCGGGCGGCGGTGCTCTGCCAGAAAACCAAAATGTTTCATCTTCTATTTCGAGACTGCTGTTGACACTTTTCCTCTAATTGCCACCCTTTGAACGTGATAGATTGCAGAGGCAACACTCGTGGATTGAAAACCAGACTCCTCAGTTCTTCAGTAGAGAGGCCTGGTTTCCCAAAAAACTGCATAACCATTGGCACGACAGCAGCTCCTGTGTCCTCCCTCTCTCTTCAGCTGACCTAATCCTTTCACTTCCTGATTAAGTTTCCCACATCAGTCCAAAGTGCGGGTGTGGTGGAGGAAGTTGAGACGACGTCTGTACTGTGTGTTCCTTACAGGTCAGGAGGATCTGGGCTGTGAAGTCAACGGCATCACTTACCACGAGGGCCAGTCCTTTCAGCCGTCCTGTGACGCTTACTGCCACTGCAGAGGCGGAGGGGTGAGCTGTGTGCCAGCCTGCCCTCTGGACGCCCGGCTTCCCACGCCAGACTGTCCCAACCCACAACACGTCCGGCTACCGGGGAAATGCTGCAAGGAATGGGTGTGTGAAAACCTGGAGAACACAGTCATCCAGGATGCCATCACAGGTAAACTCCACAGGTGGATGGAGGAGTTATGAGGGTCAAATCCAGCCTTAAAGGTGGAGCACCTCAGACACCCTGAGATGCAGGCTTTAACTTGAAAAACGCTTATTCACTGTCTTACAAAGATTTAAATAAGATGACTGATTCAGCTCTCATGCCTGCATTAAAAATATGAAGCATCCAGCAGCTGGTTAGCTTAGCTTAGCATAAAGACTGGAAACAGGGGAAACAGCTAGCCTGGCTCAGTCCAAAGCTAACAAAATCTGCCCTCTAGCAGCTCTAAAGCTCACTAATTAACTTATTACAACATGTTTTTGTCATCTGTACAAAAACTGAGAGTTTGTGTTTCCAGTCTTTCTACAAACGTTGCTCACTGATGGTCAGCCCAGATGGCAGCATAATCCTTCCTTCATTTATAAGAGGGTTGTCACTGTCTGTTGTCATGTCTGGGAGGTTTTACTGGAGTGTTTTTGCATGAGGCTGGGGTGTGTCTGGCCAAAGGAAAACTCACAAAGTCCAAATATAACCAACATTTTTCCGGAAAAGTCAAAACATATTTTTTTTCCCAGTCACCATGTTTCCTAGTGTCATAACAACAGCTGTGAAACAATTAAACATGTGAAGCCATGTAGAGGATATTTCTCAGTTAGAAGGAAAGTGTGTGAGTGTGTGTGTGCGTGAGTGCGAGTGGGTGTTTGGGAAATGAAGCCATTCTCAAAACATCTGGAATTCTAAATACCGTCAGTGTCAAACAACGTGATGAGAGCGGCGGTGGAACATTGTGCTCTTGAATAGAAAACCTGCGACGTCATGCCTGAAGATCAGCTGATTATTATGACATATACGTGTTAGTTTTGGGAGGGAGGACATTTTGCTTTGGATTTTTCTATTCACAAAAGTCCAAAGCTTTGGATTAGATTTGAACTGGACATTTTGGGATGCAAAAACAGTCAGACGAGACATTAAAGTAACTGGGAATGAACCACTGAGGTGAACCAGTTCCAGCTTAGGTCAGTTGAGATCAGATGTTGTCAAACTGAGGCTGAAAGCTGCATCATGAACTGTGGATCTGCTTCTTATCCTCGTCATTGTTTTATTTGCTTTCTGTAGCCATGAGACCCACCAGGTTGTGGCCAGCTCTCCCGAGGGATCATCCTCGAAACAGACCGGTTACGCCGGCCTCCACCTGTACAGAGCGGAGCACCCAGTGGAGTGCCTGTTCCCAGAGCTGTGGGGCGGGGGTCTCCACACGGGTTTCTAACC
Source organism: Chaetodon auriga (assembly GCF_051107435.1). Classification (NCBI taxonomy): domain Eukaryota; kingdom Metazoa; phylum Chordata; class Actinopteri; order Chaetodontiformes; family Chaetodontidae; genus Chaetodon; species Chaetodon auriga. Next base: position 3,388,969 of record NC_135083.1, read on the forward strand.
AGAACCCAGCCTGCAAGCTGCAAATGGAAACTCGGCTTTGTAAAGTGCGGCCTTGTCATACGGGTCAGCCTTCTTCGAGGAAACCCACGGTGAGCTCCTCATGTTTCTTTGACAGCTTTAAACGTTCACCCAAACTCACGACGAAGCGTTTCTGAGGAAACACTGAATTTTGTTTACAAGGAAACTTCAGAAGGCTGTATTTAAATTTCTGAACTTCAGTAAAAAAGGCCAGAGCTGAGGGAAAATGAAGTCAGGTGATCAGCTCCAGACTGAAAAATGTAGTTTTGTGACGTAGTGACCAGCACAATGACATAGTGTCACTGAAACAAGCTAGAACCAGCTGAGCTTTGAGGGAGACATTTCGGCATCTTTTGACCTGCGTTCACTTCTCAGTGGGAGTTTCTCTTGCAGCTTACCTCTGTGTGTGTGTGTGTGTGTGTGTGTGTGTGTGTGTGTGTGTGTGTGTGTGTGTGTGTGTGTGTGTGTGTGTGTGTGTGTGTGTGTGTGTTCGTATGTGCGTGCTGTGTTCCCAGCGTGGACGGCAGCGGCGGTGCAGGGCCAGCTACACATCGCCCGGCCCCGTTCGGCTCGTTCACCAGGGCTGCTACAGCACTCGTGCCTACAAGCTGCGGTACTGCGGACAGTGCACTGACTCCCGCTGCTGCACGCCGTATCAAACCACCACGGCCGAGGTGACCTTCAGGTGCCCCTCTGGCAGACTGCTGCAGCGAGCTGTGATGATGATCCACTCGTGTGTTTGTCATAATAACTGCCCCTACGCGCCTTTCAGTAACCCCGCTCTGTGGGGATTCAGGCCCTGATCGGCCTGCGCGAGCACTGATTCATTCAGAACAGGAAGTGAGCGTCACAGGGGGCAGAAATGACTTCACCGACTGATGACCACCACAAGGAACCACATAGGCTTCCTCCAATCAATGGACCTTGAAAGAAAAAAATGGTAATTGCAGATAAACCCTGTGACTGAGTTGGGATGAATGTTGATCTTCACACATGTACAATCTCAATCTGCACTTATTCACAGCTCCTTTATACGCCGACGCCTCGGGAAGTCATCATACCGGTGGTTTCATCCTCATCCAAGAATCTGAAATATTTGGCAAATCTAGAGACAGCAAGCAAGGAAAATTAATTTCCAGTATACAGATCTTTTTACACAGACTTTACAAAGTGCTTCACATGAAGAATGGTGTAGAAGACGCAGAGAAGACGGTATGTATTAAATCAGGGGAAATAAGTGTAAAACCTACAAAGTAAAAGTTATGGAATTAAGAAAACGAGTAGGTTTTAAGAAAGATGTGCACTGATTTGCCCAAGTCCCAACTCGCCACTGGTCATGACCTCCTTAGCATCACTTTTTAAGGCACTGGGTCCTCCTTTAGTATCATTGTTCAGTATGCAATGTTAAGTTAGCAACAATAAATATGGGACGTCTGGTTAGCAAAGCCTGGGTAGACTTTCAAAATGAAGCTTGCTGAGAACAAGCTTGAAACCAAAAATGAAGTTGACTGATTTGCCCATTTTCCTCACAGAGGCCAGAGGGCACAGCAGCTCCTTTAAGTACAGAGGTGTGTGCTCATGTCACGCCTGTATGTCCAAGTGAAATGTAAAGATGAGTCCTCAAAGTGACAGGAAGCCCGCAGAGAGACACTGACGCTGGCGTTCTGCCATTCAGAGCAAGGCGTGATGCAGTTAAAGCAGGGTTGACAACTTCTCACATGGAGCTCAAACGAAGGCTGGGATTGGATGCAATCCCAAAATTTTACACTGGGTTAAAACATGGGCCAATTAAATTTGAGTAATCTGGGCCAAGAAAAAGACATTATTAGAATTCTTAAAGTTTTTTTTTCTAACCTAAACTCTGAATTAAGGACAGTTGGCCATGATATTAATTTGGCCATGAAGATAGTCTTAAAGGAGTATTCACACTGCTAACAGTCGAATCTCAATGAGGTTAAAATGTGTTTCTTTGATAGAGTTGAAAGCGACAGATTGACTCCAACCTTTGTGTTGATAGAGATTGATTTCCGACGTGCGCCATGCAAATTTACCTTGTACAGTCTCCTTTGTGTGTTTGTAGTCAGATGACATTGCACTTATTCCTTCGTTTCCTCTTGTGTTGTAAATAATTCTGGACAGATGTCTCTTTTGTATAGTGAAAAATGTATTTTGCATATGTCCTGTATTTTTACTCTCAAGGATTTTTGTGGTTTTGATTTATATTTTTGCATATTACAGGATTCACAGATGTAGGCCTTTTGTACATACTGTAGCTTTTTTACGTACCCTTTTTTCTAATGTTTCACTTCACCATTTGTCAGTAATCACTGAACAGTCAGGGGAGCATGTAGGCATTCTTCCTCCCTCCTCCTCCTCCTCCTCCTCCTCCTCCTCCTCCTCCTCTAACCCAAAGCTATTCATTTCTTCGTGGGCCCCTCTCACATGTACTCAGTCCCCCCCCGCCCCCCAGTTACAAATACAAATACACAGCACCACAGAAGTCTTTTTTTGTATTCATGTAAAATAGAAGCCAAGTAAATGACTACTGTTAGATGTAATGGCCTTTTGTTGTTGCTCAAGTGTGCACTGTGAAGGCTGTTTCAGTTTCATGACCTTGTGAGACATCCTGCCATCTAGTGGACAAATGGATCTACTGCTGGGGCTGAAGGCAGAGCGGGAGCTTTATCAGCAGCATCATGAGAGCAGAGAATACTTCTTGAAGTGAAGTTGAGCTTCAAGACATTTAGACCTCTAAACCAAAGTATTGGACACATTGAAGTTCTGATCACATGATGGGACTCGAGGAAAAGTCAATGAAATATGAAAGAAATCTTGACAGCTGACAAACTCGTGACTGAAGACGGTTCAGGAGACCTGGATGTCATACATGGGTCACAGTCTGCCAGCTCCTTACCTGCTGTCATTGGTTCTCTCATCTGCTCACCTGTTCAGCCAGCACTGCTCAGCCACGCCCACCTGCCCAATCACCTGAGCACACACCTGAGACTCATCTCTAATCAGTGCAGTACTTATGCTGCTCTCCCACTCTCACCTGTTGTCAGATTGTTCTTCCCTGTCATGCACTACTATTGTTCTGCCTTCTCAGTATCGACCCTGCCTGCCTCATCTCAGACTCGGAGAGACCTCTGTTTTCAGGTAGTGCTGCCATGGAGTCCTGACCTTAGCTGTTACAACATGGAAGCATTTATTGAAGTTCAATCAAGAAAACTATGGAAGAGAGCTACAACAGAGTCTCTGGACTGCCATGCAGCTCAGAAGGATACTTCCTGATGTGGAGTATTTAAGCCTCACTGGACCCCCGAGATGCACTACACCTCCAAGTAAGGTTACTTCACTCATCTATATATATGTGAGGATTCTACACGGTGTTGAGAGAGACTTCCTACCTAAGTCATGCTGAATGGTACACTCAGGTCACATGTAAAGCATGTGCAAGGGGAGACAAACAGACAGACAGACAGTCAGTGTGTTGATTCTGGGCAGCGTGCAGCCTTATCAGGACAGCTGCAGGGTTCAGTCATCCTCACACAATCCATCCCATAGTTGTTCAGACATGTCACTTAAAAGCATAAACCTGTACCTCTTTGTGGCTGTGAAGGAAAATTCAGATTAACGTCAGAGATTAATGTCTGAGGGCCGTGACTGTTCACAGCATTTCATCCAGTAGTTCTGAGTTTTGTGTAGAAATGCGCCCCTGCAACTTGCATCAAGAATCTCATTCCTCCTCAGAGTTATTACTCAGTCAAATCTGCACACACAGACATAATACACATATTTTTACATTCAGTATAAGACCTTCATAAAGAAAAAGAGATTGTAAAGAAGAAACATTTGTTAAATATTGTGGAAAATACACAGCTGTCAAACTAATCCACGAGGATGATACCAAACAGTCGCTGTGATATGACTGAAGAACACCATCAGCTCAATGTTGAGCAGCTACAACAGGAAAGTATGTTAACACAGGAAGTGGAAAATTTTACTGTTTCTGAACCGTACGAGGTAACTGATCTTAGAAATATGGAACCTCTAACCACCAGCAGAAGACTTCCCTCTAATAAACAAACTGCAAACTTCAGAAAGTGTAAACTGGGATATCTATACCTATCTCTCAAAAAAAAAGTAAATATATATATATATCTCCACTCCTAACCACTGGCCGTTAACTGTTCAAATATCACAGCCTCTTGGGGCTTATTGCTTTATTCATGTAAAAACCTCTTCTTTATGTTCAAAGAATCTATTTCTCATAAAGTTCTGTGTTGTCAAAGAAAAACAGAAAAAGAAAGAAAACCTGGATGTGAGGAGGTATATATAAATTGTAGTCTAAGTTGTTTATTGGGCTCAGCATGGAGCACTTCAGATTACTTTTATTTTCCAATAAAAAGATCTCACAAACCAGCCAACTGATGTAATTTCCTGCGTACTGGCAGGTTCAGAAACCTAAACGTCGAGGGCTTAAAACAGGAAGTCTTCTCTGAACCACGCATGCTTTCATTCAGTAAATCTGTAGAGAATCCGCAGAGCATCCACAGAGAGAAGGAACTTCTGTCCAGAAGACAATGAATAACACCTCTTGTCCTCGCATCGACTTTGACTTTACAGGCAGGTTCCTGCCTCCTGTTTACATCTCAGTATTCATCATTGGTCTGGTAGCTAATGGATGGGGACTGAAGTCTTTGCTGCACAACTGGAAGAAACTGGGTAACATCAACGTGTTTGTTCTCAACCTTGGACTCACTGATTTTTTGTACCTGCTCACACTCCCATTTTTGGTGGTGTACTACTTCATGGAGAGTAAATGGATCTTTGGAGATACATTCTGCAAGATAACAAGATTCTGCTTCAACCTGAATTTATATGGCAGCATTGGGTTCCTTACTTGTATAAGTGTGTACAGGTACCTGGCCATTGTCCATCCAATGAGAGTGAAGGGAAGAATAACTGTCACTCACTCTGTGACCATCTCAGTCATGGTTTGGCTGTTGGTGAGTGTTCAAAGTCTTCCTGACATGTTTTACCCCAAAACATTTGGAAACAGCACTGGAAAATGTTACGATACTACCAGCAAGATCCATGTTGAGGATTACCTGAAATACAGCCTTGGATGGACGCTCACTGGGTTCTGTATCCCATTCCTCATCACACTGGGCTGCTATGGACATGTGATCATCGTTCTCTGCCGCACGAACACCATCGACAAGGTTCTGAAACAGAGAAGTTTGAGGTTGTTGTTCATCTTGATTCTTCTCTTCTCTGTTTGTTACATCCCCTATCACGTTCTCAAAAACCTCAACCTCTGGTCAAGAGTTCTGTCCAAACAGCGGATGTGTCGTGGATGGTTCAACGGAGTCTACGTTGCTCGTCAGATAAGTCGTAGCCTTGTGTGTCTGAACAGTGCTCTCAACCCTCTGGTTTACCTCCATGGACAAGAAGATATCCCCGCTCAGCTCAGACGACTCCGCCAGCAAGCTCGTCAAGCTGTCATGCAGCTGTCCGTCACCTATAGTCAAGCTCCCCTGGTGTAATTTTTGATATGAGAATGAAATTGAACAATTGTATTGCACAATCTGCCATCATAACACCTGTTCTGTACTGGGTCATCTGATTTGTGTGGTCATCACATTACTGTTAACCTGCACACAAAAAAAAACTCAGATTAAAAAAACTTAAATTCTGAAAATGTCTCATTCACTTTCTGAGAGAATAATTGCATATTGTTGTGGGGAGGCTCAGAAAAACAGGAAGCTGAAAGTGTGAATGTGTAAAAATAGACGGGGTGCAAATTACATGACAATCACAGAGCGCAACATGGCTTCATCGGCTGCACATCAAAGACATGCACAGGAAGAAAAACGGCAGATTTACAACGTGTCACTACTGGTGCTGTGCCTAAAATCCTACCATACAAAACGTTCCTGCAAAAGAAAGCCTGACATATTAGACCTGTTAACAGCAATGTGTTTGCACAATCCCTCCAACTCAAACATTTTGTTGTATGACAACAGTAATAATTATCATTATGTAGGGGTTGAGGAAATCCAACTAATTAAGCCCTTTAAAAACTCACGGGATGGCTGAGCTGCTTGGTTCCTCAAAAACAGACATTTGTAGTGAAGCAAAAAAAAAAAAATCACATTGCAAATTTAGTTATTTACAAATTAAAGTTGTGCTAACTAGCTAGCTGCAGCCCATCCTGTCTTGTAATACCACTTCATACCTCAAGGGGCGATGATCCAATCGCACAGCCCACTGTAGTTTCAGCTGGGACATGGATGTGAATTTGTTACGTTTCACAAGCGTCCTTAGCTTTTATTGTCAAATAAAAAAAAAAAAAAACTTGTAAAATGTCAAGAAAGGAAAAATTCTTACACCTTTTCTCTTTATCAAACAGAAAATATACAACATTCCAGCTCTAGACATTGCTTTTCCACACTGATGATTACTGACCTTCCTCTCACTGCACTGCCATGTTACAGCATGTTAGCATTCATTTGAAGTCGTATTCCTGGCCATATGGTGAATTTCGGTCCATTCGCTCTCTCTGCAGCTTCATTTTGGTGTACTCCTAAAGCAAATATTTGGCTCTTTGCTGCTAAATGCTCAGCTAAACTCACTAGCTTTTGCTAATTTTGTAATTTAAGTGTGAAATTAAGCTGAACAGTATACTCCGGTGAATCACATATTTCAGGAGGAATAATTCCAGTGTTATTACTGACTTGCAGAATAATGAAATTAAGTTTACTATTGAATTATTTCATTATCATTTTCTGGCACTGTAACTGTGCTTATCTTTATATATTTATGTGTACCTGTTTTTGTTATTTCATTATTTCATGTTCTGTATGCCTAAGAGTTAATATTAGTTCCAACCTGCAATTGGTTAGGAGGGACATTTGTGAGTGTAATGTGCACTCAAGAAGTCTGGTGTGAGCCATGAGAGAGTGAAACTGGTTGCATAGTGTCTTGTCATGTTGGTGTCGACTAAAGAAGGAAATTCAAAGAGAAACTCTAGTCTGTTTATTCCCCACAGACCAGAAGTGGACATGGAGAACATGACCAACCAAGAAAATAGTGTTGGTCTCTGCAAAATTACAATCCAGTGTGCAAATCATTGACCAGAATGGACGAATCAAGTTCCTGCTAGTGCAGTAAAACTGTTTTTCTTTTTCATTAATAAAATTAAAATTAGAATTAAAAATTAGAAAGCACTAAAATATGTAAAAAAAAACAATAAACAAAGCGTGAGGTGAAACTATGTGACATTTTACACCTAAAAGCGAAACATGATTGCATGTATCCTGTGGTATCATTTCATCATTGGATCAACACGCCTTTGGAAATGACATCTTAACTTTCTGTTTGATCCCGCAATGATAAGGTTCTAAGAATAGTGATCATTCGGCAGGAAAGAATCGTTAAAGACATATTGCCTCACTTACTTGAACCATTCTAGGTGCCACACTTGCTTTACAGCATTTGGTGCTTTTCATGAGACAGAATGAATAACACCTCTTGTCCTCGTATCAACTTTGACTTTAAAGGCAGGTTCCTGCCTCCTGTTTACATCTCAGTTTTCATCATTGGTCTGGTAGCTAATGGATGGGGACTGAAATCTTTGCTGCACGACTGGAAAAGACTAAAGATCATCAACGTGTTTGTTCTCAACCTTGGACTCGCTGATATTTTGCACCTCCTCACACTCCCATTTTTGGTGGTGTACCACTTCATGAAGAGTAAATGGATCTTTGGAGATACATTCTGCAAGATAACAAGATTCTGCTTCAACCTGAATTTATATGGCAGCATTGGTTTCCTTACTTGCATAAGTGTGTACAGGTACTTGGCCATTGTCCATCCAGTGAGAGCCATGGGAAGATTAACTATCACTCACTCTGTGACCATCTCAGTCATGGTTTGGCTGTTGGTGAGTGTTCAGAGTCTTCCTGACATGTTTTATCCCAAAACATTCGGAAACAGCACTGGACAATGTTTCAGTACCACCAGTAAGATCCATGTTGAGGATTACCTGAAATACAGCCTTGGATGGACGCTCACTGGGTTCTGTATCCCATTCCTCGTCACACTGGGGTGCTATGGACACATGTCTGTAGTTTTATGGACAATGAAGAGAACTGACAAGGTACAGAAACAGAGAAGCTTGAGGTTGTTGTTCATCTTGATTCTTCTCTTCTCTGTTTGTTACATCCCCTACCACGTTCTCAGGAACCTCAACCTCTGGTCAAGAGTTCTGTCCAAACAGCGGATGTGTTGTGGATGGTTCAACGGAGTCTATGTAGCTTGGCAGATAAGTCATTCCCTTGTGTGTCTGAACAGTGCTCTCAACCCTCTGGTTTACCTCCATGGAAATGATGATATTCCTGCTCAGCTCAGACAGCTGCTCCAGCAAGCTCGTCAGATGTTCAGTGGTTTCTTTCAGTCAAACTCGGCTCGTGTGCATGTGGCACAAACTGCAGATGACATTTCACAAGAATTAACATTTTAACTGTTTAATTGGCTCAAACAGCACCTCTTGGAACTTTATTATTTACTGTCTATCAGAGATAGTGGCGTAAATTCATTACAATGTGAGTGGAATTGTCAGCCATTGGTCATTAAATGAATTTGAAAGATCTCACCTTGTTTTACACAACAGCTATTCATCAGACCACAAGAGGGTGTGTCATTTAACTTCCTTATTTTGAAATCCGAGAAAACTGAAATGCTAATTCTTTGTCCAAAGCAGATGAGAAATAAACTCTGCGATCTCACTCTGAATGTACATAGTTCCACATTTTCACAGAGACCTTGTATTAGAAATGTCAGTGATCCTTATCTCTGCTTTGAAGAACATATCAGCAATATTATTAAGACAAAGGAAAGTACAACCTGCATAAAATACTGCTGCTAGAATATTAACCACAGCTACAACATGTATGCACGGTTGTGTAGTTGTACCGTCTGTTACACTTTTTTGTATATCTACGGCTTGTGTTTGCTAATGAAGCTCATTGCTGTTTTTATTGTATGTGTCAAATATTCCATTTGTAGTGGTTTGGTTTGTATGTAGTTAATCTCACTTTACATTATTGGGTGCTTTGCTAATGAAGCTCATTGCTGTTTTTATTATATGTACAGCTCTTTGAGGCATGCTTTGTGATACTGGGATATAATAAACTTTGACTTTACTCGACTTGACTATCTTAAGTATTGCATTCTTTGCCTGATTAACACTTGTGCTGCAGAGGGTTAATTTTTTTTAATCTTTGTCGTGATGCTTTTACCACATACAGAGAAATGTTCCAAATAACCAGGAAGTTCAGATAAATCACATCTCTTGGTGTCCCTCTTTGAGATCTGCAGGGAGATTAGGATCATTTTATATGATTGGTGATGCGGAAGCCCTGTGCCATGCATAGTCTCTGTTATTTCAGATCAGGAAATAATGGTGTCTGACAAATAGACTCTAAATGTGATGTCTTTTAGGTATACTTATGATACGGTACACATTCATAAGTCTTCCTTCTGCCTTTCTCAACTCACAGAATCTATAGCATCAGCTGCATTTTGACTGATACCAGTACAGAATAAGCAGAGATGGTAGTTCTTCTGGACCTGGACAGTGATAATCGTGTCATGGTTGTAGCATCCCCGGCTGAATAATGGTCTGGCTCTCTGACTGATGGTTCAAAGGTACTTTAATAATCATTTGATTCTTCCACAACTTGTCCTTGTATACCATAAACACAACTTGAACACACTGTAAGAGCTGGTGAGAAAGCAAAATAAAAAAAAAACATTTTAATTACACATAACAATGAAATGTCTTCTTAAGATCCCTTTTTAACTCTTTTAACTGAAATCACTACTGACAATCTCTGTATTAGAGTGCTTTAATGTCCTATACACTTTTATCTCAACATATTTATTCAACAAATGTTAGCTTAAAATGTAGGAAACAGCATTGCTATGCATGAATTACTACTTCTTCGTTATTCTTCTGTCATATCAAATCCATTTCTTTCACTGGAAATTACATATTTCTTAAACAGAAGTGTTTCATATAGACAAAACCCCTTATAAAGCCATGTCATGCTAACAACAGGGCTAAAATGGTGAAATACTAGCTTAACTCGCACATTTCTCAGACTCAATCATGGTTTGGCTGTTGGTGAGTGTTCAATGTTTTCCAGACATGTTTTACCCCAAAACATTTGGAAACGGCACTGGAAAACGTTATCATACCACCTCTATGGTCATTGTTGAGGATTAAATGAAATACAGCCTTGGATGGATGCTCACTGGGTTCTGTATCCATTCCAGACACATGTCTGTAGTTTTATGGACAATGAAGAGAACTGACAAGGTACAGAAACAGAGAAGATTGAAGTTGTTGCTCATCTTGATTCTTCTCTTCTCCGTTTGTTACATCCCCTATCATGTTCTTAGGAACGTCAACCTCTGGTCAAGAGTTCTGGTAAAAAAGAGGATGTCATGGGTGGTTAAATAGAGTCTATGTAGCTTGGCAGATAAGTGGTTCCCTTGTGTGTCTGATCAGTGTTCTCAACCGTCTGGTTTGCCTCCATGGAAATGACTATATTCTTGTTCAGCTCAGACAGCAGCTCCAGCAAGCTCGTCAGATGTTCAACAGTTGCATGTGGGCAGGGATACAGTGATGAGTTCTGATAGGTAGGAAGGACTGGTGGAGTGGATGGCTTGGTAAGTGAGAACAAGGACCTTGTAGTTAATTCGTTGGTGGATGGGGAGTCAGTGAAGATTGAAGAGCACAAGGGAGATATGCTCATGGGGAGAGGTACGAGTGAGAAGCCTTGCAGCACAATTTTAGACGTACTGCAGCCAATTGATGGTCTTGTCCTTTGCCCCCACAAGAAGGGCATTGCCGTAGTCCAACTGGGAGGATTTGAAAGTGTGGATGAGGCACTCTGCAGCAGGTTGTGAGAGAAAGCAGCGAATCCAAACAATGTTCCTCAGATGGAAAAAAGAGACTTTGGTGACATGCTTGATATGAGCCTCAAATAAGAGTTGGCTGTCTAGGTACACTCCCAGGTTATGAACCTGGGTTGAGGGGAGGCCCTTACACCATCGATCTCAAGAGAAAAGTTGGCAAGCTGTTTCAGTGTGGTCTTGGTCGGCCAGGTGCCATTGAAGTTGGCTAGAGACAACACGTTCTAGGACTTTGGCCAGGAAGGGGAGGTTGGATAGGGGCCTGAAGTTTGACAGCTCAGATGGGTTGGCACCTACTTTTTTGAGTGACAGGAGTGAGAGCTGCATGTTTGAGATCATCTGGAACAATCCCGGTGCTGAAGGATGTATTGATAATGGCTGTGATAGAAGGCACCAGAACAGGTAGGAAGATCTTGACCAGAGATGTTGGGAGATGGTCAAGAGAGCAGGTGGTGTTCCTCATCTGGTGAGCCAATTCAGACACAGCAGCTGTGTTGTGCAAAGATGGAGAGACCAGTGACTGGGAGGACAGGAGATGGCAGCTCCACAGCAGTGGATGGCATGGAGAGAATAATGTTATTGATGGAGTCAATTTTGCTCTGGAAATAATGAAGGAAGTTCTTGCACTGCTCAGTGGAGGAGGTAAAAGGAGTGTTGGCAGGTCGGAGGAACTGGTTCACTGTAGAGAACAGGACTCGTGAGTCCCTGCACTATTGATGAGAATTGAGCAGTAGGACGACTGGGCAGAGACTAGAGCGTTTTGTAATCCTTTTGATGCTGTTGAAACATCTGGACATGGACTGTTAGACCGGTTTTCTTATACTGGCGTTCGAGTTTTCTGCCTGTCACCTTAAATGAGCAGAACTCTTCATTATACCAGGGAGAGGATTTGGAAAAAGGACACTGTGCATTCCTTTAATATACGACTATTGATAATTAATTCCCAGGGAAGAGGACAAAAAACAGAAAATTGTAAAACAAATTCATGGTGCACTTTAATTATTTAAAGATCAAAAATGTATTTCATCATTTTAATGCTATTATAGGATTAGAATTTCCATCACTGTCACATTGATATTCATGTAAGTTCTGTATATTGTTCCCTGTTGTTATTCCATAGTTTCTGTAAATAACTGGACTGTTTTATCTTAGTTTTATAAACAGTACCAAGCTTGTTCATTCATGATGTTATCTAATCATTCTTGGACTTGTATGTGGACCTCTTCATCCTCATCGAACATCGAATGAGACATTTACAGGAAAGCCAAACTAAAGCAATGATCAGCAGACCAAATGCTACAAAGACTGCCATCACATCTAGACAGTGATAAGCATACCATGGCAACTGATATGACTCAGTGCGCAGATGTGCCGCGCCCTTGTGCCTCATGACGTACTCTATCCAGAAAAGGGCACTGTCCATGGGTTTTATGGGTTTGTCGTGATGCAGCTGTGACAGTTTGAGCATATTCTGTTTGTATGGCTTTTCTGGGTCTAGAATATTCTTCAGAGCACTTGTCAGTGACTCAACATCTATTGTTGTCACGTCAACGAACTCAGCCACCCCCCGAGCCTTCATTCGGACCATGTTGTCGTACTGGTCAAAGATCAAAGGAATGCCCAGAACTGGGACACCATGGTAGATGGCCTCATAAAGCCCATTAGTACCCCCATGTGTGACAAAAACCTTGGCTTTAGGGTGACCTAGAATATCATTTTGAGGCAGCCATTTAACCAGTTTGGTGTTGTTTCCCAGAGTTGTGGGTCTCTTCCCGATGTGTCTCCACACAACTTTCTGAGGAAGGTTGGCAAATGCTGAGGCGATGATCTCTGACATCTCAGGGCCGAGGTCACCCAACAGGGTCCCCAGAGTCATGACGACCACACCATGTTCACCAGAACTCTGCACAAAGTCCTCTAAATCTGATGAAAGAGGTTTGGATGGCTTACCCTGGAACCCTCCAATGTAGACAACATTGGGCATGGTTGGACGAGGGAACTCTAATGTGAAGTCAACCCGCATTAGCCAGATATCAGCTCCCTGGATGAGAGACATGGTGCTGACATTATGTCCAAAATAATGATCGCACACAGCCTGGTAAGGTGGATTTGAGACATAGTAGTACATGTAAACCAACATGCCATGACGGATTATATTATGAAGTCTTTGGAAAAAGTCCATCTTGTCGGAGTTCTCAGAGAACAATTGGGGCACGAAGGACAGAGGAGAAGGGGCGATGGTGAAGTGTGCATCTTGAGTGAACAGCCAGCGCACACTGAAAACCATGGGAAGCTGGAGATAGTGTGCCAACAGCACTCCGCCTGGAAATGCAGGGTCAGTCAGACAAAGATCATATCCAGTTTCCTTCAACTCCTTGATTAGTGGCTTATTCTCAAAGATGCTGGTGATCAGTTTTGCCACAGCTGCCTGGTTTTCCCCTACCAGGTTGAAAAAGTTCTTATAAAAATCCAGAAACGCCCATGGTGAGCCTCTCCTCCGACGGATCTCTATTGACCTCTTCAAAAACGAGGTCATGATGGTTTGGTTCTCAAAGTGTTGGGAACTTTCCTGGGTGATGGTGATGGAGGTGTAATGAGGTGAAAATTCAGAAACATACCAGCTGGTGGAGGTACGTATTACTGTTATTTGATGGCCCTGAGAATGAAGCATCTCCACCATGACTCTCATATTAATCCAGTGGCTCCCATCCATAGGGAAAACCAGCACTTTTCCAGCATCACAACGGAAGGACAGAGTTGCTGAAAACAGCATGACGAACGCCAGGGCTGGATATGACCCCATCACTGTAGAAGAGACACAGAACTTACTGAACAAGTATTTGAAGTTCATACATTCCTCAAAGTGCAGAAGAACTCCCATATTATCATCTTTAAAAGCTGTCACACTGTCTCAGTGTGGAGCAAACAATTGCCCACATACACACCCAGTAGACATGGAGGTCACATGACCCATTTAAGGTGTGATGGGCTGTGCTCCCACATCATTTATTTCCTATATATCTCTAACAAAAAAGGAAGACACTCGCAGCATACTGCTAACTCTCACAGGAGCCGGTTAAAACAATAATCTTGAGGAGTCATGGGGCCAGGAACAACGTGGAAACAAGCAAGCAGCACAGAGTGGGTTCATGAGCTCTTAGCTTTCTAGATGTTAAACTAGAACGATTTGTGAACCTTGTCTGCCATTTGGTTGTGGAAAGTTAGCCTACAGTGGGTTGATCGGAGCCTGTATGCTTGAAACAGATTGGAAAGGGTTATAAATACAATATTAAAGCATAAAGAGACCGCTTTTAAACCCCCCATGGCTTTTCCAACTGGTGTTACTGTTGCTGCTGCTGTCACAAAGACAACCAGACTGCTTTCCATTTTCCTTTTGAGAACAGTAACTATCAAATACAAAGAATACACTGCAGTGGATTCTGAATTTCAGGGAAGAAATGAGCAACACCACTTTGGAGACAAAAGAGAAGAAAGAAGCATGTACACTCAAGAGGCAAAGTGAAATTGTCAAATTGTTTACATTTTTTAAATTGAATTTATGATATGTTTATGTTCACTCCACTGTAACACAATATGTCTTGTCTTTTCTAAATATGATCATTCATTTTGCTCTTTGTACAGCGGCTGAATCTGTTTTTTGTTTTCTCCTGGAACTGTGAAGTAATGTTTAACACCAGTTGTGCAGTCAAAGTCCTTGTGCACTGACACATGAAAGAGTCATGCATCAGTTATGTATGATCAAAGCATGGAATCTTCAGTGTTAAGTCTTCAGTGTGCACAGAATGTAATGAAATGTAAAATATTAAACTGACTAAAATTTAAATTCATATTATCTATGATTTGTCTGCTCTCTCTCATTTGGCAAATGATCATCATCATCATCTTAAACTGTAGCATAGGGCAAAACTGGCCATCACAGGATATAACAAAACCATAAAGTGGATGCAGTACCTGACTGAGCTGTAGTGTAGACCCAGTTTGAGATCAAACGTCAAATGAGAAGAGAAGAAAGCAATGAAAGCTTTGTTGGAAAAAACTTATTTGTGGTTTTAAATAGTCTCTCATCACAATTAAGATTTTTCTGAGCAGCAGTTACAGTAATGATGAAAGTCATGTATTAATGAAACAACAGGCCTCTTCCTGTGATGTGTGAAGAAATGTTTCTGAACGATCTTCACATTGTCCATAAAAAATTAAAGCACACAAGCAGCAGCACACAGTTTGTTAGCAAATCCTCACCTCAGAGTGTGTGATGTGTCCCTGCAGCCATGAAGAATCTAGTGTCTGAGGATATATGTAGCAGCTGAAAAGCAGGTCAATGTATAACTCTACAGGTCAGACGAGGCCATCTCTGCAGCCAAATGTAATTATACAGATGCCCCCCCCCAACCCTCCTCTCAGGTTTTTTCCTGTTACAGCTGTTCTGCTTTCTGCCTGAACACTAACATTTTTACAAACTTCCAGAATACAGCATTTCACAGAAATATTCAATTCAATTCAGTTCAATTCAGCTTTATTTATAAAGTGCCAAATCACAACAGAAGTTGTCTCAGGACACTTTCCAGAGCTGTTACGGGCCGAGCTCTTCTATTGACTATTGACAGAGACCCAACAATTCCCTCATGAGCAAGCGCTTGGCAAAGTGGTGCTGAGCTGAAGTTCTGGCAAGTCCAACGCTTTCAAACCCAACTATGATTGTAGTGTAGTGTAGAGCGACAACTTGATTATTACAGAATATGTATTTTGTTAGAATCAGAGGAAGAATGAGGAAAAAAGGAAATAAACCAAAAGATATTTAGTGAATTTGTTATTCTGCTGTCAAAACTATGTTTCCAAGATAACTTGGCGTCTTAGTACTGCACTGCATGTTTGTGCATGAGCTTTGAGCTGGAGGACGTTGGACCATTCATATTCACTCCAGTCAGTGGTTGACATTTGGCACTGTAACAGTTTGTTTTGTCCTCATTGAGTGACAATACAACATTTCTCCCAGTTCTGCTTTAACTGCCCTCCTCCAGTTGAGGTCTCACATTAACTGCTGCCATTTTACAGGTGCATTTATAAGAAATCTAATTCAGCTGATGATTTACATTCATTTCCTGGAGAGTAACTGTAACCTCACCTAAAACCTAACTGTAATCAAAGTCTTCACCTTAAATTGAATGATTTACGTTATGGGGACTTCCGTTTTGCCCCTAGAAGGAAAATGAGTCCCCACAATGTGACTGTGTCAAGAGATATATGTCCTCACAATGTGAGTAATACAAGTCCATACAGACACACACACACACCCACACACAGTTAAGCATGTCATGATGGCTGTAGCAAAGCTTCCCTTAGTTGTTTATTGATGCCATAAGAGCTTCTGTTGTTTTACCGTCCATTGTTGTCTTTTTTCTTATTTCTCCTGCATTTCTTGCAACGTTGGTTGTTGCTGTTTCCTGCTGTTAGCATTAGCATCATATTAGCAAACACCTTGAATTCTGCATTGTGTTGGTTCTTTAGATGTTTTATACAATCTCGTGTTAAAGGAGATGCCTTTCACCTCTTTTGAAAGATTTGGGAACTCATCACCACAACAAATGGAGCGATCAAAAAAGTTGCAGAAATCCAACAGTTTAGTCAGTTTAAATCACCTTCTTTGGAGGTAAATATAAAAAGTGAGTGCACCCAAAATGTCTGCTTCAACCTGACTTTATATGGCAGCACTGAGTAAAGCACTGTGGTACACAGAATCTAAAAGGTGGAGTGTACAAGAGGCATGCATGCATGTAGACAACATCACCACAGTCCAAAGCACTTAAAGCTTTTTCCTGGCTAACAGCAGACTTGTGTAACCTGGGGATTGGAAACAAGCCCTAGAAAAAGTCATGGATTTGGTTTTCCTGGCATTAAGAACTAACTCGAGCCCATGTAGTGAGACCTGAAGCAGTTGAAATGCTATCTGATGCTGATTATTGGCTTGGCTCAACTGAGTACACCGCTGTCATCTGCATACTGGTGCAGTTTAGTAGTTTTCAAGTCCTTGCCCATGTTATTTTCTAATATAGAAAACAAAAATTTCTGAGAGAGTCTTATTTAAGACCATCTGTAAAAACACATTACACACCTCGAAGGCCATTACCCTGCTTGTACCATGGTCAGTCAAAGAAAAACAAATGTATACCATTGATTAATATTTTCATGCAATTGGCTGCATATTTGCAGTCAACATCTAGTTCTTTACAATCCATAACTCAGTTTTCCGGCAAACACATGAGGGTTTCGCTAACACCTGCAACAATCATTACCGTCCAATAAGATTCTTATCCAATGGAAACACCGTTCACGACTTCAATCTGAAACGGGGAAATATTTCTAGTCAACTCAGCTCATAGAACTCGTTGACCAAGCTATGAGCCAGAAAGCTAACGTGATGAAGTCAGTAATATTGCGTGTAATTGACCAAGAGTAAATATAATTTGACACACTGATTAAGAACAAGACTAGCCATGTCATTGTCCCCAAATCAATATCAAGATCATCATGAACAAATGAATAGCCGTTTGTGCTGTCGGCGGCAGACTGATGTAATGAGTTTAACAGTGAATTGGATGTAAGATTATCACTTTTATTCATTTTTATTTATTCAGTTTTCTTTCTAATGTTGATTGTCTGCAGCTAGCTTATGCTAATGCAAGCAGAGGCTTCGGGATCAGATTAGATATATTGTCTTTAGTACAGGTAATAAAAGCACTTATTATAGTTCTTGACATCTGCAGAAGATAGGTTGATTACTTTTAAGAGAAACAAAAAGAAAATGTAGACAAATGCCTTTACTATCTAAACAAAGACATCTGCCCCTTAAATTATGCATCTTACTTATCTATTCCTTTGAAATATAAAATCGTATTATCTACATTTAATTATATTTGAATAGAAAAAACATAATTCTGTACAATAATATAGACACCATTACCAAGGGAAGTCAACTCATAACAGAGCTACTAAGTACAACCATAAATCAAGCAATCCAGGTGAATACATATGCTGTCAAACATTGCCAATCATCATTTAATATTACATCAACTTAAATTATTACCATAACAGGCATTTCCAACATCAATACCAAAAGCAGCACTTCTCTGATGAATATTAATCATTCATTTCATACCAGTAGTAGAACACTTTATTTAATGAGCCAGCTTTCTTCATAACACGTACTCCTTTCTGTTTTATGAGTAGTTTATCTTGTATGACTTTAACTCAACATTCATAATACATTTCAAGCTCTGTGTGTGCGTGACATTTCAAATACTCTTGTGGGCCCCCTGGTGGCCAAGGGGGGGGCTACTAAGCAGGCGCTTAGTTCACTTATGCATGGGGCCGGCTCAGGGATGCAGGAAGGCAGAAAACAAGAAGACTTGATTCTAAAATAACTCTGAAAATACCCTTATCATACACAGCGAATTAGAAATAAAGGCCTGTCTCTAATATAGTGCATTTGAAGTAAAGGCCTAGTAGTCAAGATAAATCAAGGCCCAAATGCTATTAAATAATTTATGATAATTTTCTCCTCACTGGATAGGGGAATACTGGTTGAATGAAAATAATGATTAAGCTTGGACAAGGCACCTAGGAGCTAGTTAATGTGTAAGGGACTGGAAAGATGGTCTACCAAACCTACTGATAGGTTGAACAAGCAGGGCCAGAGAATGCTGAACGGCTGAGTTGGAATGGATGTGAACCATTGGTGTAAGCAGCTGCAGCTGCAATGTGGAAGCCTGGATGATGGATGATCATTTTCCTGCAACTGGAGATGTTCAGAGATAGCTTGGCTGGAATAGTCAGAGACTGCATGATGGCGATGAGGGACTTATCAATCTTTGTGTCTAAATAAAACACCTTTATTGTAAGTCACAGTTGTTGCCTGCAAGGGACAATTCTGGAGTAGCAGATTAGACTGGGTGAGCAAGAGAAAAAGTAGAACAGATGTTCCTCGTTTTAGGCTGACAAATTGGACATCAGCTTGCTAATACTAGCAGGAAGTGAAAAAGCTAAACTGAGCATATGCCATTTGCGTCGCTCTGACATTCATCAAAGATCAATCAGAAGTTCAAGTTTTTCAGAATCAGTGGTTTTATAGAGTCTCAGTGCCCATCAGGTAATTTGTGGCCTATTGTGTATGAACAGTCTTTCATCACTCTGGTTGACCTTCATGGAAATGAAGATGCCCCTGTTCAGCTCATCTCATTGTTCTTTGTTGTTCCATAATTTCTGTGACATTGTCAATTACTGGTCTGTATTGTCTTACTTTTATCAACAGTACCATGGATGTTCTATCATGTTATTTATTCATTCTTGGACTTGTATGTTGACCTCTTCATCCTCATCGCATGTCCAATGAGACACTTACAGGAAAGCCAAACTAAAGCAATGATCAGCAGACCAAATGCTACAAAGACTGCCATCACATCTAGACAGTGATAAGCATACCATGGCAACCGATATGACTCAGTGCGCAGATGTGCCGCGCCCTTGTGCCTCATGACGTACTCTATCCAGAAAAGGGCACTGTCCATGGGTTTTATGGGTTTGTCGTGATGCAGCTGTGACAGTTTGAGCATATTCTGTTTGTATGGCTTTTCTGGGTCTAGAATATTCTTCAGAGCACTTGTCAGGGACTCAACATCTATTGTTGTCACGTCAACAAACTCAGCCACCCCCCGAGCCTTCATTCGGACCATGTTGTCGTACTGGTCAAAGATCAAAGGAATGCCCAGAACTGGGACACCGTGGTAGATGGCCTCGTAAAGCCCATTAGTACCCCCATGTGTGACAAAAACCTTGGTTTTAGGGTGACCTAGAATATCATTTTGAGGCAGCCATTTAACCAGTTTGGTGTTGTTTCCCAGAGTTGTGGGTCTCTTCCCGATGTGCCTCCACACAACTTTCTGAGGAAGGTTGGCAAATGCTGAGGCGATGATCTCTGACATCTCAGGGCCGAGGTCACCCAGCAGGGTCCCCAGAGTCATGACGACCACACCATGTTCACCAGAACTCTGCACAAAGTCCTCTAAATCTGATGAAAGAGGTTTGGCCGGCTTACCCTGGAACCCTCCGATGTAGACAACATTAGGCATGGTTGGACGAGGGAACTCAAATATAAAGTCAACCCGCATTAACCAGATATCAGCTCCCTGGATGAGAGACATGGCGCTGACATCAGGTCCAAAATATTGATCGCACACAGCCTGGTAAGGTGGAATTGTGACATAGTAGTACATGTAAACCAACATGCCATGACGGATTATATTATCAAATCTTTGGAAAAAGTCCATCTTGTCAGAGTTCCCAGAGAACAATTGGGGCACGAAGGACAGAGGAGAAGGGGCGATGGTGAAGTGTGCATCTCCACTGGTAAGCCAGCGCACATTTAAAACCATGGGAAGCTGGAGATAGTGTGCCAACAGCACTCCGCCTGGAAGTGCAGGGTCAGTCAGACAAAGATCGTATCCAGTTTCCTTCAACTCCTTGATTAGTGTCTTATTCTCAAAGATGCTGGTGATCTGTTTTGCCACAGCTGCCTCGTTCTCCCCCATCACACTGAAAAGGTGCCTATAAGAATCCAGAAACGCCCATGGTGAGCCTCTCCTCCGGCGGATCTCTATTGTTGTCATCAATGATGAGGTCATGAAGTCTTGGCTCTCAATGTGTTGGGAACTTTCCTGGGTGATGGTGATGGAGGTGTAATGAGGTGAAAATTCAGAAACATACCAGCTGGTGGAGGTACGTATTACTGTTATTTGATGGCCCTGAGAATGAAGCATCTCCACCAGGATTCTCATATTAAGCCAGTGGCTCCCATCTACAGGGAAAACCAGCACTTTTCCAGCATCACAACTGAAGGACAGAGTTGCTGAAAACAGCATGACAAACGCCAGGGCTGGATATGACCCCATCACTGTAGAAGAGACACAGAACTTACTGAACAAGTATTTGCAGTTCATACATTTGTCAAAGTGCAGAAAAACTCCCATATTATTTTCTTTAAAAGCTGTCACACTGTCTCACTGTGTTAGCAAACAATTGCCCGCATACACACCCAGTAGACACGGAGGTCACTGTGAAGTAATGTTTAGCACCAGTTATGCAGTCAAAGTCCTTGTGCACCGAGAGATGAGAGAATCACACGTCAGATATGTAGTATCAAAGTGTGAAAACTTCAGTGTGAAGTCTTCGGTGTGCACAGAATGTTATGAAATGTAAAATATTAAACTTTGACTAAAACCAACAGATGTAACATCGCAGTGCTCACAATCAAATCTGTGATTCGTCTGCTCTGAAAGTTTGGTCTGTGTGGCAAATGATCATCATCATCATCTTAAACTGTAGCACAGGGCACAACTGGCCATCACAGGATATAACTAAACCACAAAGTGGATGCAGTACCTGACTGAGCTGTAGTGTAGACCCAGTTTCAGATCAAACGTCAAATGAGAAGACAAGAAAGAAAACAATGAAAGCTTTGTCTGGAAAAAAAAAAAAAAAAAATCTCATTTGTGGTTTTTAAATAATCTCTCAACACAAGTAAGATTTTTCTGAGCAGCAGTTACAGTAATGATGAAAGTCATGTATTAATGAAACAACAGGCCTCTTCCTGTGATGTGTGAAGAAATGTTTCTGAACGATCTTCACATTGTCCATAAAAAGTTAAAGCACACAGATAGCAGCACACAGTTTGTTCGCAAAATCCTCACCTCAGAGTGTGTGATGTGTCCCTGCAGCCATGAAGAATCTAGTGTCTGAGGATATATTCAGCAGCTGAAAAGCAGGTCAATGTATAACTCTACAGGTCAGATGAGGCCATCTCTGCAGCCAATTTGCCCCCCCCCCCCCCAACCCTCCTCTCAGGTTTTTTCCTGTTACAGCTGTTCTGGTTTCTGGCTGAACACTAACATTTTTACAAACTTCCAGAATACAACATTTCACAGAAATATTAAAGTGGTGCTTAGCCAAAGTTCTGGCAAGTGTAAAGCTTTCAAACCCAACTATGATTGTACTGTAGTGTAGCACATACATGTTTGTGCATCAACTTTGAGCTTTGAGTTGGACCATTCATCTTCACTCCAATCAGTGGTTGACATTTGGCACTGTAACAGTTTGTTTTGTTTAATAAGATTTAATCATGGAGTTGGAGTTCGAAAGAAGTGAGTTCACTGGACTTCTCCATTAGCTGTAGCAGCAGATACAGCAGATATTTTTGAGCTTGTCTCACATCAAGAATATCTTCTGGAGGTGTTTGCTGGGCCTGTAGACCACTGCTGAGGGCAAGAGAAAGTCACACACATCTTACAGAACTCTTGTAGCAGAACTGGTCTGTAACTGACCATTATTATTAGAAGACCACTTTGGATTGTCTAATGATGTAGAAGCATGTAAGAGTTGTTTTACTTTCTATCAGTAGTATTCCCTTTTATATCTACATTAATTAGCATTCCCATGTCCCCAATCTATACTACATACTAAGTCTAGGCAGTGAATACTACACAATAATGGTCATGGTATAATGTTAGTGGTTATATTTACCATTTTACACCTTTTTTTTTTTTTAACAAAAGGAAATGATAAAATATGTGTTCCCAATGATGGTTGAATCCAGGGCAACTGGACTCTGTTGTAGGTACAACCTCGATTCAGAAACAGCTGAGATGCTGCATAAAGCAAATAACACAAAATGTGATAACTTGCGAATCGTTTTTGACATAAACTCAACTGAAACCAGCAAAAAGACAATATATTTAATGTTTTTCCTCATCAGCTTCATAGATTTTTGTAAATATCTGTATATTCTGAATCTGATGCAGCAACACAAGACTGGGAAAGTTGTGGAATGCTCCAAAAACACCTGTTTGGAACATTCCACAGGTAAACAGATTCAAAGGTAACAGGTGATAGTATCATGATTAGGTCTGAAAGGGGCATCCTGGAAAGGCTCAGTTGCCCACAAACAAGGTTGGAGTGAGGTTCACCACTTTGTGAACCCCTGAATGGATAAAAGAGATTACTGCATGAACTCAGGGACACTTTGTGCCAAACCAGTTTGTTAACTAAGTGATGGGGAGTCCCAGATATTAAACCTCTCATTATCGAGGTCACTCATACCACCTGGCTCTTCAGTGGTTGTTGAAACAATGTTCAACATAAACATTATCTGAATTCTTCCCATCTTTTAACCTCCAAGCTGTTCAGAGAAACACAACCTTGATATCTCTGCAATCACAGGACTGTATACTCTGATCCACCCTTGATGAATAAGGCCTTTAATTAATTTTGTGCTCATTTCTGTAGGTCTGACTCATGACTGATCATTTCCCTTTTCCAGATTCCCTTAATTGCCCACTCATTTCCATCTCTTACATCACCAGTTCATTTTTGGCATTTTTGCAAACCCAAATCTACGTGTGAGGATTTTTCTGCTGGCACCTGTCATGGCCAGGTCGCGCCCTCGTTATTTCCACTGTGTTGTGTGTGTGTGGAGTGGGCGTGACCTCCCTTCAGGCTCTGCTCCTCCTGCACTCCTGCCATCAATCAGCTCATCAGCCTCGCAGTATTTGAGCCCCAGCACTTCACACTGCGGTGGTTACTGTGGTGGAGGTGTGCTCCAGGCCCCTCTGGTGAGATGCACGTTCTTTGTATTTTTATACTGGATTGTACTAAGTATGTTTTCCTTATGCTTAAAATCTGACAGCACCACCCTCTCACACACACACACACACACACACACACACACACACACACACACACACACAAGCTTGAAATTGTTGTTCATCCTGTTGTACATCTTAAAAAAGAGGACATGTCATGGGTGGTTAAATAGAGTCTATGTAGCTTGGCAGATAAGTTGTTCCCTTGTGTGTCTGAACAGTGCTCTCAACCCTCTGGTTTACCTCCATGGAAATGATGATATTCTTGTTCAGCTCAGACAGCAGGACAGCAGCTCCAGCAAGCTCGTCAGATGTTCAACAGCTTAGCAAACTGTAGCCGTGTGTGAAATTTAACACAAGTAAACATGTTTCAGGGCAACTCTATGAAATTCAGAATTCTGTAAAAGGCTCACTTAATCACTCCAATTGTGTCCCTTGTAAGAAGTATGAAATATAACAACATATATTTTATCTTAATATAATTCCATAATTATTCGTTCTGTTTATTTTTAATCATGATTATAAATGAACAAAACAACATATTGTCTCCAATTAAGTGATTTTTAAATCTATAACTTTTATCACAGGCATTGCAATATACAACTAATAATAATTAATTTCCAGGGAAGAGGACAAAAAGAACATTGTAAAACAAATTCATGGTGCACTCTCATTGTTTAAAGATGAAAAATTTATCCCTCTGCAAACTGATTTTCAATTTACAAAAAGACAGTTCAGATAACAAAATAGCACTGATAATTTCAACATTTTAACGCTATTATAGGATTAGAATTTTCATCACTTTCACATTGATATTCATGTAAGTTCTGTATATTGTTCCTGTTGTTGTTATTCCATAGTTTCTGTAAATTACTGGTCTGTATTGTCTTACTCTTATCTACAGTATCAAGTTTGTTTTATCATTATGTTGTCTAATCATTCTTGGACTTGTATGTGGACCTCTTCATCCTCATCAAATGTCCAATGAGACATTTACAGGAAAGCCAAACTAAAGCGATGATCAGCAGACCAAATGCTACAAAGACTGCCATCACATCTAGACAGTGATAAGCATACCATGGCAACCGATATGACTCAGTGCGCAGATGTGCCGCGCCCTTGTGCCTCATGACGTACTCTATCCAGAAAAGGGCACTGTCCATGGGTTTTATGGGTTTGTCGTGATGCAGCTGTGACAGTTTGAGCATATTCTGTTTGTATGGCTTTTCTGGGTCTAGAATATTCTTCAGAGCACTTGTCAGGGACTCAACATCTATTGTTGTCACGTCAACAAACTCAGCCACCCCCCGAGCCTTCATTCGGACCATGTTGTCATACTGGTCAAAGATCAAAGGAATGCCCAGAACTGGGACACCGTGGTAGATGGCCTCGTAAAGCCCATTAGTACCCCCATGTGTGACAAAAACCTTGGTTTTAGGGTGACCTAGAATATCAGTTTGAGGCAGCCATTTAACCAGTTTGGTGTTGTTTCCCAGAGTTGTGGGTCTCTTCCCAATGTGCCTCCACACAACTTTCTGAGGGAGGTTGGCAAATGCTGAGGCGATGATCTCTGACATCTCAGGGCCGAGGTCACCCAGCAGGGTCCCCAGAGTCATGACGACCACACCATGTTCACCAGAACTCTGCACAAAGTCCTCTAAATCTGATGAAAGAGGTTTGGCCGGCTTACCCTGGAACCCTCCGATGTAGACAACATTAGGCATGGTTGGACGAGGCAACTCGAATGTGAAGTCAACCCGTATTAGCCAGATATCAGCTCCCTGGATGAGAGACATGGCGCTGACATCAGGTCCAAAATATTGATCGCACACAGCCTGGTAAGGTGGATTTGAGACATAGTAGTACATGTAAACTAACATACCATGACGGATAATATTATCAAGTCTTTGGAAAAAGTCCATCTTGTCAGAGTATTCAGAGAACAATTGGGGCACATAGGACAGAGGAGAAGGGGCGATGGCAAAGTGTGCTTCTCCATTGAAAAGCCAGCGCACATTTAAAACCATGGGAAGCTGGAGATAGTGTGCCAACAGTACTCCGCCTGGAAGTCCAGGGTCAGTCAGACAAAGATCATATCCAGTTTCCTTCAACTCCTTAATCAGTGTCTTATTCTCAAAGATGCTGGTGACCAGTTTTGCCACAGCTACCTCGTTCTCCCCTATCAGGTTGAAAATGTTCTTATAAAAATCCAGAAACGCCCATGGTGAGCCTCTCCTCCGACGGATCTCTATTGACCTCTTCAAAAATGAGGTCATGAAGTCTTGGCTCTCAAGGTGTTGGGAACTTTCCTGGGTGATGGTGATGGAGGTGTAATGAGGTGAAAATTCAGAAACATACCAGCTGGTGGAGGTACGTATTACCGTTATTTGATGGCCCTGAGAATGAAGCATCTCCACCAGGATTTTCATGTTAATCCAGTGGCTCCCATCCATAGGGAAAACCAGCACTTTTCCAGCATCACAACTGAAGGACAGAGTTGCTGAAAACAGCATGACGAACGCCAGGGCTGGATATGACCCCATCACTGTAGAAGAGACACAGGGATACACTGCAGTGGTTTCCATTTCAGGGAAGAACTGATCAACACCACTTTGGGAATACAAGAGAAGAAAGAAGCATGTACACTCAAGAGGCAAAGTGAAATTGTCATCATTTTATATGGAGTAATCTCATTTTGATTGTTTCTTGGTTCTATTTTAATGTTTATACCACAGCTGATGAAAGTAGGGCCTGTGGATGGAGGGTGAAGTCTCGGGTTAAAGTTAAGGTAAAGGTTAGGCAAGTAGTGGTTATGGTTATGGTGAGGGGAAGTCTCCAGGAAATGAATCTAAGTCTATGCAATGTCCCCAAACGTGACAGAAATACCACTGTGTGTGTGTGTGTGTGTGTGTGTGTGTGTGTGTGTGTGTGTGTTTGTTTGTTTGTGTGTGTTTGTTCAAATTCCTGATGAGGCCAATGAAGCCCATGAGGCCCCCCATTTCCTTAAGGCATGATCAACTTTCCACTTCTTTCCCAAATGTCTCCAGCTACTCTCTATGTGTAACATTGAATTTATGTTGTGTTTCTATTCACCACTCTGTGACACAATATAACTTGTCTTTTCTAAATCAGATCATTCATTTTACTCTTTGTACAGCGGCTGAATCTGTTTGTTTTTTGCCTTGGGCTGTGTAATGTTTAGCACCAGTTATGCAGTCAAAGTCCTTGTGTACTGACACAAGAGAGAGTCACGAATCAGTTATGTACGATCAAAGCGAGATATGTAAAGTCTTCAGTGTGCACAGAATGTTATGAAATGTAAAATATTAAACTGACGAAATTTAACAGATGTAACATCGCAGTGCTCACAATCAAATCTATGATTCGTCTGCTCTGAAAGTTTGGTCTGTGTGGCAAATGATCATCATCATCTTAAACTGTAGCACAGGGCACAACTGGCCATCACAGGATATAACAAAACCATAAAGTGGATGTAGTACCTGACTGAGCTGTAGTGTAGACCCAGTTTGAGATCAAACGTCAAATGAGAAGACAAGAAAGCAAAGAAAGAAAACAATGATAGCTTTGTCAGAAAAAAAACCTTATTTGTGGTTTTAAATAATCTCTCAACACAAGTAAGATTTTTCTGAGCAGCAGTTACAATAATGATGAAAGTCATGTATTAATGAAACAACAGGCCTCTTCCTGTGATGTGTGAAGAAATGTTTCTGAACGATCTTCACATTGTCCATAAAAAATTAAAGCACACAAGCAGCAGCACACAGTTTGTTAGCAAAATCCTCACCTCAGAGTGTGTGATGTGTCCCTGCAGCCATGAAGCATCTAGTGTCTGAGGATATATGTAGCAGCTGAAGAGCAGGTATTTGTATATCTCTACAGGTCAGACGAGGCCATCTCTGCAGCCAATTTAATTATGCCGATGCCCCCTCCAAACCCTGCTCTCAGGTTTTTTCCTGTTACAGCTGTTTTGCTTTCTGGCTGAACACTAACATTTTTTTCAAACTTCCACAATACAACATTTCACAGAAATATTAAAGTGGTGCTTAGCCAAAGTTTTGGCAAGTCTAATGCTTTCAAACCCAACTATGATTGTACTGTAGTGTAGAGCAACAGCTTGATTATTACAGAATATGTATTTTGTTAGAAAAAGAGTAAGAATGAGGAAAAAAGGAAATAAACCAAAACATATTTAGTGAATTTGTTATTCTGCTGTCAAAACTATGTTTCCTTATCAAAGAGTACAGATTTGGTAAGATAACTTGGCGTCTTAGTACTGCACTGCATGTTTGTGCATGAACTTTGAGCTGGAGGACGTTGGACCATTCATATTCACTCCAGTCAGTGGTTGACATTTGGCACTGTAACAGTTTGTTTTGTCCTCATTGAGTGACAATACAACATTTCTCCCAGTTCTGCTTTAACTGCCCTCCTCCAGTTGAGGTCTCACATTAACTGCTGCCATTTTACAGGTGCATTTAGAAAAAGATCAAATTCAGCTGATGATTTACATTCATTTCCTTGAGAGTAACAGTAACCTCAGCCAAACGTCTGGCTGTGTGCCTGTGGTACATACATGTTTCATGGCAATTCTATGAAATTCAGAATTCTGTAAAAGGCTCACTTAATTGCTCCAATTGTGTCCCTTGTAAGAAGTATGAGATATAACAAAATATATTTTATCTTAATATAATTCCATAATTGTTCCTTCTGTTTATTTTTAATCATGATTGTAAAACAACCCAAACAACATATTGTCTCCAATCATGTAGTTTTTATATCCAGAATTTTTATAATCACAGG